>NC_069071.1:61752502-62952502 GCF_025698485.1 Gossypium arboreum
CCTTGAACAAAGCCTGGACTTCCTCACACGGGCGTGTCCCTATTGAACCCAAGTTTAGACCAATTCGAAAAAGGCCAATTTTGATGGATTTTAGGCATTCTAAAGCCTATTTAAACAGTTGGGGAGGCACTTAGGAAAGGGGATGCAGAGTAGGAAGCAAGGAATTACTCAAAGAAAGCCGATTGATCTATCTCAAGAGCCAGATTCATCATCAATACTGGAGATCTCCCTTCAACTTCCTTTAGGAGTTTTGGGTTTTCTTATGTTTTGTTATCTTTATGCTTTTGAGATGTTTTCTTTCATAAGTATGAACTAAACCCCTAAATACCTAAGGGGAATGAAACTTAAGACAAATCTTGTTATTATTATCTGAATTGTATGATAAATATTTGACTTATTCTTAATTATGTGTTCTTAATTCTTGTTTTGATATTCCAGGATATTGATTCAAGTTAAGCTCTTATTTAGAGGAGGAATAAACCCTGTCTAAAAATAAATTTGTCATAATTAAGTGAAGTTGATTGCGCGCCTAGAGATAGGCTGACAAGATTTTACCGGATTAGGGTGAAACCTAATAATGGAATCCATAGATCGAGTTAATGCAATTCTAGGGTGTTAATTAGAAAGAGATTTCAATTATTCAACCTAGGGTTAGACGTTATTAGTCTCGAGAGAGATAATAATATAACTTAGGGATTTCTACGGATCAAGTCAAATGAATATATCGTCGATCCAGAGTCAAATAAATAAATCATCTTATTCAGAGTCAAATAACAAGTGAAGTCTAGGTGGATTTGTCCTTAGGTATTGTCTCAATCAATCGAATTTTCCCAAAAGTATTTTCCCAAGTTTTTCTTTCTATGCATTCTTAGTTAGTAATTAGTTTAGACAACCAAACTTCTTAAATTTTAGGTTAGATAATAAAAAGGAAGTAAATATTAGTACTCATAGTTCCTTTGGGTTCAACAATCTGGTCTTGCTGAACTATACTACTGTTCGATAGGTACACTTGCCTTAATCGTGATAATAAGTTAGTCTCAAGAACGTTTCATTTATAAATCTTAAAAACCTATTACGAATATCACGCATCAAGTTTTTAGCGCCGTTGCCGGGGAACTAGGATATTAGGAAAACTCGATTTTTATTACTTTAACCACCTTACTTTTATTACAATTTAAATTTTTATTTTATTTTCTAATTTTTCATTTATTTTCTTCTGACATGTTTTTCTAGTTTAAGACCAGAAGAAACCCGTCAGGACCACTATTTTTTTACGGTGAGATTGACCGCACAGTTTGCAGAAATCAGAGAGAAATAAGGCGAAGCATAAGATACATAGAGGACAAGCAAAAACAACAGAGGAGATAGCTAAAAACTAAGAAAATCCGCTACCTCCTGCGATTGCTGCTGATGTAGTAAATTAGACTCCTGCTCCACGCATTATGTATGATTATGCTAAACCTAATTTAACATGAATTGAGTCAAGTATAGTTAGACCTACTATTGCTGCAAATAATTTTGAACTGAAACCTAACACAATTCAAATGATACAACAGTTTGTTCAGTTTGATGGCTTGCAAGACGAGGATCCCAACGCTCACTTGGCAAATTTCCTAGAATTTTGCGATACCTTTAAAATTAATGGTGTTTTTTATGATTCCATTCGCCTTCGGTTGTTTCCCTTTTCGTTAAGGAATATGGCTAAATAATGGTTGAACTCGTCACCATGAGGGTCAATCATTACTTGGGAATAAATGACCTAAAAGTTTTTATTAAAATATTTTCCGCCGGCTAAAACAGCCAAATTACGTAATGATATCTCTTCTTTTGTGCAGATGGATTTAAACACTCTACGATGCATAGGAGAGATACAAGGACCTTTTGAGAAGGTGCCCTCACCATGGGTTACTACTTTGGCTATAGGTTCAAACGTTTCATAATAGCCTGAATCTTTCGACTTGGCAGATGATTGATGCAACCGCTGAAGGAACTATCAATAATAAGACACTTGGGGCGGCTTGCAAATTTATTGAGGAGATGTCACTAAATAACTATCAGTGGCAAGTTATGAGAACAAAGCCGACGAAAGTAGCCGATGTTTTCAACCTGGACGCGGCTACTATGCTATCTAACAAAGTATAACTCTTAAATAAAAAGATTGATAGTTTGTGTGGTTCTACCCAGGTACATCCAGTGATGAGGTGCTATTCCAAATGGAGGAGGAGCATGCACAGAATATCAACCCTTCAACCCTAGGATCGAGGAGGAACAAGTCCAATATATGGGTAACAATAACTCTAGACCCCAAAATAACCCGTATAGTAACACTTATAATGCAGGTTGGAGGAACCATCCCAATTTCTCTGGGGTGGTCAAGGAAATCTAAGGCCACAACATCCTCCAGGTTTCCAACAACCACCCTACCAACAAGAGAAAAGGCCAAACCTTAAGGAGATGCTAACAAAATTCATCTCAAAGTCAGAATCACGTTTTCAAAATACCAAGACAGCACTCAAAAATCAACAACCATCAATCCAGAGGCTCGAAACTCAGATTGGATAGCTCGCCAAGTTGATTTCCGAATGACCACAAGGTAACCTGCCAAGCAACATTGAATCTAACCCAAGGAAGCATTTCAACGCGATTGTAATTCAAGATGAGGAAGGGTTAGTTGCAAAATAGGTAAGAATGAGGTAGGCCACAGTGACCCAAAGCCAATGAGTATAGAATATAAACCTCGTGTTCCATACCCCAATGCAACAAGGAAAGACCGATCAGACGAACAATTTGGTAAATTCCTTAAACTTTTAAAGAAACTACATATTAACTTACCATTTATTGAAGCCCTTTCGCAGATTCCAAATGCAGTCAAGTTTTTAAAGGAGCTTTTAACAAATAAATGAAAGTTGAATGAGGCGTCGCATGTGGAGTTGAATGCAGTTTGCTTAGCCATATTACAGAATAAACTACGCAACAAATTGAAAGATCTAGGGAGTTTTACGATTCCTTGTTTAATTGGTAGTTTAGATGTTCATAATGCAGTGGCTGACTTAGGGGCAAGCATTAATGTTATGTCTTATAAAATGTTTACACAGTTAGGTCTTGGGAAACCCAAACAAACTAGGATGAGCATTCAATTGGCTGATAAAACCATTAGATTTCCTAGGGGTATCATTGAAGATGTTCTTGTTAAGATCGACATATTTATATAGCCAGTAGACTTTGTTGTTCTAGACATGGAAGAGGATAATAACACACCTTTAATTTAAGGACGACCCTTTTTAGCAACTATTAGAACCATTATTGATGTTGGCACAGGTGAACTCACACTTCGTCTGGGACACGAAACAATCACCCTTCAAGGTTCTAATTCGAGTAACACATCAAAAATTGAAGGTGGTTGTATAAATCATTCTTCTAGTACTGATCATGTGGTGAAACCCTCTATACAGGAAATAATTACGAAAAACGCATATGAGCCGTGTTTAAACAACAACAAAGGACCTACTATGAAGAATGAAGGCTACAAATCGATGAGTTAGATGAATGGAGGACACAGAAATCGAGAACACCCAATAAACTGAAATCAAGCCATCACGAGCTCAATACCTTACCAAATCAACTTAAGGTTGGAGACAAAGTACTATTAGATGCAGCAGATCCTGACATTACCACTTCTGAACCTTACGGTACTCTGTATTTTCCCATATGGTACAGTCGAGGTAATTCATCCCAAATTCGGTACTTTTAAGGTAAATGGACATCGTCTCAAAATGTATAATGGTGATAATTTCAAAGACGATAAAGAGGAGCTATGGCTCCATGAAGTTACCCACAACGTAGAGCCGAGCTTAGACTATAAACAAGCGCTTCTCGGGAGGCACCCCGAGCACTAACGGTGCTAACGTCTTTAATTTTAGTCTTTAACATTTAATTCACTAACTGAGTCACTGAACACAAGATTTTCAAGAACCACACGGCCAGGCACACGGGCGTGTCATCGGCCGTGCACATACCAGGGGATGTAACACGGCCGTGTGCTACAGCCGTGTGAAAATAGGGAAAAAACATTTCCCTAACACGGAATGCGATAAGTTACCACGGGCGTGCGACACGTAAGTGGCTTGAAACCGTGGGCAAACCTGTCAAATTTATACGGGCGTTCGACACGTCAGTGCTCAGCCCCTGTGGTTGACACTGTCACAATAACACGGGCATGGGCCTACAAACACGGGCGTGGAAGAAGCAAAAAAAGACTGACACGACCGTGCAACATGGCCGTGTATATCAATGCGCCCAATTTTAAACACCACGAAACACACAGGTTGAAACGTAGGCACACGAGCGTGCCCCACGACCGTTTGCCCCAATTTCTCTACAAACACCTATTATCTATTATAGCTTTATCCTTATATTTTGAAATTACTTTTTATTTCCTGTTAATACTATTTTATCTTGAGTTTTTACAATTTTTATTTTTCAGCTATTTCATTACGAGTAATTATGCTTCATTATTTTTCTTAAAGAGTTCCTAATTTTATCACAGACATAAAAGAGCTCCAATGCTTATCATCAAACAGGAACTAAAAACTCCAAATGGCACAGGATTTATGGACTAAGGAACCTCTACCACCACCGGAGTATCCTCTTCCGCTCTCATCATTGCTTTGGCCGATTACTCTCCATCACTCCAATTCAAGGAGTTCATTCATCATTCAGGAAGTTTCACTTCTCTCTCTATCTTATAATTATAAATCTATCTTTTTCAATATATCTACCTTTGTACATTGAGGGCAATGTACATCTTAAGTGTGCAGTGTAACACCCCAAACCCAGCCCAGACGTTATGGCCGGATCTGGCACATCACATTGAAGTGTTTTAGCAAAAACCTTATTTTCATTGAAAACCCTCCTTTGAAAAAAAAATGAACCCTTAATAAACTTATTAAACTCTCTTTTCAATCACAAAAACTTGTTTATGACATAGGATTTTATGAAAACCTGTCACTTAAAAATTTAGTTGCGGAAACGTAGTATAAGAAAAACTATAGTTTAGAAAATCCATGTTCAACTTCTCGTAATTATAACGCATAAAAATAATAATCCAAATAATAGCAAAATGGAAGCCTTATTACATGCTGGTCTGAAAAGTACTTAATAAAATAGAAACTTATATGCTTTTAAAAGAAAAACAAGCCACAGTTGTCTTGCTAGCTAGCCACCCAGAATCCCTCCAAACATCGAACCTTCTACTGAGCATCACTTGAACATAAAATAAAAGAGGGGGTGAGTTTTCACAAACTCAGTGTGTACAATCCTCGACGAGTAACAAGCATTCAATAATTACAATACATCAAACATGCAATGTAATACAGTGCAATCCCATCCCAATAATCCATCTGTTACACACCAACTCCATCCCCCGATACACATCATGTGGGGATATAAATATCAACCCACCCATCAGATACACATCCATGGTAGCCCGGTTGCGGAACTACCTTCATTTATACATTGGGCTTAAAAGTCATTGGTTGATCCACGATTGTCAACCAACCATACGATCCTCATATACTTCCTCCATTCTATATTTCCCAACTCATATGCAACCTAAGAAGAATATCATATGTATGCAACAGATATGTATGTCATATCCATAAAACTTACATTCAACATATAGGGGTACTTTGGTCATCTTCGCCCTTACGGGCATTTTGATAATTTTCCCATTATTACGGTTTTCACTTACCTTGGCCCGTTAACAAATCTCATGAGCTAAGATGAACGAATACTATGCACCAAGTAGGATTCCAGAGAAGAGGAGGTGAGTCATTAAGACCGCTTAAGTACCAAGCTCTCCCTAGATCCAATCCTAGACATGCATATACCCGTTGCCACACCTTAACCCTATGACTTGTCCACAGTCTTTAATAAATTAATTAAGTTTTATGCAAGCCAAGACAAATCCACATACCTATACATATGGCCCACTAGGCCTAATATCTTTCATATGGCCCACTAGGCCCAAATCACATTTACGGTCATGCTCACATACAATTTTCAATCACATAGCAACAATTATCAATTTTTGCCTATTATAGGCCCAACAGCCTATCGGGCCCATTTAGCCTATTCTGGCCCATTTGGCCAAATCACAACCCAAGTCTATGGAATTCCCCATGAGCCTCAGGCAACCTATCTATTTACCCATTACGAGTGTTCGCGCACTCGCAAGACTACCGTAGCCAAACTTTTGGCTTTTCGACATTTTGGCTTTCTGGGATTTGCCGATCTACTTGTGTGTGCAAGGTATGTACACACCTGGTAATAAAGCGTGCTGCGATTCCCTTAGTCACCAACCTACAAACGATATCACTCTTCCATTAATCGTATGCTTAACACATATTTTACCCAAAAAACCCGAAACCTCACCTTAACCTTACCTTGAACAATAATCCCTAATAGTTTTTCCTTGATCACGTACTCTTTAGATCTGCATTAATCTTACTCATTAAAACCAAATACTAGGGGACTAGCATCCAACATAATTCACCCCCTTATCCCACTTAAGATCATTCGACCAACTGATAAACTATAAATTATACACATTTTCACCTCATGTTTAATGCATTTTATGGATGATTTCTCATTAGAATTGGTGAATTCGATGCTTCTAATGCTTTAATTTCATGTTTTATACTTAGGAGAGCATAAGAGAGCGAAAGGAACAAGAAACAGGCCAAAAATAGAGAAAATGGACCAAAGTACAAAATCAACACGGCTAGGACCTCCTCACACGGGCAGACCACACAGCCGTGTCAATCTGGTAGAATTGGAGCACGACTCACACGGGCGTGTCCCTGCCGAGCCCAAGTTAAATCCAATTTGAAAAAGGCCACTTTTGAGGGCTTTTAGGCATTCCAAAGCCTATAAATACACCCTAGAAGAAGAGAAAAAGAAGGACGAAGAAGGGGGTAAGGAATTATCCCAAGGAAGCTGATTGATCCATCTCAGAAGTCGGATTCATCATCAAGACTGAAGATCTCTCCTCAATTTCTCTTCAGGAGTTTTGGGTTTTCTTTATGTTTTGTATTCTTTATTCTTTGGAGATGTTTTCTTATTTAGTTATGAAGTAAATCCCTTAAATACCTAAGGGGAATGAAACCTAAGACGAATCTTGTTATTATTTTTTGAATCGTATGATAAATATTTAACTTGTTCTTAATTATGTGTTCTTAATTCTTGTTTTGATATCCCAGGATACTGATTCAAGACATGCTCTTTTTCAGAGGAGGAATAGACCCTGTCTAAGAGTACTTTTTTCATAATTAAGCGGAGTTGATTGCACGCCTAGAAATAGGGTGATAAGATTTTTCTAAATTAGGGTGAAACCTAATAAAGGGATCCATAGATCAAGTTAATACAACCTTAAAGTGTTAATTAGAGAAAAGTATTGGTTATTCAATCTAGGGATTAGACGTTATTAGTCTTGAATATGGATAATAACATAACTTAGGGATCTCTACGGAACAAGTTGAATGAATAAATCGTCTGATTCGGAGCCAGAATAACAAGTAAAGTCTAGGTGGATTTTTCCTTAGGTATTGTCTCAAGTCAATCGATTTTCCCAAAAGCAATTCTCCAATTCTTTTCTCTGTGCATTCTTAGTTTAGATAATTAGTTAATTAAAACAAATAAAACCCCTTTTATTCTTAGGCTAGATAAGAAAAAGATAGTTATTACTAGTACTTTTGGTTCCTTTGGGTACGATATCCCGGTCTTGCCATTACTATACTATTGTTTGATAGGTACGCTTGCCTTTTCGTCGTGATAATAGTTAGTATAGGTTTGATCTTCATTATAAATATTTATTACTTGTTACAAATCACGCGATCACCAACCTTAGTCAATAAGAGAGGAATACTTACCAAAACTGCAAAACACCTAAGGAGCAATTTGGCAAAGAGATAAAATCTGAGATCCGATACCAACTCCCTACCAAAGTTGATTAAAAAGAGTGAGGGAGGGGGGTAATAGGTATTAACAATACTAACCGAAAAAGAGATAAGGAACTTACACCAAAAGAGTAATCGACCCAAGGGAGATTCGGCTTTTCGACTTTCAAACTAATATGGTGAATAAGGTTTATTTGGCACAAATTAAAGAAAAAGGGCAGAAGAAGGAATCGGCTAACCCATAGGGTAAATCAAAAGAGATCCGAGGAGAGAAAGAATGGTAAAAGAATCAGCTAGCAAAGATGGAAAAGCCAATCGGCACTAAAAAAAAAAGAAGAAGAATTTGGCATTAGCCTAGGATCCCAAACTCAGCACATATTTATAACCTCTTGCCAAATTTCCTGACCCTCAATTCCCAATTCAGCTCCATCACTTTCTCTTTCTCATCTCCTCATTTTTCTCCCTGATAACTCCCCAATCTATCTCTGAAATTTTCTCTTCTGAACACTCCCCTTAGAGTCCATCTTTATGCCACATCCATCCTTCTAGAAGGCCAAAATTAAACTTCTAAAAGCACTAAGCTAGGATTCGAACCTTGGACCTCTTGTTAGCTAATAACACCACCTCCCTGCACTCTAAGTGGCGCCACTTAGCCACTCTTCCACAAGGCTTTTTGATGCTATTTCCCCTATCTAAATTTAAAAGCCCAACAACTTGCCAACCCTGATTCTTTTAATAATTAAACTAAAATTTCATTTACCCCTAGGTTCAAACTCAAACCTTAATTAAGACCTAGTATAATTATCACATGGCTAGGAACATAAAACACAATTTTTATCAAAATCGAAAACAATGAAAGTTTGGGATTTCGGGATTTTTGGGTTTCGGGATTTTTGGGGGGTCACATAGGGGTCTTTTATATCACCATTAGAAATCCCTGAATTGTGTATTTTTCTCACGTGAATCACTCATATCACTATTAGAATGAATTTTAATTAATTTATGATTTTTATTGATATGTCTTGAATTAAAACATAGGCATTTATGCATTGAGTGTTTAAACTTTAAGACATTAGGAAATCAAGCATGATAAGTTGATTTTTGAAGAATTAAAAACTTTTAGGTTGTTCTTCCCAAGTTTAGGTATTATCTTGAGTTGAAATTCACAAGTGTAAACATCAAAAAGCCATAATTTTCGTGAGATTTTGAGCCTTTAGAGCATCTATTATTTCTTTCATGTTCACTTTTATTGTTGCTTTGAGTGCGTTGTATTGAATTGTTATTCTAGAACTTGCTTGATCATGCATGTCAAGACCACACCATTTGATTTGATATGTCAGGATGATAAAGGCACTTAGGTTTAACCCACTCACTCCACAAAATCCTACCTTCATAATTAACCCTTAGTGAACCCCTTTGAGCCTAACAAACCATTAATTGATTTACCCGCAATATTAACCCATAACCCATTATTGTTGAAATCCCCTAATTTGATCCCTATTTTTATCGAGATTTGATTTGAACTAATTGCTTAGCTATGTTTTGTTCTTCTATGTATTTGACTTGTTCTTGAAAAAAAAAGCAACAACAATAACAATACTTACATACATATTAGTACTAATTCGCAATTTTTTGAGCTTGAGTGTTAATTCCATATTTTGAGAAGAAGCTCACTTGTATTCAACTGATGACTTGTCATTTTTATAGCTAGGTAATTTTTCAATTCAATCTTGATTCTAACCTTTTATTTCAAGCTTGTAACCACACTCCCTAACCAAAGCTACGTTACAACCCTCTAAAGACCTTTTTTATTAAGGTATCATCTCAATATATAGTGGTGGAGATTTGATTTTCAAGCAAGCCTATGGTAATAACTTCTCATATTGACTAATGAGTGCTTTAATTGATGTCCTTAACACCTTGAGTGATTTGAGTGAATCTTTAGTGAGGATGTTAAACTCTGTGATATTTTGATCAAGGTAATCACTTAGATGAGGGGAGACACCTATGTTTTCATGATAAAATACTCAACTTGGAATGTTTTGGAACTTTGATGTTCTTTTAGTCAAATTCTCAATGTATGATTACTTATGAATTATTTTGAGAAATTATAAATAGGAATTATAAGTTAAGAAGAATTTATTTTGATTGTGAGTTGAGGGTTTTGCTTGAGGACAAGCAAATGCTTAAGTGTGGGGGTATTTGATAAACCATAATTTATACATATTTTTACCCCATGCCTAACTCATTTATGGATGGTTTCTCCTTAGATTTGGTGAATTCGATACTCCTAATCCTTTAATTTCATGTTTTATATTTAGGAGAGCATAGAAGAGTAAAAAGAGCGAGAAATGAGCCGAAAACGGAGAAAATGGACCCACATGGGAAAACAACACGGCCTGGACTTCCTCACACTGGCGTGTACACGGCCGTGTCAATTTGGCAGGATTGAAGCATGACTTACACGGGTGGATCACACGCCCATGCCCATTTAACAGCCTTGAACATGGCCTTGACTTTCTCATACGGGCGTGTCACACGGGCATGTCCCTGTCAAACCAAAGTTTAGTCCAACTCGGAAAAGGCCAATTTTGAGGGCTCTTAGGCATTCCAAAGCCATTTAAACAATTGAGGAGGCACTTAGGAGTAGGAAGTAAGGAATTACTCAAGGAGAGCCGATTGATCCATCTCAAGAGCCAGATTCATCATCAAGACTGGAGATCTCCCTTCAAGTTCCTTCAGGAGTTTTGGGTTTTCTTATGTTTAGTTATCTTTATGCTTTTAAGATGTTTTCTTTCATATGTATGAACTAAACCCCTAAATACCTAAGGGGAATGAAACCTAAGATAGATCTTGTTATTATTATCTAAATTGTATGATAAATATTTGACTTGTTCTTAATTATGTGTTCTTAATTCTTGTTTTGATATTCCAAGATATTGATTCAAGTTAAGCTCTTATTCAGAGGAGGAATAGACCCTGTCTAAAAGTAAATTTGTCATAATTAAGCGGAGTTGATTGCGCGCCTAGAGATAGGCTAACAAGATTTTACCGGATTAGGGTGAAACCTAATAAGGGAATCCATAAATCTAGTTAATGCAATTCTAGGGTGTTAATTAGAAAGAGATTTCAATTATTCAACCTAGGGTTAGACGTTATTAGTCTCAAGAGAGATAATAATATAACTTAGGGATTTCTACGGATCAAGTCAAACGAATATATCATCTAATCCAGAGTCAAATAAATAAATCATCTTATTCAGAGTCAAATAACAAGTGAAGTCTAGGTGGATTTGTCCTTAGGTATTGTCTCAATCAATCGAATTTTCCCAAAAGTATTTTCCTAAGTTTTTCTTTCTATGCATTCTTAGTTAGTAATTAGTTTAGACAACCAAACCACTTAAATTTTAGGCTAGATATTAAAAAGAAGTAAATACTAGTACTCGTAGCTCCTTTGGTTTCGACAATCCGGTCTTGTTGAACTATACTACTATTTGATAGGTACACCTGCCTTAATCGTGATAATAAGTTATTCTCAATAACGTTTCATTTATAAATCTTTAAAACCTGTTACGAATATCATGCATCACATGGTAATCCTTATGAATCTCATATGTTTTACATAATAATACCACTAAAAGAAAGCATTTGGTTATAAGTCAACTCACTCCATTTCTTGGTCTAATCAACTAACCCATATATTTATATTACATTATACACACTCACTATTTACTCTTATTTAACGAGTTCCTATAACCATGTATATATAAGTAATAAGCACCCATAATCATAAGCACTTTATGCATATACAAGGCATGCAACAACTTAAATAATATAACAAGTTTAAAATATCATGAATGCATGTTTTGACTTACTACATAAATGAGCTTCAAAATTTGAATCATGCATTTTGCTTTCTCTTTACCCACTAACTTCATAATTTATAATAATGCAATGTTTTTTTTTTATTATAAAGCACTATATGATCGAATATACATATTATCAAAACAAATCAAATGTATATTATGATTACGCCCTTGAAATAGACTTAATATAAAACAAGACATTCATGTATATCTTATTCATCATGAATGCATACAAGATGCGCATTTACTCAAAAGCCAAGGCTATGCTTAATATTAAAACACTAAATACATATCAATTAGTCGACTAAGTTAATCATGAACCACATACATTATTTATCTCTTAATAATCAAACTAACCAAGCTAGAAAATAACCACCCTTTATTGAAACAATGCCTCATTTAATATGTTCCATCACACATTAATAAGCATACTAAATACACATTATGCCAATACTCTTTCATGGTCGAATCTTGCTGCTTAAAAATCACATACACATCCAGACTTCTATCATCAATTTCCAATAGACAAGCTCATTATGCATTTGACTAAAAATTTGCACAACCTAGTTTAACATAATACGCAAGCCATTATTAAAACATATTGTGCTCATCACAAATATTATGCATTCAAGGCACACAACTTAGTAATCAAGATTAATATAAGTCTTACCTATTATAACCGAACACTAATATAATAATTTAGCCATTTTCGCATGGCTTATATACATAACCAACTTTCAGCATACTCAAAATATAATTTAGCCTATACATGCCATAAGTCGAATTCAAACATTTAAATACCGAAGCTATAGATAGTGTGATAGACTTTGCTAATGATCCCCGAGCTTGTAACTCGAATCCAAAATCTATAAAACAAAAACAAATATACACACCATAAGCTATTTAATCTTAGAAGTCATAAGCAAACAAACAAACTGATAATATAATTAACTTATTTTAACTAACCAAAATACAATATCAATATCAAGCTTATTCTCAACTTTCAACTTCAATAATAATATACGTGAACACATACATCCATACCCTTAGCCGAATGTACAAAAGATTAATTCATCAAGTCAATGCTCCATTTTCAAAGCCAAATTATCAATATAAACCTAATATACATACCTTTGTACAAATAAGCTTTTAAATCAAAATCAAATTTACATACACAAATTAACTGAGTAATCGAAAATGCAAGAACATTATATATATGCAAAAATAAAATCACACCAACAAGGATCATATTTATTACCCAATAAGCCGAATACACATGATATATTTATACATATATTTTTCATTCATGCTACACATGCTTGTAACTAATATCGTAACACTCACTTACCTTATTACAAATAAATACCAAACTGATACATACCTGATAACTTAGCTAATTTCACACATTTGTTCCCTACTTACCGATGCTCGATGAACCATTCAGAACCAGATAGGACACTCGGATAATCGCATAAATCGTACAATACCAACGTCCCAGACGTGGTCTTACATGTAACCACATATCGATGCCACTGTCCCAGATAGGGTATTACTCGTAAACACATATCGGAATCACATATCGATGCCATGGTCTTACTCGCACACATATATCGGAATCCTATGTCATGACATATGTATCCTAACTATTCCTAAGGTTCATACGGGACTTTCGGACGTCGTAACTAGATCGAAACAAATTAGAAATCATGGCAATCAAGCTTAGTCATATTCGGCTATGACATGTATAAAATCATGTTTTTCATTTCAGCATAAATATATTACATTTAATTGAAGTTAAGTACGTCTATTTCCTTATAAACTTACCTCGAACGATATAGAACGGAATAGGGCAGCTAGCCGACAACTTTTGCTTTCCCCCGATCCAAATCTGATTTCTTTGGTTCTTGTTCTAAACATATTCAAATTAAGCTCATTCAAACATATTTTCATTCAATTTAGTCCAAAAACACATAAATGGACAAATTACCATTTTACCCCTGACATTTACGATTTTTATAATTCAGTCCCTATTGCACAAAACACAAAATATGCAAAATTTCCCTATACCTATGTTGGGCCAAATTTTACCAACTCTCAAAAAAGTCCATATATTCAATGTATTTCACATTTTAGTCCCTCAAATTATTATTTTTGCAATTAAGTCCTAATTACTCAAAATCATCAAAAACTCCAATACAAAATATGTTAATCTTAAACATATCTTTCATTTTTCATCATGAAACAACAAAAATCACAAGCTATCAACAATGGCACAACTTAAAATATTCATAAAAATCAAAAATTAAAGCATGAGTCTTGAAGACTACTAAGCAACGATCTCAAAGCGTAGAAATTATCAAAAACCGAACAAAAACGAACCTTGATTGAGCTTGAATGTATGCCGAACCCTAGCTTAGTTTTCTTTCTTTTTCTTTGTTTATGTTTCTGTCAAAAGAACAAATGAATAAAATGAATTTCATAACCTTATTTTAACTATTATATGTTTATTAAATAAATTACTTAAATAACCTTAATGAAATAATAATAAAGTTATATAATATATGTCTTTAACCGTCCACTTCACTTAATATTGGCCTAATTGCAACTTTAAGGCTTCCATTTAAAAATCCAAGTGTAATTTAGTCCCTTTTAGAAATAACCACCTAATTTTCATTTTACGGGATTAAGTCCTTTTATTTAATCAGACACTCAAACGATAAAATTAAATCACGAAAATTTCACAGATATAAAGTCACACATAATAAACATAGAAAAAAATTTTAAAATATTTTTTTGACTCAAATTCGTGGTCCTAAAATCACAGTTTTGATTAGGGCCTAAATCGAGCTGTTATAATGGTGAGGTCTCCGTTCGGCAGTGGCTCGGTGGTGGGGGAGCGTTGGACGGCATGGAGGAAGGGAAAAAGAAAAAGAAAATAGTGGGCGCGGGTTTGTGGTTCCATCGATGGCGCTGCGGGGTGGCAATCGTAGGTGCGACAGTTGCAAGGCTGGTGATGGGGTGCGACGACGGCGTGGGGTGGTTTGGGGGGTTGGGTTTTTTTTTGAAGAAGAAGAAGATGGAGAAGATGAAGAACATAGAAAAGAAATTAAGGAATTAGGTAATTTGGGTGTTTAAAATTTTTTATTTTTATTATTTTTTATTTGGTTTATTTTTTGTTCGGTGAGTTAATTGGGTTAGGTGTTGGTTATTGGGCCAATCTTGGGTATTGGGTTTATTTGGTGTATGGGGTAGGTGAGTTAATTTGGGATTGAGTTTTGGGTTTTTGGATGGGCATTGGATTTGGGCATAGGTGGGTAACTTGGTATTTGGGTTTAGGGTAAGTGGGTTAAATGTGGTGGTGGATGATTATTGGGCTTGGGTTTTGGGTATTTTGGTACGTGGGTTAATGGGTTTGGGTAGAAATTTAGTGGATTTTGGCTTTTGGGATTTCATTAAGGTTAGGAAATTTGGGTTTTTTTTTTACACTGTCACCAAATTAGCAAGTCATGCCCACGCCACCATCTTTATTTGTCCTCTTGAAAATTTATGACCTCATAGTGTTCCTGAAAACATCAAATTGACTGAGTTAAATAGGAGTTAAGTTATTTATTTACACCCTAAATTTTACTTAAACTAAAAATTAAATAAATGAGAATAAATGAAAGTAAATTTGGGTTGCCTCCCAAAAAGCGCTTTTTTAACGTCGTTAGCTCGACGACCTAGAAAAAATTTACCCAGCCGGCTCTTCGAGGACTAATTCCTCATCCAAGTGGACTTGAAAGTTTTCGTAAAAAGGCTTTAATCGTTGTCCGTTGACTTTGAAAATTTTTTTGGATTCTTCGCTTTTAACTTCGACTGCACCATGTGGAAATACGCCAGTAACAATAAAAGGCCCTAACCACTTAGTCTGAAGCTTACCTGTAAAAATTCTCAATGTAGGGTCATAAAGTAATACTTTCTATCCTACCATAAATTGTTTGTGGTTTATCTTTTGGTCTTGGTATGCTTTGACCTTATCTTTGGAAATTTGGGCACTCTCGTATGCTTCTCATCGAATTTCCTCAAGATCCTAGATATGTAATTTACGATGCTTACCTGTAGATTCCAATTCCATGTTGCATAGTTTGACCGCCCAAAATGCCTTTTATTCCAACTTAATAGTAAGATGTGGATCAGGAGACATACCAATGGGTCTTTTGTAAGCTATTCGGTATGCCCACAATGCATCGTTAAGTCACAAACTCCAGTCTTTTCTATCTGGCTTAACGGTCTTCTCCAAAATCAACTTGATTTCTCAATTTGACACTTCTGCCTGACCGTTCGATTGTGGGTGATAAGCTGTAGCGACTCATTGCACCACTCCATATTTTTTCAAAAGTGTATCAATTACTTTATTGCAAAAATGCGTCCCTCGATCGCTGATCAAAGCTCGCGGTGTGCCAAATCTGGAAAAAATATAACTTTTTAGAAAATCTACTACTGTTTTGGTATAAGCACGACGAGTGGCTTTTACTTCCACCCACTTTGGCACATAGTCAACAGCAAGTAAAATATAAACGTTATCGGATGATGGGACAAAAGGGCCTATAAAATCAATGCCCCATATATCGAAAATTTCATAGACATACAGGGGTTTGAGGCATTTCATTTTTTCGGCTCAAGTTCCTACCCTTTGACATTTTTCGCAAGTTTTACAAAATATATATGCGTCACGAAAAATATGTGGCCAATATAATCCACATTCAAGTACTTTATGTGCAGTTCGTTTGGGGCCAAAATGTCCACCACATGCATAAGAATGACAAAAAGATAGAATTGATTTTACCTCAGTTTCAGGAACGCATCGACGAATTACCTGGTCGGAACAATATTTCCAAAGATTGGGGTCGTCCCAAATATAGTATCAAGACTCACGTTTGATCTTGTCTTTTTCAGATCGCGATAAGTTAGGAGAGACTATACCTGTAGCAAGATAATTCACCATGTCTTCATACCAAGGAAAAATCGTCTAGGCAGCAAGCAAGTTTTCATCTAGAAAATCATTTTTAAGTGGTGTTACATCCTTTGATGGAGGAATTCGGCTCAGATGGTCAGCCACCAAATTTTCACGTCCTTTTTTATCTTTTATTTCAAGATTGAACTCTTGCAAAAGTAGTATCCACCTTATAAGTTTCAGTTTTGCTTCTTTCTTCTCGATCAGATATTTGAGGGTTGCATGATCAGAAAAAACCATAACTTAGTTCATAATAAATATGAATGAAATTTTTCTAAGGCAAAGACTATAGCTAGAAACTCTTTTTCAGTGGTTGAATAGTTACTTTAGGCAGCGTCCAAAGTTTTAGAGGCATAGGAGATGACATGTGGTTCTTTCTCGATCCTTTGTCCAAGGACTGCTGCTACGCTATGGTCACTACCATCGCACATTATTTCGAAAGGATAATTCCAATTGGATGGTTGAATGATAGGTGCTGATATGCTTATGTTTGAGCATGTCAAACACATCTCTGCATGATTGGTCAAACTCGAATTCCTTGTTCTTCTGTAATAGGTTGCAGAGAGGTTGCGCAATTGTCGAAAAGTCCTTAATGAATCATCTATAAAAACCTACATGACCAAGGAAACACCGAATCTCCCTCACAGTTGTGGGGTATGGTAGTGAGTTAATGATGTCGATTTTTACTTTATCAATAGAACTTCCCTCAGCAAAAATAATATGACCTAGAACTAATCCCTTGTCTACCATAAATTAGCATTTCTCATAATTTAGAACAAGACTAAATTCTAAGCATCTTTCCAAAATTTTTGCAAGATAATTCAGACATACCTCGAAGGACTCACCATATACAGTAAAGTCATCCATGAACACCTCGATTATTTGCAAAATATACTTACCATGCACCTCTGAAAAGTGGCTGGTGCATTACAGAGTCCAAACAGAAGCTATCTGTAAGCGAATGTACCAATGGGCACATAAACGTCATCTTCTTCTAATCCTCCGGTGCCACTGGAATCTGGAAAAACCCTGAATAACTATCAAGAAAATAATAGTGAGACTTCCGAGCCAAACGTTCTAACATCTGGTCAACAAAAGGAAGTGGAAAGTGATCTTTCTTAGTTAGTGAATTCAACTTCCTCTAATCAATGCAGACTCTCCACCCATTTTGGACCCGAGTGAGAACCATCTCACCTGCCGAATTCTCAATTACAGTTACACCGATCTTTTTCGGTACTACGTGGACTGGGCTAACCCAACTACTATCGGAAATGGGATACATCATCCCAGCATCAAGTAGCTTTTGGACTTCTTTTATTACCACTTTTATCATAGGCAGATTGAGACGCCTTTGAGCCTCTCTTTTAGGTACAACGTTATCCACCACTTGAATTTTGTGCATGCAAGTCGAGGGCCTCAACCCCTTAATGTCGGCTATCATCCATTCAATTACCTCTTTATAGTCCCTAAGGACTCGTACTATGACAGCCCAAAATTGACCCTAGTCGGGAAGTGGTTTCGGGACCGCTAAACCGAGTCACTGAAATGTTTGAACGTAATATTTATTGTCTAGAATATGTATTTATGAATGTGTGAAAATTTCAAGCTTTGATTTAGTCGATTGCATGTGAATTCAGTTATTAGGACTTGTGTGACACTTTTGAAATGTGATAGGCTAATCTATAAGGACCTAATAGTGCATGTAATCAAAAGGGAGGACTTGCATGTCAAATTTCCCCCCTAATAGCTAGTGGCCGGCCATGACAAGGGATTATGGGCAAAACATGTCATGAAACATGTTGTGTAAGTGGTTTATGTTGGAATAAATAAAGAAATGAGTATGGATAATAAAGAAAGAAAAAAAAAGGAAAGAAGGTGTGTGATTCCCCCCATTGCCGTGGGTTGAAGAAAAGAAAAGAAAAAAAATTTGTTCATCCTTTCATTCTCTCTTGGCCTAAAATTCTAAAGAAGAAGGAGGGAGTTCTTGCTTCATGTTTGGTTTGGAAGGGGATTAGGAAGAGGTTTGGCCATACTTGTATCAAGATTAAGGTATGTTTGATGTTGTGCCATGAGATTCATGCATGTTTTTGGTGGCTAACTTGATGTTCTTATTAGCCCATGGTTCAAATCCTTGCTATGTCATGGGGGTGGTATTCAGCCAAGGTGGATTTTGTGTTAATGCCATTGCATGTTAAATATGAAGCTTGCTAATGATACATGTGATGGTGGATTGATGGCTCTTGGACATTCTTTTTAGCATTTTTGAGTGAGACATTAAGTTCTTTGTTTAACCATGACCAAAATTGAAATGGTATGGTGTTGTGATGTATTCGGCCATGGTACATCCATAAGTATAATTTATGCTTATTGCATAGTAGGTAAGATTTGTGTTTTGGATTTATGTTCATGTTTAGTTATAATCAACTTTGAGATTCGGCTTTAGCATATATATATATATATATATATATATATATATATGTTTGCACATGATGTATTGGTCGACATATATACTATCTCAAGGTATATATTTTCATATGATGATGTTTGGTTATGAAGTAAATGATTGATGCGTATTGAGTTACAATATGGAATCGTTAGTTAGTAAAATGTATGCCGTTTATGTGTGGTATTAAGTGTATAATTGGCCTCAACATGGACATGCATATTCGCCACATGAGGGGATTGGTGTGCATGCATTCTGTTAGAGGCAAGCATATTGATGCCTATTCTTGGCTTGGAAAATTCGCTAAGGAGAGTACTAACAATTGTGTTGAGTTTGATTCATGATTTCGTACATATGTGACTTTAATGTCTAATGAAAATATGTGGGCTAAGTACCTTGAATTCCTCTTCGATGCTCAAATGATTAAATCAATTTATTTGTTAAATTAAGCTCAAGAGCAAAGGGAGCTAAATCCGATAAAGGGAAGGAAAAAGTGGTCGAATAGCCATCGAATCATTCGACAACATCCGAGGTAAGTTTTCGAGTAATGGAACTTAGATTATGATTTGATTAGATCATGTGTTAAGCAAATTGAAATCATGCTCTTTGTGTGTGGCTATTGAGCCAAATTGTAAATATGATAAGTGTCTTGTGTTTGAGCTTTGGTAATGAGAATGTAATAAGAATGTGTTATGATTTGTTGATATATGTGCTTGGTTATTCGAATGATATCCGGCTAAGTCCCAAGGCTTTTGTGCTAAGTGACTAAATCCGGGTCAATTCCCGAAGGCATTTGTGCGAGTTACCAAAACCGGGTTAAGTCCCAAAGGCATTTATGCGAGTTACTAAATCCGGGCTAATTCCCGAAGGCAATTGTGCGAATCACTATAACCGGGCTATGTCCCGAAGACAATCGAGCGAGTCGCTATATCCGGTTAAATTTCGAAGGTACGTGATTCGGGAATGAGCAATCTTGCTGTAAAATTTCGTTAATACGATTGCAAAATTCCAGCAATGAGGTATGTTTCGTATGTGCTTTGAATTAGTTGAGCCCTTACAAATAAGTATTCACTCAGTTGATAAACGAGCTACCGGCCTTTGGCTAAGTTGATCTTTTGTGTATGAACATAAGGGTTGGTAATGTGAAGTAAGTAGGATATTGAGAATGTGTGCATATGAAATTATCCGTTTAGCTATATGAATGCTATGCTTTTGTTGTGTTGGAATCCTTGCTCAAAACTTACTAAGCATAAATTGCTTACTTCGTTTCTTTGTTCTCTGCTTTATAGATTTTGGCTCGTCACCATCGACTCGGATTTTTGGAAGTCGAAGTCTCAGACACTATCAAAGCCCCTTTTGGTACAAATTTTGGTTGAGCTTTGAAATGGCATGTATAGGACTACCCTTTGTTGTTTTTCAAGTACTTTTGTGATGTATGTGTATGCACCATGCGAAAATGGCGCATAGAAGTGGAGTATGGCATTAGACCATTTGTGTTTATGTATATATATATGGTTTCATGTTGTGACTATGGACTGGAATGGAAGTGTTGGGCAATGATCAGCCCTTGGAATGGCTAAATATGATCATATGTGGACCTATGTATGACAAAACTCTAGTTGGTCCATGGAAACCACGAAATAGGTAAAGTTTACCTTGAAAATGATCTTGACAAAGAAGAAGTGGTGTGGATGTGAAAAATCACTAAAAATAGCAGGAATGGAATTAAATAGTGAATAAATTATGTAAATGAGCCTTGATGAATCTACTTTCATATGGAAGAAACGAAACGGTCATATGAGTTGTATGTTAAGAGATATTTAGGTATTCGTGAAATAGTGCCAGAACGGTTTCTGGATTCCTTATTCCGACTTTGGCCAGAATGGTCATGCCATATATGTATAGATTCCTATTTGAGTCTAGTGTCTATAGAAACAAACGGCATCAGTATTGAATCCCTGTACAGGGAGATATCCAAGTTGTAACACGCGAAGGTCAGTGTAGTCGACCCCTGTAACATGGGAGACTTTAACTAATAAAATGTACTAATTGGCTTGACCCAAAATTCTAGAAAAAAATCAGAGATGGAGATATGAGTCTAATTTCGTGGAAAAATTACGAAACTGATTTTCGAGTTTTGAAACTCAAGATATGATTTTTAAGGCGATAAAGTGATGCAAGAACCACTTTGTCCGGAATTTTTTTATGGATGTGTGAAAACAATTAAGTCTGTATGCACCTTGTGTTCGACTCGTGCGGACTCTGCACGGGTGTTACAATTTTATTGGTATCGAGCTACGGTTTAGTCGATTCTAGGACTACCGTAATGCGTTTGGGTCTAGCTATACATGCCATTTTATGTGATTATTTGATAGTGTGGTGATTTCGACATTTGCAAATGTGTTTATTTATAGTAATGGATCCCGATCCCGACCGAAGCGGTAGTGATGATCTTGAGAGTGTAGCCGCTGCTCGCATAAGGGACAAATACCGACGGACTCTCAACCTTATGCTAGTAATCCAAATGATGAAGCTAGACAAGCTTTCTATAGCGTGATGAATGATTGGTTCAACCAATACATTCGAACTAATACTACTGTTCCACAACCTCCATTCCCAACAAACACACCAAGCACCTACAATGCCTCCGATAACCCACCAAATAAGGTCGAATAAGCCCCAGCTTGATGAATCCGAAAACATGGGGCTATGAATTTAAAGCTACAGATAGCGACGATGCCGAGCAAGCTGAATTTTGGTTGGACAACACTATCCGCACTTTCGATGAGCTATCTTGTACACCGATGAATGCCTAAAGTGTACTATCTCCTTGCTACGCGATTACGCCTACTATTGGTGGAGTACTCGACTTCACAGTTGTGCCCGAGAGCAAGTGATTTGGGAGTTTTCCAAACCGAGTTTGGAAAAAGTATATCACCGAGATTTGTTGATCAAAACGGAAGGAATTTCTTGAGCTTAAGCAAGGTTCTATGTCACCATCGATTCTGACGAAAATTTGTTAGACTTAGTAGATACGCCGGAATGTATTTCATCCGAGGCTATCATGTAAACGCTCGAGGATGGGCTGAATGAAGATATAAAATGTTCGTTGGCATTCTTGAAATACGAGAGTTCGTAGTACTTGTCGAGCGAGCTTGTAAAGTCAAGAGCTTAGAAAAGAAAAACAAAAAGTTGATGTGGGACTGGAGAGTTTCGTAAAAGATCCTCGGAAAGTCTCTTCAACAG
This sequence comes from Gossypium arboreum, assembly GCF_025698485.1. Lineage (NCBI taxonomy): Eukaryota > Viridiplantae > Streptophyta > Magnoliopsida > Malvales > Malvaceae > Gossypium > Gossypium arboreum. Next base: position 61,775,005 of record NC_069071.1, read on the forward strand.
CATCGAAGAAATTTCGTGATGATGTGGGCTATCTAGAGGCACTTCGGCCTTTTAGACGAGATCGTGATCGACCCCACAATGTACACGAGGCACTTTGCGCCAAGTTGGGAATGAACGTCGAGACGAATCGAAGTGTCGACATTGTAGCAAATGGCATTCGAAGTTGTAGATTCCGTGACCGCTCTGTTACAAGTGCGGATCAGTTGACCACTTCATTAAAGATTGCCCGAGGTTGTCTCGAAGAATGTAGATCGAGTGGAAATCGGGCGCTACCACGCCCGAGGTAGACCATCTAGAAATACGGCAATGCTAGTGGTGGTCGAGAGGATCTAGAGATGCTACGACCAGATCCGAGGCTCGGCGCTCTGCTAGGGCTTATGCAATCGCGCACTCGAGGATGCTTTCTCGCCGATGTTATTACCGTACTTTCACTCTCTTTGATACTAATGTGATTGCTTTGATTGACCCCGGTTCTACTCATTCTTATATATGCGAAACTGAGCATCCAAAGAAGACTTTACCTATTGAGTCTCTCGAGTTCAGAATTGGTGTCAAATCCTTGGGTCGTTACGTGCTTGTTGACAAAGTGTAAGAAATGCCCCTAGTAATTCGAGGTTCTGCTTTTCCGGCAGACTTGATGCTTTTGCCGCTCGATGAATTTGATGTTATTCTTGGTTTGGATTGGTTGACCGTGCATGATGCGGTTGTGAATTGCAAAAGCAAGACTATGGATTTGAGGTGCTCAAATAACGAGATGATCCGAGTTGAGTCTACGGGCTTAAAGGGGTTGCCAGCTGTAATATCCTCAATGTTGGCCCAAAAATGTGTAAGAAAGGGGTGCGAAGCATACCTTGCGTATGTACTTGATGATAAGGAGTTAGAAATAAAACCCGAGTCTGTGCCGGTGGTTTGCAAATACCCGGATGTTTTTCCCGAAGAATTACCGAGTTTGCCACCGTTCGGAGGTAGAGTTTGGTATTGAGCTTGTACTGGACTACGCCAATTTCGATAGCTCAGATCGTATGGCACCAACCGAGTTAAAGGAGTTGAAAGCTTAGTTGCAAGAATTGACGGATAGAGGTTTCGCCGACCAAGTTTCTCACCTTGGGGTGCACCAAGATTGTTTGTGAAAAGAAGGATGGAACCATGAGGTTGTGTATTGACTATCGTCACCGAATAAAGTGACGATAAAGAATAAATATCCGCTATCAGCGTATTGATGATTTGTTTGATCAACTAAAGGGAGCCTCGGTGTTTTCAAAGATAGATTTGAGATCGGGTTATTATCGATTCTGGATTCGAGATTCGGATGTACCAAAACCGCTTTCGAACGAGGTACGGTCACTACGAGTTCTTAGTGATGCCGTTCGGGCTCACTAATGCCCTACGTATTTATGGATTTGATGAATTGGATCTTCGAGACGAGATTTGGACCGGTTCGTAGTTGTGTTCATTGATGACATCTTGGTCTATTCAAGAGATGAGACCGAACATGCCAACACCGAGATTAGTGTTGCAAATTTTACGGGATAAGCGGTTATATGCTAAGTTCAGCAAGTATGAGTTCGGTTAAGGGAGGTTAGCTTCTTGGGTCATGTGGTATCTCAGATCGGTATTCGAGTCGACCCGAGCAAAATTTCAGCCATACTTAACTGGAAGCCTCAGAAATATTATCGAGGTTCAAGCTTTTTGGGACTTGCGGTTACTTACCGACGGTTTGTGAAAGGTTTCTCGATGATAGCCACACCCATGACGGCTACTTCAAAAGATGTTAAGTTCGAATAGACGGAAAAATGTCGGAAAAGTTTTGATCAATGAAAACTTATTTGACTAAGCTCAATTTTAGTGCGGCCGAATCGTGCAAAGAGTTTGTCATCTATAGTGATGCCTCCCTACTTGGGTTGGGTTGCGTATTGATGCAAGAAGGTCGAGTTGTGGCTTATGCGTCGAGACAATTAAAGCCACATGAGAAAAATTATCCGACCCATGATCTCGAACTAGTCGCCATCGTATTCGCTTTGAAAATATGGCGACACTACCTATTTGGGGAGAAGTGCCATGTATTTTCGGATCACAAAAGTCTCAAATATTTGATGACTCAAAGAGACTTGAATCTGCGACAAAGACGTTGGCTCGAGTTGTTAAAAGATTATGAGCTTGTCATTGATTATCACCGAAAGGCTAATGTGGTTGCGGACGCCTTAAGCGGAAATCACCGCTTGCTTTACGAGCGATGAATGTACACTTTTCTATTCTACCCGACAATGTGTTAGTAGTCAATTAAAGGCCAAACCATTATTGATTCATCAAATTCGTGAAGCTCGTAAAGTCGACGATGAGTTGGTTGCAAAACGGGCCGAGTGTGTTCAACAAGGAATCGAGTTTCAAATTGATGATGATGATTGTTTGAGGTTCGAAGTCGTCTGTGTGTTCCAAGGAATTGAACTCATTTCGATGATTCTCGACCGAAGCCCATTGTAGCCGAATGTCAATTCACCCGGAGTACGAAGATGTACAATGATTTGAAACGCCGGTTTGGTGGCATGGTATGAAACGAGACATCTCCGACTTTGTTTGAGATGTTTAATATGTCAACAAGTGAAAGCGGAACATCAAGTGCCTTCAGGGTTACTTCAGCAGATCACGATACTCGAGTGGAAATGGGATCGAGTCACAATGGACTCTGTGTCCGGACTGCCATTGTCAGCAAGTAAGAAGGATGCGATTTGGGTTGTTGTTGATAAACTGACTAAGTCGGCTCACTTTATCCCCGTGCGTGCGGATTTTTCATTGGATAAACTAGCTGAATTGTACGCTTCTCGATTGTGAGATTACACGGGTACCGATTTACATTGTGTCGGATAGAGATCCGAGATTCACCTCGCGATTTTTGAAGAAATTGCAAGAAGCTTTGGGTACCAAGTTGCATTTCAAAGACCGCTTTTCACCCCCAAACCGATGGTCAATCCGAGCGGATAATTTAGATACTTGAGGATATGTTGAGATGTTGCATCCTCGAGTTCAGTGGTTCATGGGAACGGTATTTACCTTTGATTGAATTCGCTTACAACAATAGTTTTCAATCAAGTATTAAGATGGCGCCTTACGAGGCCTTGTACGGGCGTAAATGCCGTACACCATTGTTTTGGACCGAGCTCGGTGAAAGCAAAATTTTCGGAGTGGATTTGATTAAAGATGCTGAACAGAAAGTAAAAGTAATCCGTGAAAATCTGAAGATAGCCTCCGATCGTCAAAAGTCGTACGCGGATCTGAAACGAAAAGACATTGAGTATCAGGTGGGAGATAAAGTGTTTTTTAAAGTTTCGTCTTGGAAAAAGATACTCAGATTTGGGCACAAGGGCAAATTGAGTCCGAGGTTCATCGGGCCATATGAGATATCCGAACGAGTCGGTCCAGTTGCGTATCGTTTGATTTTGCCCCCTGAACTTGAAAAGATTCACGACGTCTTTCATGTTTCGATGCTTCGACGTTATAGATCTGACCCGTCGCACGTAATTAGTCCATCAGAGGTTGAAATTCAAGCCGATATGAGTTATGAAGAAGAACCGATTCGTATCCTAGCTCGTGAAGTGACGGAGTTCCGAAACAAAAGGGTTCCGTTAGTAAAAGTGTTATGGCTCAAACACGGGATGGAAGAAGCTACTTGGGAACCCAAGAACTCTATAAAAGGGCGATACCCAAACCTATTTACCGGTAATATTTTCGGGGACGAAAATTTCTTGTGTACGGGAGAGTTGTGACAGCCCAAAATTGACCCTAGTCGGGAAGTGGTTTCGGGACCGCTAAACCAAGTCACCGAAATGTTTGAACGTAATATTTATTGTCTAGAATATGTACTTATGAATGTGTGAAAATTTCAAGCTTCGATTTAGTCGATTGCATGTGAATTCAGTTATTAGGACTTGTGTGACACTTTTGAAATGTGATAGGCTAATCTATAAGGACCTAATAGTGCATGTAATCAAAAGGAGGACTTGCATGTCAAATTTCCCCTAATAGCTAGTGGCCGCCATGACAAGGATTATGGGCAAAACATGTCATGAAACATGTTGTGTAAGTGGTTTATGTTGGAATAAATAAAGAAATGAGTATGGGTAATAAAGAAAGAAAAAAAAAGGAAAGAAGGTGTGTGATTCCCCCCATTGCCGTGAGTTGAAGAAAAGAAAAGAAAAAAAAATTGTTCATCTTTCATTCTCTCTTGGCCGAAAATTCTAAGGAAGAAGGAGGGAGTTCTTGCTTCATGTTTGGTTTGGAAGGGGATTAGGAAGAGGTTTGGCCATACTTGTATCAAGATTAAGGTATGTTTGATGTTGTGCCATGAGATTCATGCATGTTTTTGGTGGCTAACTTGATGTTCTTATTAGCCCATGGTTCAAATCCTTGCTATGTCATGGGGGTGGTATTCGTCCAAGGTAGATTTTGTGTTAATGCCATTGCATGTTAAATATGAAGCTTGCTAATGATACATGTGATGGTGGATTGATGGCTCTTGGACTTTCTTTTTAGCATTTTTGAGTGAGACATTAAGTTCTTTGTTTAACCATGACCAAAATTGAAATGGTATGGTGTTGTGATGTATTCGGCCATGGTACATCCATAAGTATAATTTATGCTTATTGCATGGTAGGTAAGATTTGTGTTTTGGATTTATGTTCATGTTTAGTTATAATCAACTTTGAGATTCGGCTCTAGCATATATATATATATATATATATATATGTTTGCACATGATGTATTGGTATGACATATATACTATCTCAAGGTATATATTTTCATATGATGATGTTTCGGTTATGAAGTAAATGATTGATGCGTATTGAGTTACAATATGGAATGCGTTTGTTAGTAAAATGTATGCCATTTATGTGTGGTATTAAGTGTATAATTGGCCTCAACATGGACATGCATATTCGGCCACATGAGGGGGATTGGTGTGCATGCATTCGGTTAGAGGCAAGCATATTGATGCCTATTCTTGGCTTGGAAAATTCGGCTAAGGAGAGTACTAACTAATGTGTTGAGTTTGATTCATGATTTCCGTACATATGTGACTTTAATGTCTAATGAAAATATGTGGGCTAAGTACTTTGAATTCCTCTTTCGATGCTCAAATGATTAAATCAATTTATTTGTTAAATTAAGCTCAAGAGCAAAAGGGAGCTAAATCCGATAAAGGGAAGGAAAAAGTGGTCTAATAGCCATCGGAATCATTCGACAACATCCGAGGTAAGTTTTCGAGTAATGGAACTTAGATTATGATTTGATTAGATCATGCGTTAAGCAAATTGAAATCATGCTCTTTGTGTGTGGCTATTGAGCCGAAATTGTAAATATGATAAGTGTCTTGTGTTTGAGCTTTGGTAATGAGAATGTAATAAGAATGTGTTATTATTTGTTGATATATGTGCTTGGTTATTCGAATGATATCCGGCTAAGTCCCAAGGCTTTTGTGCTAAGTGACTAAATCCGGTCAATTCTCAAGGCATTTGTGCGAGTTACCAAAATCGAGTTAAGTCCCGAAGGCATTTATGCGAGTTACTAAATCCGGGCTAATTCCCGAAGGCAATTGTGCGAATCACTATAAGCGGGCTATGTCTCAAAGACAATCGAGCGAGTCGCTATATCCGGTTAAATTTCGAAGGTACGTGATTCGGGAATGAGCAATCTTGCTGTAAAAATTTCAGTTAATACGATTGCAAAATTCCAGCAAAGAGGTATGTTTCGTATGTGCTTTGAATTAGTTGAGCCTTTACAAATAAGTATTCGCTCAGTTGATAAACGAGCTACCGGCGTTTGGCTAAGTTGATCTTTTGTGTATGCACTTAAGGGTTGGTAATGTGAAGTAAGTAGGATATTGAGAATGTGTGCATATGAAATTATCCGCTTAGCTATATGAATGCTATGCTTTTGTTGTGCTGAATCCTTGCTCAAAACTTACTAAGCATAAATTGCTTACTCCGTTTCTTTGTTCTCTGTTTTATAGATTTTGGCTCGTCACCATCTGGACTCGGATTTTTGGAAGTCGAAGTCTCCCACACTATCAAAGCCCCCTTTTGGTACAAATTTTGGTTGTGCTTTGAAATGGCATGTATAGGACTACTCTTTGCTGTTTTTCGAGTACTTTTTGTAATGTATGTGTGTACAGCCACGAAATAGGTAAAGTTTACCTTGAAAACAGATGCTGACAGCAGCAGTGGTGTGGATGTGAAAAATCACTAAAAATAACAGGAATGGAATTAAATAGTTAATAAATTATGTAAATGAGCCTTGATGAATCTACTTTCATATGGAAGAAACGAAACGGTCATATGAGTTGTATGTTAAGAGATATTTAGGTATTCGTGAAACAGGGCCAGAACAGTTTCTGGATTCCCTGTTCCGATTTGGAAATTCATTATAAATTAACCAGAGATAATTAGGAGTCATTCCATATATGTATAGATTCCTCTTTGAGTCTAGTTTCTATAGAAACAAACGACATCAGTATTGAAGCCCTGTACAGGGAGATATCCAAGTTGTAACACGCGAAGGTCAGTGTAGTCGACCCCTGTAACATGGGAGACTTTAACTAATAAACTGTACTAATTCGCTCGACCCAAAATTCTAGAAAAAACTATGTAGATGTAAATATGAGTCTAATTTCAGGAAAAATTACGAAACTGATTTTCGAGTTTTGAAACTCAAGATATGATTTTTAAGGCGACGGTGATGCAAGAACCAAATTTTGTCCGGAAATTTTTTATGGACTGTGAAAACAATTAAGTCTTTGTGCACCTTGTGTTCGACTCCGGTAACGGACTCGGGTACGGGGTGTTACACGTACCAAGTTTTCCTCCTCTGCCCTCGAAAGTTTACTCGAGATTATCACCGGTAGTGTAATTTTTTCTCCGAGATAAGCATACTTCAAGTGGCCTAGGAGTGGTTTGAGTTCCAACTCCAGAGCCTGCAAAACAAACGGTACGAGCTTAGTTTGTGAGAGAGATATTTCAAAAGTTTTACCTGAAGCTTTTCATAATTGCGATGCCTCCATATGAGCTACTGTTTCGTGAATAGAATATTCAATGATTATCCACTCTTCTAGTTCCTTAACGGCGTCAAAGTCTAATCTTCTGCAAAGGACAGTTCGTAATTCATCCTGGTCATGATATTCCAAATGTAATTCAGTTAAAAGATCAATATTATCAATATTAGAAACATTAGAAATTAGGCTAGGACGATTCATGGCCTCATATACATTGAATTTCACTAATTCCCCATCGAACTCCATAGTGAGTATCCCACTTCGTACGTCAATCTTCCTTTGTGCAATACTCAAAAATGGCCTTCCGAGAAGTATGTCCGATGCATTGGCTGAATTGTCATCCTCCATGTCGACAATGTAGAAGTCTGCAGGAAATATGAGCTCATTTACCTTGACAAGAACGTCCTCTAATACTCCCTCTGGATGCACCACAGATCTATCTGCAAGCTGGATAATCATACATGTTTCCTTCAAAGGACTCGCATTAAGTAGTTTATAAATTGAAAAATGCACAACATTAATTGATGCGCTTAAGTCACACATTGCTTTTTTAATACTGACATTACCTATTTTACAGGATATGAAAAACATACCTTGGTCCTTACATTTGGGTGGTATTTTCCATTGCAAAACGGTGGGGACATTTTCCCTGACACTTACCTTTTCATTTCCCAGGAGTTTCCTCTTACTTGTGCACAATTCTTTCAATAATTTGGCGTATTGTGGGATCTGCTTGATCGCGTCAAGAAGAGGTATGTTGATTTCTACCTTCCAGAAGGTGTCGAGGATTTCTTTCTCTTCACAATCCTTCTTGCACTGGACAAGCATTCCAGAAAATGGAGGTGGTATTGCAAATGAGTTTTTTGGCGTTAGTTCTATCAAAGCTTCCGTGTTAAGTTTCTCCTTATAGCGACTAGTGTCGCGGCCGCGACTTGTGTCAGGTATGGGCTCCAAGACTATCCCACTCCTTAATGTCATAGCGCTTGCATTGTGTCAAGGGTTTGGCTCAGTATGGGATGGCAGCTTACCTTGGGACTCCAAATGGCTAACCGTGAGCGCGAGTTTGCTTACTTGCTTGTCCAACTCCTGCAAATGCATGCCAATTTTTTGCTGGATTTTCTTAGTACTGTTGGCTAACCTTTCCACTATGGCTTCCAAAGATGACTTTGGGGGTGGTATCTGTTGATTCTGCAGTGGCCTTTGTTGAAACAGTTGGTTGAACCTCAGATTCGTCCCATAACTGAGATTCGGGTGATCTTTCCACCCCACATTATACGAGTTCAAGTAGGGGTCATACCGTCTTTGGGGCAGTCCTGGAAAGCTCCTGACAACATTCGCTTGTTCTATTGAATCCTCATGTAAAGTCAGACATGAGTCCGTTGGATGGTCTAGCTTAGTGCAAATTCCACACAACCGAGCTGGGCTCGTCTTATCTGTAAGCAAATTTTGAACAATGTTAGTCAACTTGTCAATTTTATCTTCTAGAGATAGAGAACTTAACCCATGAACCCATCTCGTGGGTTCTGCAACCGGTTGAAATTGTTAAGAGTTGGCAGCCGTGGTTGAAATCAACTCTCTCGCTCTTTGAGGTGTCATGTTAATAAGTGCCCCCCACTTGCAGCATCTATCATTTTCATTTCCATTGGGAGTAAACCCTCACAAAAATACTACAAAAGTGACTGCTCGGTCAGTCCATGTTGTGGGCAGCTCGCACACAACTTTTTGAATCGCTCCCAGTAATCGTAGAGTGATTCAGTGTCCTTCTAACGGATTCGTACGATGTCCCTCCTTAGTTCTGCTACTCAGGCTACAGGGAAGAACCTGTCAAGAAATAAATGAGATATGTCAGACCATGTGTTGATAGATCCTGGAGGCAAATAAAATAGCCACTCTCTCGGCTAATAAGAACAGAAAAGCACGAAGTTTGATTTGGTCTTCTGTTACTCGCTAAGGCTTCACGCTTGTGCACACCATATGGAATTCTTTAAGGTGGGTGTGCAGGTTTTCATTCTGTAATCCACAAAAAGTGGGTAGTAGATGAATCGAACCAGATTTTAACTCAAACGGTGTTCCTCCTGCCGGATAGGTTATACATAAAGGTTATTGTTCATCTGGTGCAACAGCGAGTTGGTGTATCGTCTGCTCAGCCATCTCGTTTGGTTTGTCAAATGGGAAAATCTCTTCAGTGTATGATATGGTTTTGAATCCGGGATTTGGCTGTTTACCATGTCGTACGGCTTCTCTTCGTAGTTGTCGGGCCAATTTATCAATTTCTGGCTCAAACTCTAGATTTCCCAGTTCTGATCTGGTCATAAGGTAGATAAATAAAAGTTAAAAAATATCTCCAATCCCTGGCAATGGCGCCAAAATTTGATGGGCGTCGAATCCACCAAAAATAATTCCTACTAAATACTCTAGATAGTAGTAAGACTGGTACTAGGGTCGAGTCCACAGGGATTGGTACTCTAATCAACTTTCGCTTTTGAATTATGAACAGAATGTCATGTCAAGGGTCATGGCTAGAGTCGTGCCCACGACTCAAAACGTACAAGCTGAAAAATAAGAAAATAAATAAGTAAAGCGGGGATTTTGAAATTGATTAGAAACTAAATAATTAAAACTGCTAAGATAAATAATTAAATAAATCAGAAATTAAATTGGGATTTGCAATCAAATATAATAAGCCTTAGCCTTAGACACGGTAAATTCCGTGTTGAGAATCGATCCTCAAAAACTGATCTTCTCCTTCAAATGATAAGCTAGTTATAGTGATTAAGAACATCCTAACCACCAATTCTTCCTCTCGTAGTTGGTTCCGGTACTTTCTGCAAACCAACCCTTACCGATAGTCTAACCGAGATACACGTGTTCCTGATTCAAGATTTCAGTAGCCTTATGTTTTGAAGAACCTAACTCGAATTAATGTCCTCAACCGCGTTGGTCGTTTAAACCCTATCACCTCTTCCTCAATTTGTTCTCAAAGATCCAAATACAGCACAACCGATTCGTTTCTCCAACTGTCAGAAAACACGGTTTCAACCCAACGAGCTCTTTTTTACTTGAAATCAAATTATCCTTAAGGGATGATTTGTTAATCCCGATACTTAGGAAAAAGATGAATACCGATTGGAAGGATTTTAAGTGCGAGTACGAATCTCAGGATCCTCGACCAGAAAGAACACCAGCCTAAAGCTAAGATATAATTTAGTTAAGCATGAAATTGTTCATGCTTTGTGAGCTTGGAAAGATGATTGATGATTATGGTGAAGAAATGAATGGAGAGGACTTGGAAAGCAATTGGCCCAATTATGGAAAAGAAACAAAAATTGGAGACAAGGCTACAGAATGTAACATCAAATTGAAGAGAAAAAAAATGATATTCCAATTCCAAATTGAAGAAGGAAATACAAGAGAGAGAGTAATTCAATCCCAAATTGAAATGGGAATGTAAAATTAAGAATGGATAATTTTCTAAGAACAAAAAGCCCCTATTTATATATATGGGGTTTACTAAAAATAGCCTAACCTAAATTAATAAAATAAAATAAATAAAAAATAAAAAATAATATCTTGCTATTTTTAGCTTTTACAAAGTCAAAATATATGATAAATCCTTGGTTGTCTCCATCTTTTTGATTTGGTCCCAATTCAACAATTTGTCTTTCAATTTGGCCCCCTTTTGCTTGTTTTTGACCAATTACATCCCTGACAAGATTAAATCATAAAAACACCAATTAAGCAGGGATCAATTCAGAAATAAATCAAATTAAACACAAGAATCATGTAAATTAATATGTTTATCACCCAAACGCTTCAGTATACGGTATGGCCCAATGAACCTAGGGCTTAATTTGCCCTTCCGACCAAACCTTAACACCTTCTTCCATGGTGAGACCTTAAGAAAAACTAAGTCCCCCATAGAATACTCAATCTCCTTACACTTCAGATCTGCGTATGACTTCTGTCTATTTGATGTCGCCATCAATCGATCCCGAATTAATCTAACTTTATTCTTGGTATCAGAAATCAATTCAGGGCCCAGAATACGCCGCTTACCCAACTCTGTCCAACACGAAGGAGTACGACACTTACGACCATATAATGCCTCGTAAGGTCCCATTTGTATGCTAGACTGGTAGCTATTGTTGTACGTAAATTCTGCCAATGGCAAGTAATCCTCCCAACTACCCGGGAAGTCAATCACACAACTCCTTAACATGTCCTCCAATATCTGAATCAACCTCTCTGACTACCCGTCTATCTGAGGATGGAACTCAATACTGAAGTCCAACCTTGTACCTAGTGCCTTATGTAACTTCTTCCAGAACCGGGACATGAAACGAGGATCTTTATCAGACATTATGGAAACCGGTACCCCATGCGGTATCACTATTTCAAACACATACAGCTTAGCCAATTTTTGTAACGAGTAAACAGTACGAATAGGTATGAAATAGACAGATTTAGTCAACCGATCTACGCTGACCCATACTAAATCCTTCTTAGTATGCGTCAAGGGCAGCCCACTAACGAAGTCTATAGTTACTCTCTCCCACTTCCAAAGCAGAATCTTAAATGGCTGAAGAAACCCTGAAGGCAACTGATGCTCTGCCTTAACCTGTTGGCAAGTCAGGCATTTTCCCATAAAATCGATAACTTCACGTTTAAGACCTGGCCACCAATATAACTCCCGAAGGTCTCGGTACATCTTATTCCCACCAGGATGTATAGCGTAAGGACTACTATGTGCCTTTTTCAGTATAGACTATCTCAATTCAGTATCCTTCAGAACGCAGACTCTGCCATGAAAACACATTACCCTTTCACTATTTAATACAAAATTTGAAGTTTCCCCACTCTCTTTCTATCAGAATCGAGGACCCAATGACTCATCCTCCAACTGTTTACCCTTAATCTGCTCAATCCACCTCGGTTTAACCTGGAGTTTTGCCAACAAGCTACCATCATCAAACAAACTGAGACGAGCAAACATCGCCCTCAGATCAGTCATAGCCCTACGGATCAGTGCGTCGGCCACCGTATTGGCTTTACCAGGATGATATTCAATCGAAAAGTCATAATCCTTAAGTAGCTCAACCCATCTACACTGTCTAATATTTAGCTCCGTCTGAGTGAAGAGATACTTGAGGGTGTAAATGATACACTTCTCACCATACAGGTAATGCCTCCAAATATTTAGTGTGAATACAACCACAGCCAACTCCAAGTCATGTGTCGGATAGTTTGCCTCATGCGTCTTAAGCTGACGAGACGCATAAGCCACGACCTTACCTTCTTGCATCAACACACAACCCAACCCAATGTGTGATGCATCATTGTATACAGTAAATTCTTTTCTAGGCTCTGGCTGAATCAAAATAAGGGGCCTCAGTCAGAACCTTCTTAAGCCTCTCAAAACTTTCTTGCTGCTTATCAGTCCAGTCAAATTGTACACATTTATGCAACATCTTAGTTAGAGGTGCAGAAATCAACGAAAACCCCTCCACAAACCGTTAATAATACCTTGCCAGACCCAGAAAACATTGAATCTTAGATACCGACTTAGGCTGCTTCCATTCCAGAACAGCTTCAATTTTTTGAGGATCAACCCTAATCCCCTTAGCAGATACCACATGTCCCAGAAAAGTTACCTCTCGCAGCCAGAATTCACACTTGCTAAATTTAGCGTATAGTTGTCTCTCCCTCAGAATCTGCAGAACAATTCAGAGGTGTGCATCATGCTCATCTTTAGTTCTCGAAAACACTAAAATATCATCTGTAAACACCACTACGAACCAATCCAAATAGGGCTAGAACACTTGGTTCATCAGATCCATGAAATTCACTAGTGCATTCATCAGTCCAAACGACATCACTAAGAACTCGTAATGCCCATATCGAGTCCTAAATGATGTCTTGTAAACATCAGTCTCCTTGACCCTTAGTTGGTGGTACCTTGATCTGAGATCAATCTTAAAGAAGACCAAAGCTCCTCGGAACTGGTTGACTAGATCATTTATCCTTGGTAGGGGGTACTTATTCTTAATGGTCAGTTAATTTAGTTGTTGGTAATCAATGCACATATGCATGGTTCCATCCTTCTTCTTCACAAATAAGACCGGTGCCCCCATAAAGACACACTAGGGCAAATGAACCCTCGGTCTAGTAACTCTCAAATATGAGCTTTAAGTGGTGACGTTCTATAAGGGGCGATGGACACTGGAGCTGTACCAGGCAAGAGGTTTATCCCAAACTCAACTTCACGGTTAGGAGGTAACCCAAGCAGCTCATCAGGAAAGACATCCAAAAAATCCTTAACTGTTCTGATATCTTTAACAGACAAAACCTCAGAACCAGAAGCACTGACGTAAGCTAGATACGCCTCACAACCCTTACGAACCATCTTCTCATCCCTAAGTGCATAAACCACATTTGAAAGATAATTTCAAAGCTACTCAATCACAACTACTTCATCACCCTTCGCAGTTTTTAGTACCACCCGCTTAGCAGCACAATCCAAATTCGCCTGATGCTTAACTAGCCAGTCCATGCCTAGTATCAAGTCAAATTCTTCAAAAGGAAGTTTCATTAAATCTGCCAGAAAGATCCTTCCTTGAACCTCTAAAGGTACATCTTTACACAGTTAATTAATTCTCATTGACTACCCCAAAAGACTTAATACAGTAACCTCACTCGTAGTGTTTTCAAACATCACACCCATAGTCTCAGATACAGTGCATGCTATATAATATTGCGTAGATCAAGCATCAATCAATGCAGTATAAGGTACATTTTGAATAAAGAACATACCATAATAACATCTGGGGCGTCTCCGTCCTCTCGACGACGCCACCATAAACCAATGCTGGCTGTCTCACCTCAATATGATCAGTACCTCTGCTTGGTGCATCACGATTCCAACCCACACCATTTCTACCTCTGGCCAAACCACTACCTCTCGGTGGTTGCTGAACACCTCTCTATGGCTGAACAGTACCCATACTAGTAGCTTGCATCTGATCAGGCCTCCGTGGACAATCTCTGATACGGTGCTGTATAGATCCGCACCTCAAACATGCCTATAACTTTTTTCCAACACTCACCCTGGTGGCGTCTCCCACAATCAGCACAAGGCTGCAGTCCAGTAACAGCAACAGGGGCCCCAAATCTGGTCGGCCCATCAAATCTAGCCTTTTTCTTAGGCCCTACAGCTGAACTTGAGGGCTCCCAAACCCTTTTGTTCCTTCCCCTATCCTTTTCACGATTCTGCCGCTTAGCGCACTTCACATCCTCGATGATCTTCCTCTTTTCCACTAACACAACAAAATCTTGCTCCCTCTATGGAGCTATCAAGACTCGTAAATTATCTCTGAGGCCATCTTCAAAATGAACACAGCTCTCATATTCAGTTGCCACCATCCCACGTGCATAGCAGCTAAGTCGCAAAAACTCAGAATCATATCCAACTACTGTTTTATCTCCCTGAGTCAAATTCAAAAACTCCCTCCTCCGAGCATCCACATAACTAGCGCCCATATATTTTCCTTAAAATACGATCTTGAAAAATTCCCAAGTCAATTGGTCGAGCTAAGTACCCTATTTCACTGTAAGCCACCACTGATAGGCTTCATCTTGTAACAACGACACTGTACCTTTTAGTTTCTGCTCTGGGGTGCAGTCGAGGTCGTCCATGATCTTTTCTGTAGCCTCAATCTAATATTCAGCCACATTAGAGGCAACTCTAGTGATACCCCTAAAGCTCTCCAGTGATACCCCTAAAGATCTTTACCCCATTTGACCTGAGTCATTCCGTCACCGACCCATGACCAACAATACCAGTATTAGGCCCAATGACCCTTTCCAAAATTCACAACATTGCTTGGGACAGTGCGTCGTCCCCAGCTGTATGATCGTGTGACCCAGTCTCAATCACAGGTGAAGCCAGTGCCTCTCTAGTCTCAATGTTAGGCATATGGTTCGATGCCAAAGATCCAGCCTGAGCACCTCCACGGCCTCCGCTGCTGCCTCTTGTACCCCTTCCACGAGTGCCTCTGGTGCTCATTATCGTACTACGCTTTATCTGTATTAACAATTTTATACATCAGTTTTTACAATTCCAATGTTTATTACAGGACATTTTATCGAAAAGATTATCAGTAATCCAGGGTTTGTTTTCGCAGATCGCAGTTTTACTACAATTTTAGTTTTCCCTAAATAAAGTATTTCAGTACAGTATATTGCCTACAGTAGTCTCAGTATTAAACAAACAGTACTTTTAGAGGACTTATAGAACTAACACTAGAGACTCAGTAGACCACTCATTAAAAAATAACACTTCAACAATACTTTTCAACCATTTGAAATAGTTCTTTTAAAAAAATTATGTGTTTAGAAAAACCCAAATCCACAGTCGAGTTTTACAACCTGGCTCTGATACCACTAAATGTAACACCCCAAACTCGGCCTAAACGTTATGGCCGAATCTGCTATTGTCACATTAAAGTGAGTTTTGAAAAATGACGTTCTGTTTGAGAAGTTCATAATCTATTAAAACCCTTATAGTGATCTTTTACAAAACTTTTAAGTATCTTGTATATTGAAGAAAACTCTAGTAGGTTTGTGAATGTGTAATCATTTTAGGTTGATAATACACTTTAAAACATTGTCTGTTGCGGAAGCTTTTGAAATATTTTGTAAGGCATAGTGTTTTGAAAACATTTATCTTTTGAAATTTTGCGTCCTACTACTATTAGATATAAATCAAGTAAATAACCCCAAATTATAGTAAAATTTAAAGAGGCCTTTATTACATAACAAATACCCAATTAAAATAGCCTAAAGACTTAAAGTCTATAATAGTAACAAAAACAATTCTGTGGCCTCCATCAAGTCCCTCGTAGCACCGACCCGCCTAAGGATTACCTGCACAGGAAAGTAAAAGGGTGAATTATGAAAACTTAGTGTGTATTCCCTTAAAAAACCAGATAAGTACAGTTTGCGCCCAAGCCCGTTTCAGTGACAATCCAGTTTCAGTGTGAGACTTAGCCCATAACAATAACAGTATCAATGTGAGCCTTAGCCCATAGCAATAAGAGTATCAATATGGGCCTTAGCCCATTACAGAAACAGTATCAGTAATGCAACAAAAATCCTCCCCACCCATCCTTTACACTCTACTCCGTCTAGCCCTACTGTAACACCCCTAACCCAAATCCGTTGTCGGAATGGGGTTACGAGGCATTACCGTTCATAGGACAATTCAGAATAGTCTTTCATTACAAAGTAAACCATCTAATAAGTTTATTTAAAAAAAAACAAATTTACATGTTTCAATTATACCGTTTATCTAATTATTCAAATTATTGCTAATACAATATAAATAAATAATCATAGAAATTAAATGCTTAGTTTATAACCTAAAATAATTCATTTCAAACTCAAATCATATATGCAAACTTAACATTAAAAGTATATGAATGGTTTACATGCTAATTAATCTATCAACTTAAAATTTCTACGCACCAACTTTAATTAATAAAATCATACATCATTTTCCTTCATATAGATAACATATATCACAATGTCCACTTCATTTATCCAATATTACCAAATCCTTTTAATACATATTACTTAACCATAATTATAACACAAGCATACAAGTGGTATATTGTGACCTATTTTAATCACATTTTCCGAATCACAAAGTAGTATATAACTAAGTCTAAATAGTATATCCAACTTGTCTCTACTTAGCCAATTCATTATAATAATAACTATGACTTATGCACATATGTATATATGATTATACATTACTATGGCCACTGAATTTAAATACCTAGTATCCATTCAAACATATATACATATCATAATCATTTCACTTCAATACAAATTAGTAAACTATTTTCAAATATAAACATATCATATATTACCTAAACCAAAATAAATTTTATTTACATTAAAATATAGCCAATTACTCTTAGGTACCAAATCACATACATGTCTATCTATGCATGCACTATATCCGAATCATTCAACCATAAATATCATATCAAGCTTAAAACATACTTGTAGATATACCATGACTAATTCAATCTAATCATATCCAAAGTCGTCAACCACATTCAATTTATGAAACACATATCACAAATACCTTCCATCCTTGACACATAACATTAAATCCAAATAAACTTAAACCATAACAACCAATCTTGAATTATATATATCACTAATATTGACCATGAAAGAACTCCGTATATACCTCATGTACATATCTTGATTTTTACCTAACTAATATATGAAATACCTTAATTCATTTTAGGACCATTATATCTGACCTTGGTTCACATGAAAATATATAAGGCCGAACCACCAAAATCACAACCGAACACAACCATCATCAAAATGAAGCATTAAATCCGAGCATAATAAATTATTAAGCCATTTTCGCATGGCTCATGGTTACATTAACCAAAGTCAAACATTTCAAAAGTAAAATCCAGCCTATACATGCCATAGATTCTAAAGTTCACTTCAAAGATGCCGAAGACAGTCGATAGTGTGATAAGCTTCTCTGATGATTCCCGAGCTCATAACTTGAATCCAAAATCTATAGAACAAAAACAAACATATACATACAGAGTAAGCTTTTATAGCTTAGTAAGTCATAAGCAAATAAACTATTTAAGGACATAATCTATACAGTTAAACTATACCAAATTATACTATCATAATCAAATTAAACTTCATAATCAAATTAAACTTCAATCTTATGATTTAACATTTATCTTATACTTTCACACATAACTTATTTATGGTCGTATACATATATATATATATATATATTATCAAAGCATCTTTCAGTTTCAAAGCTCAATCATTAAGTGACCACGTACATATATACACATATATGTATACTCATGAATTAAAATATAGTTCTTATGCATAAGCATAGCAATGACCAAATGAACACTTACATATATAAAGATACATTAGCAAACTGTCATTCAGTGGCTAAGCCAAAACATCTTTATCATACCAAATACATATACACTTATATGCATATACTCGTAAGTCAAAGTATAACAATTATATATATTTTATCAATGGCTGAATATACCACCAATTGCATATATTCAAAAATCATTTCAATAATATTCATATTATTTATTCATAAGGCCGAATACACTTTTCACATTCACATATATTCTTACTTTACTTCAAGCATGTTTTGCAACAAATATAAAGTAACTTACTCACTTTATTTCAAATAGGTAATAAACCAATTCATACCTGATCATTTTAGCTCATTTTTGAACATTTGATCACAACTTATTGATGCCCGATGAACCATTCAGAATTTGATAGGACACTCGAATAATCACACATATATCGTACAATGCCAACGTCCCAAACATGGTCTTACATGTAATCACATTTCGATGCCACTGTCCCAGACAGGGTCTTACTCGTACACATATATCGGAGTCACATATCGATGCCATGGTCTTACTCGCACATCACATATCGAAATCCTATGTCATGACATATGTATCGTAGTTACTCCTAAGGTTTATAGTGGGCTTTCGGACATCGTAACTCAGTCGAAAAAAATTCAAAAATATAGTAGCCAAGCTTATTCACATTCGACTATTGCATATATAAATTTACAAATTTCAATTCAGCATATATAATTCACATTTAATTAAAATTAAGTACGTGTATTTGCTTATAAACTTACCTCGGACGATGAAAAACGGAACGGGACGACTAGTCGACAACTTTCGTTTTCCCCCGATCCAAATCCGATTTCTTTGGTTCTTGATCTAAACATATTTAAATTAAACTCATTCAAATATATTTCCATTCAATTTAGTCCAAAAACACATAAATTGGCAAATTACCATTTTACTCTTGACATTTACACTTTTTACAATTTAGTCCCTATTGCACAAAACACAAAATATGAAAAATTTCAACACACCCATGTTAGGCCGAATCTTACCCATGTTCATACAAGTTCATATATTTCATTTATTTCACATTTTAGTCCCTCAAATTATTATTTTTTCTATTTAGTCCTAATTACTCAAATTCATCAAAAACTCCAATACAAAATATGTTAACCCAAAACATGTCTATCATATTTCATCATCAAACAAAAAAAAATCACAAGCTTTCAACAATGGCATAACTCAAAATATTCACCGAAATCAAAAATTCAAGCATGGGTTTATTAGTACTTGAAGCAACGATCTCAAAAACGTAAAAATTATCATAAACTGAGTAAAAACAAACCTTGAATCAAGCTCCAAAAGTGTCGAACCCTAAGATTTCTCTATTTTTTTCGCTTTTCTTTTTGTTTTGGCCAAGAGAAAATTAATGAACATGACTTTATTTTATGTTAAATTATAACTTATAATATCATTTTACTTAATTACAAATTTAACCTTTGTTTAAACATTATATTATCACTTATTTTATGTCCATTGTCATCCACCCACCAAATAAATGGCATAATTGCAACATAAACATTTCCTTTTATAAAGACACATTCATTTTGGCTGTTTTATAATTAACCATCAAATTTTCATTCTATGCGATTAAGTCCTTTTATTTAATCAGACACTCAAACGATAAAATTAAATTACGAAAATTTCACAGATATAAATTCACACAAAATAAACACAAAAAATAATTTTTAAATATTTTTTCAATTTGGATTCGTGGCCCTGAAACCACCGTTCCGACTAGGGTCTAAATCGGGCTGTTACAACTCTCCCCCCTTAGGGATTTTCGTCCCCAAAAATCTTACCGGTGAATAGGTTTGGATAACACTCTTTCATTGCATCCTCTGGCTCCCACGTTGCTTCCTCAACTTTGTGTTTATGCCACAGTACCTTAACTAATGGAATTTTCTAATTTCGTAATTCTTTAACTTCGCGAGTCAAAATATAAATCGGTTCTTCCTCATATGTCATATCAGACTCAATCTTAATCTCTGATGGATTATTCACATGTGATGGATCAGATCGATATCTACGAAGCATCGATACATGGAATACATTATGCCTAACTCAGGTGACAACAACAGTCTATAAGCAACTAGCCTGATACGCTTTCTAATCTCATACGGCCAAAAAAATCTCGAACTCAATTTTCCTTTACGATCGAATTTGAGTATTTTCTTCCATGGTAAGACTTTCAAAAAGACTTTGTCTCCAATCTGAAACTCTATATACAATTTCTGACGATCTGACGCTGTTTTTAGACTTTTACAGATCACTCTTATTTTCTGTTCGGTCTCTCTGATCAAATCGACTCCGTGTATTTTATTTTCACTGAACTCATTCCAATACAAGGGTGTACAGCATTTACGATTGTACAAAGCCTCATAGGGTGCCATTTTGATACTCGATTGAAAGCTATTATTGTACACAAATTCAATCAGGGGCAAGTATCATTCCCACGTACCTTCGAACTAGAGAATGTAACATCTCAGCATATCCTCAAGTATCTGAATGATTCGTTCAGACTGACTATCTGTTTACGGATGGAAAGTTGTGCTGAATGTAATTTCATACCCAGTGCATCTTGTAGTTTCTTCTAAAACTGAGATGTAAACCTCCAATCTCTGTCCAAAACAATAGAAATAGGCACACTGTGTAATCTCATAATCTGAGAAACATATAACTCAGCAAGCTTATCAAGCGAGTAATCTGTATGAACCGAAACAAAATGAGCCGATTTAGTCAATCTATCCATAATAACCCATATTGTATCTTTCTTGCTCGGTGTCAACGGTAATTCGAATACAAAATCCATCGTGACTCTGTCCCATTTTCACTCAGGTATCATAATCGGCTGAAGCAATCCAGAAGGTACCTGATGCTCAGCTTTTACTTGCTGACAAACTAAACATTTCGAAACAAGGTCAGAAATGTCTTGTTTCATACCATACCACCAATAAAGTTGTTTCAGATCATTGTACATCATCCTACCACCCGGGTGAATAGATAACCGACTGTTGTGAGCTTCGTTCAATTTCATTTGAATCAACTCTGAATTTTTCGAAACACATATTAAATTTCTGAACCTCAGACAGCCTTCAGCATCACATTGGCCCCGCTTTACTAACAATTCATTATCAACTTTGTAAATCAAACGGCAATGTCCTTTGAGCGGGAGCGGGCGCATTACTCTCAATCTCATCAACTATAGCTCGATTGGGATCCATTTACTATATGAAAACACAGTTTAAAATGTTAGGAGTCATCACACTACAACAGTTAATAAATGGCATGTATAGCTAGACTCTCACACACGCTACGTTAGTCCTAGAATAGGGTTATGGAGCATTACTAGATTTACAAAACAATTAAACAACCATTTAGCATACATAACATTATTTCATACGTTTATTATTCAAAATCAATTAATTTGTCCCTAACGAGCCTACGAGGCCCTAAACATCCTTTGGGAGTGGTTCAGGACTAAACCGATAACTAAAGTAATTTTCATGAAACTATGAAATTTTTTTCAAAACAGGGGACACACGCCTTTGTGGCCAGGTCGTGTGTCGCACACGGCCACCAGACACGCCTGTGACAGCCCTATTTTGACCTTAGTCGGGAAGTGGTTTCGGGACCACAAAACCGAGACACAGAAAAATAATTAAATGTCATATTCCATGTTTATTGTGTGTGCACATGCATATATGAAGGTTTTATGCTTTAATTTTGACAACTGAATATGAAATTGTAAATAGGACTTATGTGTGAAAAATGTGAAAGATGATGGGTAATTTTTAAAAGTGGTTTATAATAAAGGTACTAAAAGGAATGGTTTTGCATGTCAAATTGCCCATTTTATTGTTGGTGGCGCGCCATGTTACTAGTTAATAAATAATATATATTTTTTCTATTATCAATATGTTAATTAAATGGCTTTTATTTATTGAATAATAACAAAAGAATAAAGATAACATGGGTGATAAAAACAAAGAGTTCATCTTTGTTTCTTGAAGAACCGAATATGAAAGAAGTTTAAGGGAGGAACATCATTCGGTCATCCTAGTCTTAATTAAGGTAAGAAGTTTTGGTTAATTCTTGAAATTTTAGTTAAATTCTAGTAAATTACTAAGTTCCTTATTAGACCCATGTTAAATTTTTGATATTTGGTGAATGAATATGGTTTTTGGTCATGGTAAATAATAAAGAATGTGGTTGTTGTTCTTGTTAACTTGGATGAATTTTGGTGGATAGGTGTTTGAATCAAACAAATGATCATGTGTGTACACTAGATGCTAAGTGAGAAGAATCGATCATTATATTAGAGGCCATTGCCGAATATGAACTTAGTTATTGTGAGTGATGAGTGTGTTTTGAGTTGATGAAAAAAATGCTTAAAATGTGTTATAAGCAAATTATATGCTAAGCTAAGGTTGTTAAATTATCAATTTTTCTTCCTTGCCGAATATGTGTTTATAAAGATGAGTGGTGTTGAACATTTTAAATAATTTAGATAATTATTAATCTAGGTATAAGCTAGGTAATATTAATGGATTGTGGCTTAATTGTTTTATAGCAAGTGCCGATTATGGAAATTTCAAAATTCGGTCTTAGATCTTAATGTATATTTTTTTTATTCCATTAAGTTGAATTGGAAAGTTGTTACATGCAAAGAAGATGATTAGGACTTATATAGACAATCGGCATTAGCTAAGGAGTGAGAATGTTGATTGGTAATGTATATGTAAATGAGTAGTGTTATACACATATGATCTATTTGGTAATAATCGCATTGGCTACACTAGTGTATAAGAAAACGAAGTAAACTATGTGAGTTTTGCTTATGTATGCGAAACTAGTATAAGATGAATGATCGGTTACTAGGGTTATAAAATCATTTTGAGTTGAGTTATAAGTGACTATCGTGGCTTGATGAGTTCTTACCATTTTCAGTTACAAATAAGTATGAAGTTTGAACCATGGCATAATTATAAATATTAATACATATTGAAATTGTTATGTGATTGCCGAATGTGAATTATGAGTAAACAATATGGGTTAAGATATTAAACAAATCTATTTGTGTTTATTAAGCTAAAGAGCAAGGAGGATCGAAGTCGGATAGGGGAAAAGAGAAGGCAATAGAGTAGCCAATCTACTACCGTTTCAATATACCGAGGTAAGTTTTTAAGTAGGCTATTCTAGTATACATAATTAAAGATGCCTATAAGAATATGGTAAATGAATCGAAATTTTTGGTTGGCACTTGAATAAAATTGTTCATTAATTAATGTGGGTATGCGATTCATAGTGAGGATCATTTGGAGTTAAGTCAGTAATGGTGTTATGAACATGTGAATTTGAGTATAACTTTGGAGTTGAAATGTGAATGATGATATGTATATTGATAGAATCTATCCGGACTAAAGGTCCGCAGGCTATGAGCTGGAAAAAAAATATAACCGGGTTAAGTCCCGAAGGCATTCGTGCGGGTTATTATAACCGGGTTAAGTCCCGAAGGCATTTGTGCTGGTTGCTACATCCGAGCCAAATTCCGAAGGTATTTATGTTTGGAAAGGTGCGACTCTGTCGTAATAATTCCAATTAATGTGCTCATAATCCCTAATATGACCATGTATGGATCGTATATACATTGGAAAAAAAAATTTGGTACAGTGTCAGTTGTGATTACGACATCGAATAATGTTTTTCCGGCCATTTCTTAGAATTATATGAAGTCTATAGCTCACTCGAGCTACATGAAATTGAATCAAATGAAATTTAGTTAAGTTTGACTTCGAATGTATAAACCTATTGATAAAAGTGTAAATTAAAATGAATACGTGATCTTGTGCATAGGCATTTATTTATCCTTATGAATGCTATTTCTTTTGTGTTTTTGTTACAATTGAGTTCCTTACTTATAAACTTACTAAGCATCAAACGCTTACTCGTTGCTTAAATTCTCTCATTATAGATTTTGTTCGTCACCATCGGACTCGGAGGTGTCAAAGTCAAGTCATCCACACTATCTAAGCCACTTTTTAGTACTCTTCAGTTGAACTTGATAATGGCATGTATAGGGCTGACCCTTGTTGTTAATTAAGTATCCTTTGGTAATGTATATTCGTATAGCCATGCGAAAATGGCTTGTATATTTTGAGTATAACATTATGATCATTTTGTATATATGGTCTTATGATATGGTTATTAAGTGGTGTGGAAATGCTTGGTAGTGATTAGCCATTGGAATGGCCAATCATGGTCCTATTGGTGCTACGTATGTCATGGATAATCGTGATTATACTTGGAAATAATGTATGTCAAATTACTAGTTGATTCATGGAAAACTATGAAATAGGTAAAATTTACCTTAAAATAGATGCTGACAGCAGCAGTGATGTGAATTTGAAAAATCACTAAAAATAGTAGAAATTGAATTAAATTATGAATAAATTATGTAATCTAATCTTGATGAGTCTATTTTCATATGAAAGAAACGAAATGACCATATGAGCCGTATTTTATGAGATGTTTAAGTTTTCGTGAAAAAGGGCCAGAGCGATTTCTGGATCCCCTATTCTGACTTTTGAAATTCACCATAAATTAACCAGAGATAATTAGAAGTCATTATTTATATGTACAGATTCCTTTTTGAGTCTAGTTTCATTAGAAACAAATATCATAAGTATTGAAGCCCTGTACAGGGAGATATCTAAGTCGTAATGCATGAAGGTCAGAGTAGTCGATCCCTGAAACAGGGGAGACTTTAACTAATAAACTGTACTAATTGGCCCGACCAAAAATTCTAGAAAAAAATTAGTAAATATATGTATGAGTCTAGTTTCAGGAAAAATTTATAGAATTGGATTTCGAGTTTTGGAACTCGAGATATGATTTTTAGAGTGACTATGATGCAGTTAGCCAGCTCGTCTGGAAATTTTAAAAATGAATTGTATGAGCTGTTTAAGTAAGGAGTTAAGTCCGTTAGCACCTCGTGTTCGACTCCGGAAACGGTCTCGGGTACGGGGTGTTACAACGCCCATGTCACAGCTCGTGTGGACATTCAAAATGAGAGCACATGGCCGTGTCCCAGCCCGTGTCTGACCTCATGTAACTCTCTGACTTGGGTCACACGGCCAACACACAAGCCTGTGTGACTAGGCCATGTGCCCCAAAAATGGCCACACACGCCCGTGAGCCAGGCCGTGTGCTAGGCCATGCCAAACCTGTAGGGTATACTGACTTATACCACACGGCCAAGTCACATGCCCGTGTGTGAGGCTATGTGGAGCATACTGACTTAATTTTAATTTCAACACCAGGGGACACACAGCCGTGCAATGTGACCGTGTGTCACATACGATTGAGACACACGTTCGTGTCTTTGCCCATGTAGACAAAAATCGGCTATTCACGAAGCCAATTTGCCACCCAAATTTGCATATACTTACACAAAGAAAATAGTACCAATTCAAAGTCTAAATAAACATCCAATTCAGCCATCATCAAGACTAATTCATACCATGTCAAATATCAATATTCCAACATGCTTATAACTTCAAATCTTACTCTATTAAAACATACCAAAATTCATATACAAATCGACTAGATAAACTTTTACTTAACATGCATCATTTTGCATCAATTCACAAACATGATGCAAATTCCAAAAACCTCATGATACAAGTCATTCACACACCCATTTATAAATTCAACTAACAACCATATATGTACTTAACAAAATACACCAAATTAAGTCAACATTCATGGCCATATTTACAAACCAAAAAATAAGTCATTACAATTGACCAAAATCACTATCAATCCATAATCATAATGACTCAAAACACCTATACATGCCATATACTTAATATGCTAAAGTTCAAAGGTACCAAGTGATAAGTGGTAGTGTGAAACGATCTCCAACGATCCATGAATCTGAGCTAGCTTTGATAACACTTTAAAACACGGGAAAATATAGAAAGTAAGCTATACAGCTTAGTAAGTTCATATGAAAAATGATAAGCAAATCTCATCAATGTATTACCAATCAAATAATTGAAATCAATGAACAACAATTCAATTAAACCTCAAAGCTATCAATGCATCATTCACATAACTTACCAAAGAATTCATCAACTCCATAATTTCAATATTCGAATGTTATTTCATACCTATCAATCCGTAACAAACTCATATCCAAACAAAAACTACCGAATACTCAAATTATTACACACTAAGTGACAAAACATAGCCGAAGCTATTTTAACCTCGCACACTAAGTGCCATACATAGCCAAAGCTATCTTGAATCGTACACTAAGTGCCATAAGTAGCCGAAGCTATCTTAAATCGCACACCAAGTGCCATATATAGCCAAAGCTATGTCGGATCGCACACTAAGTGCTACATAGAGTTGATTTGTCGTTGAACATAATTGTAGTCCCGTATATACAATTTATGCAATATCAAAGCATTTAAAGTATAATTATAAAAGCTCTTATTCCATACGAACTTATCTCAGACATTAAAACAGCGAATCAAGTTGATTAGTCGATAACTTTTGTTTTTCCCCGATCTTGGTCCGGATTTCATTTTTCTTAATCTAAATATATTCAAAATTAACTCATTTAATCAACTATTTATTTAATTCAATCCAAAATATACATTAGGGCTATTTTACACATTTGCCCCTAAACTTTCACATTTTTACAATTTAGTCATTATTTCATAAAGTCACAAATTCATACAATTTAACCACAACCCATACTAGTTGAATTTCTATAGTACTCATATTAGCCCATATTTCTCATTTATTTCACATTTCTATCACAAAATTTACACATTTCTTTATATAATCCCTATTTTGCATTTTCACTAAAAATCACTTAACAAAACTTGTTTAATTATCAACAACCATTCAAAATCTATCATCAATCATCAAAACTCAAACATATTCATCAATGGAAACACTCAAAATCTTTAATAGTTTTGCAGATTAGTCCCTGGGCTAGCTAGTACGAGCTACAACGATCTCAAAAACATAGAAATCATTAAAAATGGATCAAAACACATACCTAATTGATGAAAATAGAAGTGCCAAACTTGAAGATATAAGAATGGCTTCTCAAGCCCTAGAATTCGGTTATGGAAGTTTATATGAAGGCATAATTTTGTTTTGTTTTATTTATTTTATGATAATTATGCTAATTATTATTATAACCTTAATGAAAAACCATTAATATCATCCATTTAATGTCCATATATGTCCACTCATGCTATTAATGGTCTAATTACAACATAAGGACCTCCTCTTTTATGTTCCATAGCTATTAGGAACCTTTAGCTAATAGACCATCACTTTTATATTTTACACGATTTAGTCCTTTTTCTCAAATTGACCATTTAAACGATAAAATGTCTTAACAAAATTTTCACAGAATCATTCAATCATGCTATAAAAATTAAAATAATAATAAAATAAATATTTTAATCTCAGATTTGTGGTCTCAAAACCACTATTTCGATTTGACTAAAAACGGGCTGCTACAGCAAGATAACGCTCATCCTCAGTTAATCTTTCTACTTCACATAAGGTCAGATATAATTTTTGAGCACTTTCTTAGAGGCAATGCTCCTACTTAATTCAAGACCAATAACCTGTATCTTTTACCCCAATAACATGGCAGCATCATTGAAGTAGAATTTTTCACTTCCATCAGAATTTTTTTTTCTTCTTTGAAAACGTGGAAACATCTTGGTTTGGCTTCGACGATTGCGATTGTGTAGCCAAGACATCCATCTCATCCAAGGAGACATCATTTTTGCACTCATGGTAATTGTTTTCATCATTTTTGCACTCATGGTAATTGTTTTCCTTCTTCAATATTATTTGCAGTAGTTACATCCTCAACATCTATTTCTTCAACAATATCTGCAGCTATTTGAGCATCTTTCTCAATGGCTTGATCTTTTGCATATATGGAAGTAAGTTGGCCATAATAAGGGAAACTACCATGTATAAATTGATTGATTGCTTTATGACTATAAAAAAAGAATGAATCCACATTAGATATAAGTTTTGCCAAAACAAGATAACAAAGATAGAAAATAATTCTTACATTTAAACATGAGTTGCACACAGCATCTTCAACAACAACCATCTACCTATGCTCGTCCCAACCAAAACTATTATTCTCTTTTCCACTGAGTATCTCGTAAACGGTTGCCCAATCCCTTTTCAATGTCCTAATCCTTAATTTAAGATTAGGTTAGCCTTTAACATAGCATGAGGTAAAACTTTTTCTAACATTTCTTCCAGCTCATTTAATAACCAACCTTGAATCATGTATCTGCATTATAGGTTCTAACATTGTACAAGTCAACTATACAAGCAACCAACGCAGCACCTTCTTCTAGAAGCCATTTCCTTTTGGTTCCTCAAGATTTTTGGGAAAAAAACACTTGATTATGAAAAGCTTGACATCACTACCTTAAGAAAAAACACAAATTAAAATTAGGTTTGGTATTATGAATCAGAAGATTGACACTTTATAAAATTATAACACATGACAAATCAAAAGAAAATAAATTGAAGCTGTAATTCAACAAGTCCAGTACAATACATAAAGACAATTCAAACAACAGCAAAGTTTCATAAACTAGATACATGAAGTACCATAAACAAATTAACCTTCTAATAAACCTAACTAATTTCTAAATGCTTGCCATTCATAGAACATTTGATTACCTAGTTTCATCCTTTAAGTAGCTCATGTATCCGATGGATGAATATTTACAGTATTCCATTCATCGTCATCTATCACATTACTAGGTAATTGTTCTCCCAACTCCACTTCAATGGGATCAAAACTTATATAGGTTCGAATAAAATTATGAAGCAAACAACATGCAATAATAATTCTATTGTGCGCCTTCACAGGACAGAATGATAGACTCCTAAGTATTCCCTATCTAAGTTTTAATAACCCAAAGCATCTTTCAATAACATGACGCACTGAAGCATGTTTCATATTGAAAAATTCTTCTAGAGTACTTGGCTAGTAACCCTGATGCCACTCATTCAAATGATATCTTTGTCCTCTAAATGAGGTAAGAAATCTCTCATAGTTTGTGTAACTAGCATCAACTAGATAATAACAAATTATAAAAAAGAAAAAAAACTACTTATCATTGTTAATTTTCCCAAAAAAAGTATGATCTTAAAAATTAATTCAAATTCCTCCAATTCTACACTTTACCATGAGAAACTTTTAGTCCATGTTTCCTATTAATGGCATATTGAAGAACTCGTCGAATAACAACAAAACCTTCCCAACTAGGAAGAACATAAACAAAATGCATATCAGATGTACAAACACATAACATATTTGTTGCTATGTCACCTTTTCGTGTTTGATATCTAGGTTTATCAACTGTTGGAACCCTAATCTTGATGTGGGTTCTATCTAAAGAACCTAAGCAGTTCCACATCACATGTTTAAAACCACGGGTTAGTTACTATATTTCAATCTAAATCAACTAAATTATGTATGAGCTATATATGGAACTCACTCCAATAAACTGAATTATTTCTACCTTGGGTCTATAGAATTAGCTGTAATTGGCTCTACTTTTTTAAATAGCACATCTTGTAAACGTATGATAGCATTTCAAACATTGTGAAATTATTTGATAACAGTTTCCCTAGACCTATTAAGGTGATGCTTGATAACTTAGTTTTTAAAGTAATAAGAAATTATATGTAAAAACATTGTCACTTGTTCATCAACAAGGATATTCCTTAACGACTTCAATCATCCTAAAGTTTGTAACATCTCACATAGTTTAAAAAAAGTAATTATATTCATCCTAACTTGTTCAATACAAGTCTCGTCACTAGATATACAGGAGAATCAACTCGCAACTGTAAACATTTGCAATCATACTATCAAGCAAGACCAATTCGTTTACACCTCACTTTGTACTATTAAAGGCAAACGAGCCATTACTACAAGATATTAAACTGTTACATATATTTTTATTCTTTTGAAAAAATGGGCCCGAAGGCCACTACCTCAATTAACATGAATAAAAAATTATGGATAACACTTAGATACTCCATATCGGAAAATAAATTACACTGATTTTTCAGGGCAAGCTTACAATGGAGGTCCGCAACTTTATTTCTATCGCATCTAATCCATTTTACTTCGACATCAGTGAAGGAATCAATCATGCCTTTAACTTCATTGATCCGATGGCCAAGGATTGTAATGTCCTCTTAGTGCTTCCTGAAGCGGTTGACTAAGCTCGCATTTCTTCAAATCATAGTAAAAGGGTCAGATTTCTTCAATACTAATCTCAATAACAGTAAAACAAAATCAAATAATTTAATTGCTAGTGATTAAGTGAATACGAAAGGCTCAGTTGTGAGTAGAGAAACCAATCAAGCAAGCCAAAGAAAAAGAGGAAGCAATAACACACTGCTAAAGCAAAATGAACAATACATATTAAGAATGTTTACAAAGCTTAAAATAGAAATTAAAAATATCTTTACAAGTAAAAAACATGAAATTCACTTATTTATCAAATTTCATTCAACAAAATAGGCTCTTTGTTTAGCAAAATAATAATTTCTTGAACAAAAATTATAGTTGTTTTAAAAGAAAAATAATTATGAACATCTAAACAATCATAGATAAAGTTTTTGATTCTAGAATTTACATTAAACAAGAAGTATAGGATTTCATTGACTTAGCAACTTAAAGCATGCAATACAAAAGTGGACCAAAAATAGTTTAAGGAAAAACATACAAACAACAATAAATCTAGTCTTTTTCGACTATATAGTTATTGTTGATATAGGGAATATGTTATTTAATTAAAATGTTGGCCATATGTTTTATGACTGAAAATGCATATTGATTGTGACACAACATAAATTTATATTCGTTCATGTAATTATAAAACACAAAAGAAATTCTCAAAAACTTTAATATAACTTAGAACCAAAGCAAGCATTTAATCGACATGACATATTTAATGTGTCCTAATTTTGGACAACATAATTAATACATAATAAAATCTTGTAAAAATGTTGGAAAACTTCTCCTTACAAGTTGCTTAAATGGCATAAACAAGGCAAAATCATGAGATTCAATCAGGCAAGTTACTCAAAAATTTTGTTCAAAGTCGAACAAGATTCTTCATGTCCCAAAAATCATAAAATTCAACATGCAACATCACCAATGTAATATATATAAAAAAATTCAAACAAAAAAAAATGGCAAAGAAAAATTATTAAAGTATTTAACTCAACCGAATAACATGGAAATTGTAACAGCCCTTCTTTTGGCCCTAGTCAGAACAGTGGTTTCGGGACCACAAATCCAAAGTCAGAGAAATTATTTTTTTTATTATTTTGGTATTATAGCATGATTATATAAGTGCATGAAAATTTTGGTGAATTTATTATAGCGTTTGTGAGCTTAATTGCGAAAAAGGACTAAGTTGCATAAAGGGCAAAAGTTTTTATTTTACTAACTAAATATGTTAAATATATAGATAACCAAAATTGGGGATATTTAAAGAGCAAATAGACCTTAAAATTTGGATGGCTGGCCATAGGGGACAAGAATAGTCAAATGTCAAAGTTTGGTGGGCATTAGATGACTTATTTGGAACTAAAATAAAACAAAAAGAAAAGTTGTCATTTTTTTCCTTCTTCTTCTTCACCCACCAAATATACTAGCAAAAATAGGGGTTTTGAGAGCTCAAAATTTTAGCAACTTTAATCCTTTACAAGTAAGTGATTTTGATGGTTATTTTTGATAATTTTTGTGTTTTTTAAACCCTTATGGCTGAACCTAGCTAATAAGGGGACTATTTTGCAAAATTTTTGAAAATCTAGGGTTTTACCATGAGATCATTTATGTTGTTTTTTGAATTTTTATGGAAGAAAATGAATCATGGTTGTGAAATAAACAACTTTTGTGAAAGGAGTTTTCCTGAAAACCCCTAAATAGACCATTTGTAAAGTTGGTTAAATGGATAGTAATTGTGTGAAATAATGGGAATTTTGGGTTGCTTCTAGTATACAAAAAATTCGGCTAGGCTTGATTAGTGAGAAATTTTGATTAAAATCGTTTTACGAGCCTAGGGGTAAAATCTTAATTTTTGTGAAGTCTAAGGGCAAAACAGTCATTTTGCCAAACCGTGAATTGTGAAATGTTTTAAATTAATGTGATGATTAAATGAGTGAATTATATTATTTTAGATCAAGAAATACGCAATCCAGACCTAGACCAAGGGAAAGCCAAGCTAGTGGACTAAATCTAATTAGTCACCTACATTTTAGCATACCGAGGTAAGTTGTGAGAAAATATTACAACTTTATCATTATTATGCATTTAATGATTAATTTTGCATAAAATGTTTGAGTGTGGCTATGAGAGATGTATAATGAGACTTAATGTGATAATCTCCCAGTTGAAACTTAGGAATAAATTTGACATTCATGCCATGACATTTGGGTGATATGTGTGCTAGTGTAAGACATGTCTGGAACATGCATCAGCCACAATATTAGAGCTAGTGTAAGGCCATGTCTGGGACATGGCATCGGCCTCGAGACCTAAAAGCTAGTGTAAGATGATAATTGGGATATGGTGTAACAGCCCAATTTTGGGCTTAGTCGGAATAGTTATTTCTGGACCACAAATCTTAAGTCAAGAAATTATTTTTATTATTATTTTGGTGTCATAGTATGATTATATGAGTGTACGAAAATTTTGGTGAATTAATTTTAGCGCTGTGAGCCTAATTGCGAAAAAGGACTAAATCGCATAAAGGGAAAAAGTTGTGAATTGCTAGCCAAAGGTGTTAAATAGCTAGAGAGCCATAATTGGAGGTCTGTAAAGTGCAATTAGACCCTTAAAAGAGCTTGGTCAGCCATATGGACAAGATTTGACCAAATTGTCAAGATTAGGTGGGTGTTGGTGACTTAATTGATAAATAAATAAAATAAAGAGAAAAATGTTGTCATCTTTTTACTCTTCTTTCTTCCACTAATTTTTCCTCCAAGAAATATCCATGGGAGCTAGAAACTTTCATCCATTTATTCCTCTCTCAAGTAAGTGATTTAGATGGTTATTTTTTATGATTTTTGTACTTTTGGAACCCTTATAGCATGAGCTAACTAATGAGGGAGTATTTTGCAAAACGATTGAGAGTCTAGGGTTTTCCATGAAAGCATATATGTTGTTAACTGAAATTTTGTGGAAGAATATGAGTTATGGTTGTGAAATAAACAACTTTTGTGAAAGAACTTCTCATGAAAACCCCAATAGGACCATTTTGTAAAGATTGCAAAATAGATAGTAATGTGGTGAAATAATGGAAATTTTGGGTTCATATAAGAGTAAAAAGGGTTTGGGTAGGCTTAAGGCATGAAGAAATTCGATAAAAGTCAATTTTTTAGCCTAAGGGTAAAATGGCCATTATGTGAAAGTCTAGGGGCACAATGGTCATTTTTCCAAAAATATGAATTTTGATTGTCTAAATTTATTTAGTGATTAAATGAGTAAATTTTTATTATTTTAGATCAAGAAATACAAAATCCGAACCAAGACCGGGGGAAGGCCAAGCAAGTAGATTAAAACCGACTAGTCGCCTACATTTTGTAATCCGAGGTAAGTTGTATGTTAATAATGCAACTATATTGTTATGATTTGTAATTGAATTGATATTGCATAAATTGTTATGATTGTGAATATGAGTATGCATGTTGAGAAATTAATGTAGTAAAGACTACCGGTTGAACTTTAGGAATAGATTTGGATATTCATTCCATGACATTGGGTGATATATGTACTAGTGTAAGACATGTCTGGGACATGCATCGGCCACATTATAAGAGCCAGTGTAAGACAGCTGAAGCCTCTCGACAAAGCTGAAGCCTCACAAGAAGAACTATCCGACACATGACTTAGAGTTGGCCGCCATAGTATTTGCTTTGAAGATCTAAGAACGTTATTTGTTCGAAAAGCTATGCCATGTATACATCGATCATAAAAGTCTTACAGCATGTTTGGTTGGGATGAATGGCTATTCCATTCCTACCTTATTCAGCACAACAGTCCTACTCCATTGTTTGGTTTGACTGAATGAATGAAACCACTATATATTATTACGGCCTCATTTCAGCCTCTCATGGAATAGCCATTCCATGCTACCACCAAAGAATAGCCATTCCATGCTACCACCAAAGAATAGCCATTCCAGCCTTTCACCGAATAGCAACCAATTTTTTTCCCAAAAATACCCCAAACCAAAAACATCATGTTATCCACAATTTCATGAATGAATTATATCTATGGAAGATAAATCAATAAGAAATATAAACTGGAACCCAATAGTTAAAAAAACTTCGATTCAATTTTTCCCAACTTCGATTTCATCCAACAATGATGTTTTCACAACATCAACACAAGGTCTCCTCTATAGAATCAATAAAGCAAAACAATCCAAAATCTCTGCACTAGAAAATGCAAATTAGACTTAAAACCCAATAATGAAATTTAGAAAACAAAATTAACAACCCAAATCAGAAAAAAAAAAATTGTGATGGACAGTAGGAGTTTAACAGAAGAGGTCTGTAAAGTGCAATTAGACCCTTAAATGAGCTTGGTCAGCCATATGGACAAGATTTGACCAAATTGTCAAGATTAGGTAGGTGTTGGTGACTTAATTGATAAATAAATAAAATAAAGAGAAAAATGTTGTCATCTTTTTACTCTTCTTTCTTCCACTAATTTTTCCTCCAAGAAATATCCATGGGAGCTAGAAACTTTCATCCATTTATTCCTCTCTCAAGTAAGTGATTTAGATGGTTATTTTTTATGATTTTTGTACTTTTGGAACCCTTATAGCATGAGCTAACTAATGAGGGGAGTATTTTGCAAAACGATTGAGAGTCTAGGGTTTTTCCATGAAAGCATATATGTTGTTAACTGAAATTTTGTGGAAGAATATGAGTTATGGTTGTGAAATAAACAACTTTTGTGAAAGAACTTCTCATGAAAACCCCAATAGGACCATTTTGTAAAGATTGCAAAATAGATAGTAATGTGGTGAAATAATGGAAATTTTGGGTTCATATAAGAGTAAAAAGGGTTTGGGTAGGCTTAAGGCATGAAGAAATTCGATAAAAGTCAATTTTTTAGCCTAAGGGTAAAATGGCCATTATGCGAAAGTCTAACGGCACAATGGTCATTTTTCCAAAAATGTGAATTTTGATTGTCTAAATTTATTTAGTGATTAAATGAGTGAATTTTTATTATTTTAGATCAAGAAATACAAAATCCGAACCAAGACCGGGGGAAGGCCAAGCAAGTAGATTAAAACCGACTAGTCGCCTACATTTTGTAATCCGAGGTAAGTTGTATGTTAATAATGCAACTATATTGTTATGATTTGTAATTGAATTGATATTGCATAAATTGTTATGATTGTGAATATGAGTATGCATGTTGAGAAATTAATGTAGTAAAGACTCCCGGTTGAACTTTAGGAATAGATTTGGATATTCATGCCATGACATTAGGTGATATATGTGCTAGTGTAAGACATGTCTGGGACATCCATCGGCCACATTAGAAGAGCCAGTGTAAGACAGCTGAAGCCTCTCGACAAAGCTGAAGCCTCACAAGAAGAACTATCCGACACATGACTTAGAGTTGGCCGCCATAGTATTTGCTTTGAAGATCTGGCAACGTTATTTGTTCAAAAAGATATGCCATGTATACATCGATTATAAAAGTCTTACAGCATGTTTGGTTGGGATGAATGGCTATTCCATTCCTACCTTATTCATCACAACAGTCCTACTCCATTGTTTGGTTTGACTGAATGAATGAAACCACAATATATTATTACGGCCTCATTTCAGCCTCTCATGGAATAGCCATTCCATGCTACCACCAAAGAATAGCCATTCCAGCCTTTCACCGGATAGCAACCAATTTTTTTCCCAAAAATACCCCAAACCAAAAACATCATATTATCCACAATTTCATGAATGAATTATATCTATGGAAATTAAATCAAGAAGAAATATAAACTGGAACCCAATAGTTAAAAAAACTTCGATTCAATTTTTCCCAACTTCGATTTCATCCAACAATGATGTTTTCACAACATCAACACAAGGTCTCCTCTATAGAATCAATAAAGCAAAACAATCCAAAATCTCTGCACTAGAAATTGTAAATTAGACTTAAAACCCAGTAATGAAATTTAGAAAACAAAATTAACAACCCAAATCAGAAAAAAAAAATTATGATGGACAGTAGGAGATTAACAGAGGAGAGATTTGCATGTATGAATCTATATGTTTTGGTGGGCTTTTAGGACAAACTAACCAAAAAAAAAATTGAAAGAGGAGGTGAAAATAAAGCTTTGGATGATCACTTTAAAGAGGAGGTGGAGATAAAGCTTTGGAAAGAAAGATACCCAAGAGAGAGGGAGAGAGAGAGATGACCAGAGAAAAAAAAGTAGGGAACTAAATAGTGCTCGAGAGAAAAGAAAGAGATGAAAATGATCGACGATGGGTAGAGGCTCCAGATTAAAGAAGCAAGATTGAGGATGGGGGGAAGCAGAGATATTTGGAAAGCTCTGTTTGATGCTCAAAAATGAATCTGATGGTCATTTTTTTCCCCTGATTTTATTGTTCTCAAGTGTCAACAATTTTGGGATTAATCTGGGAAGTTCTTGTTTTCTCTAGCTTTGGGAGATAATCTAGCCTTGGGCTGGGTATAAATATTATATTAATTATACTATTAGATATATTTATAATATATGTTACTAAATTATTATATTTAATTATAATATTAAAAATTTCTAGATATTTTATTTTATTATTTTTATGAATTATATTAATTAAATTATATTTGTATAAACATTTAACAAGAATTAAATAATAAAAATACTATTATTAAATTGTATTTAATAACTATTGTATGAAAATATGATTAAATTATTTATTTTATCAAATTATTTTTAATAATAATCTTATTAAAATTTAATAACAATAACAATAATCATCTACTTAAAAAAAATTGTTAAGGCCATTCGGTCATTTCAATTTTTTTTCTTATGCTATTACAACATCATTCTATTCAACCAAACACAATAATACTATTACAGCTCTATTCCATTCCATTCAACCAAACATTTGAATTACTGATTACAGCTCTATTCCATTACAGCTCTATTCAATTACAGTCTTGTTCAATTACAGTGAACCAAACGTACCCTTAAGTACTTGATAACTCAGAAGGAATTAATTTGAGGCAACGGAGATGGATGGAACTATTAAAAGATTACGAGTTGATTATCGACTACCATCCGGGAAATGCGAACATGGTCGCCGATGCTTTGAGTAGAAAATCGTCATTTTCTTTTAGAGCAACGAATGCCCAATTGGCTTTATCAGAGGATGGTTGGGTTTTAGTAGAGTTAAAGGCTAGACCGACGTTTCTCCAAGAAATTTGTGAAGTCTAGAAGAGTGACAGTGAATTGCTAGCCAAGAGAACTCAGTGTAAATTGGGTGTTGAATCAGATTTTCGAATTTGTTTCGACGTTTGTTTGAGGTTCCGTGCTAGGATTTGTGTTCCTAAGGATATCGAGTTGATTTGGAAAATTTTATTTGAGGCACATAGCGGTTGTCTGTCAGTACACCCTGGAAGTACGAAGATGTACAATGATTTGAAGAAAATGTATTGGTGGTCGGGTATGAAAAGAGACATTTCAGAGTTTGTATCAAAATGCTTAGTGTGTCAACAAGTGAAAGTTGAGCACCAAGTATCTTGGGGTCTACTTCAGCCTATCATGATTCCTGAGTGGAATTGGGATCGAATCACAATGGATTTTGTGATAGGTTTGCTAGAAACCCCGAGAAAGAAAGATGTCGTTTGGGTTGTGGTTGACCGACTGACAAAGTCGGCCCACTTTATTCCGGTGCGTACTGACTTTTCACTTGATAAGCTAGCCGACTTATACATTTTTCGAGGTTGTGAAGCTTCATGGAGTGCACTTGTTGATTATTTCGGATAGGGACCCAAGGTTTACCTCGAGATTTTTGAAGAAATTGAAAAAATATTTGGGGACAAAGTTGAAATTTAGCACAGCCTTCCACCCGCAAACTGACGGTCAATCGGAGAGAGTAATTCAGATTCTTAAAAACATGTTACGTTGTTGTGTCCTTGATTTCCAAGGCAGTTACCACTGATTGAATTTACTTACAACAATAGCTATCAATCGAGCTTGAAAATGGTGCCTTATGAGGCATTGTATGGGTGAAAATACCAAACGCCCTTATATTGGACCGAGCTTAAAAAGAATCAGATTCAAGGGGTCGACTTAGTCAAGGAGACTGAAGAAAAGTTAAAGTTATTCGTGATTGTTTAAAGGCCACTTCAGATAGACAGAAATCCTATGCGGATTTGAAACGAAAAGAAATCGAGTTTCAGGTCAGAGATAAAGTATTCTTGAAGCTGTCTCCATGGAAAAATGTTCTCAGATTTGGTAAAAAGGGTAAATTGAATCCTCGCTTCATAGGACCGTATGAAATTACCAAGAGAGTAGGGGTTTTTGCCTATCGATTGGCTTTGCCCTCAGAGTTGAAAAATATTCACAACGTGTTTCATGTGACCATGTTACATCGATATAGATCAGATCCTTCGCATGTGATCACGCCAACAGAGATTGAGATTCAGCCAGATTTGACTTATGGTAAAGAACCGATTAAGATTTTGTCCCTAGAAGTTAAGCAATTGAGAAATAAAAGTATAGCACTTGTGAAAGTTTTTTGGCATATACATGGAGTTGAGGAAGCCACAAGGGAACCTGAAGGGACTATGAGATATCAATACCCAAACTTATTCATCGGTAAGATTTTCAGGGACGAAAATCCCTAAGGGGGAAGAATTGTAATAGCCCGATTTTGGAATTAGTCAGAACAATGGTTTTGGGAACACAAATCCAAGGTTGAGAAATTATTTTTATTATTATTTTGGTGTCATAGCATGATTATTTGAGTGTATGAAAATTTTGGTGAAGTAATTTTAGCGTTTGTGAGCTTAATTGTGAAAAAGGAGTAAATCGCATTAAGTGCAAAAGCCCTGTTTTAATGGCCAAAGGTTTCAAATTGCTATAGAACCTATATTGGGGGTCTTTAAAGTGAAATTAAGCCATTAGATAAATGATGGTCGGCCAAGAGACAAGGAAAATTCAAATGGTCAAATGTTAGGTGGGTTTTAGTGGCTTAATTGACAAAATAGAAATAAAATAAAGAAAGGATGATATCACTTAATCATCATCTTATTCTTCACCAATTTTTCAACATAAAAAATTGGGCTTAAAGAGCTCAAAATATCAGCCATTTCTCTCTCTTGCAAGTATGTCATTTTGAAGGTTATTCTTGATGATTTTTGTATTGTTATACCCCTTGTAACATGAGCTTTCTAAAAAGGGGACTATTTTACAAAATGGATGGTCTAGGGTTTTTCCATGAAAGCATGTGTGTTGTTAGCTGAAATTTTAGGGAAGAAAATGAATCTTGGTTGTTAAACAAACAACTTTTGTGAAAAGGTTTTCATGGAAACCCTAGTTAAGGACCATTTTGCATAAGTTATAAATTATGTGGTGAATGTGTGAATTAATGAGAATTATGGGCTGATTCTAGTATAAAAAGAATTTGGTTAAGCTTAATACTTAAATAAATTCGATAAAAATCAAATTTACGAGCCTAGGGGTAAAATCGTAATTTTTCCAAAGTTTGAGGGCAAAACGGTTATTTTACCAAAGTATGAGTCTTGAGTTGAGTTGAATGATTTGAGTATTAAATAAGCTAAATTTTGACATTTTAGATCAAGAGAAACGTGACTCGGGTCTTGATCGGGGAAAGAACAAAGTTTACGAGGATTAAGCTCGTTCCCATCATTTTGTACCGAGGTAAGTATATATGTAAATAATGTGTCATTGTAGCTTACTTTTAAATGTGTTGAGAATATATATTTAAAAAATTTATTGTTATCATGTATCATAATCTTATTTGCTACCATGAAAGTATGAATAATGTGATATAAGAGTAACCTACATTATGAGCAAGTGCAAAGATATCTGATAAACCGTAATTTATACATATTTTTATCCCATGCTTAGCACATTTATGGATGGTTTCTCCATAGAATTGGTGAATTCGATGCTCCTAATCCTTTAATTTCATGTTTTATACTTAGGTGAGCATAGCAGAGTAAAAAGAGCGAGAAACGGGCCAGAAACGGAGAAAATGGACCCACGTGGGAAATCAACACAGCCTGTACTTTCTCACACGGGCATGTCACACGACCATGTCCCTTTGGCAGGATTGAATCATGACTTACACGGGTATACTACACGCCCGTGCCTATTCAACAGCCTTGACCACGGGCTGGAGTAATCACACACGGACATGTCCCTGTCGAGCCCAATTATAACCCTATTCAGAAAAGGCCAATTTTGGGGGCTCTTAGGCATTCTAAAGCCTATTTAAACACCTGAGAAGGCACTTAGAAGGGGGACGCAGAGTAGGAAGCAAGGAATTACTCAAGGAAAGCCGATTGATCCATCTCAGAACCGGATTCATCATCAAGACTGAAGATCTCCCTTCAAGTTCCTTCAGGAGTTTTGGGTTTTCTTATTTTTTGTTATCTTTATGCTTTTGAGATGTTTTATTTCATAAGTATGAACTAAAACCCCTAAATACTTAAAGGGAATTAAACCTAAGGCGGATCTTGTTATTATTATTTGAATTGTATGATAAATATTTGACTTATTCTTAATTATGTGTTCTTAATTCTTGTTTTGATATTCTAGGATATTGATTCAAGTTAAGCTCTTATTCAGAGGAGGAATAAACCCTGTCTAAGAGTAAATTTCTCATAATTAAGCGGAGTTGATTGCACGCCTAGAGATAAGGTAATAAGATTTTTCCGGATTAGGGTGAAACCTAATAATGGAATCCATAGATCAAGTTAATACAATTCTAGGGTGTTAATTAGAAAGAGATTTCAATTATTCAACCTAGGGTTAGACGTTATTAGTCTCGAGAGAGATAATAATATAACTTAGGGATTTCTACAGATCAAGTCAAATGAATGAATCTTCTGATTCAGAGTCAAATAACAAGTGAAGTCTAGGTGGATTTTTCCTTAGGTATTTGTCTTAATCAATCGAATTTTCCCAAAAGTATTTTCCCAACTTTTCTTTCTGTGCACTCTTAGCTAGTAATTAGTTTAGATAACCAAACCTCTTAATTTTTAGGCTAGATAATAAAAAGGAAGTATATACTAGTACTCGTGGTTCCTTTGGGTTTGACAATCCGGTCTTGCTGAACTATAGTACTGTTCGATAGGTACACTTGCCTTCATCGTGATAATAAGTTAGTCTCAAGAACAATTCATTCATAAATCTTGAAACCCTATCATGAATATCAGTATCAAGTTTTTGGTGCCGTTGCCGGGGAACTAGGATACTAGGAACACTCAATTTTTATTACTTTAGCCATTTTACTTTTATTGCAATTTAAATTTTTATTTTATTTTCTAATTCTTCATTTATTTTCTTCAGACAGTTTTTCTAGTTTATGGCCAGAAGAAACCCTTCAGGACCATTACTATTTGATAGTGAGCTTGATCACACAATTCACAGAAATTTGAAGAGAAATAAGGTGAAGCTTACGATACACAGAAGAGCAAGAGGACGATACTTCAACCACAACTGAGGAGATGGCTGAAAACCAAGAAAATACGCTACCTCCTGCGATTGCTATTAATCAAAATCCTGCTCCGCATATTATGTATGATTATGCTAAACCTTCTTTAACAGGAACTGAATCGAGCATAGTTAGACCTGCTGTAGCTGTAGATACTTTTAACACAATTCAAATGATACATCAATTTGTTCAGTTTGACGGTTTGCAGGACGAAGATCCCAACGCTCACTTGGCAAACTTTTTGGAACTATGTGATAGATTTAAAATTAATTGCATTTCTGATAACACCATTCGCCTTCGGGTGTTCCTTTTTTCATTGAGAAACAAAGCTAAACAGTGGTTGAATTCATTACCACGGGGGTCAATCACTATTGGGAACAAATGATCGAAAATTTTTTATTAAAATATTTTTCGCCGGCTAAAATGGCTAAATTACGTAATGATATCTCTTCTTTTGTGTAGATGGATTTAGAAACACTATATGATGCATGGGAGAGATACAAGGACCTTTTTCGAAGATGCCGTTACCATGGGTTACCACTCTGGCTACAGGTTCAAACATTTCACAATGGCCTGAACACTTCGACTCGGCACATGATTGACGCAGCTGCTGGCAGAACCATCAATAATAAGACACCTAAAGATACCTATGAATTTATACAGGAGATGTCACTAAATAACTATCAGTGGCAAGTCATGAGGACAAAGCCAACGAAAACAGCTGGCGTTTATAACGTCGATTCGGTCACCATGCTCTCTAATTAGGTAGAACTCTTGAATAAGAAAATTGATAGTTTTCTTAGTTCTTCACAGGTTCACCCAGTAATGCAGTGCGAAGCAAGTGGAGGTGGATCAAGCAGTTCAGAATACCCACCTTGTGGCCACAACATGGAGAACGAGCAGTTAAATTACATGGGTAACAATCCTCTAACTCAACAATCCTTATAGCAATACTTACAATGCAGGTTGGAGGAACCACCCAAATTTTTCATGGGGAGGCCAAGGAAATCAGTGACCACCACCCCCTCCAGGCTTTCAGCAACCACCGTACCAGCAGGAGAAAAAGCCAAACCTTGAGGAGATGCTAACCAAATTCATCTCGATGTCAGAAACTCATTTTTAGAATACCGAGACGGCACTCAAAAATCAACAAGCATCAATCCAAGGGCTCGAAACTCAGATTGGACAGCTCGCCAATTTAATTTCTAATGACCACAAGGTAGCCTGCCAAGCAACACTGAATCTAAGCAAAGGGAGCAACTCAACGCGATTGCCATTCAAGATGAGGAAGGGTTAGTTGCAAACCCAAGGCCAGAAATGATGGTAAGAAAAGGTACGGATGAGTTAGGCCAAAATGACCCAAAGCCAGTTAGTATAGAATATAAACTTCGTGTGCCATACCCCAATGCGACAAGGAAATACAGGTCAGACAAACAATTTGGTAAATTCCTTAAACTTTTAATAAAACTACATATTAACTTACCATTTATTGAAGCCTTTTAGTAGATGCCAAACGCAGTCAAGTTTTTAAATGGGCTTTAAACAAATAAACGAAAGTTGGATGAGGTGTCGCATGTGGAGTTGAATGCAGTTTGCTCAGCCATATTACAGAATAAGGTACCCAACAAATTAAAAGATCCAGGGAGTTTTACAATTCCTTGTTTAATTGGTAGTTTAGATGTTCATAAGCATTAATGTTATGTCTTATAAATGTTTAAATAGCTAGGTCTTGGGAAACCCAAACAAACTAGGATGGACATTTAATTGGCTGATAAAACCATTAGATTTCCTAGGGGTATCATTGAAGATGTTCGCATTAAGATCGATAAATTTATATACCCAGTAGGTATTTTTGTTCTAGACATGGAAGAGAATAGTAACGCACCTTTAATTTTAGGACAACCCTTTTTAGCGATTGCTAGAATCATTATTGATGTTGGTACAGGTGAACTCACACTTCGTGTGGGAGATGAAACAATCACCCTTCAAGCTCGTACTTCGAGTAACACATCAAAAATTTAAGGTGGTTGTATAAATCATTCTACTAGTACTGATCATGTGGTGAAACCCTCTATGCAGGAAA
Organism: Gossypium arboreum; assembly: GCF_025698485.1. NCBI lineage: Eukaryota > Viridiplantae > Streptophyta > Magnoliopsida > Malvales > Malvaceae > Gossypium > Gossypium arboreum. The sequence goes on from NC_069071.1 coordinate 61,818,953, forward strand.
CAATTTCTAAGAACACATATGAGCCTTGTTCAAACAACAACAAAGGACCTATCTATGAAGAACGAAGGCTACAAATCGAGGAGCTAGATGAATGGTGGACACAGAAATTGAGAACAGTTGATAAACCAAAACTGAGCCAGGACAAGCTCAATACCTCACCAAATCAACTTAAGGTTGGAGACAAAGTACTATTAGATGCAACAGATCCTCGCATTGCCACTCCTGAGCCTAATGAAGAAATTCCTCTTACGGTACTCAATATTTTCTCATACGGTACAGTCGAGGTAATTCATCCCAAATTTGGCACATTTAAGGTAAACAATACCCGTCTTAACCTTATGTTGATAAAGTTGATAGCAGGGATGAGGAGTGTAAACTTCTCACACCACCTTAACCATGCAGAAGAGAGGTAAGTCGATCTTAGACTATAAATAAGTGCTTCTCGGGAGGCAACCCAAGCACTAATAGTGTTAATTTCTTTAAATTTTAGTTTTTATCATCTAACATACTAACCAAATCATGGAACGTAGGCTTGCTAAAGCCCACACGGCCAGGCACACGGGTGTGCATTAGGCCGTGTGAAAACAGGGCAAGATTTTTTCCCCAACATGGGATGCGATAAGTTGCCATGGCAGTGCAACATGGCCGTGGGCGAAACTGCCAAAACAACACGTGCGTGAGACACGCCCGTGCCTCAAAACCGTGGTTGAAACTGAGAATGTAACACGGGCGTGCGACACGCCCGTGCCATCCACCTGTGGTTGACACTGTCAAAATGAACACGGGTGTGGACCTATGTACACGAGCGTGGGAGAAGTGAACAAAGCAAGACACGACCGTGCGACACGGCTGTGTGCACCCACATGCCCAAAGAACACAGGCGTGGGCTGAATGTCAGACGTGCCCAAATTTAAAATTCGCAAAAACACACGAGTAAAAATTAGGCCACACGGGCGTGTCCCACGGCCGTGTGCCTCAAAATCTATATAAATCCCTCACTATTCATCATCTCCCTCCCCAAAAATTCCTAACCCTAGCCGCTGCAACTTCAGACGCCCTACCCCCCACACCTGTGCACCGCCTACAACATCGATTCCGACGCCCCAAGCTCCTTCTTTTTTCGTTTGTTTACTCTTTTCTCTCTATTTTCTTTAAATATGTTGCTTATTTCATGATTTCTCTACTCTATTGAACTATTTTGAATGAATATTCATAGTTAAAATATTAAAATACTCATGCTTGTTTAATAAAAATTTTGTCATTTTAGTTACTACATAATGCTATTCTCTTTCATTTTTCCTTGTTTCCATGAAATTTATGCTTACCCACATGCATTCATTCATTATTCCCATAGTCCTTTAACTTGATATATTTAGTTGTTTTAGTTTGTATCATCTCGTACGTAAATCTCATGAAATATTCATATTTAGTCTTGATTTTCCATACTATTCTTAGGGCATATTGGTTGAACTTCGATTTTTCAATACAGGTACAATGTCGTCCTCACATGGTAAGAAGACCGCTGTTCCTACCTCGAAGAAGAGGAAAGGAACAGCGTTATCCTCGGGTCCTACCACGAAGATTAGGCACCCATTCCTCCAGGTTCCCTTGGGACTCTAAGAGGAATTATATCAGATATTACGGGCCCGACCCCTAGGTGTGGGCCACTACATTGACTGGGTCACACTCGAACAGATTCAATTGGTTGACGCGGTCTTAGCCCTCCTAACGACTGACCCGTGGGGGCTCTTCTTTGAGATCGTCGAGCTGACGTATCTCGAGTTCACATTGGAACTCTACTCGACATTCCATCTTCAGACCGTCATGACAAACTTCGACGATCCTGGAACTATCCAGTTCTGCCTTGGTGGTCTAGTACGCCAGTTGAGCGTACTCGAGTTCGGGATTGCACTAGGGCTATACACGAAGGAATTCATAGACGATAATGAACTCAACACCCTCCACCGCCACATCCATTACTCCTCCTCAAAAAGTTGGAGAGACCTCGTCCCTGCGTTGGCCACCTACGATCCTAGCTGCTCCAAGGCATCGGCTCTCCCTCTATCCTTGAGGTATCTATACGCCATCTGGGCTCACACTCTGACAGGGGGATGAGAGAGCACCGGCGTCGTTACCACCCACGACGCCTATTTCTTATGGAGTACGACGAATGGGCACATCATCGACCTCGCCTACTTTATTGCCCTCGCCATTCACCACCAGACGGAATGACACAGGAGAGGGGTCATCTCTATCGGGCCCTATGTGACTCGACTGGCTCGGCACTTTGGGCTCCTCAACACAGCAGCCTAATCATCCTCCCTCACTCTCATCGGCCAGATGTCTCCATAGGGCATCTCGAGCATGCTAAGTATGAGGATGATCGAGAAATGACGTGGCACCTACCCTCTTCAATACCACCTCGTCCAGTCCACCGAGGAGGAGGATCCAGAGGACATTACTAATGATGTCCCTCCACGTCATGAGGACCCACCGTCTCAGCCACTACCCCCTCTCGTCCAGTTCATATGGCGGCTTCATACGTCGATATCTCTGAGCACCTTACTCGATTAGAGCTGCAGTGTTTTCAGTGCTTCGATAACATTGATGCTACTCTATAACAGATTTTTCAGCACTTCCACATCTCATCGCCACCCCCACCTCACGAACCATCTAGCGATGAAGATGTTTAAAAACTTTTATTTATTATTTTATGTTGTTACTTTTATTCTATTTTAAGACTACTTTTTATTTTTCATTAAGCTTATTTTTATTAGGTTTTATAATTATTATTTTACAATTTTTAATTTCGACAATTTCATTACGAGTAATTATTCTACTTTACATATTTCCTATTCCTGATTATATCACAGTTATAAAGAGCTCCAAAACTCACTATTACTTAGAAACTTGAAACTCCAGTAGGAAAGGTTCTCCACGACTAGCATGCCCTGCTTCACCACGACCATAGCCACCATGAGATATAATGTTCTTTTTGGCGCAGCATTTGTGGAACCCAACCTCTACCACCACCAGAGTATCCTCCTCCACCCTCATCATTGCTTTGACCGTTTATTCTCCATGACTCCAATTCGAGTTCATTCATCATTTAGGAAGTTTCACTTCACTCCCTATCTTATGATTATAAATCTATCTTTGTCAATATATCTTTCTTTGTACATTGAGGGCAATGTACATCTTAAGTGTGGGGTTAGAAATCCCTAAATTTTATCTTATTCTCACGTGAATCACTCATATCACTATTAGAATGAATTTTGATTAATTTATGATTTTTATTGATATGTCTTGAATTAAAACATAGGTATTTATGCATTGATTGTTTAAACTTTAAGACATTAGAGAATCAAGCATGATAAGTTGATTTTTGAAGAATTAAAAAATTTTAGGTTATTTCCCTAAGTTTAGGTATTATCTTGACTTGAAATTCACAAGTTTGAACAACAAAAAGCCATAATTTTTGTGAGATCTTAAGCCTTTAAAGCATATTTTATTCCTTTTATGCTCACTTTCATTACGAGTGTGTCAGTTTTGATTTGTTATTCTAGAACTTGCTTGATTGTGCATATCAAGACCACACCATTTGATTTGATATGTTAAGATGATAAAAGGCACTTAGGTTTAACCCACTCACTCCACAAAATCCTACCTCCATAATTAACCTTTAATGAACTCATTTTAAGCCTAATAAGCCATTAATTCATTTACCCTTAATATTAACCCATAACCATTATTGTTGAAATCCCCTAATTTGATCCTTATTTTTGTCGAGATTTGATTTGAACAAATTGCTTAGTTATGTTTCCTGCTTCTAAATATTGACTTGTTCTTAAAAAAAATACTTACATTCATATTAGTAGTAATTCATCATTTTTGAGCTTGAGTGTTAATTCCATATTCTGAGAAGAAGCTCACTTGTATTCAACTGGTGACTAGTTATTTTTCTAACTAGGTAATTTTTCAATTCAATCTCGATTCTAATATCTTCTTTCAGCTTGTGGCCACACCCCCTAACCAAAGCCACGTTACAACCCTCTAAAAAGACCTTTTCGATTGATGTATTAGCTCAATATATAGTGGTAGAGATTTGATTTTCAAGCAAGCCTATGGTAATAACTTTTCATATTGACTAATGAGTGCTTTTATTGATGTCCTTAAACACTTGAGTGATTTGAATGAATCTTTAGTGAGGATGTTAAACTCTGTGATCTTTTGATCAAAGGTAATCACTTAAATGAGGGGAGACACCTATGTTTTCATGATAAAATGCTTAACTTGGAATGTTTGAAACTTCGATGTACTTTTAGTTGAATTTTCAATGTATGAGTACTTATGGATTATTTTGAGATATTATTGATAGGGATTATAAATTGAGAAGAATTTATTTTAATTATGAGTTGAGGATTTTTGCTTGAGGACAAGCAAATGCTTAAGTGTGGGGGTATTTAATAAACAGTAATTTATACATATTTTTATCCCATGCTTAGCACATTTATGGATGGTTTCTCTTTAGAATTGGTGAATTCGATACTCCTAATCCTTTAATTTCATGTTTTATACTTAGGTGAGCATAGGAGAGTAAAAAGAGTGAGAAACGGGCTAGAAATGGAGAAAATGGACGCACGTGGGAAATCAACACAGCCTGGACTTCCTCACACGACCGTGTCAATTTGGCAAGATTGAAGCACGACTTACACGGGTGGACCACACGCCCGTGCCCATTTAACAGCCTTGAACATGGCCTGAACTTCCTCACACGGGCATGTCCCTGTCGAACCAAAGTTTAGTCCAATTTGGAAAATGTAACAGCCTAAATTTCAGTTGTGTCAGAACAATGGTTTGAGATCACTAAATCCGACAAATGAGTAGGAAATATTATTAATTTAGTGAGTATAAGTTAAATGTGAAGTTAGGAAAAATTTTGAAATAGTGAATAGTGTACTAAAAATAAATATTAAAATAATTAGAATCAAAAATGAGGTATCGAGACCTCGGAAATTTTAAATCGAGCCATAAATATTTTTATAAATATTTATGGAGTGTTAATAAGTTAGTATTAAAGTTTCGTCAAGAAATTTTAAAGTTTTGATAGTTAATTGAACAAAAAGGACTAAATTGTATCAAATGCAAAATTGTGGGAAATGATTAAATAGCTTAAATGATAAAAGAAAGAGGGTTTAAAAGGAAAATAGACCCTAGATCTCTTTGGGCTAGAGGGCAAGAGCATGAAATCAGCAAGAAAATAAGGAGAATTAAGGGAAAAATTGGAAAATTGAAAAATTTACTTAATAAAGCTAGGACTAAAGTGGAATTATCTAGATTTCTCTTTATTTTCTGCATTCTCATCAGAGAAAACACCATGGAAGAGTTCCCTTAAGCTGGTTTTTCATATTTTTACTGCAAGTAAGTTCAATTCTTGATTATTTCTTGAAATTTTTGTGTTTTTATGACTTTTACAACTAGGTCCACTTGTTGAATTCATTAGTTTTTGATTCTATGAAAGAAATTGAAAGTTGCTATGAATATGTTCTGGAAGTATATGATTATTTGGCATGGAATTAGAGATTTAAATTGTTTATATGTTGATTGTATTGAAAGAATTGAATAGAAAGTGAATGTTTGGGACCTAATTGTAAAAGAGTTTGAAGTTAGAGTTTTATGTGGAAATTCTGAATTTCAATCTGAATTGTATGAATTGTGAAATTTGGGCAAAATGGAAATCAACATTTTGCACTAAAACTGTTTTGGAGAGCAGCAGTAGTCTAAATTTGAAAAATCACCACAAATTGTAGAAATAGAACTATAGGATGAATAAAATATGAAATTAAATCTTATTGAGTCTAGTTTCTTATAAAAGAAATGATGTAAGCAATGGAATTTTAAATCATGAGATATGATAAATTTTGTGAGACAAGGTCAGAATGATTTCGGGTTCCCCTATTCTGAATTTGTAAAATCATCAAAAATTTGATAAAAATAATTAGGGGCTTAAATTTATATTTTTAGAATCTTGAATTAGTCTATTTTTAAGAGAAAAAAATGGGAACATCATTCGAATCCTATACGAGGAGATAATTAATTTTTAGTGAAGAAGGGTCGGAACTGTTAGATAGTAGAACAGGGGAGACTTCAATGAATAAACTGTATTAATTGGCCTAACCAAAAATTATGAAATTTTCATGGTAAGAAGATATTTAAGTCTAGTTTCAGGGAAAATTAGCAGATCTTAATTTGGAGTTTTGTACCTCCAGTTATAAATAATTTAGTGACTATGACACGGGTGGATAGCTTGAATATTCACATAAGTAACTAGTGAAAATTATGGATAAGGTTACTTACAAGTGTGTTATTTATACCAAGGATGTGGATGGAGAGGAGGACGAGGAAAAATATATGAATGACTCGTGTATAAATTAATCACATGCCCGATTATAATCAATAAGTGTTGGATTAAAAATGATATAATGTTTCATTTGGAATATTTATTATGAAATTATGATTATCGTTATAATACCAAAAAAAAAAAAGTTGAACTTGTGAGTTTATATGGCTAAATTTTAGTGATTTTTTGTTAATTTTATGAATTTCATGATGTGTTATTTCATGTGTATTGATGATAAAATTGTGAATAATGTAAAAGCATGAAAATTGAATAAATGATCAAATTGAGCATTTCAGTTCAGTGACAAGATGAATTACTGGAAAAGAGAGAGAAATCCCGGTTGAACCTTCGGAAAGATTGGATGATACAGATGGTATATAGCTAGGTCACATGTATGGTGCTGAGTGCACATCATGTGTACAAGAGAGCTACGAGACATTATGATGTAGCTAGGTTGCATGGGTGATACTATGTGTACACAATGTAGATAAGAGAGCTACAGGATATATGTAGCTAGGTCGCATGCGTGGTTCCAGGTGAAGGACACCATGTAGACAAGAGAGCTACAAGATAAACTGGCTAGGTCACATGGGTGGTACTAAGTGTTCACCATGTGTACAAGAGAGCCAAACTATATGATGGGTGGAGCTATGTGCTGAAACCACCAAGTATCAAGGATTGATCCGAAGTGTTCAACGGGAGACTTACTATGTATTGCCCTGTGAGTTTTGTGATGAATAAAGTTCCGACATGGAATAAATTGAATACGAGACAAATAATTATGAAATTGAACCTGGAATTCATGAAAATGACGGTTATTGATATAGGGAGACATGAGACATTGATATATGAATATGGAAAATGTTTGATAAATGTGTTTATTCATAATTATGGAATTATATACCTCATGTGTACTATTTGTATAAAGATGATATTTCAAATACTTTGGTTATTTAAGCTTAAATATGAAATAGTATGAAATCAAGATAAGTTGTTATGAAAATATATTTAGATTATAGAGATGTGACTGATACACGGGTTGAAAACACGGGCGTGTGACTCTCCAAAGTGTGAAAATTTTCTAAGTGTTGCAAAAGTTTCATATGTTTACGGTTTGGTCCGGAACCACCCTGAATGTATGGTTTGGGCCCCGTAGGCCCATATAAGGGACGTTAAACATATGTATGAAAGTTTTTAATTTAGAAGAAATTTTATGGCTAATTTTTACATGACTGATCATATTAAGTTCGGTAATGCCTCGTACCCTATTCTAGGCTCGGAATACGGGTAAGGGGTGTTATAGAAAAGGCCAATTTTGAGGGCTCTTAGGCATTCCAAAGCCTATTTAAACACTTGAGGAGGCACTTAGGAAAGGGGATGCGGAGTAGGAAGCAAGGAATTACTCAAGGAGAGCCGATTGATCCATCTCAAGAGCCAAATTCATCATTAAGACTGGAGATCTTCCTTCAGGAGTTTTGGGTTTTCTTATGTTTTGTTATCTTTATGCTTTTAAGATGTTTTCTTTCATATGTATGAACTAAACCCCTAAATACCTTAGGGGAATGAAACCTAAGATAGGTCTTGTTATTATTATCTGAATTGTATGATAAATATTTGACTTGTTCTTAATTATGTGTTCTTAATTCTTGTTTTGATATTCTAAGATACTGATTCAAGTTAAGCTCTTATTCAGAGGAGGAATAGACCCTGTCTAAAAGTAAATTTGTCACAATTAAGTGGAGTTGATTGCGCGCCTAGAGATAGGCTAACAAGATTTTGCCGGATTAGGGTGAAACCTAATAAGGGAATCCATAGATCGAGTTAATGCAATTCTAAGGTGTTAATTAGAAAGAGATTTCAATTATTCAACCTAGGTTAGACGTTATTAGTATCGAGAGAGACAATAATATAACTTAAGGATTTCTACGGATCAAGTCAAATGAATAAATTGTCTGATTCAGAGTCAAATAACAAGTGAAGTCTAGGTGGATTTTTCCTTAGGTATTGTCTTAATCAATCGAATTTTCCCAAAAGTATTTCCCAAATTTTCTTTCTGTGCATTCTTAGTTAGTAATTAGTTTTGATAACCAAACCTCTTAATTTTTAGGCTAGATAATAATAAGGAAGTAAATACTAGTACTCGTGGTTCCTTTGGGTTCGACAATTCGGTCTTGTTGAACTATACTACTGTTCGATTGGTACACTTGCCTTAATCGTGATAATAAGTTAGTCTCAAGAACGATTCATTCATAAATCTTTAAAACCTGTCACGAATATCACGTATCAATATTGAGTTAGATCTGAAATCCCGTTGAACCTCAAGAATAGTATAGGATACACAAAGTAAGTCATGAGAAATTATATGGTCTGAACTCATGAGTTGTGACTGAGTTCATAAGATGATTGTTATATGTAATGTGGGTCCGGGTAATGGCTTCGTGACTAAACCCATGAGTAACTCATTGATTGAGCATTTCATGTTAACGCTATATGGGTCCGGGTGCTGACTTTGTGTATAAACCCGTGACTAGCTTAATGAGCAGGCGTTACATGATAGTGCTATGGAATCCGAGTACTGACTTGGTAAAAAGGCCAGTGACTAGCTCAAAATGCGAGCATTTCATAGCATGAGGTAGCTATGCCTACTTATATGACACTCAGGTGTGAACTTCCCGTGTATCCATTAGTATTCTGAATGTTCAACGGCTAACTCGAAAAGTGAGTTGGTGATAATTCCAATGAGGTATGTCATTAAAGAGAATGAACTTGAGTTATTTTACGGGTGATTACAGGTATGTGTACTAAACTTATGAGTAAGCCTTTATTATGTGACGAGGTGTAACAAGTATGGGTAAATAAAGTGAAGAGTAAGATAAAGAGGTCTAAACGATATACATCATTCAAGTTTAATAAATTGTCATCTAATGAATGAGTTCCTACTTATACATTATTTGCATATATGTACTTACAAAGCTTTATGCTTACTCCCTTCCTTTCCATTTTCTTATAGTGCTGTCAAGCTCATATCAGGGATCAAGGGATGTCAGAGGCATTGATCACACTATCACTTGATGCTTTTGGTATAGTTAATTTAAATGTTGTAATTTTGGCATTATAGGGACTCAAGTCTTTGGTTTAGTGTCTTGTTTGATTAGCCACAAGTGTTGGCTCTTATGATGGATATGATAACATTTTGTATAGGCCATTAATGTTGGCTAATACTACTTATTATTCGATGCATTTGATGCAAATTTCCAATGATTGTGGCTGATTTGAATTTATATGTTATAATTGTATTGGTTTGGTTGATCTTGTGTAAGTTAGTGCAAGTAAGAGTGGCAAAGAGGCTTGGTAGATAGCCTTATTTTTATCCACACGGGCAGGAACATGGGTGTGTGTCTAGACCGTGTGTAACGTGGTCTGATCCACAGGCGTGGAGTCCAACTGTGTGTCCCTTGCACTTCAATTTTACAAGTCAGTATGCATGGTAGTAAACACACGGGCAGAGACACAGCCGTGTGTCTCAGCCGTGTGAAGGGCACAACCTAGGACACGGGCGTGTGTCTTGACTATGTGACCCTTAAGAGTTGATGATGTCAGAAACAGAATGCCAAGGTTTTTACACAAGGGCTACAACACGGGTGTGTCATGGCCATGTGAGGGACACGGGCGTGTGCTCGGCCATGTGAAAACCCCTGTAAGTCCAAATTTGGAATTAATTTCGCACGAGTATGAAACACGAAAGTGTTCCCTCGTACTTAGGCCGTGTGAATTACACGGGCCTTCAACACGGCCACGTCAAAATGGCCACATAGGCCTGTTGCCCTTCTACATGGGCGTGTCGCCCTGCTTCATGATGAAAATTTTCTAAGTCCTCAAATGTTTCCAAAGTCTTTAATTTAGTCCCAAACCACCTCAACGTATGATTTGAGACTCGTAAACCTGTTTAAAGGATGTTGTACTTCAGAATGAAAAGTTATAAATAGAATAAAATTTTCTTTATGGCCCGATTTTGGCTGAGTGCTTATGTTAAAGTCTGGTAATAATTCGTATGCTGTCTCAGTGTCAGACACGAGTAAGGGGTGTTACATTTAGTGGTATCAGAGCTACGGTTTAGTCGTTTCTCAGACTAATGTAGCATGTAATGAAGTTAGCTATACATGCCAGTTATATATGTATCATGATAGTGTGACGACTCCTGACAAGCTTAAAATTTTGTTTCTCTTATAGTAATTGATCCCGATCGATCAATGGCAGATGATGTTGAGTGTAACGCACTGGCCCCAACTGAAGGGGCGGTGCCATCTGATAATCGACCTCCCACGATTAGTCAGGGAGGAAGAGAAGGGGCTCGGGAATCATTTCTTCATATGATGAATGAATAGTACACGGAGTTCGTTCGAGTGAACCTGAATGCTTAACCCCCTCCACCCCACCTATTCCTCAACCTGTACCCTTAATACCTCAAGGTATGAACTTTATGAGGTCTCATAGAACCCTGGTTGACAAGATTCAAAAACAAGGAGCTGAGGAATTTAGGGCCAATGCCGATGATAACCCGAAAAATACAGAACTTTGGTTTGAGAATTCTATTCGGGTATTCGATAAGTTATCATGTACTCTCAAAGAATGCTTGAAGTGTGACATATCCTTGTTGAGGGACTCGGCATACCACTAGTGGAAGACATTAGTTTCAGTGGTATCTCATGAAAGAATCACATAGGAATTCTTTCAAGAAGAATTTTGGAAGAAATACATTAGTGAGAGATTCATGGATCAAAAGTGTAAGGAATTTCTTGACTTGAAGCAAGGCCGCTTAACTGTTACTGAATATGAAAGAGAATTCGTCCGACTTAGTAAGTACGCTCAGGAGTGTGTGTCCTCCGAGGCTAAGATGTGTAAGGTTTGAAGACAGACTTAATGAGGATATTAGGTTGTCAGTGGGTGTTCTTGAGTTGAAGGAATTTGTGGTGCTCGTTAATCAAGCTTGTAAAGCTGAGGAATTGATTAAGGAAAAGAAGAAAACTGAGGCAAAGACTAGAGATGCAAAGAAGAGGCATACAAGCAAGTTTTTTCCATCTCAGTCTAAGAAATCCAGAGACGTTTACTCTCATTCTCATGTATCAGCTGGGCATTCGCACAGAAATCGTAAGAAGCAAGACTCGAGTTTCAAGTCTCAGGCTATATCGGTGGCTAGTGTGGGTAATGTCAAATCTTCTAGGCCGGAGTGCCAACATTGTGGTAGAAGTCATTCGACAAGTGTAGGATGAACAATGGATCTTGTTTCCGATGTGGTTCTCAAGACCACTTTATCAAGGATTGCCTCGAAGTGACTGAAAGAGAAAAATGTCAAAGTACAAGGCCAAGTGGCACCATTTCTAAAGGATGACCTCAGAAGAATATCGAAATTGGGACTAATAGCAAGAATGTAACAAGAGACACCATAGTGAGATCTGAAGTAAGTGCTCTGGCTAGAGCCTATGCCATACGCGCCTGTGAAGATGCAACTTCTCCCGGTGTGATCACTGGTACATTCTCTCTCTATGATATTACTGTTATTGCTTTGATTGACCCTGGTTCTACTCATTCGTATGTGTGCATGAAATTGGGGTCTAACATGAGTATGCTTGTTGAGTCTACAGAATTTATGATTAATATGTCAAACCCATTAGGCAAATATATGATAGTCGATAAAGTATGCAAGAAATGTCCATTGATAGTTAGAGGTCACTGTTTTCTGGTCGATTTGATGTTGTTACCATTTGATGAGTTTGATGTCATATTGGGTATAGACTGGTTGACACTCCATGATGTTGTAGCAAATTGTAGACAAAAGGTTATTAAATTGAAATGTGAAAATGGTAAAACTCTTTGGGTTAAATCAGATGGACCAGAGAAATTGCCTATTGTAATATCCTCGACGTCTACCTAGAAATGTTTGAGAAAAGGTTGTGAAGCTTATTTGGCTTTTGTAATGAATATTAAGGAGTCAGAGCTGAAGGTTGAGTCAGTACCAGTTGTATGTGAATATGTGGATGTATTTCCGGAAGAATTGTCCAGGTTGCCTCCTACCAGAGAAGTTAGTTTTGGTATAGAGCTAATGCCAGGGACAACACCTATTTTGATTGCTCTGTATCGAATGGCTTCGACTGAATTGAAAGAACTAAAGTCACTGTTGCAAGAGTTGACTGACAAGGGTTTTGTGAGACCAAGCTTTTCACCGTGGGGTGCTCCGATGTTATTTGTGAAAAAGAAGGATTAATCCATGAGGTTGTGCATAGATTACCGGCAGTTAAATAAGGTAACAGTCAAGAATAAATATCCTTTTTCGAGGATAGATGACTTGTTTTATCAATTGAAAGGAGCAGCATGGTTTTCTAAGATAGACTTGAGAACCGGCTACTATCAACTGTGTGTTAAAGAGTCAGATGTGCCTAAAACTGCTTTCAGGATGAGGTATAGCCACTGCAAGTTCCTCATCATGCCTTTCGACTTAACAAATGCTCCCACTGTGTTTATGGATTTAATGAATAGGATATTTAAAATCATATCTGGATAAATTTGTCGTTGTATTTATCTATGATATCTTGATCTATTCTAGAGATAAGATAGCACATGCCGAACACTTGAGAATCGGTCTATAGACTCTGAGAGACAATCAGCTGTATGCCAAGTTCAGTAAAGGCAAATTTTGACTTTGTTAGGTTGCGTTCTTGGGACACATTGTATCGGGCGACGAGATCAGAGTTGACCCGAGTAATATCTCGGCTATTGTTGAGTGGAAACCACCGAGGAGTGTGTCAAAGATTCGAAGCTTTTTGGGTTTAGCTGGGTACTACAGAAGATTTGTAAATGGATTCTCGATGATAGCTACTTCGATGACAAGGTTGTTACAAAAGGATGTCAAATTTGAATGGACAGAGAAGTACCAACCGAGTTTTGAGAAATTAAAGACCGTGTTGACCGAAGTTCCAGTTTTAGTGCAACCAGAACCAGGGAAAGAATTTATAGTGTATAGCGATGCCTCCTTGAATGGATTGGGGTGCGTGTTCATGCAAGAAGAAAAGGTTATAGCCTATGCCTCGAGACAGCTGAAGCCTCACAAGAGGAACTATCTGACACATGACTTAGAGTTGGCCGCCATAGTATTTGCTGTGAAGATCTGGCGACATTATTTGTTCGGAGAGATATGCCACGTATATATCGTCATAAAAGTCCTAAGTACTTGATGACTCAGAAGGACTTAAATTTGAGGCAACAAAGATGGTTGGAATTATTAAAAGATTACGAGTTGATTATTGACTACAATTCGAGAAAGGCGAATATGGTCACTGATGCTTTGAGTAGAAAATCGTTATTTTCTTTGAGAGCAATGAGCGCCCAATTGGCTTTGTCGGAGGATGGTTGGGTTTTAGCAGAGTTAAAGGCTAGACCGACGTTTCTCCAAGAAATTTTTGAAGTACAGAAGAGTGACAGTGAATTGCTAACCAAGAGAACTCAGTGTAAATCAGGTCTTGAATCAGATTTTCAGATTGGTTTCGACGCTTGTTTGAGGTTCCGTGCTAGGATTTGTGTTCCTAAGGATACCGGGTTGATTTAGAAAATTTTACTTGAGGCACATAGTGGTTGTCTGTCAATACACCCCGGAAGTATGAAGATGTGCAATGATTTGAAGAAAATGTATTGGTGGCCGGGTATAAAAAGAGACATTTTGGAGTTTGTATCAAAATGCTTAGTGTGTCAACAAGTGAAAACCGAGCACCAAGTACCTTCGGGTCTATTTCAGCCTATCATGATTCCTGAGTGGAAATGGGATCGAATCACAATGGATTTCGTGACAGGTTCGCCAAAAAACCCCGAGAAAGAAAGATGTCGTGTGGGTTGTGGTTGACCAACTGACAAAGTCAGCCCACTTTATTCCGGTGCGTACTGACTTCTCACTTGATAAGCTAGTCGACTTGTACACTTCTAAGGTTGTGAGGCTTCATGGAGTGCCGTTGTCAATTATTTTGGATAGATACCCAAGGTTTACCTCGAGGTTTTTGAAGAAATTGCAAAAAGCTTTGGGGACAAATTTGAAATTTAGTATAGCCTTCCACCCGCAAACCGACTGTCAATCGGAGAGAGTAATTCAGATCCTTGAAGACATGTTGAGTTGTTGTGTCCTTGAGTTCCAAGGCAGTTAGGAAATGAATCTACTACTGATTGAATTCGCTTACAACAAGCCATCAGTTGAGCTTGAAAATGGCGCCTTGTGAGGTATTGTATGGGCGAAAACGTCGAACGCCCTTATATTGGACCGAGGTTAAAGAGAGTCAGATTTAAAAGGGTCGACTTAGTCATGGAGACTGAAGAAAAATTTAAAGTGACCCGTGATTGTGTAAAGGCCACTTCAGATAGATAGAAATCCTGTAACACCCCTAACTCGTGACCATCGCCGGTGTCGGACACGAGGGGTTAACGGCCAAATCCTCTCAAGGTACCAACCAATTTGACATTACCAGTCAGGCTGGAAAACTGCGTCACCGTCGCCTTAAAAATCATATCTCGAGTTTCAAAACTCGGAAACTGGTTTCGTAAATTTTCCCTGAATTTATACTCACATACCCATCCATGGATTTATTTCTAGAATTTTTGGTCGGGCCAATTGGTACAGTTTATTAGTTAAAGTCACCCATGTTACAGGGATTGACTGCTCTGACCTTCACGCGTTACAACTTGAATATCTCTCTGTACAGGGCTTTAATACTGGTGCCGTTTGTTTCTAATGAAACTAGACTAAAAATTGAATCTGTACATATAAGGCATGACTCCTAATACTTTCTGGATAATTTATGGTAAATTTTCTAAGTCGTGACAGGGGACCCAGAAACCGTTCTGGCCCTGTCTCACGAGAACTTTAATATTTCTCAGTATACTGCTCATATGGTCGTTTCGTTTCGTCCATATAAAAATACATTCATTAAGGTTCAATTTCATAATTTACTCACTATTTAATTCTACTTCTACTATTTTTAGTGATTTTTTAATCTCATCTCACTGCTGCTATCCGCAACAGTTACTGCAGTAGACTATGCCAATTTCATGAATCTTTCCTTGGCCTTAATCATCCATCATACATGACACAAATTATGGCCACCTTATCAAAATTAGAGTTTCTAAGACTCGTGGCTATAGGTTCTAGCATCCCACTCGGCGACCACATAGGCCATTTTCACATGGCTTAAAGTTTACAACCCACAGTTCGACAAAATATAATAGCCTATACATGCCAAATGTTCTTCAACAACGAAAACAATACCACAAGATTTCAGCCGGTGTGATGACTTCAACGACGGTCCCGATCACGCAAACAATACGAGTCCGAGAGACCTAAAATGGGTGACAAGAAAAACACCGAGTGAGTTTACAACTCAAGAAGTCATAAGCATTCATCAATCCACCGATAAAGTTACTACAACATGTACAACAAACGAGGCTAGGTACTCATCCACATCGAATCTATACCATAATACCTCGGACCTTTCGGTCCAATCTCGTACCAAGTCATACATCCACATTTCATATTCTACACAACAAGATAATCAAGCATTTTTACACATTAACTCATTTTCCACCACAACCATACAATTTCAATCATCACATAGATTTAAGGCTTACCAAATTCAACCCCAAGCATGAACGTATTCTCTATTCGTCATGAGCTCGAGGTACTTACCCGATCCGCTGTCCATACTCAACTCGATGGAGACACACCCTCCATATAATTGTTCGATCGGAGATATATATATATATATATAGAGTACGCACACAAAGGCTTATTACTCGATTTCGCACACTTAGTGCCATGCAATTTAAGCCCGCACACATAGTGCCATACCCTTCGAGCTCGCACACCCAAAGGTCAGATATTTCCAGCATGCACACTTAGTGCCATATATTTCCAGCATGCACACTTAGTGCCAATCTCGTCACCATACACACGTATTGCCCACACACTTAGTGCCGAAGGCAAACTTTCTACACATTTCACTATTTCTTTTACATTCAACAATTGTCATCACTCCATACACATACAATTTCATTTATATATATATATAGCATCCCATTAAATACAATTGCATAGATTTTACAATCATTTAAGCAATATCAAACATATGTGCTTAATGACTTACCTTGTGTTAGGTAAAACGGTTCCAACTCGGCTACTCGACGTTCTTCCCTTTGCTTTTGCTTGATTCGCCTCCTCTAACTCCTTGAGCTAAATCAATAAATTAACTAGTTTAACCATCTTGCCAAATATTAATATCAAAATACTAATGATTTCATAGCATAGGAGGCACATGGCAAATTTATATCTTTCTACCTTATGATCTTAAGCTATTCGACTTATAGCCAATTATCTAAGTCAAGATAAAAATCATCGATTTGCCTAACTATAGCCGAATGTGCAACATCAATCTATCATTTCCACTTCATTTAACACTTAACATTTACCACATATCAATTAACCAAACTCTTCATCTAATCATGCTCTCATATTCGGTCATCCATAGCTATACTAACCATATAGCAAATTGATTCTAAGTCTAACACAAGTACCACATTTTTAACACCATGGTCAAGACTTCATGTCTCATCCACAACATCAAAACACCAACCGAATCCTTCCTATCACCGAGACTAAAATTCACACCTTGGGCTTCCTACATTCTTTTCATAACATTCATAGTTCATTCGCCATTCATCACTCAACCAACAAAATTTTCTAGCAAACTCTTATGACCAAGCACACACATATACTTACATTTCAAACTCAAAATACCCAAAATCACATATTAACTAAGTCATCCTAAACAATGCCGAATCCTTAAGTGATTAAACATCAATCTCTTTTTTTTTTTTAGAAAGACCAATTTCTTTCCTCAAGACATTCATCATCAAGGTTTTGACATGGCTAAGTAGGAAACTTAGTAGCTAGCTTAAAGTATGCTAACCTTTCAAGAACCAACATGAACTCACTTACCTTAATTCAAGCTCAAGGGTGACCAAACCTTCTCTTCCTTTCTCCTTCAATTCGGCCAAGCATGAACCAAGGATGAACACTTTCTTTTTTTTTTTCAACTCACGGCAACAAAGGGGGGGGGCATGCATGAGACCATTTCTCTTTGTTCATCATTTCCCCTTTTTTCCATTTCTTTAATGCTAGCTTTTTTTTTTAATAGTTTCCTACATACACTATTAACATAACATGTTGGAGACATGTTTTCCACCCATAGCATGGCCGGCCACTACTAATTGGGGGGGGAAATTGACATGCAAGTCCCCCCTTTTTCTTACATGCATTAATAGGCCACTTTAACATTAGCCTATCATATTTCACCATGTCTCATATTGATCCCTATTTAATAATTTCTCACACAATTGGTAAAATTAGAGAATGAAACTTTCACATATGCATGTTCACATATTCTAGACAATAAATATTACGTTCGAACATGTCGGTGACTCGGTTTAGCGGTCCCGAAACCACTTCCGACTATGGTCAATTTTGGGATGTCACAACTCTCCCCACTTAAGAAATTTTCGTCCCGAAAATCTTACCGTGAATAGGCTCGTATCGCTCTTTCATAGAGTCCTCAAGCTCCCAAGTGGCTTCTTCCATTCCGTGTTTATGCCACAACACCTTCACTAACGGTATTTTCCTATTGCGCAACTCTTTTACTTCACGCCTCATAATGCGAACGGTTCCTCTTCATAGCTCAAATTAGGTGAATCTCAATCTCGATGGAGTGGTTACGTGCGACGGGTCGATCTATATCGTCAAGCATCGAGACATGGAAAACGTTGTGGATCCTTTCAAGCTCGGGGTAAAATTAATCGATGCGCTCTTGGTCCAACTCGTTCGGCTACTTCATACGGACCGATGAACCTCGGACTCAATTTTCCTTACGGCCAAATCTAAGCACCTTCTTCCGGTGAGACTTTAAGAAATACCTTGTCTCCAACCCGATATTCAATGTCTTTCCTTTTCAAATCCGCATACGACTTTTGGCGATCCGGCGCGCCTTCAAACTTTCACGAATTACTCGAACTTTTGCTCGGCATCCTTAACCAAATCAACCTCAAGAATTTACCTTCACTAAGTTCATCCGAATAATGGGGTACGGCATTTACGACCGTATAAAGCCTCATAATGCGCCATCTTAATACTTGATTGAAAGCTATTGTTGTAAACGAATTCAACCAAAGGCGATACTGCTTCCCATGAACCATTAAACTCAAGGATGCAACATCTCAACATATCCTCGAGTATTTGAATTATCCGTTCGGATTGACCATCGGTTTGGGGGTGAAAAGCGGTCTGAAATGCAACTTGGTACCCAAAGCTTCTTGCAACTTCTTCCAAAATCGCGAGGTAAATCTCGGATCTCTATCCCACACGATGGAAATAGGCACCCGTGTAATCTCACAATCGAGAACGTACAATTGGCTAGTTTGTCCATTGAAAAATCCGTGCGTCACGGGACAAAGTGAGCCGACTTAGTCAATCTATCTACAACGACCCAAATCGCATCCTTCTTACTTGCTGACAATGGCAGTTCGGATACAAAGTCCATTGTGACTCGATCCCATTTCCACTCGGGTATCGTGATCGGCTGAAGTAATCCCGATGGCACTTGATGTTCCGCTTTTACTTGTTGACATATTAAACATTTCGAAACAAAATCAGAGATGTCTCGTTTCATACCATGCCACCAAAACTGACGTTTCAAATCGTTGTACATCTTCGTACTCCCCGGGTGGATTGCCATTCGGCTACAATGGGCTTCGTTCAAAATTATTGGAATAAGTTCAATTCTTTGGAACACACAGACGACTTCGAACCTCAAACAATCGTCATCATTGATTTGAAATTCGAGTCCTTGTTCGAACACACTCATCCCGTTTGCAACCAACTCATCGTCGACTTTCTCGAGCTTCACGAATTTGACGTATCAATAATGGTTTGGCTTTCAATTCAGCTACTAACACATTGTCGGGTAGGATAGACAAGTGTACATTCATCGCTCAGAAAGCAAACAAAGTGATTTCGACTTAAGGCATCCGCAACCACATTAGCCTTTCCGGTGATAATCAATGACGAGCTCATAATCTTTTAACAACTCGAGCCATCGCCTTTGTCGCAGATTTAAGTCTCTTTGGGTCATCAAATATTTGAGACTTTTGTGATCCGAATACACATGGCACTTCTCACCAAATAAGTAATGTCGCCATATCTTTAAAGCGAATACGATGGCGACCAATTCGAGATCATGGGTCGGATAATTTTTCTCATGTGGCTTTAATTGTCTCGACGCATAGGCCACAACTCGCCCTTCTTGCATCAATACGCAACCCAACCCAAGTAGGGATGCGTCACTATAAATGACAAACTCTTTGCTCGATTCGGGTTGCACTAGAATTGGGGCTTCAGTCAAATAAGCTTTCAGTTGATCAAAACTTTTTTGACATTTCTCCGTCCATTCGAACTTAACATCCTTTTGGAGTAAGCCGTCATTGGCGTGGCTACCGTCGAGAAACCTTTACAAATCGTCGGTAATAACCAGCAAGCCCCAAAAGCTCCTAACCGGTAACATTCCTTGGTGGTTTCCAATCGACTATGGTGAAATTTTGTTCGGGTCCACCTCGACACCGGATCACGGACACCACGTGCCCCAAGAAGCTAACCTCTTTCAACCAAAATTCACATTTACCGAACTTTGCGTATAACTGCTTATCTCGTAAGATTTGCAACACTAGCCTCAGGTGTTCAGCATGTTCAGTTTCATCTCTCGAATAGACCATGTGACAACCCGAATTAGGGCCTAATCGGAATAGTGGTTTCGTGACCACAAATCTGAGATAGAAATAATTGTTTTATAATTATTTTGGGGTTTATGATATGATTGCATGATTGTGTGAAAATTTCGTGATGAAATTCTATGCCTAAAGTGCTTAAATTGAAAGTAGGGATTAAATCGAATAAGTTGCAAAATTTGCATCCCGAAGTTTTAGTATGAAATTGTTTTGGAATATTAATTAGGAGGTCTTAAATAGCAATTTGACCAATTTTAAGTTCATGGACAAAATTAGGACATGGAAGGAATTTTGAAAGTTTAGTAAGGAGGGCATTTTGGTCATTTGGATATTAAATGAAATAAAATGGGAAAAATAACACAAAATTGGTCATCATCCTCCTTAGTTGCTGCGAATTCTCCCTCTCTCCATAGCTAGGGTTTCTTCAATTTTCAAGCTCCATAGTAAGTGATTCCAAGCCCCGCTTTTAACGTTCTTTACGTTTTGGAATCCGGAAGCTCGATTAAGCTTATGCTAGTAATAATTTAACCTAGGGTTCACATTTGGAAAAATACCCATAGGTGAAATTTGTGTATTTTGATGTTTTATGATAGAATATGAGGTTTTAAATTATGTTAAATAACTTGTGCTACTCGGTTTTAAGTGAAAACGAGTAAAAGCAAGATAATCGGTAAAAATACCTATTGTTCATAACTATATGATAGAGTGAGAATTTGATGTTGTTGTAGAAGAGAAAATGTCCAGCATATCATAAAATATAAGAATAAGGGCTGAAATTAAATTCCAGAGCCTAGGGGCAAAATTGTAATTTTGAAAAGTTAGGGGCAAAATGTAATTTTTCCATGATGTGATTTTTGGATTGAAATAAATAGTATGAGTATTAAATGAGCTAAATGTGTTATTATAGATCAAGAAAGACACGGAATTGATCTCGAGCGGGGAAGGAAAAAGTTTTGGACTAAATTGCAAAATTTCCACATTTTGCATCAAGGTAAGTTTGTATGTAAATATTACAATAATTTCATGTACATTCTTATATTTCAGCCTATTATATAAATATACTAGCTGATGTTAAAATATAAATCGACTATTGGAAGAATGGAAATAAATATAGAGAGAGATCCGGTTGAACATTCGGAGAGATCGAATGAGATAGAGGGCGTAGCTAGGTCACATGTATGATCTTGAGTGCACATCATGTGTACAAGAAAGCTACGAGACACCTCAGTAGTAGCTAGGTCACATGTGTGATACTGAGATGTATCCCATGTAGACAAGAGAGCTACGTGAAAGATAAATGTAGCTAGGTCGCATGCGTGATTCCAAGTGAAGGACACCATGTAGACAAGAGAGCTCTGAGACAAATCGGTTGGGTCGCATGAGTGTTCACCATGTGTACAAGAGAGTCGAACTAAGCGAAGTATGATGGTGGGGTGTGTCTTTGAAACCATTAAATATCGAGGATTGATCCGAATTGTTCAACAGGATGGTTTTGTGGTGATATTGTGGTTTGGACCTACACTTATGGTGAATGAAATGTGGTGAAAATGATTTGTGGTATATACATATATAAGATAAAATGAGGTTAGCATAAAGAATGTGTGAAAGAGTGAAATTAGCATTAAAACTGTTTTTAGATGGTAGCAGTGACGTGATTTTGAAAAATCACCAAAAATAGGAGGAATATAATTAGAGGTTGAATGAGATGTGAAATTAAAGCTTAATGAGTCTACTTTCATATAAAAGAAACAGAGCAAGCAAAGGAATTCTATATTTTGAGATATTTACAATTGTATGTGACTTGCTCAGGATGAATACGTGATCCCTGTTCCAACTTTGAAAAATCATTAAAATTGTACAAAGCAAATTAAGAAATATAGTTTACATGCCTAAATTCCTTATTTAGATTAGTTTTAAATGAAACAGACTTGAGGTTGTTTGAATTGTGTCTGAGATATATTCAATTCGTATTGAGCAGAGGTCGATCGATCGAGTAGGTAACAGGGAAACTTTAACTAATAAACTGTACTAATCAATTGAACCAAAAATTATAGAAAAAATTATCAAAAATATTTATGAGTCTAGATTCAGGGAAATTTCGAGTTTTGTAACTCGAGTTATGATTTATTTAGTGAATATGACGCAGCAGAGACAGCTTAATCAAAGTGGAATGAATAGTAAAGTTAAAGTAGATATACTTGAATTGTTGTGTAAACATGTTAGATTTTTTTATTAGTATTTACATACTTACTTACTAAGCTATAAGCTTACCTTGTTTCTCTCTTTTGTCTTATAGTGTTCATCGGCTTGCTCGGGAGTTAAGGATCGTGAAGATCTACCCGCACTATCATACTTTAGGGTATTTGAACTAAACGTTTTGAATTATGGCATGTATAGTAGGCTTAATTATTTTGTTACGTGTCATATTTGTCTAGGTTTAAAATATTAGTTACAAGATACTCGACCAGCTAATTTGTACAAGCCATTAAAGTTGGCTAATATTGTTCAAGACATATATTATATGATGCACTATCAAATTGGATGACATATTTATATTTGGTTATGGTTAATGGTATGTGTTATGTTCGGTAATACCTTGTATCTGTTCCGCGACAGTAACGGTAAGGGTGTTACATTTAGTGGTATCGAGCTATGGTTTAGTCGGTTCTCGAATAATAAAGTGTGTGTAAAAGTCTAGCTATACATGCCATAAAAATATTGTGATAGTGTGGTGACTCTGATTATTCTAAAGCGTGTTTTGTTTTAATATAGTAATGGATCCTGAAGGAACTGCGGCTAATGATCTTGCTAGTAATGTGCCGGCTCCGCACAAGGACCGCTACCTGGAAAAGTAGACTGAGACATTGAGACAAGGAGATGAGGCTCGGGATGCCTTTCTCCAAATGATGAACAATTGGTATCTTGAATTTATTCGAGCAAATCCAAATGCTCAACCTCCTCCACCCCTCCTATACCTCGGGCGATTCTGTAGTTTGCTCAAGGTATAGATTTGGTAAGAATGAACAAGCCTCCGGTTGACAAGATTCAAAAACAAGGGGCAAAGAGTTTAGAGCAAAGGTCGATGATGATCCCGAGAAAGCGGAATTCGGCTTGAAAATTCTACCCGTGTATTTGATGAGCTCTCATGTACACCCGAGGAATGCTTAAAGTGTCTTTGTATCACTTTTGAGAGACTCGACTTACCACTGTGGAAGACTTTGGTTGCAGTGGTGCCAAAAGAAAAAGTTACTTGGGATTTCTTCCAGAAGAATTTAGAAAGAAATACATAAGTCAGCGATTTATTGATCAAAAGCGGAAGGAGTTCCTTGAATTGAAGCGAGGGAAAATGTCTCATGGCGAGTATGAACGCGAATTTGTAAGACTCAACAAGTATGCCTGAGAATGTGTGTCCACCGAGGCCATTATGTGTAGAAGATTTGAAGATGGACTGAATGAGGACATTAAAATGCTTGTAGGAATTTTGGAGTTGAAAGAATTTGTAGTATTGGTTGATCGAGCTCTTAAAGCCAAGAATTGAACAAAGAAAGAAGAAAAAGCGCTATTGAGGCCCGAGACGTCGAGAAAAAGACAGATAAGCAAGCCATTTCAATCTCAACCTAAGAGGTCCAAAGAGACAAACCCTCGAATGACAGTTTCAATTGGGGATTCACACGAGAGATCGTGGTAGAGCATATTCGGGTCTAAAGCTCAAGCTACTTCGATGGCAAGTGTGGGTAATGTGCGACCTAGAAAGCCCGAGTGTCGACAATGTGGCGAGCAACATTATGGTGAGTGTTGGGGGACCGAGCGAGCTTGTTTCAAAAGCGTTCTCGTGAGCATTTTATTAGAGATTGTCCGGAGAAAATTAAAGAAGAAAAATTTCAGAGTGCTAGATGAATACCACCGCTAGTAGAGGTAGACCACCGAAATACGGAGGTGGGACTAGTAGTAAAGCGTGATGAAAGATTTAACGGCAAGATCGGAAGCTAGAGCACTGCTAGAGCTTATGCTATACGTGCTCGAGAAGATGCATCATCTCCGATGTTATTCTTGGTACATTTTTCTCTATGATACTATTGTTATTGCATTGATTGATCCGGGTCCACTCATTCCTATATTTGCATGAATTTAGTATCCAATAAAAAGTTGCTGTTGAATTCTTGAGTTTACGATTAAAGTGTCGAACCCTTAGGCCAATATGTGCTAGTTGACAAGGTTTGCAAGAATTGCCCATTAATGATTCAAGGTCACTGTTTTCCGCCAACTTGATGTTTGTTACCATTTGGTGAGTTTGACGTTATCTTGGGAATGGACCGGTTAACATTGTATGATGCTAAGGTAGATTGTAAACAAAAGACACTAGAGTTGAAATGTGAAAATGGAGAAATTCGTGGGTTGAAACAGATGAATCAAATAAATTGCCTATGGTGATTTCGCACATGTCTGCACGAAATACATGAGAAAAGGGTGTGAAGCTTATCGGCTTATGTAATGAATATTGAGTTGCCTCAACTGAAATTTGAATCGATCTGATAGTCTGTGAGTTTCGGATGTATTTCTGAGGAATTGCACAGGTTGCCTCCGAACGAGAGATAGATTTTGCCATTGATTTGTTGCCGGCATCGCACCGATCTCGATTGCTCCATATAGAATGGCTCATTGAATTAAAAGAATTGAAGGCTCGATTGCGGGAGTTAACGGACAAGGGATTTGTGAGACCGAGTTTCTCTCCACAGGGTGCTCTGTATTATTCAGAAGAAGAAGGATGGTTCAATGAGACTTTGCATTGATTACCGTCGACAATAAGGTGACTATAAAGAACAAGTACCGTTCCGAGGATCGATGATTTATTCGATCGGTTAAAGGGGCCACAGTGTTTTCAAAGATTGATTTGAGGTCGGTTACTACCAATGAGAGTTAAGGAGTCGGATGTGCTTAAAACGCCTTTAGGACAAGGTATGGACATTATGAGTTTCTTGTGATGCCTTTCGACAACAAATGCTCCACTATATTTATGGACTTAATGAATCGGATCTTCCTACCATATTTGGATAAGTTTGTAGTAGTGTTTATAGATGACATTTTAATTTATTCTCGAGATGAGTCTGAACATGCCGAACACTTGAGAACTATATTGCAAATCTTGAGAGAAAAGAAACTGTTTGCCAAGTTTAGTAAAAGTGAGTTACGGCCGTGAAGTCGATTTTTGGGGCATATAGTCTCGGTGATGGTATTGGTGGATCCAAGTAAGATTTCTGCGATCGTTGATTGGAAACCGCCAAGAATGTATCCGAGGTTAGAAGCTTTTAGGCTTAGCTGGGTATTATAGACGTTTTGTTGAAGGATTTTCGATGATTGCCTCTCCTATGACTAAGTTGTTGCAAAAGAATGTTAAGTTTGAATGGACTGATAAATGTCAACAAAGTTTTGAAAAGTTGAAAGCACGATTGATGAAGCACCAATTTTAGTACAACTGAGTCGGGAAAGGAGTTCGTAATTTATAGTGATGCATCATTGATGTGCCTTGGATGTGTGTTGATGCAAGAGGGTAAAGTGGTAGCTTATGCTTGAGACAGTTAAAACCGCATGAGAAGAACTATCCTACACATGATTTGGAATCGGCATTGTTGTTTTTGCCTTGAAGATTTGGCGACATTATTTGTACGGTGAAAAATGCCGAATTTTTACCGATCACAAAAGTTTGAAGTACTTGATGAATCAAAAGGATCTGAATCTGCGACGGCAAGATGGCTTGAATTATTAAAGGATTATGATCTAGTGATTGATTATCATCCGGAAAAGCAAATGTAGTTCTTGGCGCCTTGAGCGAAAAATTTCTTTTACTTTGAGAGCCATGAACACGGGGTTAGCATTGTCGATGATGGGTCAATCTTAGCGAAATGAGAGCTAAACCGTTATTTCTCCGATTGATTTGTGATGCTCAAAAGAATGATAGTGAGTTGCGGATCAAGAGAACTCAATGCGAATCAAAGTTACGACTCGATTTTCGAGTTGGACCGGATGATTGTTTGATGTTTCGAGACAGGATATGTGTGCGAAAAACGATAAATTGATTCGAAAATATTACATGAGGCGCACAATGGTCATTTATCGCTTCATCCCGTAGCACAAAATGTATAATGATTTAAAGAAGTCAGATTGGTGGCGGTATGAAAAGGACATTTCGAATTTGTAACCAAGTGTTTGATCATCAACAAGTAAAAGTGAACATCAAGTGCCTTGAGGATTACTTCAACCGGTAATGGTGCTCGAGTGGAAATGGGACAAGATTACCATGGATTTTGTAATCGGTTTGCCTTTAACTCCTAAAAAGAAGGATCTTTGTTTGGGTAGTGGTTGATAGATTAACAAAGTCAGCCCACTTTATACCAAGATGCGTACCGATTACTCACTTGATAAATTAGCGAATTATATATTGCTGAAATTGTGAAGTTGCACGAGTACCTATATCTATAATATCGATAGAGATCCAAGATTTACCTCGAGATTTTGGAAAAAGTTACAAGAAGCTTTGGGTACAAAATTGAACTTTAGTACCGCATTTCATCCACAAACAGATGGTCAAACAAGAAAGAGTAATCCAGGTACTCGAAGATATGCTTAGATGCTGTGTTTTAGAATTTGGAGGTAGTTGGGAGAAATATCTATCTTTGATTGAGTTTGCCTACAATAACAGTTATCAATCAAGTATACAAATGGCACCGTACGAAGCCTTGTATGGTCGTAAGTGTCGGACTCCTTTGTATTGGACCGAGCTTAGTGAGAAACAGATTCATGGAGTTGATCTAGTTAAAGAAACCGAAGAGAAAATAAAAGTAATTCGGGATTGCTTGAAAGCTGCTTCAGATCGACAAAAGTCATATGCAGATTTAAAAAGAAAAGAGATTGAATTTCGGTGGGTGATAAAGTGTTCTTGAAGGTGTCACCATGGAAAAGATTCGAGATTTAGTCGAAAAGGCAAGTTGAGTCCGCGTTTTATTGGGCCGCATGAGATTCTTGAGAGAATTGGACCATGGCATATCGGTTGGCCTTACCGGCAGAGTTAGAAAGAATTCATAACGTGTTTCATGTATCAATGTTGCGACGTTATCGTTCGATCCTTCACATATGATTTCCCAATGAAATTGAGATTCGATCGGATATGACCTATGAGGAGGAACCAATAAAGATTTTGGCTCGAGAGGTTAAGCAGTTAAGAAATAAAAGTATAGCTTTAGTGAAAGTATTGTGGCACGGACATGGGATAGAAGAGGCTACGTGGGAACCCGAGGAAGCTATGAGGAAACAGACCCAAACCTCTTTCTGGGTAAGATTTTCGGGGACGAAAATCTCAAAAGGGGGAGAATTGTGACAACCCGAATTAGGGCCTAATCGAATAGTGGTTTCGTGACCACAAATCCGAGATAGAAATAATTGTTTTATAATTATTTTGGGGTTTATGATATGATTGCATGATTGTGTGAAAATTTCGTGATGAAATTCTATGCCTAAAGTGCTTAAATTGAAAGTAGGGATTAAATCGAATAAGTTGCAAAATTTGCATCCCGAAGTTTTAGTATGAAATTGTTTTGGAATATTAATTAGGAGGTCTTAAATAGCAATTTGACCAATTTTAAGTTCATGGACAAAATTAGGACATGGAAGGAATTTTTGAAAGTTTAGTAAGGAGGGCATTTTGGTCATTTGGATATTAAATGAAATAAAATGGGAAAAATAACACAAAATTGGTCATCATCCTCCTTAGTTGCTGCGAATTCTCCCTCTCTCCATAGCTAGGGTTTCTTCAATTTTCAAGCTCCATAGTAAGTGATTCCAAGCCCGCTTTTAACGTTCTTTACGTTTTGGAATCCGGAAGCTCGATTAAGCTTATGCTAGTAATAATTTAACCTAGGGTTCACATTTGGAAAAATACCCATAGGTGAAATTTGTGTATTTTGATGTTTTATGATAGAATATGAGGTTTTAAATTATGTTAAATAACTTGTGCTACTCGGTTTTAAGTGAAAACGAGTAAAAGCAGCATAATCGGTAAAAATACCTATTGTTCATAACTATATGATAGAGTGAGAATTTGATGTTGTTGTAGAAGAGAAAATGTCCAGCATATCATAAAATATAAGAATAAGGGCTGAAATTAAATTCCGAGCCTAGGGGCAAAATTGTAATTTTGAAAAGTTAGGGGCAAAAATGTAATTTTTCCATGATGTGATTTTTGGATTGAAATAAATAGTATGAGTATTAAATGAGCTAAATGTGTTATTATAGATCAAGAAAGACGCGAATTGATCTCGAGCAGGGAAGGAAAAAGTTTTGGACTAAATTGCAAAATTTCCACATTTTGCATCAAGGTAAGTTTGTATGTAAATATTACAATAATTTCATGTACATTCTTATATTTCAGCCTATTATATAAATATACTAGCTGATGTTAAAATATAAATCGACTATTGGAAGAATGGAAATAAATATAGAGAGAGATCCGGTTGAACATTGGAGAGATCGAATGAGATAGAGGGCGTAGCTAGGTCACATGTATGATCTTTGAGTGCACATCATGTGTACAAGAAAGCTACGAGACACCTGTAGTAGCTAGGTCACATGTGTGATACGAGATGTATCCCATGTAGACAAGAGAGCTACGTGAAAGATAAATGTAGCTAGGTCGCATGCGTGATTCCAAGTGAAGGACACCATGTAGACAAGAGAGCTACTGAGACAAATCGGTTGGTCGCATGAGTGTTCACCATGTGTACAAGAGAGCCGAACTAAACGAAGTATGATGGTGGGGCTGTGTCTTTGAAACCATTAAATATCGAGGATTGATCCGAATTGTTCAACGGGATGGTTTTGTGGTGATATTGTGGTTTGGACCTACACTTATGGTGAATGAAATGTGGTGAAAATGATTTGTGGTATATACATATATAAGATAAAATGAGGTTAGCATAAAGAATGTGTGAAAGAGTGAAATTAGCATTAAAACTGTTTTTAGATGGTAGCAGTGACGTGATTTTGAAAAATCACCAAAATAGGAGGAATATAATTAGAGGTTGAATGAGATGTGAAATTAAAGCTTAATGAGTCTACTTTCATATAAAAGAAACAGAGCAAGCAAAGGAATTCTATATTTTGAGATATTTACAATTGTATGTGACTTGCTCAGGATCAATACGTGATCCCCTGTTCCAACTTTGAAAAATCATTAAAAATTGTACAAAGCAAATTAAGAAATATAGTTTACATGCCTAAATTCCTTATTGAGACTAGTTTTAAATGAAACAGACTTCAGGGTTGTTTGAATTGTGTACTGAGAGATATTCAATTCGTAGTGAACAGAGGTCAGATCAGTCGAGCTGTGTAACAGGGGAAACTTTAACTAATAAACTGTACTAATCGGCTGAACCAAAAATTATAGAAAAAAATTATCAAAAATATTTATGAGTCTAGATTCAGGTAAATTTTACGGATTTGAATTTAGAGTTTTGTAACTCGAGTTATGATTTATTTAGTGAATATGACGCAGCAGAGACAGCTTAATCAAAGTGGAATGAATAGTGAAGTTAAAGTAGATATACTTGAATTGTTGTGTAAACATGTTAGATTTTTTTTATTAGTATTTACATACTTACTTACTAAGCTATAAGCTTACCTTGTTTCTCTCTTTTGTCTTATAGTGTTCATCGGCTTGCTCAGGAGTTAAGGATCGTGAAGATCTACCCGCACTATCATACTTTAGGGTATTTGAACTAAACGTTTTGAATTATGGCATGTATAGTAGGCTTAATTATTTTGTTACGTGTCATATTTGT
Source organism: Gossypium arboreum (assembly GCF_025698485.1). Taxonomy (NCBI): domain Eukaryota; kingdom Viridiplantae; phylum Streptophyta; class Magnoliopsida; order Malvales; family Malvaceae; genus Gossypium; species Gossypium arboreum. The sequence continues at coordinate 61,849,043 of NC_069071.1, forward strand.
CTAGGTTTAAAATATTAGTTACTGATTACTCGACCAGCTAATTTGTACAAGCCATTAAAGTTGGCTAATATTGTTCAAGACATATATTATATGATGCACTATCAAATTGGATGACATATTTATATTTCGGTTATGGTTAATGGTATGTGTTATGTTACGGTAATACCTTGTATCTGTTCCGCGACAGATACGGGTAAGGGTGTTACTGAGACCAAAATGTCATCGATAAATACAACTACGAACCGATCCAAGTATGGCCTGAAAATTCTATTCATTAAATCCATAAACACCGCAGGGCATTAGTGAGCCCAAACGGCATCACCAAGAATTACGTAGTGACCGTACCTCGTTCTAAAAGCGGTTTTGGGTATGTCCGATTCTCGGACCCTCAACCGATAGTATCCCGACCTCAAATCTATCTTTGAAAACACCGAGGCTCCTTTAATTGATCAAACAAATCGTCAATTCGTGGCAGCGGATATTTATTCTTTATCGTCACTTTATTGAGTTGACGGTAGTCGATGCACAACCTCATGCTTCCGTCCTTCTTTTTCACAAACAATCTTGGTGCGCCCATGGAGAAAAACTCGGTCGAGCGAAACCTCTATCCGTCAATTCTTGCAATTGAACCTTCAATTCCTTTAACTCCGTTAATGCCATACGATACGGAGCTATTGAGATCGGCGTAGTGCCCGGTGCAACTTCGATGCCGAATTCCACTTCTCGAACCGGTGGCAATCCCGTAACTCCTCGGAAAAACATCTGAATACTCACAAACCAACGATACCGATTCGAGTTTCTTTTCCGTCTCTTTACTTCCCAACACATACGCAAGGTATGTTTCACACCTTTTTCACATATCTCCGAGCGGTCATAGAAGATATTATCATTGGCACTCCTTTTAATCGAGAGACTCGACTCGGACTACCTCATTATTTGCACTCCTCAAATCAATGGTTTTCCTTTTGCAGTCCACCAACGCATCATGTCTGATCGACCAATCCATACCAAGAATAACATCGAATTCATCAAATGGTAGAAGTATCGGATCGGTTGGAAAACAAGATTCTCAAATTATTAGGGGCATCTCTTGCACACTTTATCAACAATACGTATTGACCCAAAGGGTTTGACACTCGAATTACGAACTCGATGAGACTCAACAGTAGAGTCTTCTTGGATGCTAAAGTTTCACATACATATGAATGAGTAGAGCGGGGTCAATCAATGCAATCACACTAGTATCAAAGAGAGTAAAAGTACCGATGATAACGTCGGGGAGGATGCCTCCTCTCGTGCGGATGGCATATGCTCTAGCGGGGAGCTCGGGTCTCGGATCGAACAGCCGTATCGTTGGTTCCCCTCGATTACCACCCCTACCTCCTGAAACCCTCGGGGTCTACCTCTAGTCTGTCGCCCACTAGATCTCGCACCTTGCATCTTATTCTTCTCATCTAGCCGTGCAATCCCTAATGAAGTGGTCCTTGAACCACATCCGTGTGAGGCAGGTTAATAGACTTACCCCAACATTCACCTAGGTGTCGTCTTCCACATTGGGGACATTCAGGTCTCTCTTAACGATTATTGCCCACACTAGCTACCGATGTAGCTCGGGAGTCCGTCAATGGTCGAGCTCTAATGGAAATTCCCGATGCCCTCGACTTCTTGGTGTCCTCCACGAACCTCTTTACTGATCGAGAACGGAGCTTTACTCGTTGATCTTTTACGGTAATCTCTTGCTTCAAATTCAGCCTTCTTCTTCTCCTTCCCAAGTTCTTCCGCCTTGCGTGCTCGTTCGACTAATGTCACAAACTCCTTTATCTCCAAAATTCCCACTAGTAACTTTAACTCTTCATTCAATCCTTCTTCAAATCTTTTGCACATAGCAACCTCATCACCACACACTCCGAGCATACCGACTAAGTCTTACGAACTCATGTTCAGATTCGAGATATGGTCATACGGCCTTGCTTGAGTTCCGGAACTCCTTACGCTTCGATCGATGAACAGTTGACTAATATATTTCTTCCGAAATTCGTTTGAAAGAAATCCCAAGTAACTTGTTCCTTTGGGACTATTGAAATCAAGTTCCTCCACCAATAGTAGGTGAGTCTACTTAACAAAGATATAGCACACTTAAGACATTCATCGGGTGTGCATGACAGTTCATCAAACACTCTAATGGTGTTATCAAGCGAACTCACCCTTTCGGCATCGTCGGTAACTATGGCCTTAAACTCCTCGGCCCCACTCTTCCTAATCAAGTCCACGGTGGTTTACTCGACCTCACAGGATCGATGGCGATGGCATTACGGGCTCTTGGGGTGGATTATTTAAATTCGGAATGGTTGGACAGCCGAATTGGTTGGGCATATTATGCGACCCACTCATTCATCATGGTGAAGAAGGCTTGTTTCGCCTTCATTTTGATTATTCGCGGATGGTGAGGCTCAACAGTGGTGTCCCTTGCGCAGAGCAGCCGCTACACTTTCAACGTCATCCGCCAAGGGTCTCTCTATCCCGGGTTCCATCGCTAATCAAAACAAAAATTTCAACCGTCAGAAGTCATCACATTATTAGGCACTAACAATTTGGCATGTATAGCTAGACTCACACGCTCTATGGTAGCCCTAGTGTGACAGCCCAAAATTGACCCTAGTCGGAAGGTGGTCTCGGGACCACAAAACCGAGGCATAAAAATAATTAAAAATTTATTTTGATGCCTATAATATGTGTGTGCTCATGTATGACATTTTATGATGATTGATTTAGTGTTATAAGGGTGAATTCCACAAGAAAGGACTTAGTAATGAACTTTGAAAGTATGATAGGGAAATGTGTGATGACTAATTAAAGCATGCATGCAAAATAATGGACTTGCATGTCAAATTCCCCCTTTTATAGGTGGTGGCCGGCCATGACAAGGGAGGATGGGCTAAACATGTCATGAAACATGTTTTGTTGGTGCATTAGGGTGAAATAATAAACAAAGGTGTATGGGTGATAAAAAAATGAAAAAAAATGTGTGTGAGTGTGGTAATCCCCCATTGCCGTGAGTTGTAGAGAAGGAAAGAAAAAAATTTTGTTCATCCTTTCTTTGAGCCAAAACTAAGGAAGAAGGAGGATTTTTGCTTCATGCTTGGTTTGGAAGAGATCTAGAAGGAGATTTGGCCAAGTTTGCATCAAGATTAAGGTATGTATGAGGTTGTGTTAGGAGTTTCATGCATGTTTTGGTTGCTAACTTGATGTGCATGTTAGCCATGGCTCAAATCTTTGTTAAGCCATGGAAATGGTATTTGGCCAAAGTTGTTATGGTGATAAAGCCATTGCATGCTAAGTGTGAAGCTTGATGATGATGCATGCAATGATGGATTGTCTACTCTTGAGCAAGATTTTGAGCCTTCTTTTTGATTTATCATGATTGAAGTTGAAAAGGAGCATGATTGTCATATTCGACCATTCATGAGCATGGTTCATGCTTCTTGCATGTTAGTTAAAATTTGTATTTTGGATGGCTATGGACACCTTGAAAATTCGCCATGCTCATATTGTATATATATGTTTGCACATGATGTTTTGGCTATGAAGTAAGTGATGAATAAGTTGGTTTAAAGAAGAAGATGTTGAAGAATAATTGTGAAATTTCAAGCACAATTCGGCCTAGCACACATATAAGTGCTTGATGCTATATTATAAGTTTTGAGCCACAATATGCAAAGCATTAACTAGTAAAATGCATGCTGTTTTTGTGAGGTATTAAGTGCATAATTGGCCTCAACATGTACATGAATATTCGGCCTTGGGTAGCCTATTGAAGGCCTTAGCATTTCCTTGATGCTCAAATAAATTGTATTGAATTGCTTGATGTAGTATAAAATGTGCATGACCATTGTGTATTCAAGCTAAAGAGTGGCCATATGACCATTTAAAATCCTTGTCATATTCGGCCATAAGCAAGCACAATGAGGTTTTAATAAATTGAATTTGTTTGAATTAGCTCAAGAGCTAAGAGGGCCACAATTGGACAAGGGGAAGGAAAAGGTGATCGAATAGCCGAAAAAGCCGTTCGACAACATCCGAGGTAAGTCCTCAAGAAGTGATCTTACTTGAATTATGTAAGATGAAACATGGATGTGTATGATTATTGATCATGTGTGTATGAGTATTTGAATTCCACCCGGGCTAAGTCCCGAAGGCGAATATGCTAATGATTATAATTGTGTTTGAGCCTTAGTAACGAAAATGAAATATGTATGTCCAATGATTATTGATGTATGTGTGCATGAGAAATTGAATGATATCCGGGCTAAGCCCCGAAGACAATTATGCTGAAATTTATATCCGGGTTAAGACCCGAAGGCAATTGTGCTAGTAGCTATATCCGGCTAAGACCGAAGGCATTCGTGCAAGTTGTTAAATCCGGCTAAGACCGAAGGCATTTGTGCAAATCGTGATATCCGGTAAAGTCCGTTGGCCTTGGTGCGGGTTACCATAACCGGGCTATGTCCCGAAGGCGATTGAACGAGTACCGACATCCGGATAAACTCCGAAGGTATGTGATTTGAAAATTATGAGCTTGCTGGAAAATTTCAGCTAATGCACTTGTGAAATTTCCCAATGATAAGGTAAGTGCGGTGTGTGCTTTGCGCTAGGAGTAAGGCGTATGAATATCCGCTCCTATGATGGAGCGAGTTATCGGCCTTAATGAAGCCGTTATTTGTGTATGAACATAAGAGTTGGGATGGTAAAGTAAGTATGATTATGTGAATGCGCATTAATGAAATGATGCATTTAACTATGTGAATGTATTGCTGTAATTAGAGTTGATTATATTCCTTGAGACTTACTAAGCATAAAAATGCTTACTCATTGCTTTGGCTCTCGATTTTCTAGATTTAGCTCGATAGCAATCGGATTCGGGATCGTTGAAGTCGAAGTCATCCACACTATCAAGCCCCATTTTGGTATAAATTCTTGGTTGAACTTGAAATGGCATGTATAGGACTACCCTTGTTTGTTAAATATGTGGTGATGTAAGTATATACGGCCATGCGAAAATGGCTCGAAAAGGAACATGAACTTAGAATAATTGTGGTTTGTATGTATATATTTGGTGTCATGATGTGGCTATGGCTTGGAAATGGGAATGTTGGTCATATGATCAGCCATTGGCATGGTTAAAATGATCATATATGAACCTATGTATGGCAAAGACTAGTTGGTTCATGGAGACTACCAAATAGGTAAGACCTACCTTAAAACAGATGCTGCCAGCTGCAGTGACGTGAATGTGAAAAATCACCAAAATTCGTAGAAATGGAATTAAATAGTGAATAAGCTATGTAAATGAACCTTGATGAGTCTATTTTCATATGGGAGAAACGAAATGGTCATAGGAGTTACATGTTAAGAGATATTAATGCTATTGTGAGACAGGGCCAGAACGGTTTCTGGGTTCCCTGTCGCAACTTTAAAATTTACTATAAATTATACAGAAAGAATTAGGCGACATACCTTATATGTACAGATTCCATTTTGAGTCTAGTTTCATTAGAAACAAACGACACCAGCATTAAAGCCCTGTACAGAGAGATATTCAAGTTATACCGCGCGAAGGTCAGAGCAGTCGATCCCTGTAACATGGGTGACTTTAACTAATAAACTGTACCAATTGGCCCATCCAAAATTCTAGAAATAAATCCATGGATGGATATATGAGTCAAAATTCAGGAAAATTTACGAAACCAGTTTTCGAGTTTTGAAACTCGAGATATGATTTTAAAGGCGACGGTGATGCAGTCTTCCAGCCTGACTGGAAATGTCAAATTGGTGGGCAAACCATGTGAACTTGGCTTGTTAACCCCTCGTGTCCGACACAAGCAATGGTCTCAGGTTCGGGGTGTTACAATTTTATGGTATCGAGCCACGGTTTAGTCGATTCTAGGACTACCGTGAGGTGTTTGGGGTCTAGCTATACATGCCATTAAATGATGAATCGATAGTGTGGTGATTTCGACAATTTGACTTTGAGTTTGTTTATAGCAATGGGTCCCGATCCCAACCGAGCAATAGCGATGATGTGGAGAGTGTGGCGCTGCTCCCGCACAAGGGACAGCGCCGGACTCTCAACCTATGGCCAGCAATCCGAATGATGAGGCTAGGCAAGCCTTTTATAGTGTGATGAGCGAATGGTTTAATCAATACATTCGAACTAACACGGCTGTCCCACGACCTCCATTCCCGACAAATGCAACCCCAGACCTACAATACCTCCGAATCGACCAAATAAGGTCAAGTAAGCCCCGATCGATAGGATTCAAAACATGGGGCCACTGAATTTAAAGCTACGGATGATGATGATGCCGAACGAGCTGAATTTCGGTTGGACAACACTATCCGGTGCTCGATGAGCTATCTTGTACACCGATGAATGCTTAAAGTGTACCATCTCCTTGCTACGTGATTCCACCTACTATTGGTGGAGTACTCGACTTCGTGGTACCTAGAGAGCAAGTGACTTGGGAATTTCTTGATCTTAAGCAGGTTCTATGTCGGTTACCGACTATGAACGAAAATTTGTGAGGCTTAGCCGATACACGCGAGAATGCATTTCGTCCGAAGCTATTATGTGTAAATGCTTGAGGATGGGCTGAATGATGATATAAGGATGTTCGTTGGCATTCTCGAAATACGAGAGATCGTAGTACTTGTTGAGCGAGCTTGTAAAGTCGAAGAGCTTAGAAAGGAGAAACAAAAAGTGATGTGGGAACTGGAGAATTCGAAGAGGTCCTCGGAAAGTCTCTTCAACGAGCAATCAAGAGATTTCGAGATGATGTGAACCGGTCTAGAGGCGCTTTGGGCTTTTTAGACGAGGACGCGATCGACCCCTGTGACCACACGAGTCACTTCGATCGCTAATGGTGGAAATGATCGTAGAGAGAGGCGGAGTGTCAACATTGTGGCAAATGGCATTCGGGAGCTGTTGGTTTCGTGATCACTCCTGCTATAAGTGTGGATCGGCCGACCACTTTAGGAAGGATTGCAGGAAGCTTGAGCAGAATGTGAGTCGAGTGGAAACTCGGGTGCTACCACCGCTCGAGGTAGGCCACCTAGAAATATGGGCAATGTCGATGGCGGTCGAGAGGATCTAGAGATGCTACCATCGGATCCGAGGCTCGTGCTCCTGCGAGGACTTATGCCATCTGCGCACGCCGAGGATCTTGCCTCTCAGATGTCATTACCGGTGCTTTCACCCTTTTCAATACTAAAGTGATTGCATTGATTGACCCCGGTTCTACTCAATCTTATATATGTGAAACCTTAGCATCCATAAGACTTTGCCTATTGAGTCCATCGAGTTTGTAATCCGGTGTCAAACCCTTGGGTCATTACGTGCTTGTCAACAAAGTGTGCAAGAAAAGTCTCCTAGTGTTCCGAGGTTCTTGTTTCCGGCGGACTTGATGCTTTTGCCGTTCGATGAATTCAATGTTATTCTTGGTTTGGATGGGTTGACCATGCACGATGCGGTCGTAAATTGCAAAAGCAAGACTATCGATTTGAGGTGCGAATAACGAGATAATTCGGGTTAAGTCTACGGACTTAAAGGGGTTGCCACCGTAATATCGGCAATGTTGGCCCGAAAGTATGTAAGAAAAGAGTGCGAAGCGTGCACAGCGTCGTGCTCGATGACAAGGAATCGAAAAAGAAACCCGAATCTGTGCCCGTGGTTTGTGAATACCGGATGTTTTCCTGAAGAATTGCGGGTTTACCACTGTTCGGAAATAGAATTTGGCATCGAATTGGTACTGGTACCACTCCAATTTCGATAGCTCCGTGTCGTATGGCACCAACGGAATTAAAGGAGTTGGAAGCTCGGTTGCAAGAATTGGTGGATAGAGGTTTTGCTGCTTGAGTTTTTCGCCTTAGGGTGCGCCGGTGTTGTTCGTGAAAAGAAGGATGGAACCATGCGGTACGTGCATCGACTATCGTCGACTTAATAAAGCGACGATAAAGAACAAATATCCGTTGCCGCGTATTGACGACTTGTTCGACCAACTGAAGGAGCCTCGGTGTTCTCGAAAATAGATTTGAGATCGGGCTACTATCAATTGCGAATCCGAGATTGGACGTGCCCAAGACCGCCTTGAGCGAGATATGGTCACTATGAGTTCCTAGTGATGCCGTTTGGGCTCACTAATGCCCTACGGTATTTATGGATTTAATGAATCGGATCTTTAGACCATATTTGGATCGATTCGTAGTCGTGTTCATTGATGACATCTTGGTCTATTCAAGAAATGAGACCGAACATCTTTGAACACCGCGGTTAGTCTTTGCAAATTTTACGGGACAAGCAATTATATGCTAAGTTCAGCAAGTGTGAGTTACGGTTAAGAGAGGTTAGCTTATTGGGTCATGTGGTATCTGCATCGGTATTCGAGTCGACCGAATAAAATTTCAGCCATACTTAATTGGAAGCCTCAGAAATATTCGAGGTTCGAGCTTTTTGGGGCTTGCCGTTATTACCGACGATTTGTAAAGGCTTCTCAACGATAGCCACGCCGATGATGGCTTCTCCAAAAGGGCGTTAAGTTCGAATGGACGAGAAATGCCAAAAAGTTTCGATCAATGAAAACTTATTTGATGAAGCCCCAATTCTAGTGCAACCCGAGTCCGCAAGGAGTTTGTCATCTATAGCGACGCCTCTCTACTTGGGTTAGGTTGCGTATTAATGCAAGAAGGTCGAGTTGTGGCCTATCGTCGAGGCAATTAAAGCCACATGAGAAAAATTATCCGACTCATGATCTCGAGTGGCCGCCATCGTATTCGCCTTAAAGATTTGGCGACATTACTTATTTGGTGAAAGGTGCCATGTATACTCGGATCACAAAAGTCTCAAATATTTGATGACCCAAAGAGACTTAAATCTGCGACAAAGACGTTGGCTCGAGTTGTTAAAGGATTATGAGTGATCATTGACTATCACCCGGAAAGGCGAATATGGTTGCGGATGCCTTGAGTCGTAAATCGTTATTCACTTTACTGACGATGAATGTGCACTTATCCGTCCGATCCGACGGTGTGTTAGTGGCTGAATTGAAAGCCAAACCATTATTGACACACCAAATTCGAGAAGCTCGAGAAAGTCGACGACGAGTTGGTTGCAAAATGGGCTGCGTGTGTTCGAACAAGGACTCGGAGTTTCAAATCGGCGATGACGATTGTTTGAGGTTCAAAAGTCGTCGGTGTGTCCCAAAGAATTGAACTCATTTCGATAATTCGAATGAAGCCCATTGTAGCCGAATGGCAATCCACCGAGAGTACGAAGATGTACAACGATTTGAAACGTCGGTTTTGGTGGCATGGTATGAAGCGAGACATCTCCGATTTTGTTTGAGATGTTTAATATGTCAACAAGTGAAAGCGGAACATCAAGTGCCTTGAGGATTACTTGACCGATCACGATACCCGAGTGGAAATGGGATTGAGTCACAATGGACTTTGTGTCCGGACCGCCATTGTCGACAAGTAAGAAGGATGCGATTTGGGTTGTTGTTGATAGATTGACTAAGTCGGCTCACTTTATCCCCATGCGTCACGGATTTTCATTAGATAAATTAGCTGAATTGTACGTTTCTCGATTATGAGATTACACGGTATCGATTTACATTGTGTCGGATAGAGATCCGAGGTTCACCTTGCGATTTTGGAAGAAATTGCAAGAAGCTTTGGGTACCAAGTTGCATTTCAAAGACCGCCTTTCACCCCAAACCGATGGTCAATCCGGCGGATAATTCGGATACTTGAGGATATGTTGAGATGTTGCATCCTCGAGTTCGATGGTTCATGGAATGGTACCTACCTTTGATTGAATTCGCTTACAACAATAGTTTTCAATCAAGTATTAAGATGGCACCTTACGAGGCTTTATGCGGGCGTAAATGCCGTACACCATTGTTTTGGACCGAGCTCGGTGAAAACAAAATTTTCGGAGTGGATTTGATTAAAGATCTTTGAGCAAAGTAAAAGTAATCCGTGAAAGTCCGAAAATAGCCTCCGATCGTCGAAAGTCGACGCGGTTTGAAACGAAAGGACATTGAGTATCGGTGGGAGATAAATTGTTTCTTAAGGTTTCGCCTTGGAAAAAGATACTCGATTCGGTAGTAAGGGCAAGTTGAGCCCGAGGTTCATTGGACCATATGAGATATCCGAGCGAGTCGGTCCGGTGGCATATCGTCTAATTTTGCCCCCGAACTCGAAAAGGTTCACGATGTCTTTCACGTTTCGATGCTTGACGCTATAGATCCGATCCATCGCACGTGATTAGTCCATCGAAATTGAAATTCAAGCTAATATGAGTTATGAGGAAGAACCGATTCGTATCCTATCACGAGAAGTGAAAGAGTTGTGAAACAAGCGGGTTCCGCTAGTAAAAGTGTTATGGCTCAAGCATGGGATAGAAGAAGCTACTTGGGAGACCGAGAACTCTATGAAAGAGCGATATCCAAACCTATTTACGGTAAGATTTTCGGGACGAAAATTTCTTAAGTGGGGAGAGTTGTGACAGCCCAAAATTGACCCTAGTCGGAAGGTGGTCTCGGGACCACAAAACCGAGGCATAAAAATAATTAAAATTTATTTTGATGCCTATAATATGTGTGTGCTCATGTATGACATTTTATGATGATTGATTTAGTGTTATAAGGGTGAATTCCACAAGAAAGGACTTAGTAATGAACTTTGAAAGTATGATAGGAAATGTGTGATGACTAATTAAAGCATGCATGCAAAATAATGGACTTGCATGTCAAATTCCCCTTTTATAGGTGGTGGCGGCCATGACAAGGAGGATGGGCTAAACATGTCATGAAACATGTTTTGTTGGTGCATTAGGGTGAAATAATAAACAAAGGTGTATGGGTGATAAAAAATGAAAAAAAAATGTGTGTGAGTGTGGTAATCCCCCATTGCCGTGAGTTGTAGAGAAGGAAAGAAAAAATTTTGTTCATCCTTTCTTTGAGCCAAAACTAAGGAAGAAGGAGGATTTTTGCTTCATGCTTGGTTTGGAAGAGATCTAGAAGGAGATTTGGCCAAGTTTGCATCAAGATTAAGGTATGTATGAGGTTGTGTTAGGAGTTTCATGCATGTTTTGGTTGCTAACTTGATGTGCATGTTAGCCATGGCTCAAATCTTTGTTAAGCCATGGAAATGGTATTTGGCCAAAGTTGTTATGGTGATAAAGCCATTGCATGCTAAGTGTGAAGCTTGATGATGATGCATGCAATGATGGATTGTCTACTCTTGAGCAAGATTTTGAGCCTTCTTTTGATTTATCATGATTGAAGTTGAAAAGGAGCATGATTGTCATATTCGACCATTCATGAGCATGGTTCATGCTTCTTGCATGTTAGTTAAAATTTGTATTTTGGATGGCTATGGACACCTTGAAAATTCGCCATGCTCATATTGTATATATATGTTTGCACATGATGTTTTGGCTATGAAGTAAGTGATGAATAAGTTGGTTTAAAGAAGAAGATGTTGAAGAATAATTGTGAAATTTCAAGCACAATTCGCCTAGCACACATATAAGTGCTTGATGCTATATTATAAGTTTTGAGCCACAATATGCAAAGCATTAACTAGTAAAATGCATGCTGTTTTTGTGAGGTATTAAGTGCATAATTGGCCTCAACATGTACATGAATATTCGGCCTTGGGTAGCCTATTGAAGGCCTTAGCATTTCCTTGATGCTCAAATAAATTGTATTGAATTGCTTGATGTAGTATAAAATGTGCATGACCATTGTGTATTCAAGCTAAAGAGTGGCCATATGACCATTTAAAATCCTTGTCATATTCGCCATAAGCAAGCACAATGAGGTTTTAATAAATTGAATTTGTTTGAATTAGCTCAAGAGCTAAGAGGGCCACAATTGGACAAGGGAAGGAAAAGGTGATCGAATAGCAGAAAAAGCCGTTCGACAACATCCGAGGTAAGTCCTCAAGAAGTGATCTTACTTGAATTATGTAAGATGAAACATGGATGTGTATGATTATTGATCATGTGTGTATGAGTATTTGAATTCCACCCGGCTAAGTCCCGGGCGAATATGCTAATGATTATAATTGTGTTTGAGCCTTAGTAACGAAAATGAAATATGTATGTCCAATGATTATTGATGTATGTGTGCATGAGAAATTGAATGATATCCGGCTAAGCCCGAAGACAATTATGCTGAAATTTATATCCGGGTTAAGACCGAAGGCAATTGTGCTAGTAGCTATATCCGGGCTAAGACCGAAGGCATTCGTGCAAGTTGTTAAATCGGGCTAAGACCGAAGGCATTTGTGCAAATCGTGATATCCGGGTAAAGTCCGTTGGCCTTGGTGCGGGTTACCATAACCGGCTATGTCCCGGCGATTGAGCGAGTACCGACATCCGGATAAACTCGAAGGTATGTGATTTGAAAATTATGAGCTTGCTGGAAAATTTCAGCTAATGCACTTGTGAAATTTCCCAATGATAAGGTAAGTGCGGTGTGTGCTTTGCGCGCTAGGAGTAAGAGCGTATGAATATCCGCTCCTATGATGGAGCGAGTTATCGGCCTTAATGAAGCCGTTATTTGTGTATGAACATAAGAGTTGGGATGGTAAAGTAAGTATGATTATGTGAATGCGCATTAATGAAATGATGCATTTAACTATGTGAATGTATTGCTGTAATTAGAGTTGATTATATTCCTTGAGACTTACTAAGCATAAAAATGCTTACTCATTGCTTTGGCTCTCGGTTTTCTAGATTTCGCTCGATAGCAATCGGATTCGGGATCGTTGAAGTCGAAGTCATCCACACTATCAAGCCCCATTTTGGTATAAATTCTTGGTTGAACTTGAAATGGCATGTATAGGACTACCCTTGTTTGTTAAATATGTGGTGATGTAAGTATGTACGGCCATGCGAAAATGGCTCGAAAAGGAACATGAACTTAGAATAATTGTGGTTTGTATGTATATATTTGGTGTCATGATGTGGCTATGGCTTGGAAATGGGAATGTTGGTCATATGATCAGCCATTGGCATGGTTAAAATGATCATATATGAACCTATGTATGGCAAAGACTAGTTGGTTCATGGAGACTACCAAATAGGTAAGACCTACCTTAAAACAGATGCTGCCAGCTGCAGTGACGTGAATGTGAAAATCACCAAAATTCGTAGAAATGGAATTAAATAGTGAATAAGCTATGTAAATGAACCTTGATGAGTCTATTTTCATATGGGAGAAACGAAATGGTCATAGGAGTTACATGTTAAGAGATATTAATGCTATTGTGAGACAGGGCCAGAACGGTTTCTGGGTTCCCTGTCGCAACTTTAAAATTTACTATAAATTATACAGAAAGAATTAGGCGACATACCTTATATGTACAGATTCCATTTTGAGTCTAGTTTCATTAGAAACAAACGACACCAACATTAAAGCCCTGTACAGAGATATTCAAGTTATACCGCGCGAAGGTCAGAGCAGTCGATCCCTGTAACATGGGTGACTTTAACTAATAAACTGTACCAATTGGCCCATCCAAAATTCTAGAAATAAATCCATGGATGGATATATGAGTCAAAATTCAGGAAAATTTACGAAACCAGTTTTCGAGTTTTGAAACTCGAGATATGATTTTTAAGGCGACGGTGATGCAGTCTTCCAGCCTGACTGGAAATGTCAAATTGGTGGGCAAACCATGTGAACTTGGCTTGTTAACCCCTCGTGTCCGACACCGGCAATGGTCTCAGGTTCGGGGTGTTACACCTAGAACCGACTAAACCATAGCTCTGATACCAATAAAATTGTAACACCCCTAACTCGTGACCGTCGCCGGTGTCGGACACGAGGGGTTAACGGCCAAATCCTCTCAAGGTACCAACCAATTTGACATTACCAGTCAGGCTGGAAAACTGCGTCACCGTCGCCTTAAAAATCATATCTCGAGTTTCAAAACTCGGAAACTGGTTTCGTAAATTTTACCTGAATTTATACTCACATGCCCATCCATGGATTTATTTCTAGAATTTTTGGTGGGGCCAATTGGTACAGTTTATTAGTTAAAGTCACCCATGTTACAGGGATTGACTGCTCTGACCTTCAAGCTACAACTTGAATATCTCTGTACAGGGCTTTAATACTGGTTCCGTTTGTTTCTAATGAAACTAGACTAAAAATTGAATCTGTACATATAAGGCATGACTCCTAATTATTTCTCGATAATTTATGGTAAATTTTCTAAGTCGCAACAGGGGACCCAGAAACCGTTCTGGCCCTGTCTCACGAGAACTTTAATATTTCTCAGTATACTGCTCATATGGTCGTTTCGTTTCGTCCATATAAAAATAGATTCATCAAGGTTCAATTTCATAATTTACTCACTATTTAATTCTACTTCTACTATTTTTAGTGATTTTTCAATCTCATCTCACTGCTGCTATCCGCAACAGTTACTGCAGTAGACTATGCCAATTTCATGAATCTTTCCTTGGCCTTAATCATCCATCATACATGACACAAATTATGGCCACCTTATCAAAATTAGAGTTTCTAAGACTCGTGGCTATAGGTTCTAGCATCCCACTCGACGACCACATAGGCCATTTTCACATGGCTTAAAGTTTACAACCCACAGTTCGACAAAATATAATAGCCTATACATGCCAAATGTTCTTCAACAACGAAAACAATACCACAAGATTTCAGCCGGTGTGATGACTTCAACGACGGTCCCGATCACGCAAAACAATACGAGTCCGAGAGACCTAAAATGGGTGACAAGAAAACACCGAGTGAGTTTACAACTCAGTAAGTCATAAGCATTCATCAATCCACTGATAAAGTTACTACAACATGTACAACAAACGAGGCTAGGTACTCATCCACATCGAATCTATACCATAATACCTCGGACCTTTCGGTCCAATCTCGTACCAAGTCATACATCCACATTTCATATTCTACACAACAAGATAATCGAAAGCATTTTACACATTAACTCATTTTCCACCACAACCATACAATTTCAATCATCACATAGATTTAAGGCTTACCAAATTCAACCCCAAGCATGAACGTATTCTCTATTCGTCATGAGCTCGAGGTACTTACCCGATCCGCTGTCCATACTCAACTCGATGGAGACACACCCTCCATATAATTGTTCGATCGGAGATATATATATATATATATATATAGAGTACGCACACACAGTGCTTATTACTCGATTTCGCACACTTAGTGCCATGCAATTTAAGCCCGCACACATAGTGCCATACCCTTCGAGCTCGCACACCCAGTGCCGTATATTTCCAGCATGCACACTTAGTGCCATATATTTCCAGCATGCACACTTAGTGCCAATCTCGTCACCGTACACACATATTGCCCACACACTTAGTGCCGAAGGCAAACTTTCTACACATTTCACTATTTCTTTTACATTCAACAATTGTCATCACTCCATACACATACAATTTCATTTATATATATATATATAGCATCTCATTAAATACAATTGCATAGATTTTACAATCATTTAAGCAATATCAAACATATGTGCTTAATGACTTACCTTGTGTTAGGTAAAACGGTTCCAACTCGGCTACTCGACGTTCTTCCCTTTGCTTTTGCTTGATTCGCCTCTAACTCCTTGAGCTAAATCAATAAATTAACTAGTTTAACCATCTTGCCAAATATTAATATCAAAATACTAATGATTTCATAGCATAGGAGGCACATGGCAAATTTATATCTTTCTACCTTATGATCTTAAGCTATTCGACTTATAGCCAATTATCTAAGTCAAGATAAAATCATCGATTTGCCTAACTATAGCCGAATGTGCAACATCAATCTATCATTTCCACTTCATTTAACACTTAACATTTACCACATATCAATTAACCAAACTCTTCATCTAATCATGCTCTCATATTCGGTCATCCATAGCTATACTAACCATATAGCAAATTGATTCTAAGTCTAACACAAGTACCACATTTTTAACACCATGGTCAAGACTTCATGTCTCATCCACAACATCAAAACACCAACCGAATCCTTCCTATCACCGAGACTAAAATTCACACCTTGGGCTTCCTACATTCTTTTCATAACATTCATAGTTCATTCGGCCATTCATCACTCAACCAACAAAATTTTCTAGCAAACTCTTATGACCAAGCACACATATACTTACATTTCAAACTCAAAAACCCAAAATCACATATTAACTAAGTCATCCTAAACAATGCCGAATCCTTAAGTGATTAAACATCAATCTCTTTTTTTTTTTTTTAGAAAGACCAATTTCTTTCCTCAAGACATTCATCATCAAGGTTTTGACATGGCTAAGTAGGAAACTTAGTAGCTAGCTTAAAGTATGCTAACCTTTCAAGAACCAACATGAACTCACTTACCTTAATTCAAGCTCGAGGGTGACCAAACCTTCTCTTCCTTTCTCCTTCAATTTGGCCAAGCATGAACCAAGGATGAACAGTTTCTTTTTTTTTTTTTCAACTCACGGCAACAAAGGGGGGGGCATGCATGAGACCATTTCTCTTTGTTCATCATTTCCCCTTTTTTCCATTTCTTTAATGCTAGCTTTTTTTTTAATAGTTTCCTACATACACTATTAACATAACATGTTGGAGACATGTTTTCCACCCATAGCATGGCCGGCCACTACTAATTGGGGGGAATTGACATGCAAGTCCCCCCTTTTTCTTACATGCATTAATAGGCCACTTTAACATTAGCCTATCATATTTCACCATGTCTCATATTGATCCCTATTTAATAATTTCTCACACAATTGGTAAAATTAGAGAATGAAACTTTCACATATACATGTTCACATATTCTAGACAATAAATATTACGTTCGAACATGTCGGTGACTCGGTTTAGCGGTCCCGAAACCACTTCCCGACTATGGTCAATTTTGGGATGTCATAAATCCTATGCAGATTTGCAATGAAAAGATATCGAGTTTCAGGTTGAAGATAAAGTATTCTTGAAGGTGTCTCCATGGAAAAAGGTTCTCAAATTTGGTCAAAAGGTTAAATAGAATCCTTGCTTCATAGGACCATATGAAATTACCGAAAGAGTAAGGTTTGTTGCCTATCGATTGGCTTTACCCTCAGAGATGGAAAAGATTCATGACGTGTTTCATGTGTCCATGTTACATCGATATAGATCGGATCTTTTGCATGCGATCACGCCAACATAGATTGATATTCAGCCTGATTTGACTTATGGCGAAGAACCGGTTAAGATTTTGGCTCGGGAGGTTAAGCAATTGAGAAATAAAAGTATAGCACTTGTGAAAGTTTTGTGGCATAGACATGGAGTCAAGGATTCCACATGGGAACCTGAGGGATCATGAGAGACCAATTCCCAAACTTATTCACCGGTAAGATTTTCGGGGACGAAAATCCCTAAGGGGGGAGAATAGTAATAGCTCGATTTTGGGATTAGTCGGAACAGTGGTTTCAGGACCACAAATTTGAGGTTGAGAAATTATTTTTATTATTATTTTGGTGTCATAGCATGATTATTTGAGTGTATGAAAATTTTGGAGAAGTAATTTTAGCGTTTGTGAGCTTAATTGTGAAAAAGGACTAAATCCCATAAAGTGAAAAAGTCATGTTTTAATAGCCAAATGTGAGAAATTGCTAGAGAACCTATATTGGGGGTTTTTAAAGTGAAATTAGGCCATTAGATAAGTGATGGCCGGCCAAGAGACAAGGAAAATTTAAATGGTCAAATGTTAGGTGGGTTTTAGTGGCTTAATTGACAAAATATAAATAAAATAAAGAAAGGATGATATCACTTCATCATTTTCTTCTTCTTCACCGATTTTTCAACATCAAAAAGGGGGTTTAGAGAGCTCAAAATATCAGCCATTTCTATCTCTTGCAAGTAAGTCATTTTGAAGGTTATTCTTGATGATTTTTGTATTTTTGTACCTCTTGTAACATGAACTTTCTAAAAAGGTTATTCTTGATGATTTTTGTATTTTTGCAAATTGTATGAAGGTTTAGGCTTTTGCCATGAAAGCATGTATGTTGTTAGCTGAATTTCAAGAAAGAAAATGAATCTTGGTTGTTAAAAAAACAACTTTTGTGAAGAGGGTTTCATGGAAACCCTAGCTAAGGACCATTTTGCATAAGTTATAAATTATGTGGTGAATGTGTGAATTAACGAGAATTATGGGCTGCTTCTAGTATAAAAAAGAATTCGGTTAGGCTTAATACTTAAAGAAATTCGATAAAAATTGAATTTACAAGCCTAGGGTTAAAATCGTAATTTTTGCAAAGTTTGAAGGCAAAACGGTCATTGTACCAAAGTATGAGTCTTGAGTTGAGTTGAATGATTTGAGTAATAAATAAGCTAAATTTTGACATTTTAGATCAAGAGAAACGTGACTCGGGTCTTGATCGGGGAAAGAACAAAGTTTACAAGGATTAAGCTCATTCCCATCATTTTATACTGAGGTAAGTACATATGTAAATAATGTGTCATTGTAGCTTACTTTTAAATGTATTGACAATATATATTTAAATGTTTTATTGTTATCATGTATCATAATCTTATTTTTTTACCATGAAAGTATGAATAATGTGATATAAGAGTAACCTACATTATAAGCAAGTGCGAGGATATCGGGTTAAATTTGAATCCTATTGAACCTCAAGAATAGTATAGGATACACAAAGTAGGTTATGAGAAACTATGTGGTCTGGACTCATGAGTTGTGTCTGAGTTCATGAGATGAATGTTATATGTAATGTGGGTCCTGGTAATGGCTTCGTGACTAAACCTGTGAGTAACTCGTTGAGCGAGCATTTCATGTTAACGTTATATGGGTCCGGGTGCTGACTTTGTGTACAGACCCGTGAGTAGCTCAATGAGCAGGCATTACATGATAGTGCTATGGAGTTCGGGTACTGACTTGGTAAAAAGGCCCATGACTAGCTCAAAATGTGAACATTTCATAGCATGAGGTAGCTCTGCGTACTTATATGGCACTTAGGTGCAAACTTCCTGTGTATCCATTAGTATTCCGAGTGTTCAATGGGCAACTCAAAAAGTGAGTTGGTGATAATTCCAACGAGGTATGTCATTAAAGAGAATGAACTTGAGTTATTTTATGGGTGATTACAGGTATGTGTACTAAACTTATGAGTAAGGCTTTATTATGTGACGAGGTGTAGCAAGTAGTGCAAGTAAGAGTGGCAAAGAGGCTTAGTAGATAGCCTTTTTTTATCCACACGGGTATGTGTCTAGACCGTGTTTGACACATGGTCTGGTCCCTGGGCGTGGAGTCCGGCCGTGTGTCCATTGCACTTCAATTTTATAAGTCAATATGCGTGGTAATAAACACACGGGCAGAGACACGGCCGTGTGTCTCAGTTGTCTGAAGGGCACAACCTAGGACACGGGTGTGTGCCTTGGCCATGTGACCTTTAAGAGTTGATGACGTCTGAAATAGAAAGTCAAGGTTTTTACACAAAGGCTCAAACACGGGCGCGTCATGGCCGTGTGAGGGACACGGGGGTGTCATGGCCGTGTGAGGGACACGAGCATGTGCCCGGCTGTGTGAAAACCCTTTAGTCCGAATTTGGAATTAATTTCACTCGGTTATGGAACACAGACGTGTTCCCTCATTCTTAGGCCATGTGATTTACATGGGCCTTCAACACGAGCATGTCAAAATGGCCACACAGGTGTGTTGCCCTTCCACACGGGCGTGTGACCCTAGTTCATGATGAAAATTTTCTAAATCCTCAAACATTTCCAAAGTATTCAATTTAGTCTCGAACCATCTTAACGTATGATTTGGGCCTCGTAAACCCGTTTATGGGACGTTGTACTTGAGAACGAACTATTTTAAATAGAACAAAATTTTCTTTATAGCCCGATTTTGGCTGAGTGCTTATGTTTAAGTCTAGTAATACGTCGTATCCTATCCCAGTGTCAGACATGGGTAAGAGGTGTTACAGTAAGACCTGTCTGGGATATGGCATCACTCCAATAAATGAGAGCTAGTGTAAGACCTGTCTGGGACACGACTTCAGCCTCGATATATGAAAGTCAGTGTAAGTCCTGTCTGGGACATGGCATCGACTTTGATGTGCTAGCCAGTGTAAGACCATGTCTCGGACATGGCATCGACACCTTATCCCATGTTTGGGGCTATTGAATATCCTGTAGTATTCCAAATGGTTCAACGGGAGATTTATGGTTTATATCAAAATGAGAGAATTTATGACCATGTGGTCTGTGGTATAGGTATCTAAATGAGAATTACGACGTACGAGCGTCATTTACGTTGTATGTTTAGTAAAAGAGGAAAGTGAGTAAGTTATGCATACGACTACTTGTGTATTTTACACGAATTATGAAATGTGAATTCAAATCAATGTTGTATGATTGGTGAGAAACAATATGAGCAAGTAGTGTTTATGAATCCTTACTTTTATTTGCAAATCGAGATATGTTGGGAGTATGATCACTTATGGTTGCCTATAGTTACTTATTATTCGCATGCGACTTACTAAGCTTTATGCCTACCTCTTTTCCTTTCCATTTTCTTTTAGTGCCGCCAAAGTAGCTCATGGATCCTCACCTTACATTGGAGAAGCCAATCACACTATCCCTAAAGCATATGGTATAGCTAGTTTTATTATTTTGATTATGGCATGTATAGGAACTAGTCTTTTGTAATGGTCACATTGTTTTGGGCCAAACGAGTGCCTTGTCATAGCTGATACTGGTTATTGATAAGTGCAAATGATGATGATTTCATAGATGAGTAAATCGCATGACTAATCAAGTTCTTGTTAGATTGTTAAAGTGTAATGTAGTTGTATTAGATATCTGGTTGTGGCTAAATTGACTCTGTGTTTCCGTGTGAATTGGCGGTATGTATTGCTTTGTAGGTAGGTGTAAGTAAGGGTGGAAAAAAGGCTTGGTAGATAGCCTACTTTTGTCCACACGGCTAGACACACGGGCATGTGCCTAGGCCGTGTGTGACACACGGACAGCCCCATGGGCATGTTGTTTGACCGTGTGTCCCCTACACCTTAAATTTGCAAGTCAGTATGCATGATAGTAAACACACGGGTAGAGACACGGCCATGTGTCTCAGCCGTGTAGATGACACGGCCTTCGGCCACAGACGTGTACTTTGGCCATGTGCCTCAAATTGGTTGTTGATGTCAGAAATAGAATGTCAAGGTTTTTACACACGGGCTGCAACACGGGTGTGTTATGGCTGTTGATCGCGTGATTTGTAACAAGTAATAAATATTTATAATGAAGATCAAACCTAGACTAACTAATATCACGACGAAAAGGCAAGCGCACCTATCGAACAATAGTATAGTAATGGCAAGATCAGGATATCGTACCCAAGGAACCAAAAGTACTAGGAATAACTATCTTTTTATTATCTAGCCTAAGAATAAAAGGGTTTGTTTATTAAACTAATTATTTAAATTAATTAACGGATTTAATTAAAGCAGAGAGAAAATTTGGAAAAAGACTTGAAGAAAAGAAATTGATAAAGATGACACCCAATGAGGAATCACCTAGATTTCACTTGTTATCTGACTCTGAACCAGACGATTTATTCACTTGACTTATTCCGTAGAGATCCCTAAGTTAAGTTATTATCCCTATTCAAGACTAATAACGTCTAATCCCTAGATTGAATAACCGAGACTTTTGTTTGATTACCACTCTAGGGTTGCATTAACTCGATCTATGGATCCCCTTATTAGGTTTCACCCTAATCTAGAAAAATCTCGTAACCCTATTTCTAGGCGTTCGATCAACTCTGCTTAATTATGCCAAATCTACTCTTAGGCAGGGTCTATTCCTCCTCTGCAAAGCATATCAAATCATGAATTAATACCCGAAATATTAACTCAAGCATTAAGAACACATAATTAAGAACAAATCAAGTATTTATCATACAATTCAGATAATAATAACAAGATCCATCATAGGTTTTATCCCCTTTAGGTATCTAAGGGGTTTAGTTCATAATAAAATAAGAGTACATCTCAAAAGCATGAAAATAACAAAACATAAAGAAAACTCTAAAACCCCTGAAGGAATTCTGAGAGAGATCTTCACTTTTGGAGTAGCTCCGGCTTTTGAGATGGATCGTCTGGCTTCCTTCAAGTAATTCCCAGCGTGTGGTACTGTATTCCAGAAAAGTTCTGGAAAGAGCGACCTCCTTCTAGGTCACACCTAGGGTGTTTATATAGGCTTTCAATTGGCTTTCTTCCTTCCTAAATACCTTTTTCCGTATAAAATACAACTCTTTGAAAAAGGGACACGCCCGTGTGCCACGACCGTGTGACGTGATTGTCATGCCATGTTCGATCCGTTGAATTGCACACGGCCGTGTGGCCTCAATGGCTAGGCCGTGTGAATCGTTAAAACATTTGTCGACACCCCCGAAGGCCATGGGCATGTTAGATGCCCATGTGGCAAGGCTTAGGCCGTGTCATCTTCTCGATTTGGTCCATTTTTGTCTCTTTTTAGCTTGTTTTTGGCTCCTTTTGACTCTTAGTGCTCTCCTGAGTACAAAACATGAAATAATAGGATTAAGAGCACCAAAATCCACAAATCTAGTAATAAACATCCATAAATATGCTAAGTATTTGGGGTATAGATATGTATAATTTGTCGTTTATCAAATACCCCCACACTTAAACATTTGTTTGTCCTCAAGCAAAATTCTCATTTACTGCTAGAATTCATTCCTCTCAATCACATAATCATTACTGATAATGTTACAAGTTATTCCACAGAAAATCATACAGTGAGAATTCAACTATAGGGGAATTAAAAGCCTCAAACAATCTAAATCGAATACTTTGACAACAAAATTATAGGTAATCTCCTTCCTTCAAGTAATTAACTTTAGTCCTAAATATACAAGAGATGACATCCTCACTAAAGATTCACTCAAATCACTCAAAGTGTTTAAGGTTTAAGATTAGGCACTCGATTGTCTAACATGAAAAGTTATTACCATAGTCTTGCATGAAAATCAAATCTCCACCACTTGTAAATGATATGATACACTAATCAAAAGGTCTTTGTATGGTTGTAACGGGGTTTAGGTTACAGGTATGGATACAAGCTGAAGAGACAAAGGTTAGAATCGAGATAATTTCATTATATTACCCCACTATCAAAAACTTAATTACTGAACCATAAACAAATATCTAGAACTAGTTTACATGAGTTCTTGACAACTTTAGCTTGCTAAGAGTTACAATATAATACTGAGTTTTTTTTAAGAACAAATCAAGTCGATATAATATAGAAATCATACTTCATGATTCAGGAACAAAAAATGGTGAACATAGCGAGGTAACAATATTAAATTCAATCTCGATAAAAAGGGTCAAATCCAATAGGAGGATTTCAACAATAATGGGTTAATGGGTTAATGATGAGGGTTAATCAATGAAAAAGGGTTAGTAGGCTCAAAGGGTTTCACTAAGGGTTTAAATATTTGGGAAGGTTTTTTATGAAGTAAATGGGTTAAATTCTAAGTGCCTTTATCATCTCAGTATATCAAATCATATGTGTGATCTCAATATGTATAATTGAAGCAAGTTCTAGAATAACAGTTCAATGTTGACACACTCAAACCACAAAAGAAGTGAGCAAGAAAGAAAGCTATATGCTCAAAAGGCTCAAAATCTCACCAAAAATTTGGGTTTCTGATGTCATTCCTGTATACTTAAGATTTCAAGATAATACCTCAATTTAGGAAAATAATTTAAAAAATTTTTAATTCTCAAAATATCAACTTATCATGCTCGATTCTCTAATGTCCTATAATCAGATAATCACGCATAATTTCCATGGTCTAATTCATGACATACCAATAATAATTATAGATCAATCAGAATTTATTCGATCAAGATTATGAGAAAATCACTTAAGCACAAGACCAACTTCAGTGATTTGAGAATAATGCAAAAAGTTAGGTTTCATGTTCACCCCCCACACTTAATATGTACATTGCCCTCAATGTACAAAGATATATTATTCAAAATAAAGAAAATCATAAGAGGAAAGGAGGTGAAACTCCCTGTTATATGGATGTGGAGCTTGATTCTGAGGATAGAGTGTTCGAGGAAAGTGGTGGCTGCTATTGTTCTTGGCTAGATGAAGAAATTAGGTCGTTGAACATGGCACTCGTGAGGTACTGTTTCCCTTTTGTTTCCTCATTCCGTAAAATATTCCTAGCAGCTTTTCTTAGAAGTCTGTAGAATCATGAAGAGTGATTAAGAGTTGGTGTGGAAGAGAGCGTAGTGGAATTACTTCTTAGAAATACCAGAAAATGGAAAAAGTAAAATTTACTAATATAGATATATCTTTCAAAATAAAATAATAAAATTGAAATGAAAATAAAAATCAAAAGAAAAATAAAAATAAAACTAAATAAAAAAATAGGAGGATTCAATGATCCTTGTCGGTGGGGCCCTCAGGTGGTGGTGCTGGAGTGGCGATGTAGAAGTGCCGGCACAGCTGCTGCATCATGGCCTACATATCGTTCATCTGTCGGTCACGTCGCCGATCTCGCTCGTGAATCATCTCGAACTGCGTAGTGCAATACTGCTCGAAGTGGGCGAGTCAATCAGAAAGATGTGCCAATGAAGTAGCTGCATGAACTAGTCGTTCCCTAGGTGGTGAGGTAGAAGGCTCCTCATGTTGTGGGGGAACATCATCAGGGATGTCCTCAAGATCCTCCTCGTCGATGGCATGCGAGAGACGGTACTGAGGAGGATCGGTCCCACATCGGTGCTCTATCATCCTCATGTGTAACATAGTCGTGATGCCCTATGGGGTCATCTGACCTATCAGGGTAATTGCTGATGACTGGGCCGCAGTGTTGAGGAGGCCGAAGTGTCTAACAAGGCATGTCACGTAGGGGCCGACGGAGATCACTCCCTTCTTATGCCGCTCGGTCTGATGGCGTATGGCGAAAGCAATGAAGTATGCTAAGTCGGTTACGTATGCATTTGCCATCCACCATAAATAGTAGGTGTCATGGGTGTTGACGACGTCGGTCCTCTCTCTCCTCCTGGTCAAGGTGTGTGCCAATATGGCATGGAGATATCGTAGGGAAGGGGGAAGAGCTGAGGCCTTCGAGCGGCTGCGGTTGTAGGTGGAAGAGTGTAGTGCCAAAGCCTTCTAGCACAAGGAGGGGGAGATGTGGATATTGCGTGGTAGTGCATCCATGTCCTCCTCCTCCATAAACTCATCAGTGTAAAGCCCAGAACAACTCTAAACTCTGGGACACTCATCGAAAGAACTAGACCACCTAATCGGAAGTGAATGGTGCCTGGGTCGTCATTGTTCGTCATCACCACCTGTAAATGAAAAGTAGAGCATAATTCTAAAGTTAGCTCTAAATAAGTGCACTCGGTAATAGCGAAGAACCATTCCCATAGGTCTGTGTACAAGAGGGCACAGATGGCATCAGCGAGCTGGACTTGCTTTATGGTAGCCCAGTCGATGCAGCGACCTGTGGTGATGGGTCGTGTGCGTAGTATTTGAAATAGCTCCTCATGTGAAGCTTGTGGAAAGTCAAGGAACAGGTGCCGAACTTCAGCTGTAGCACGCACCGAGGAAGAACCCGGTCCCCTACGTCTCTTTGAGGATGAGACCGCGGCCTTCTTTCCTCTTATTGACGACATAATGTACCTAAAAATATATGAGCAGTGATAGAATCCACGATACATCAGTAGTTAAGTTGAGAAAGTAAAACTAGTATATTCTATTTAGTGGCTTAAATAATTCTAATATAGAAAAATTTAAAGCAAATTCCTAACTTGTCTAAAGAAAAATAGTATAATATCTATGTAAAGCATGTAGAATACTAATGTAGCAATACAAATTGGAAAAATAAAGTTGAGAAAGTGAACTAAAGGCTGTTGTATGGCGGTGCACGGGCGTGTTGATGTCGAGCACGGGCGTGTGACGCGAGGGTATAGTTGTGTGGAGGAAAAATGGAGGGTATAGAGAGGGGACAGTGGGGATTAATGCAAGGGGAATGGATTTCAGGGTGGTTTGAGGGTTGGGGAAGTGAGAATCGTTGGAATGGTGGCCGGAATAAGGATTAGGGAGTGGGGAGGAGTTTTCGGCTAGGGTTTTGAAAGGGGGAAGAAGATGAACAGTGGTTTGTTTATATAGGGGAGGGTCACACGGCCTAGGGCCACGCCCATGTGCCTTGAGTGTGAGCCCATGTTTTTCAAATTTTTCAATTGAGGTCGTGCCCGGCTACTGTCCCACGCCCGTGTGTCTTGAGCGTGTGTGGTACATGGCCATGTCGCACGGCTGTGCCTAGCTTTATTGGCTTCTCCAACACCCGTGTATTATGGTAGCACGCCTGTGTATTGTTGTACACGGCTGAATGGCATGGGCGTGTCGCACGCCCGTGTCGAAGAAACAAAATTGAGCCTTGTCCCTAGCACGCCCATGGGTTTTCATTCCCACGCCTGTGTCTTCCTATCAACTTCAACCACGGCCATGTCGCACGGCTGTGGGGATTTATTGCACCCCTTGTTTTGGGAAAATCATGTCGTACTTCAACATAGCCATATCGCACGACCGTGTCTCTTCCCCTGTTTGGCCATAGCTTTAAGCACGCCCGTGTGTCTGGCCTTGTGTGCTAAAAAACTTTGCAATTCAAAGACTAAGTTAAAGATTCGAAGTGTTAGAAATTAAAAATAAAGAAATCAAAATATGTTAGTACTCGGGTTGCCTCCCGAGAAGCGCTTATTTATAGTCTAAGCTCGACTTAGCTCTCTGTTGATTGATCATGGTGGTTCGAGGAGTTCATACTCCTCATTCCTATTGTCAATTTTAAAATAAGGTTTTAAACGGGTGTTGTTTACCTTAAAAGTGCCGAACTTGGGATGACTCACCTCTACCGTACCGAATGGAAAAATACTAAGTATCGTAAGAGGGATTTCCTCATTTGGTGTGGTAGTGACAATGTGAGGATCAACGGCATCTAGTAAGACTGTATCACCGACCTGAAGTTGATTAGGAGAGGTATCGGGCTTGTGTTTGCGTAGTTTCGAGTTATCATGTGTTCTCAGTTTGTGTTCTCTCCATTCGTCTAGCTCCTCTATCCATAGTCTTCGTTCTTCATGGACATCTTTGTTCTCTTCATGATAGTAGCAGACTGTCTCTGTTGTCTTGGTTTGAGGAAGTTCCTACAAGGACATTGAATATTAGTTTTATCATTAACAGGTTTTATAGCATTAGCTTGAGTCTTAGAGGTTTTAACTAAGTCGCGTGCTTGGAGTGTTACTGCGTCGTCACCTGTATGAAGTGTTAGCTTTCCTGTGCCTACATTAATAATGGTTCTGGAAGTTGCTAAAAATGGTCGTCCTAAAATTAAAGGTACCTCGTTATCCTCATCCATATCTAAGACAATGAAGTCTACTGGGTAAATAAATTTATCAATTTTAATGAGAACATCTTCAATAATACCCTTAGGAAACCTAACTATTTTGTCAGCCAATTGTATGCTCATCCTAGTCTATTTGGGTTTACCAAGACCTAGTCGTTTAAACATTTTATATGGCATAACATTTATACTTGCCCCTAACTCAGCTAAAGCATTACTCACAGATAGACTACCAATTAAACAAGGAATTGTAAAGCTCCCTGGATCTTTCAATTTGTTAGGTAGCTCATTCTTTAGAATAGCTGAGCAGACTGCATTGAGTTCCACATGTGATGTAGCATCTAATTTCCTTTTATTGCTCAGAAGTTCCTTTAAGAATTTTACTGAGTTAGGCATCTGCGACAAAACTTCAATAAAGGGTAAGTTAATATGTAATTTCTTTAAGATTTTGACAAATTTACGGAATTGTTCTTCTGTTCTGTCTTTCTTCATCGCTTTAGGATACAGCATACGAGGTTCATGATTCGTACTTACCTGTTTGAGATCGTTATTGTTTACCTCTTCTCGTCCTTTGTTCATCGTGTTGTCTTGCTGTATTTCTGGCTCAAGTCCAATGAATCCTTCCTTATCTTGAATGCTAATTGCATTGAGGTATTCCGTCGGATTAGGTTCAGTATTACTTGGTAGGCTACCTTGTGGTCGTTTAGAGATTAGTTTGGATAGCTGGCCTATCTGAGTTTCAAGTCCTTGGATCGATGCTTGTTGATTCTTAAGTGCTGTCTCAGTATTTTGGAAACGGGTTTCTGACACCGAGATGAATTTAGAAAGCATCTCTTCAAGGTTTGGTTTTTTCTCTTGTTGATAAGGTGGCTATTGAAAACCTTGAGGATTTTGTGGCTTTTGATTTCCTTGACCTCCCCAGGAAAAATTTGGGTAGTTCCTCCAACCTGCATTATAAGTATTACTGTATGGGTTATTTTAAGATCTAAAGTTATTGTTACCCATATAGTTGACTTGTTCCTTTTCAGTTGTAGGATTGAAGGATTGGTATTCGATATGTACACCTCCTCCGCTTGAGTCACACCTCATTACTGGATGTACCTGTGTAGAACCAAGTAAACCATCAATCTTTTTATTGAGAAGTTCTACCTGATTAGAGAGCATGGTTATTGAATCGATGTTATAAACACCGGCTGTTTTCGTTGGCTTTGTCCTTATAACTTGCCACTAATAGTTGTTCAGTGACATCTCCTCTATGAATTCATAGGCATCTTTCGATGTTTTATTGTTGATGGTTCCACCAGCAACTGCGTCAATCATTTGTCTTGTCGAGGGATTCACACCATTGTAGAACGTTTGAACTTGCAGCCAAAGTGGAAACCCATGGTGAGGGAACCTTCTCAGTAAGCTCTTGTATCTCTCCTATGCATCATAAAGTGTTTCTAAATCCATCTACACAAAATAAGAGATATCATTATGTAATTTAGCCGTTTTAGCCGACGAAAAATATTTTAGTGAAAATATATCGGTCATTTGTTCCCAAGTAGTGATAGACCCTCGTGGTAACGAGCTCAACCACTGTTTAGCTTTGTTTCTCAGTGAAAAGGGAAATAACCGAAGATGAATGGCATCATCAGAAATGCCATTGATTTTGAATGTATCGCAAAATTCAAGAAAATTCGCCAAATGCGTGTTGGGATCCTCATCCTGCAAACCATCAAACTGAACAAACCGCTGTATCATCTAAATTGTGTTAGGTTTTAGTTCGAAATTATTCGTGGCAATAGCAAGTCTAACTATACTAGACTCAATTCCTGTTAAAGAAGGTTTAGCATAATCATACATAATACGTGGGGCAAGATTTTTATTAGCTGCAATTGCAGGAGGCAACTGATCACCTGAGTTTTCATCCATCTCGTCGGTTGGGGTTTGAGTATTGTCTTCTCGCTCGTTCTCTGTGTAGCGTAAACTACGCCTTATTTCTCTTTGATTTTTGCAAATTGTACGATCAATTTCTTCATCAAAGTGTAATGGTCCTGACAGGTTTCTTCTAGTCATAAACTATAAAAACCTGCCAAGAGAGAGAAAAAAGTAAATTAATAAATAATAAAATAAAATAAAATTGCAAGAAAAATAAATGGCTATAGTAATAAAAATTTAGTGTTTCTAATATTTCAATTCCCCGGTAACGATGCCAAAAACTTGATCACATGATTCGTAACAAGTAATAAATATTTATAATGAAGATGAAACCTAGACTAGCTATTATCACGACGAAAAGGCAAGCGCACCTATCGAACAATAGTATAGTAATAGCAAGACCGAGATATCGTACCCAAGGGAACCAAAAGTTCTAGTAATAACTATCTTTTTATTATCTAGGCTAAGAATAAAAGGGTTTGTTTATTAAAATAATTATTTAAACTAATTAACAGATTTAATTAAAGCAAAAAGAAAAGTTGGAAAAAGACTTGAAGAAAAGCAATTGATAAAGACGACACCTAAGGAGGAATCCACCTAGATTTCACTTTTTATCTGACTCTGAACCGGACGATTTATTCACTTGACTTGTTCCGTAGAGATCCCTAAGTTAAGTTATTATCCCTATTCAAGACTAATAACGTCTAATCCCCAGATTGAATAACCGAGACTTTTCTCTAATTAACACTCTAGGGTTGTATTAACTCGATCTATGGATCCCCTTATTAGGTTTCACCCTAATCCGGTAAAGTCTCGTAACCCTATTTCTAGGCATTCGATCAACTCCGCTTAATTATGTCAAATCTACTCTTAGGCAAGGTCTATTCCTCCTCTGTAAAAGCACATCAAATCATGAATTAATACCCGGAATATTAACTCAAGCATTAAGAACACATAATTAAGAATAAATCAAGTATTTATCATATAGCTCAGGTAATAATAACAAGATCCATCATAGGTTTTATCCGCCTTAGGTATCTAAGGGGTTTAGTTCATAATAAAATAAGAGTACATCGTAAAAGCATGAATATAACAAAACATAAAAAAAAAACTCTAAAACCCCTGAAGGAATTCTAAGAGAGATCTTCAGTCTTGGAGTAGCTCCGGCTTTTGAGATGGATCATCTATCTTCCTTCAAGTAATTCCCGACGTGTGGTACTGTATTCCAGAAAAGTTCTGAAAAGAGCGGCCTCCTTCTAGGTCACACCTAGGGTGTTTATATAGGCTTTGGATTGGCTTTCTTCCTTCCTAAGTACCTTTTTCCGTGTAAGATACAACTCTTTGAAAAAGGGACACGCACGTGTACGATGGCCGTGTGACGTGATTGTCAGGCTGTGTTCGATCCGTTGAATTGCACACGGCCGTGTGTCCTCAATGGCCAGGCCGTATGAATCTTGAAAACCTTGGTCGACACCCCTGAAGGCCATAGGCATGTGAGATGCCCATGTGGCAAGGCTTAGGCCATGTCATCTTCTCGATTTGGTCTATTTTTGTCCTTTTTTTGCTCATTTTTTGGTTCATTTCGACTCTTGGTGCTCTCTTGAGTACAAAACATGAAATAACCAGATTAAGAGCACCAAAATCCACAAATCTAGTAATAAACATCCATCAATATGCTAAGTATTTGGGGTATAGATATGTATAATTTGGCTTTTATCAGCTGTGTGAGGGACACGGGCGTATGCTCGGCCGTGTGAAAACCCCTATAGGTTCAAATTTGGAATTTAAGTCACAGGGCTCAGGGCCGTGTCGACCACACAGGCCTTTAGCACGGCCAGGTCAAAATGGTTACACGGGTGTGTCGTCTTTCACACGGGCGCGTGCCCCTGTTTCAAGTGACATTCTTTTTAAGTTTTCAAAGGTGTTCGGATAAATCCCGAGTTGTTTCTAATGCATGATTAGGCCTCGTAGGCCCATATTAAGAATTTCTAGACTAAGATTGAAAAGTTTTAAATTCGATTGAGTTTTTATGATTTAAAATGATTGTATGCTTATATATAAGTCAGGTAATACCTCATACCCAGTCCCGGCCTCATACTCGGGTAAGGGATGTTACCTTTAGTGGTATCAGAGTTATGGTTTAGTTGATTCTAAGACTAACCTAGTGTGAGTAGTAGTCTAGCTATACATGCCATAATTGTATATTGATGGTGTGACGACTCTTGACAAAATAAATTGTGTTTTTATATATAGAAAATGGATCTTGAAGTGGCTATGGCGGATGACGTGGAAAGTCATGCGCCGACTCCCGCTGAAGGGACCGCACTAGTAGACAGTGGGCCCGTGACAATGAGTCAGGGCGGAGGGGCTAGAGAAGCTTACCTCCACATGATGGATGCATGGTACTCGGAGTTTATTCGTGGAGAAGAAATGGCTAGAAGAGAGAAACCTCCAGTGGATAGAATTAGAAAGCACAAGGCCGAGGAATTTTGGACAAACATAGATGACGACCCAGGGAGAGCAGAGTTTTGGTTCGAGAATACCATTAGGGTCTTTGATGAGCTATCATGCACACTTGAGGAGTGCATGAAGTG
The DNA here is from genome assembly GCF_025698485.1 of Gossypium arboreum. Lineage (NCBI taxonomy): Eukaryota > Viridiplantae > Streptophyta > Magnoliopsida > Malvales > Malvaceae > Gossypium > Gossypium arboreum. The sequence goes on from NC_069071.1 coordinate 61,881,066, forward strand.
TGTAGTTTCATTCTTGCTAGACTTGGTCTACCAATGGTGGAATACTCTCATGTCGGTCATACCGAGAGAGTGGATAATGTGGGAATTCTTTCAGGAAGAGTTCCGAAAGCAGTACATTAGCCAAAGGTTCATCGACCAAAAGAGGAAAGAATTCCTTGAACTGAAGCAATGCCGTATAATAGTGACGGAGTATGAGCGCATGTTTGTGAGACTTAGCAAGTATACGTGGGAGTGCGTATCCACAGAAGCCACGATGTGTAAAAGGTTTAAAGATGGATTGAACGAAGATATCCATCTATTAGTTGGCATTTTTAGAGTTAAGGGAGTTTGTATTACTTGTTGAGAGAGCTTGCAAGGCCAAAGAATTGGCCAAAAGAAGAGAAAAGCTAACATCCTGTCTCGTAACTCAAAGAAAACATAGATATGAAAATCACACCAGACCTCATCCAAGAGATCGAGAGAGTTTCCTGCTCGATCAAATGCGTCAGTAGGATTTTCGAGCAGAAATAAGAGCAAACAGCATGCAGTGTCTAAAGCTCAAACCACCTCTATCACAAGTGTTGGTAGTGCCCGACCAAATAGACTAGAATGTCATAGTGCGGTAGACATCATTTCGGTGAATGCCAAGGTAATGAAAGAGGCTACGTTAAATGTGGGTCATTGGACTATTTTATTCGTAGCTATCTTGAAATGGTCGAGAAAGATAAAGATCAAAGTGTGAGATCGGGTAATGCTCCTTCAAGAGGTAGACCACATAAGAACCCGGGAAGTGGGGCTTGCTGTAACACCCCGTACCCGAGACCGTTGCCGGAGTCGGACACGAGGGGTTAACGGCTTAATCCATTTACTTACACAGTCCATTTTTTTTTTTAAAAGTTCCAGGCAGTTGGCTAACTGCGTCACTGTCACCTTAAAAATCATATCTTGAGTTCCACAACTCGAAAATCAGTTTCATGATTTTTTTCCTGAAAATAGACTCATATATGCATCTACAAATTTTTTTCTAGAATTTTTGGTTGGGCCAATTAGTACAGTTTATTAGTTAAAGTCTCCCCTGTTACAGGGTTCGACTACACTGACCTTCCTGCAATACGACTTAGATAACTCCTTGTACAGGGATTAAATGCTTATGCCGCTTGCTTATAAGGAAACTAGACTCAAAAAGGAATCTATACATATATGGCATGACTTCTAATTATCTCTGGTTAATTTATAATGAATTTCCAAAGTCGGAACAGGGAATCCAGAAACCGTTCTGGCCCTGTCTCACGAAAACTTAAATATCTCTTAACATATTGTTCATATGATCGTTTCGTTACTTTCCTATGAAAATAGATTCATCAAGGTTCGGTTACATAATTTATTCGCTATTTAATTCCATTCCTACTATTTTTAGAGATTTTTCACATCCACATCACTGCTGCTGCCAGCATCTATTTTTAAGGTAAACTTTACCTATTTCATGATCCTCCATGGATCAACTAGAGTTTGTCATACATATACCAAAGGTGATCATGAATAACCATTCCCATGACTAGCCGTTACCAACATTTCCATACCTCTCGACGGACGACATACAAAACGATTATAATGCTATGATCCAGTATACTTAAGCCATTTTCGCATGACTATCCAAATTTACACAAAACCGAAAGGTACATGAAATACAACAAAAGGGTAGTTCTATACATTAACCAAAATATCCTCTCACTACTAGTCTATTCTATACATGCCATAAGATATTCCAAAACGTAGCAGTACCAAACAAAGGATGGTGATAATGTGACTAGTTGTCGACGATCCCCGAGCCTCAGTAGCTTCCAAATGAGATCTATAAAACAGAGGAAACAAAGTACACGGAGTAAGCATTACAATGCTTAGTAAGTTTCAAGCAGTGTCAACAGATAACAATCAAATTATAACATAGTTGTTCATATTTTTATTTCACTCTTCCTTTGGGCATACCATCCCCTTTTCCGAATATGCACATCTCATCATATGTAATAGGTAGATAAATTCTCACTTGATGGTGACCTCTTATGATCATAGGTACATTACATATTTTTACCTGACTTCCCACATTGACCAAATGCACAATAATCATAGAACAGTCTTATTGCGTTACTCACATGTGCATCACATAACGACCTTGTGATTTAGTCTAAATCAAACTTAAATATAATCTCAAAATACATACCTGACCAACTTAACGCATTGAGCGATTTATTACTAATTGTCACTGTGAAGTCGCATAATCTTACGCTTTACTTGAATCTTCAGCAAAACTTTTAGTTCGGGGCTTACCCGGACAAAGTCTCCACATGTAGTCATCGGGTCATTAGAGCTCGGATATAGTACAAGCACGAAGCCTACGATCATTAATCGGTGATAATATTCTCGCATAAAGCTGCGGGTTTTAACCCGGATATAGTACTAACACAAATGCCCTTCGGACTTATCACATTTATACACTTCCACATCCATCACGTTGGCCACTCGCCCTATCACATATATACACTTTCACATTCATCACATTGGCCATTCGCCTTATCACATATATACACCTTCACATTCATCACATCGCCATTAGGCCTTATCACATATATACACACTTTCACATTCATCACATCGGCCATTAGGCCTTATCACATATATACACTTTCACATTCATCACATCGGCCATTAGGCCTTATCACATATATACACTTTCACATTCATCACATCGGCCATTAGGCCTTATCACATATATACACACTTTCACATTCATCACATCGGCCATTAGGCCTTATCACATATATACACACTTTCACGTTCATCACATTGGCCATTAGGCCTTATCACATATATATATCTCATACATATTTCATATTTTTCTTGTACATCAATCTCAGCAATAGCTTATAAGCAACTCAAATAGTTTCATCAAAGTTTACAACAAAATCACATATTCACTACAAGTAGTTTTCCTGAGCAACAGTCACTAAATTGTTTATAACTGGAGCTACAAAACTCAAAATCAATTGCCATTAATTTTCCCCGAGTGTAGACTCATGTATCTTTCATCCATAAAATTTTCAGAATTTTAGGTGTGGCTAATCAATACCAGATTTTTCTTAAAGTTTTCCCCTGTTTCACTGTTCGACTAATCTGACCACTCCTCACTACGAATAAGATTTCTCATTGTACAAAATTCAAAATGTGTTATATTCAATTTCATTTGAAACTAGACTCATTAAGGAGTCTAAGCATATAAATTTTACCTTATAACCATTTTTGTGAAAATTATAACAATTTTCTAAAAACAGAACAGGGGATTTCGGAGTCATTCTGACACCGTCTCACACAACTTTAAATATCTCTTTATAGGAAATTTCTTTGCTCACACGGCCTCTTTTATAAGGAACTAGACTAATTAAGCTTTGATTACATATTTTATTCAGCCTATAATTCCACACCAACAATTTATGGTGATTTTCTAAAATCACGTTACTGCTGCTGTCCTAAGTAAATTATTACAATTTGCTCTTAAATTTCCAAGTCCAAACACTTATGAACTTACCATTTGAGTTTAAAACATATCATGGCCACATCATATCTTATTAAATCAACTCATTATGTCCTATTATGATTGAATTTACTCAACGTTTAATCACTTAAAGCTTACCTCGGATGTGGTCGAACGATCTCGTGCTATTCGATCACTTTTTCCTTTCCTTATCCAACTTTGGTCCTCTTTGCGCTTAAGCTTAAGTAAAACAATAGATTTGCTTAAGTACTTAACTAATATTATTCACTTAACAATCACATTTGGCAATCACATATCATTTAATCTATATCTAGAACAATAGATTTAAATATGTATCATATTTATGGTCAAACATAGCAAGAAAACTAAATAGGCTTTACTAGCCATACTTAGTTCTATTATAACATAACTTCACTTACTTATATGCACATTAACTAAGCACTTAACAATTTTAGTTAGCCAGCAAACTCATTCGCACAAGCCTACTTCATTTCAATTTTGTCACTCTTGAACTTATCCATAATATCCTAAGTTCATTTAGTAGCTAGGCAACAATTATACAAAACAACAAGCATTTAACAACAATGTACTTAACCAATTCCTCAGGCATACCTTCGGCATTATATATATATATATATATATATATATATATATATATATATATATATGTTAATGACGAAAACACTTAGGCCAATTCTAAAACATCCACGAATCATACTTCCAAAATGAGCTACTTCCATGGCCGATTATATTTCATCATTAACATACCTCATTTTTGAATCATATAATCAACATCACAACACATCTCCAAAACACAAATCATGCCTATCATATTTACTCATATGGCCGAATATACATACCCCCATATAATATCATTTTCATTTCATTTAACACTTAATTTCCACCACATAAACACTTGGCCGAGTAATCCTAAACTAGCAAAACTCCACATTTGTTCATACCATCTTTTAAATTCACATATATCTATTTAGGTAGTTCATATTTTCCCCTTTCTAATATTTCTATCCAAAACATCAAAACACTATCCCTTTTTGCATTTACCCCATAATACCGTATGCACAATTTGTCACCAAAACTAAAGAAAAATCAACATATGGGTTGCAATAAGAGCTTGACTATTAGCTAGATTCTCATAAAAATCAATAGAAATAACATGAACTCCTACCTTATTTAACCTCCAAGATAGCCGAATGCCCTAGACAAGTTCCTTCATTTTTCCTTTTTTGTTTCGGCTGTGCAAGAAGGTAAGGAAGATGAACACTCTTACCTTTATTTCCTTAAAGGTAACCAATGCCTTAACTTCCATTTCTTCTCTTTAGGTACGGCAATGGGGGAAAAGGAGGATGAACATACCTTGTTTCTATCACTCTTCCATTCTTTAAATTATTCTTTCTTCCATACTATAAAGCCATTAACTATTATCATGCTAAAATAAAATGCATATAATATCTATCAACCATCATCATGGCCGGCCACTAAATTAAAAGTGGTCCATTTGACATGCAAGTCCCTCATGTCAATAACTCACGCATTATTTGGCCACTTTAAATTTCACCTATCACATTTTCAAGTCCTATCACATGGGTCCTTTCTTATAAATTAGCACCTAATTGATAAAATCAAGGCACGAAATATTCACACATACAAATTCCACATACAATAAGCACAGAATATAACATCTAATTATTTTTGTGACTCGATTTTGTGGTCCCGAAACCACTTTCCGACTAGGGTCACATTAGGGGTGTCATACTAGCAGTAGAGGTGGGCCTAGGGATGCTGCTGTGAGGTCCGATGGCAGAGCGCCTGCCAGAACTTATGTTATACGAGCTCTTGAAGAGGCAGAGTCTCCTGATATGATTACGGGTACCTTTTTGATCTATGATATATTTTTCGTTGCCTTGATTGACCCAGGGTCTACCCATTCCTATATCTGTATGAAATTGATACCTCGTATGAATATGATAGTTGAGTTCATTGAATTTTTGGTAAAAGTGTCCAACCCTTTAGGCAAACATGTGTTGTTGACCAAGTGGGTAGAAATTGTCCCTTGTTGATTAGAGGTCATTGTTTTCCGGCTAACTTAATGTTATTGCCGTTTCATGAATTTGATGTAATCCTTGGGATGGATTGGTTAACTTCTCATGGTGTTGTAGTGGACTGTGGATGAAAATTTATCGAGTTGAAATGTGGGAACGAGGATGTTCTTCGGGTTGAAATAGATATTCGCCATAGTAATATCATCTATGAGTGCATAAAGATATTTATGAAAAGGGTATGAAGCTTATCTCGCCTTTGTGTTGAATACTTAAACATCTGAATTGAAGATCAAGTCAGTACCACTGGTATGTGAGTTCTCAGATGTGTTTTTGGAGGAATTACTTGGATTACCTCTGGTGAGGGAAGTTGAATTTGGAATTGAATTAGTCCCTGGCACGGCACCCATATCGATTGCTCCATATAGGATGGCTCCGAAAGAGTTAAAAGATTTGAAAGTTCAGCTACAAGAGTTAACAGATAAAGGCTTTGCGAGACCAAGCTTTTCTCCGTATGGTGCTTCGATACTTTTTGTGAAAAAAAAAATGGGTTGATGAGGTTATGTATAGACTACAAACAGCTTAACAAGGTGACTGTAAAGAACAAGTATCCCTTGCCAAGGATAGACGATCTATTTCACAATTTGAAAGGAGCCACCGTGTTTTCCAAGATAGACTTAAGATCCGATTATTACCAACTCAGAGTAAAGGAACAAGATGTACCAAAAATTACGTTTTAGACAAGATATAAGCACTATGAGTTCCTTGTCATGCCCTTCGGTTTAACAAATTCCTCTGTAATATTTATGGATTTGATGAACCGCATTTTTCAGCCGTATTTGGATAAGTTTTTGGTGGTCTTTATCGATGATATATTGATTTATTCTTGAGATGCGAGTGAACACGCAGAGCACTTAAGAACTGTTTTGTAAACCTTGAAAGATAAGTAGTTGTATGCCAAGTTTAGTAAAAGTGAGTTTTAGCTTCGAGAGGTTGGATTCTTAGGACACATCGTGTCGGGTGATGGAATTAGAGTTGACCCTTGTAAGATATCGGCCATTATTGAGTGGAAGCCGCCGAGAAATATGTTAGAAATTAGAAGCTTTTTGGGCCTAGCAGGCTACTACAAATGGTTTGTTAAAGGGTTCTCTATGATAGCTACTCCGATGACAAGGTTGCAATGAAAAAAGGTCAAGTTCGAATGGACAGAAAAGTGCCAACAGAGTTTTGAAAAGCTAAAGGCCTTGTTAACCGAAGCCCCAGTTTTAGTGCAACCGGAACTGGGAAAAGAGTTTGTGGTAAATAGCGATGCCTCTTTAAATAGATTGGGGTGCGTACTCATGCAAAAAGGTAAGGTCATAGCTTACGCTTCGAGACAACTAAACCACATGAGAAAAACTACCCGGCGCATGATTTAGAGTTGGCCACCATCGTGTTCACGTTGAAAATTTGGAGACACCATTTGTATGGCGAGAGATGCTGGGTATTTACTGACCATAAGAGTTTAAAGTATTTGATGACTCAAAAGGAGCTAAATCTTCAACAGCGAAGATGGTTAGAGTTGATAAAGGATTACGAGTTGGTGATTGACTACCACCTCGGGAAGGCGAATGTGGTCGCCAATGCATTGAGTAGGAAATCATTATTCGCTTTGAGGGCTATGAATACTCAATTGACCGTGATTGATGATGGTTCAATTCTAGCCAAGATGAGTGCTAAACCGATGTTCCTTCAAGAAATTTGTGAAGCTTAGAAAGGTGATAAGGGTTTGCAAGCTAAGATGGCTCAGTTTGAAACAGGAATGAATCAGAATTTCGTGTTGGTACCAACGGTTGTATGATGTACCGAGATAGGATTTGTGTGCCTAAGGACGATGAGATCATTCAGAAGATTTTACGAGAAGCACATAGTGGTTGCTTATCTATCCATCCGCGCAGTGTGAAAATGTATAACGACTTGAAGAAAATGTATTGGTGGTCGGGAATGAAAAGAGACATTTCAGAGTTTGTTTTTAAGGGTCTAGTTTGTCAACAAGTGAAGGCTGAACACCAAGTACCTTTAGGTTTACTTCAACCCGTGATGGTTCCCGAGTGGAAATGGAACCGTGTAACCATGGATTTTAGGTCAGGGTTGCCTTTGACGCCAAGGAAAAAGGATTCCATTTAGGTTGTTGTTGATAGATTAACAAAGTTGGCACATTTTATACCAATGCGTACCGACTATTCCCTTGAGAAATTGGCTAAATTATATGCTTCCGACATCGTGAGACTTCATGGAATACCTTTGTCGATTATTTCGGATGGAGATCCGAGATTTACCTCGCGGTTTTGGAAAATGTTGCAAAAGGCATTGGGAACAAAACTGAATTTTAGCACCGCATTTCACCCGCAAACCGACGGTCAGTCAGAAAGAGTGATTTAGATCTTAGAAGACATGTTGTGGTGTTGTGTTCTCGAGTTTCAAGGTAGTTGGGAAAAGTACTTACCGTTGGTAGAGTTTTCCTTCAATAATAGTTATCAATCAAGTCTGAAAATGACGCCTTATGAAGCTTTATATGGATGCAAGTTTCGGACGCTCTTATATAGGACCGAACTTAAAGAAAATCAGATTTTTGGGGTTGATTTAGTCAAAGAAAAAAAGAGAAAGTTAAGGTGATTTGTGACTGTTTGAAGGCCACTTCGAATAGACAGAAATCCGAAGCGGATTTGAAAAGAAAGGAAATTGAGTTTCAAGTAAGTGACAGAGTGTTTTTGAAAGTATCCCCGTGGATGAAAGTCCTCAGATTCGGTAGAAACGGCAAGCTGAGCCCTCGTTTTATAAGACCTTATGAGATTACCGAGATAGTAGGGCCTGTTGCCTACCGATTGGCCTTGCCCTCAAAGTTAGAAAATATTCACGACGTGTTCCATGTGTCCATGATGCATCGATATAGATCGAATCCTACGCATGTAATCGAGCCAACTAACGTTGAGATTCAGCTGGATATGACTTATGGTGAAGAGCCAGTTAAGATTTTGGCTTGGGAGGTTAAACAATTAAGGAATAAGAGTATAGCACTTGTTAAAGTCTTTTGGCACAGACCTAGAGTCGAGGAAGCCACATGGGAACCCAAGGATACCATGAGAGATCAATACCCGAACTTACTCACTGGTAAGATTTTCGAGGACGAAAATCCCTAAGGGGGAGAATTGTAATAGCCCAATTTTGGGCTTAGTCAAACATTAGTTTCAGGACCACAAATTCAAAGTCAAAAAATTATTTTTATTATTATTTTGGTGTCATAGTATGATTATATGAGTGTACGAAAATTTTGGTGAATTAATTTTAGCGTTGTAAGCCTAATTGCGAAAAAGGACTATATTGCATAAAGAGAAAAAGTTGTGAATTGCTAGCCAAAGGTGTTAAATAGCTAGAGAGCCATAATTAGATGCCTTTAAAGTTCAATTAGACCTTTAAAAGAAGCTTGGTCGGCCATAAGGACAAGATTTGACCAAATTGTCAAGGTTAGGTAGGTGTTGGTGACTTAAATAAATAAAATAAAGAGAAACATGTTGTCATTTTTTTATTCTTCTTTCTTCCACTAATTTTTCCTCCAAGAAATAGCCATGGGAGCTTGAAAATTTTAGCCATTTATTCCTCTCTCAAGTAAGTGATTTAGAAGGTTATTTTTGATGATTTTGGTACTTTTGGAACCCTTATAGCATGAGCTAACTAATGAGGGGACTATTTTGCAAAATGGTTAAGATTCTAGGGTTTTTCCATGAAAGCATATATGTTGTTAACTGAAATTTTATGGAAGAATATGAGTTATGGTTGTGAAATAAACAACTTGTATGAAAGAACTTCTCATGAAAACCCTAATAGGACCATTTTGTAAAGATTGCAAAATAGATAGTAATGTGGTGAAATAATGGAAATTTTGGGTTGCTATAAGAGTAGGAAGGGTTTGGGTAGGCTTAAGGCATGAAGAAATTCGATAAAAGTTGATTTTTGAGCCTTGAGGTAAAATGGTCATTATGTGAAAGTCTAGGGGCAAAATGGTCATTTTGCCAAAAATGTGAATTTTGATTGTCTAAATTTATTTAGTGATTAAATGAGTGAATTTTTATTATTTTAGATTAAGAAATACAAAATCCGAACCTAGACTGGGGGAAGGCCAAGCAAGTAGATTAAAACCGACTAGTCGCCTACATTTTGTAATTCGAGGTAAGTTGTATGTTAATAATGCAACTATATTGTTATGATTTGTAATTGAATTGATATTTCATAAATTGCTATGATTGTGAATATGAGTATGCATGTTGAGAAATTAACGTAGTAAAGACTCCCAGTTTAACTTTAGGAATAGATTTGGATATTCATGCCATGACATTGGGTGATACGTGTGCTAGTGTAAGACATGTCTGGGACATGGCATTGACACCGATAAATGAGAGCCAATGTAAGACCTGTCTGGGACACGGCATCGGCCTCGATATATGAAAGTCAGTGTAAGGCCTGTCTGGGACATGGCATCGACTTTGAAGTGCTAGCCAGTGTAAGACCATATTTGGGACATAGCGTCGGCACCTTATCCAATGTTTGGGGCTATTGAATATCCTGTAGTATTCCAAATGTTCAATGGGAGATTTATGGTTTATATCGAAATGAGAGAACTTATGACCATGTGGTAAGTGGTAAGGTATCTAAATGAGAATAACGACATCCGAGCTTTGTAACAACCCAAAGTTTACGGGTATTGAAAATTAGAATTTTTGCGTCATAAGTATCACAAAATGAATTCGTAAATATTTATTAGAAATATTTACAAAGCTAGTAGTGTAGTTAATTAGACTTTGGTTAAGTGAATTAGCTTGAATTAAAGCTAATTTAGTGAAAGGATTAGATTGAATATAGTGTAAAAGTTGAATTGAAGAATAAAAAAAAGTCAAAGGACTAAATTAGTAAATAAACCTTAAGTGACAAATGTGTGGTAAAAATTAATTACATGTTTATAAAGTATAATACATACATGTGTAGTATAAGTATATGTTTACTTATATTATAAGTAAATAATAATAATAATAATTACTAAAATATAATAATAATATAATATAATAATTAAAGTAAATAAAAGAAATAGAAAAAAAGAAAGAAAGAGAGACGAAATAGAACAGGGAAAGAAAGAAATAAAAGGGGAAAGAAAAAGAAAGGAAAAATAAGGTTTTGACGTTTGAAGCTTAAATGTAAGTCAATTTAGTCCCTTTTCTTGTAATTTTGATGTTTTTGGAATCTTAGAACAAAAATCTACTTGAATTATGTTGAAATTTAGAAAGTTATTGAATTTTTAGATGTTAATTAAGTTGAGCAATTGAATGAATCATGAGATAAAGTGATAAAAATTCAAGTTAGAAGTGGGAGAAGGATTGAATTGTAAAAAGAGATATAAGTTTTATGTTTGAGGGACTAAATTGAAAGAAATTCATAATTGACATTTTATATTGAATATGAAGAGTTGAAACTTGTTTAAAATAGGTATTAAATGAAAATATGAGATTTATTTGAAGAGAAAGAACGGTTATGCTGGAAAGACTAAATTAGAATTTACGTAAAAGTTACATGGAAAATAGAAGAGTGTGTTATTAAATGATATGTATTGATGATTTTAAATGTTAATTTTTTTCGTAGCTAACGTAGCACCGGAAAAGTCATCAAAGAAGGGAAAAGAGAAAATGAGCTAAGATAATGAATAAACTCGAGAACTACGGTTTGTTTTTCTATAAACTGAGCTTTTAAATTAAATGTTGAATGTATTACTTTATTATGTATGGTAAGTAAATTAAAGGCGAGTATTATTAAATTTGAAAGTGAAATGAAAACCCTATTAACAGTGTGGGGCTAATCAGATATAGTTGGCATGCCATAGGATTGGAAGTGTTCAGGGATATTCCGATTTTCTATCGATGAGGCACTATAAGTGTCAACTCATCATATCGCTCGATTCATTCGATGAGGTACTTTGTGTACCGCCATCATTCTCAAGTATCACTATATTATCTTTATCTTTATCTTATCATATCGTGTATTCCAACTTCGACAGATGAAACACTGTATACTATCCCGGTGTGTGGGTTGGATCCGCGTATCTGTCCAAGTCCAAATTATGTTAATAGGGGTAAATTACTGTACTGAGCACTGAAAGATACTGATTGAAACTATATTTTCTTATTGAATATGATTTTATTGATAAATGTTACTATGATATAAGGATAATTAAATGAAAATTTATAAAGTTCTTATTGTTAGAATTTATGTTATGTTTTAATGCATGTTAAGTATTGGTTTATAGAAATACCACTGAGTGTATACTCAGCGTACGGATTATTTCTGTGTGCAGGCTAGGTACAAAGTGACTAGTCTCAGCATCCAAGCCAACTCCCGAACTCAAATACTTGGTGATGTAACTTATCCTGAGGAATGGCATGTACCTAGGTCGTTTTTTATGTTATTTTAAATATAAGTGTATGTTATCACATAGTCCATTTTGAATTGATTTAAATAAAATTTAAGTATAAATTTTGAAGATTCTTTGTTTAATAGTTAATAATATATATATGATAAATTGTTGTACTGGTGGTTTTAGTGTATATTAGATATGTTTAATCATGTTTTGGACTAGTTGAAAAATTGTACTTTAAATTGCTTGCTATTCAAGGTTTGCAGGGTTGGTAAATTTGAACTATAACGTTCATTTTGAGTCCACATGGCCTGTCACACGGGCATGTAATCAGACCGTGTGAGACACACAGCTTGCACATGGGCATGTGCTTGGCCGTATGAAAACTGCACTAAGTTCGAATTGAAAGTAATACCACACGTGCTGAGCACACGGGCGTGTCCAAGCTATGTGGGTCACACAATGTGACAACACGGGCATGTCATGGAGACATGGGCGTGTCTCCTAGGCCACACAGGTGTGATACAGTTCATTAAAGGAAATTTTAAGAATTGTACGAAAAATTTTATAAGCTTCTAATTGAGTTCTGGTTTGGTCCTAACATACATTATAAGTCTTGATGACCCATTAAGGGACGATAAGATATATTTTATAAACTAAGTTATAGTTCATTTCTTTTTTTATTAATCGTAAACAAACTGTAGTAACCGGTAATACTCTGTAATCCTATTCCAACCACGGGATAGGGTTAAGAGGTGTTACATTTAGTGGTATCAGAGCTACTCAGGTTTAGTCGATTCTAGGAATAAATTGAGCTCGGAATTCAGTCTAGAGGTACAAGCCATTACTGAATTAAATTTGAGTCGAGATTGGATGCTGAATTATATATTGATTAAATTATTTCTGTTTTATAGTGTTAAAGATGTCTGACGAAAGAATTGAAGAAACTAATCAAGAAATGTATAGTGAAGATAATGAACCGTATGATATGAATGAATCAGAGTCTGCAACTCCAAGTGTAAACCTGTTAGGTAATCAACCATCAAATACTGGAAGGGGTGGTACTAGTGAAAGAGATAATATAGAATTACTCTGAATAATAGTTGATGCTCTTCAAAAAGCAGTGGGAACCATACCTGCAACGACTACTACTCTTACTACACGACGAGCCTCGCTTAAAGAACTGCGTAAATATAAAGCTACTGAATTTTTGGATTTGAAAGAGATAATCCGTCAAAAGTTGAAATTTGGTTGGAAACTTCAAAGAGAATTTTAAAGCAACTCAAATGTACCCCACAGGAAAGTCTAACGTATGTCATTTCCTTACTGCAAGAAGAAGCGTATGTATGGTGAGAGACAGTAATTCAAAGTCTATCAGAAGAACAAATAAGCTGGGAGTTCTTTCAAAGAGAATTTTAGAAAATGTATTTAGGGGGAATGTACATGGAAGATAGAAAACAAGATTTTTTTTACACTGAAACAAGGCGAAATGTCTGTAGTGGATTATGAATGGGAATTTTTGAGACTAAGCCGATATGCAACTGAATTTGTACCGACTGAAGCTAACAAATGCCAACGATTTTTGAGAGGGTTGTGTGATGAATTTAAACTATAGTTGATGCCACTTCGAATTACTGAATTTGAGGATTTAATGGAAAGAGTTAAGATGATTGAACAGGTGCTAGGGAAAAATAAGAAGTCTGAAGTTGCTCGTTCGACTGAAAAACGTCCTAGAACTGCTAGTTCAAATCCAAAACTTAAATGGTCAAAAGAATCTCGAAGTAATTGGAGATTCAACTCTAGATCAGAAAGAGGTGACAGAAGTTGAAGAAAATAGACAACTGTATCCATTGGTAGTGTTAAAAGCCCAAATCAGAACACTGAAATTCCAGAGTGTGAACACTGCGGGAATAGGCATAGAGATAAGTGTAGAAGATTAATTGGGGGCTATTTCCGATGTGGATCCACTGATCATTTTGTAAAGAATTGTTCGAAGATTAGTAAGGCAGCACCAACGATATCACAAAGATCTGAATCTGCTTCCAGAGGTCGAGGGTCAGGCCGAAGTGGTCCAATCTCTAGAAGAGGTACTAGAAGAGCTAGTGAAAATGACACACAGCAATCTAAAGTAAGAGCCCCAACCCGAGCGTATGTTGTGAGAACTCGAGAAGAAGGAGATGCACACGATGTGGTGACAGGTATATTCTTATTACATTTAGAGTCTGTTTATGTTTTTATAGACCCAGGATCGTCATATTCCTATGTTAATACAAAACTGGTTGAGACGAGAAATTTAAAACCTAAATTGTCTAGAGTAATGATAGAAGTGTCTAGTCCATTAGGGAAAACTATGTTAGTGAATCAGATATGTCAAAGATGTCCATTAATGATTCAGGATAAAATCTTTTCTGTTGATCTGTTGATTATGCCATTCAGCGACTTTGACATTATTTTGGGTATGGATTGGCTATCAGAACATGGAGTAATTTTGGACTGTTATAGAAAGAAATTTACTGTTCAAAATGAGAATGGTGATCAGATTGAAGTAAATGGTATTCAGACCAGTAGATCAGTTCGTGTTATTTCTGAAATTAAAGCTAATAAGCTCATCTATCAAGGATGTGCTACTTTCTTAGCATATGTTATTAATTCTGATTTGGTTGAGAGTCAGTGCTGTAAAATTCAAACTGTATGTGAATTTCCTGATGTATTTCCTGAAGAATTGCCTGGATTACCTACTGATGGGGAAGTTGAATTTGTGATTGAAGTATACCCGGGAACAGATTCAGTGTCAATACCTCCATATCAAATGTCACCTACTAAGTTGAAGGAGTTGAAGATACAACTACAAGACTTATTGGACCGAGGGTTTATAGGACCTAGTACGTCACCTTGGGGAGCTCCAGTGTTATTCGTTAAAAAGAAAGATGGTTCGATGTGGTTGTGTATTGATTACCGACAGTTAAATAAGGTGACTATGAAGAATAAATACTTGTTACCTCACATTGATGATATATTTGATCAACTAAAAGGAGCTTCTGTGTTTTCAAAAATTGATTTAAGGTCAGGATATTATCAGTTGAAGGTAAAGGAGAGTGATGTACCAAAGACAACATTCCATACACGGTATGGGCATTATGAATTTTTAGTGATACCATTTGGGTTAACAAATGCTTCGGCTGCTTTTATGGATCTTATGAACTGGATTTTTCAGCAATATTTGGATCAATTCATAGTGGTTTTTATTGATGATATTCCAGTATATTCAAAGTCTGAAACTGAACATGAGCTGCATCTTTGAATTGTTTTGCAAATATTTTGAGAGAAATAATTGTATAGGAAATTGAACAAGTGTAAGTTTTGGTTATCGGAAGTTGTATTTCTTGGTCATGTAGTATCAGTAGATGGGATTAGAGTAGATCCAAAAAAGATTGAAGCCATAATTCAGTGGAAAGTTCCCAAAAATGTGTCAGAAGTACGTAGTTTCCTTGGTTTGGCTGGATATTATCAAAGGTTTGTGAATGGATTTTCAAAGATAGCTTTACCAATGACAAAGTTATTACAAAAGAATGTTCCATTTTTTTGGAGTGAACAATGTCAAAAAAGTTTTGAAACGTTGAAGCAAATGTTAACAGAAGCACCAGTATTGACTTTACCGGAGTCGGGAAAAGATTTTGTTGTGTACAGCGATGCTTCCTTAAATGGTCTCGGGTGTGTACTGATACAAAATGGAAAGGTAATTGCTTATGCTTCACGACAATTGAAACCACATGAACGTAACTATCCGACTCATGATCTGGAATTAGCAGCGGTGATTTTTGTTCTAAAGATTTGGAGACATTATCTATATAGTGAGAAGTGTTATATCTACACTGATCATAAAAGTCTCAAGTATCTTCTGACACAGAAAGAATTGAATTTGAGACAACGTCGGTGGATAAAGCTTCTAAAATATTATGATTGTGTTATTGATTATCATCCGGGTAAAGCTAATGTGGTAGCTAATGCATTGAGTAGAAAAACTGCAACTGAATTGATAGCAATGTTTGCACGACTCAGTATTATTGATGATGGAATTCTTCTAGCTAAATTGAGAGAAAAACGAGTAATGTTTGATATGAAAAGCTAATGAAGAAAAGAGAGATGGTGCAGAATGATATGATAGAGAATTTTAGCATTAATGAGCATAATTGTTTGAGATATCAGAATCGACTTTGTATTCCAACTACTTCTATAACACCCCTAACCTGTAACCAACATCAGATTAGGGTTACGAGGCATTACCAGACAAACAGAACATTTCAAACCAATTCAGAATCACAGATATCATATATTATCAATACAGAAGCATTCATCGCCAATTTATTCAACAATGTGGTCTACGAGACCTAAAACATACATTTAAGGAAAGATCGAAACTAAACCAAACCTATTCAAAATTTTCAGAACATAACCAATTCTATCAAACAGTTAAAGTCACACGCCCGTGTGACTAGGCCGTGTGTCACACACAGGCACTAAACACGTCCATGCGAACCAGCCGTGCCAAAAATAGGTCCTATACTGACTTTTTCACAAGGCCAATAGGCACGCCCGCGTACTATGGTCGTGTGATACTTAGCTAGCTACTGACTTTAGCCCACGGCTATATGACATGTCCGTGGGTCAAAATCGTGTGATTCTCAGGAGAATACTGCTTTTCTTACACGGCCACAAGGCACACCCGTATACCCTGACTGTGTGGCACAATGCAGGCTTGGTTTAAGCCAATTTGCCACTTCTCTTGGGGCCAAACCTTCAAGTAATAATATACAACATTAATACCAAAATTTCCAACCAATTCCATGCTTAAAAATGACCAAAACACATTAGAACTTAACACATTACAAACATACACCAAAACCATACACAAACTTGTCATTTGTTAGCCAACTCTTATGGCATAATATATACACATCAAAACTTATACATAGACCTTCTAGCCTATACATGCCATACTTTAAAATATATACACGTTCAAAAGTACCAAAATGAGATCGATAGTGTGGTGACGATCCTCAACTATCCCTGAGCCTTCAGTAGCTATGATAACTGTAAAATAGACAGTAAACACACAGAGTAAGCAACAAAGAGCTTAGTAAGCCAAATACAATTGGTCTAATTACTAAAGCATATATGTACCATTCAACCATATAGATTCATAACCATTTCATAGAATAATTCATACTTAACCATACACCATTGTTTACATGTATGTCATGCTTCATTTCCAATTCCATACATATTTCACGGAGACAGAGTTTTTCATATTTAGAAATTTAGTACGATACAAACGTACTTGCATAGATTATACATTTCATATACTCATATTTCATATGCTATCATCAGATTGTTCAGAAACGATATAGATGTTTATAACCAAGTACAATGCTGACGTCCCGGACGTGGTCTTATATGTAATTCAATATCGATGCCTCTGTCCCAGACAGGGTCTTACACGAAATCAAATATGATGACAATCTCCCATACATGATCTTATACATAAATCTCAATCGAGGCCTGTGTCCCAGACACGGTCTTATACGATGTCTCAGACAGATGTCAACTTTTCTTTAGAAACATACAGAGCTTTTCGGATACTATCATATTATCAGAATTTATTCAAAATCCATTTATCAGGCTCTTAAGGCCATCCAATACAGATTATAGTTTATATGTACAGAATTTATTTCAATTAACACGTAATTGTAATTTGACTTACCTCGGACGGATTTCGAATAAAAAGAGTCGTCTATTCAACTATTTTGGACTTCCCCCGATCTAAGTCCGATTTTCTTTGTTCTTGATCTAATACAATACAAATTCAATCATTCAATCATTCATTTCATTCATTTCATTCAATTTAATCCATATACACATATTTAGGGCACTTTACATTTTAGCCCTTACATTTTCACACTTTAACAATTTAGTCCATTTTTCACAAAATCACCAATATGAAAAATTCACTAAGACTATAGCTTGGCCGAATATACATGGCTTCCATACGAGCCCAAATAACATATTTAATTCACAATTTAGTCCTTCAAAACCTCATTTTCACAAATTAGCCCAATTAGCTCTATTTCATCAAAAGTCCAAAGATAAAACATGATAATCATTTACCAAGCCTTCATAATTCATCCAAAAACATCACAAAGCTCATGATATCAACAATGGCATTTCATGAAATCTTTAGCAGAAATAGAAATTCAGACATGGGCTTTGAAGAACACGAAGCAACGCTCACAGAAACGTAGAAATTATCAAAAACGGACGAAAATTCATACCTTAATCAAGATGAACAAGGGCCAAAACCTAAAAGGATTTTCTTCTTTTTATTTTCCTTGATTTTCGGTTCTAATAGGTGTTTTATGAACACATGCATGAATTTTGTTTTCTTTAATTCATGTTAAAGCATGAATTACCCTTATATCCTTCATTAATAAACATATAAATTACATGAGACAAGGTCATTTATGACCACTCAAAAATCAATGGAATAATTTCCACATAAGGCCATATAATCCAAAGCCATGCCAATTAAACACATTGAATATCTGACATACAGATTTTATCATTTACGCGATTAAATCCTTTTTGTAAAATCAAGCACAGAAACAGACAAATTAAATCACAAAAATTTCACAGATACAAATCCATATATCACAGACACAGAAAAATAATATTAAAATATTTTTCAGACTCAGATTTGTGGTCCCGAAACCACTATTTCGACTAGGGTCTAAACCGGACTGTTACAACTTCAGAATTGAAAGAATTAATACTCCGAGAAGCACATGATAGTTCTTTTGCATTACATCCTAGAGGAAAAAAGATATACCGTAATTTACGAGAACTGTATTGGTGGCCAGGTATGAAGAGAGATATAGTAGAATATATGGCTAAATGTTTATCATGTCAGCGAGTTAAAGCTAAACATCAGGTTCCAACTGGTTTATTTCAGCCTATTAATATTCCTGAATGGAAATAGGACTGTGTCATAATAGACTTTGTAACCGGGTTACCATTATCAGCAAGTAAGAAAAATGCTATGTGGGTGATTGTTGATCAACTTACAAAGTCAGCTCATTTTATAGCAGTCAGAATGAATTGGTCACTTCAAAAGTTGGCAAAAACTTATATTCGAGAAATTGTGAGACTACATACTATTCTTGTATCAATAATTTTTTACCGGGATCCACGGTTTACATCGAGGTTCTGGAAACAATTACATGAGTCTCTCGGTACTCTACTTCATTTTAGTACAGCTTTTCATCCACAAACCGATGGACAGTCAGAACGAGTTATTCAGATTTTAGAAGACATGCTCCGAGCTTGTATCATTGATTTTGAATCAGGTTGGGAACGTTATTTACCGTTAGCTGAATTTGTATATAATAATAGTTACCAATCAAGTATTCAAATGGCACCGTATGAAGCTCTATATGGTCGGAGATGTCGATCACCAGTATGTTGGACGGAATTAAATGAAAGGAAAGTGGTTGGTCCAGAGTTGATTCAAGAAACAGAAAGTACTGTTAAAAAGATTTGAGAAAAATTGAAAGCATCTGTTGACAGGTAGAAATCATATGCAGATCTCAAACGATGGAACATTGAGTACTCAGTTGGAGACAAAGTATTTCTTAAAGTCTCTCCTTGGAAGAAAATCTTGAGATTCAGTCAAAAAGGTAAATCGAGTCCACGATACATTGGACCGTATGAGATTGTAGAAAGAATTGGACCGGTAGCATACCGTTTAGCTTTGCCTCCTGAATTACAGAAGATCCATGATGTTTTCCATGTTTCTATGCTAAGAAGATACAGATTTGATCCTTCTCATGTGATTTCAACTGAAGATATAGAGATTCGACCTGATTTGTCATATAAAGAAAAACCGATTAAAATACTAACACATGAGGTAAAGGAATCACGTAATAAACGAGTTCCCTTAGTAAAAGTGTTGTGGAGAAGTCATAATATTGAAGAAGCAACATAGGAACCAGAGGATACAATGAGATCACAGTATCCCCATCTCTTTTCAGGAAAATTTCGAGGACAAAATTTATTAAGAAGGGGAGAAATGTAACGACCAAAAGTTTACGGGTATCGAAAATTTGAATTTTTGGGTCATAATTTCAACAAAATGAATTCATAAATATTTATTAGAAATATTTACGAAGCTAGTAGTGTAGTTAATTAGACTTTGGTTAAGTGAATTAGCTTGAATTAAAGTTAATTTAGTGAAAGGATTAGATTGAATATAGTGTGAAAGTTAAATTGAAGAATAAAAAAAGTTAAAGGACTAAATTAGTAAATAAACCTTAAGTGACAAATGTGTGGTAAAAATTAATTACATGTGTATAAAGTATAATACATACATGTGTAGTATAAGCATATGTTTACTTATATTATAAATAAATAATACTAATAATAATTACTAAAATATAATAATATAATTTAAAAATTAAAGTATATAAAAGAAATAGAAAAAAAAAGAAAGAGGGACAAAATAGAAAAGGGAAAGAAAGAAAGAAAAAGGGAAAGAAAAAGAAAGGAAAAATAGGGTTTTGAGGTTTGAAGCTATATTGGTAAGTCAATTTAGTCCATTTTCTTGTAATTTAGAAGGTTTTTGGAATCTTAGAACAAAGCTCTACTTGAATTATGTTGAAATTTAGAAAGTTATTGAATTTTTAGATGTTAATTAAGTTGAACAATTGAATGATTCATGAGATAAAGTGATAAAAACTCAAGTTAGAAGTGGGAGAAGAATTGAATTGTAAAAAGAGATATAAGTTTTATGTTTGAGGGACTAAATTGAAAAAAATTTAGAATTGACGTTTTATATTGAATATGAAGAGTTGAAACTTGTTTAAAGGAGGTATTAAATGAAAATATGAGATTTATTTGAAGAGAAAGAACGGTTATGGTGGAAGGACTAAATTGGAATTTATGTAAAAGTTACATGGAAAATAGAAGAGTGTGTTATTAAATGATATGTATTGATGATTTTAAATGTTAATTTCTTTCATAGCTAATGTAGCACCGGAAACGTCATCAAAGAAGGGAAAAGAGAAAATGAGCTAAGATAACGAATAAACTCGAGAACTACGATTTGTATTTCTATAAACTAAGATTTTAAATTAAATGCTGAATGTATTACTTTATTATGTATGGTAAGTAAATTAAAGGTGAGTATTATTAAATTTGAAAGTGAAATGAAAACCCTATTAATAGTGTCGGGCTAGTCGGATATAGTTGGCATGCCATAGGATTGGAAGTGTTCAGGGTTATTTCGATTTTGTGTCAATGAGGCACTATAAGTGTGAACTACTGTTATTGTTCTGGATTCGTTCCAATGGGGTACTCTGTGTACCGCTACTGTTACTGTTACGGTGTATTCCGGCTTCGGTTGATGAAACATTGTATACTATCCAGGTGTGTGGGTTGGATCCGCGTATCCGTCCAAGTCTGAATTATGTTAATATGGGTAAATTACTGTACTGAACACTAAAAGATACTGATTGAAACTGTATTTTCTTACTGAATATGATTTTATTGATAAATGTTACTATGATATAAGGAGAATTAAATGAAAATTTATAAAGTTCTTATTGTTAGAATTTATGTTATGTTTTAATGCATGTTAAGTATTGGTTTATAGAAATACCACTGAGTGTATACTCAGCCTACGATTTTTTTTTTTTTGCGCAGGCTAGGTACAAAGTGACTAACGTCTCAGCATCCAAGCCAACTCCCGAACTCAAATACTTGGTGATGTAACTTATCCTGAGGAATGGCATGTACCTAGGTCGTTTTTTATGTTATTTTGAATATAAGCGTATGTTATGACATAGTCCATTTTGAATTGATTTAAATAAAATTTAAGTATAAATTTTGAAGATTCTTTGTTTAATAGTTAATAACATATATATGATAAATTGTTGTACTGGTGGTTTTAGTGTATATTAGATATGTTTAATCATGTTTTAGGCTGGTTGAAAAATTGTATTTTAAATTGCTTGCTATTCAAGGTTTACAGGGTTGGTAAATTTGAACTATAAGGTTCATTTTGAGTCCACACGGCCTATCACATGAGCGTGTGATCAGACCGTGTGAGACACACAGCTTGCACATAGGCGTGTGCTTGGTCGTGTGAAAACTACACTAAGTTCGAATTGAAAATAATACCACACAGGCTGAGCACACGGGCGTGTGACTTGGCCGTGTGAAATTAGTTGTTCATGAATAATAAGTCAGTGTTGTACATGGGTAAAAGACACGGGCGTGTCCAAGCCGTGTGGGTCACACGGGGTGACAACTCGAGCATGTTATGGAGACACAAGCGTGTCTCCTAGGCCACACGAACGTGTGGTACTGTTCATTAAAGGAAATTTTAAGAATTGTACGAAAAATTTTATAAGCTTCCGATTGAGTTCTAGTTTGGTTCTAACATATATTATAAGTCTTGATGACCCATTAAGGGACGATACGATATGTTTTATAAATTGAATTATAGTTCATTTCTTTCTCTATTAATCATAAATGAACTGTAGTAACCGATAATACTCTGTAATCCTGTTCCAACCATGGGATAGGGTTAAGGGGTGTTATAAGGTTCATTTACGTTGTATGTTTATTAAAGGAGGAAAGTGAGTAAGTTATGCATAAGGCTACTTGTGTATTTTACACGAATTATGGAATGTGAATTCAAACCAATGTTGTATGATTGGTGATAAACAATATGAGCAAGTAGTGTTTATGAATCCTTAGTTTTATGTGCAAATCGAGATATGTTGGGAGTATGATCCCTTATGGTAGCCTATAGTTACTCATGATTCGCATGCAACTTACTAAGCTTTATCCTTACCTCTTTTTCCTTTCCATTTTCTTTTATTGCCGCCAAAGTAGCTCGTGGATCCTCACCTTACATCGGAGAAGCCAGTCATACTGCCCCTGAAGCATTTGGTATAGCTAGTTTTATTATTTTGATTATGGCATGTATAGGAACTAGTCGTTTGTAATAGTCACATTGTTTTGGGCCAAACGAGTGGCTTGTCATAGCTTTTTAGTCATTTTGTATAATGCCATGGATGGTGGCTGATATTGGTTATTAATAAGTGTAAATGATGATGATTTCATAGATGAGTAAATCGCATGACTAATCAAGTTCTTGTTAGATTGTTAAAGTGTAATGTGGTTGTAGTAGATATCTTGTTGTGGCTAAATTGGCTTTGTGTTGCCATGTGAATTGGCGGTATGTATTGCTTTGTAGGTAGGTGTAAGTAAGGGTGGCAAAAAGGCTTTGTAGATAGCCTATTTTTGTCCACACGGCTAGACACACGAGCGTGTGCCTAGGCCATGTGTAACACACGGACAGCCCCATGGGCATGTTGTTCAGCCGTGTGTCCCCTACAAGTCGAATTTGCAAGTTAGTATGCATGATAGTAAACACATTGGCAGAGACACGGATGTGTATCTTAGCTGTGTGGAGGACACGACCTTCGGCCACGGGCGTGTGCCTTGGCCATGTGCCTCAAATGGTTGCTGACATCAGTAACAGAATGTCAAGGTTTTTACACACGAGCTACAACACGAGCGTGTTATGGCTGTGTGAGGGACATAGGCTGTAAACACGGGCGTGTGTTCGGCCATGTGAAAACCCCTGTAGGTTCGAATTTGGAATTTAATTCACACGGGCTCGGGGCACGAGCGTGTCCCCTTGTGCTTAGGCTGTGCGGACCACACAAGCCTTCAGCACAGACAGGTAAAAATGGTTACACTGGCGTGTGGCCTTTCACACGGGCGTGTGCCCCTGTTTCAAGTGACATTCTTTTTAAGTTTTCAAAGGTGTTCGGATAAATTCTGAGTTGTTTCTAATGTGTGATTGGGCCTTGTAGGCCCATATTAAGAATTTCTAGACTAAGATTGAACAGCTTTAAATTCGATCAAGTTTTTATGATTTGAAATGATTGTATGCTTGTATTTAAGTCAGGTAATGCCTCGTACCCAGTCCCGACCTCGGACTCGGGTAAGGGGTATTACACATGGCATCGGCTTGATATGTGTCAGTGTAAGACCATGTCTGGGACATGGCATTGGCTTGATATGTGTCAGTGTAAGACCATGTCTGGGACATGGCATCGACATCGACAGATGAGAGCCAGTATAAGACCATGTCTGGGATATAACGTCGACATCTTACCCTATGTTTAAGGCTTATTGAATATCCGATAGTATTCCAAATAGTTCAACGGGAAATTTACGGTTTATTTCGAAATGAGAGAATTTATGATCATGTTGTGAGTGGTACAGGTACTTCTATGAGACTTAAGAAATACAAGCTTAATTTATGTTATATGATTAGTAAGTCTTAATACGAGCACAATTTATGTTATATGATTAGTAAGGGCAAAAAATGAGTAAGTCTTAATACGAGCACAATTTATGTTATATGATTAGTAAGGGCTGAAAATGAGTAAGTTATGCTTACGACCACTTATGGATGTTGTGCAAAGTATGATATGTTATGAGTACGTTAAGTCATGGTAAATTGTTGTAGAATATCTACATTGCAACTTACTAAGCTTTGTGCTTACCCTTCTTCCTTTCTATTTTCTTATAGTGCTGCCTATTTAGCTCGTAGATCAACAAACGTCGGAGACATCGATCACACTATCAATTGAAGAACTTGGTATAGTTAGTTTTTTTTTTTAGAGTATGGCATGTATAGGGACTTAGACTTTTTTGTTTTGTGTATTTGTTGATTTGGCCAATTATGTTGGCTTGGGATGAAACTCTTCATTTTGTATAAGGCCATGGATATTGGCTAATATTCATTATTGATATATGCAAATGATGATATTCTCATGGACGAGTAAGTTGCATGAAAGAACTAGTGTATTTTGGGGTTGTTAAAGTGTAATGGGGTTTGCATTTGAATGTCACATTGTGGCTGAATGATCTTGTAATATTGTGTGGATTTGCTATGTTAAGTGTTGTGTACGCTGGTGCATGTAAGGGTGGGATAAAGGCTTGGTAGATAGCCTTGCCTTTGTCCATACGGTTAGACACACGGGCATGTATCTAGGCCCACGGTCAACCCCATGGGCATGTTGTCTGGCCGTGTGTCCCCTGCACCTTGAATTTGCAAGTTAGTATGCATGGTAGTAAACCCACGGGTAGAAACACGACCGTGTGTCTCGACCGTGTGAAGGACATGGCCATAGGACATGGGCGTGTGTCTTGGCCGTGTGTCTTTAATTGGTTGATAACGTCAGAAATATAATGTCAAGGTTTTTGTACACGGGCGTGTCATGGCCGTGTGAGTGACACAGGCCATAGGCACGGGCATGTGCCAGGCCGTGTGAAAACCCCTGTAGGTTCAAAATGAAAAATAAGTCCACACGGGATAGAGACACAAGTGTGTGTAACCACACGGCCTATCCACACAGGCGTGTCCCCTAATCACACGAGCATGTGGCCCTTATAACATGAAAAATTCTCTAAGTTTTTGTAAAATTTTCTAAAGTTCTCGGTTTAGTCTCGAACCACTTTCAGTGCATGTTTTAGGCCTCGTAGGCTCGTTTTAGGGACGAATTGATTGAATGTTGAAAAGTTTTAACTTAGAAAGCAAGTTTATGACATGATTGGTATGAATGATTGAAATGTAAGTCCAGTAAGGCCTCAAGCCCTGTTCCAGCGTTGAATACGGGTAAGGGGTGTTATAAAAATGTCTAGCATTAGACAACATTAAACCTCATATGATTTGAATATTTAAATTCAACCAAATAATCCTAAAAATGTCCAGATTTGGACAACATTAAACTACATATAATACACACAATTAAGTCCAACAAAATGACATGAAAATGTCCAGCATTGGACATCATTAAAACTTCAAATGATCAGAATAATTAAACTCAATTGAATGACAAGAGCATGTCCAACTTTAAGAACATAAATAAATTATGAAGTTAAGGCTTGGTTTGCTACTTCATACAATTTTTAGACTATTAATTAATAAAATTTTGCACAAAATCAAAAGCTAAAGGTTCAAGGACCTTAGCAGTCGTAACTCACTGTTAATTAACAAATTCTAACTAGAAAAATTCTCAAAAAAAAAACTTACAAGTATAACCATTAATTTAATATGGTAATTTAAACAAATTTCCCTTAAAGAACTTACCTCACTTAAACAACATATAACAATTAAGTTTATGACCAAATTTTTAACCATACCAAAGTTGTCGAACCATGCATGTCAATTTAGTCACTTAACATGCTTAAAAGGAATTTAAGGAGCTTACTATAACTTCCCAAATTAATTTCCTACAACAATTTAAATGTGGCATTAAATTAGTAAATGTCCCTTTTATTCGAATAGTAATCACAGTGATGGCATGGAATTAAACAAAAAGAAGTTTTCTTTTCAATTTAAGCAACGTGCAACAACAACATAAGGCAATTAAATCACAATTTTCCCTCTTCAATCAGCAGTACAAACAACAACCATTTCACTATTCTTTAACTACCAAAACTTGGTTTAAATTACTCTTAAAGGCCGTGTAATACCTGCAACACTAACCATTAAGCATGAATGTTTAGACATACATCCTCTAAAAACTTAAAAAATAGTAGCTAAGCCTACCCTTGGTTGATATCTTTCCCCTTCTTGTTTCCACCTTCAACCACTCCTTTAGCTAAAACACACAAACCATTCTATTATTTCAAGAGGAAACAAGTTTAACACATAATGGTTTCAACTTAAAGAATTGAATGGTTATTTTACATATATAAACATCTTAATACACAATTGGGAGGGCAAATTTTCCCTTCTCCAAACTTTCCATTTCCACAATACATCTAGGATTAAGGAAAGATTCAAAATGTTTACCAAATCTCTTAAGAAACCAGCTCCTAAATGAGCTCAAATCTAACATGCAACGGCTCCCTTCTTCCCTCTCAATTTGATCAGTAAAGAAAATGAGCACAAATAAGAAATTTTCCTAAGTCTTTTCCTCTTTCTCCCTTCTTCTTTTTTCACCATCCTTCTCAAAGCAACCCAAGAACTTCCCTAAAACCCTTTTTGAATCCCCAATTTAGACAAGAGTTTTAACTCAATTGATAAAGCAAAATAATGGGATTGAAGTCAAGTAATTCAAAGAAAAATTAGCAACAACCCCTGTTAACATACTCTAAAAGTTTAGCATATATAGATCCAATATACAATTAACATTAAAAAAAATGATGATACTCAAGGCCTGAAATGGTGGAAATAATCAAATAGAAACCAGTAAATTCCAATTTTTGTTTTACAAAAACTAAAGAACCAAAAAAAGAAAAAAGATCTACATAAACAAGTAGATATTTTCAAGCTTAAACAATCACTTAAAAACTATTTTTTTTCCTGTAAACAAATTCAAATATAATAAAAATGACTATTATCTAAAAGCAAAAAAAAGTGAAAATCAATCGCTAAATTACAAAATGAAAGATATCCAAATCTTTATTTTGAAAGAAAATGATAAAGATCAAAGTTCTGATAGGAAAAAAGAAAAAAAAGAAAAATGGAAGACATAAAAAGGAAATAAAAAAAAAAAAGAAGAGAAAATACTTGAAATTTAACGAGAATGAGAAAACAGGATTAAAGGTGTGGTGGCTTAATATGCTTGGTGAGGGAGAGTGGTAAAGGGTAGAAATGAGAGATTATGATTTTTTTTTCTTTATTTGTCAATACTTCTAATTACAATTTAGTAAGAAGAGTTAGAAATGACATTCAATGTTTTTGAGAATAAAAATTAAATATATCCATTTGTAATAACAAATTACAATGAATCAAATATTGTATTATAGTAGACCCATTGAATCAAGCCTAAATAAAAGTTCTTTATATTCTACCAAACAAGCTGCTAATGTCATAGAAAATAACTCAAACTTATAAAGTTAACTTTAAAAAAAGAAAGTTTAAATTAAGAAAAAAAGGTTATTGTCAATTTTTTTAGTATGTTCAGATACTTCCAAAACTGTCTTTAGATTTTTATTTTATATTTTAAAAAATATAATTTTAGGTTTTCATTATAGTTCATAGAAAAATTTAGATTTAGGAGTCGATTGCTTGTACACGTGTTCTCTTACTTTTTAAAAATACGAAATAAAAAATGAAAAAAGAAATATTTATTTATAGTTTTTAGAGTAAATCATGTTTTATTTAAGAAGAAAAATGTCTCCAAAAATTTATAGATTAATACAAAAATATTGAGTTTTATTTGAAATAAAAGGAAAATTGATGTACTTATTCTGAAAAGGGCATTTTGCTTTTAATAGAAATCAAAGAAATCTAACTGAGCATAAGGATGGATTCACGATCAAAATGTTACCTTGTCATTCTTGAAAATAAATGAAAATATATACTAAATATTCCTATTTCTATTTTAGAAATCTAAAAGAATTTTATGCCTCAAGATTTCAACGAAGTCACCACCACAAGTTCCATTGAATTATTCGTCGGCACCACTGAAATGAAGCTCCCCTCCACCTCTTTCAATCTTTCATCTGGATTCGAATAAAAAAAAGCCCTTAAGTCTAGAAAACCTCTTGGACTTATTCTAACCTAATCTCCACCACTCACCATTTATCTAACGTGATTTTAGGGTATGTTGTTCTACACTCAGGCAGACAGTGCTTATCTTTTGGATCCTCAAATCGTCGCTTTAAGCTCATTTATGCATGGCTTGGCAGAGATAAGTCTCCTATTCATTTCCTCTGTTACTTTTTTCTTTAGACTTTGATTTTTACTCTTGACTTTTGTTGTTCTTTCAGGTTCAGTTGGCTTTTTCTCTTAACAAAGAGTATTTCTCACTTCTTCTTTTTTAACTGTGTTTTCGGTTTTTATTTTGTTTGGCATTTTGTGCTGTTGAGGGTGAACAAAGATGGTGATATTGGGAAGGTTGGGGTTTCGGTTTAGGATGGTCAAGTGAGTGATGTTGAAAATGGGGGTCGAATGGGGGTATGACAGTGGTGATATGGTTGAAGGTTGGTAGTGGCAATGGTGAAGGTAAGTGTGAGAGTTGTTGGTGTTGGAAGGTGGAGAGAGAATGGTTTGGTTCACAGCTGAGAATAGAGTTCGAGAGTGATCAAAAAATTCGAAGGAGCCCACCAAAGTGGTGATTGAGAAAGAGCAAAAATAAAAATAAAAATAAAAAATCCCGCCCCGCCTCCCCTTTATCCACTTTTCTTGTTGTTTTATGGGGAGGGAGAATAATGGATTGATGGAGATGGCATAGGGTGGCTACAGGGATTGCTTGGTAGAGACATGTAGAGTGGCTGGTGAGAGTTGGTAGTCGGTGGCAGGAGCGATAGGAGTGTAGGGATTGAATTGCAAAAAAAAATGAAGGGAAATTTTGTGATATTTTTTGTGTTTTTTTATTTTGATTTTAATTTTTATAATTTGATAAATTGTAATATTTTATATATTTTCTAAAAATCTCGATTATTATTGTATTTGTTATGAATATATTATTGAATAGATATCATGATTAAAATAAAATTTTAATATACTTTAAATTCTAATAGTTATTACAATTAGATCCCTACTTCTTTTATACTTCTTATGCTTATAAAAAATTATGATAAAGTATTGTAATCATCCATTTTGATTAATAAAGTACATTCTACATTTTGTTCTTTATTCTCTCCATCTCTCTTTATTTTATAACATGTTATTAGTACGATCTTGCTCAAAGTGATAGTTCATTTTATCGACGATTAAATTTATCCTCCATGATTTTCAATTTCTTTGACGGTAAGATGCAAAGTTTTTACAAGAAGTTTCTTTTATTTAATGTTTCATATCTGATTATTATTTTTCATTATTCTTTCATTATATGTTATCATTGTTTTGATTAACTTATTTTACTTTTTGTTCGTAAGTATGGTGAAAGATTTGATACCGTTATCTATATGAAATTAAGAATATTTTCGAACGATCTCATACCTTCTAGTGATGACGATGATGTTAAAAATCCTCAAATTTTGATTTGAAATTTCACGCATATTTGCGATGGTGGTTATGAAATAACGAATCTATTGAGATGTTTATAACTCCGTCCTATTAATTTTGTTACATTCATCGAAATAAATGTAAACATAAAGAAAATAAAAGATATTATCATGGACCACTAAAAGTGGGAACATAGTAATAAATAAGAGAACAATGAGAGTTCTCAAGATAACTCTTCAAAAGGCAAACATAACTTATGTTATCAATATGATATGAAATATTATTGGCCACATATATGGTATATCCCTAAATATTTTGTTTCTGTTAATATTCTTTGAAAAAGGATAGAAAGTTGTAATAAATTCTATCATTATAGATAGAAAGTATTTATCTTATTTAATACTAAAACAAACAAATATCATTTCAATATTTGATGGTACAAAATTAGTCAAAAGCTCTAGAAGAGCTAATATATTAATATTTTGTGATGGTTAATCCATTGGTTTTAAAAGATATTTTAATGGATCTTATATTGAGATTGTGAATGAGAAAAATATTATATTTCATATGAATCACTATTGTTATAAATATTTATTTTGAAAGGATAAAAAAGAGGATTGAGCTATTAATTTATATTTATTTTATAATCTTTGTGATCTTCTTTTGTCATCATCTCCGTTAAGGGATTGAAAGTAAAATATTTGTCTGTCAAAGATCTATTTATGAGCAATAAAATATGATAATTCCATCTAGAGCATGTTATGGTTGGGTGCACCTAAAGTTGCAATTTTTTTAGATATTTGAAGATTTTTGCATATTCCTTGAAGTGAATATTCAATATAATTATTTGGAAATTATATTTTTTTTGTTGACTTAGTGACCTTATAATATTCACATTGATTTAGATATTTCCAGTAGTAAATATCATAATAACACTTATATGTGGATACAAAGTAAAAAGAATGGTAGTAAAATTATCAATTTGTTACAATTTAGTACAATTGAAATACATGTTAAAGTAAACCAGAAGTTTACTGATACAAATGCATTCACCACTTGGCGTGACTAGTTAGACCATCATGGATCATATATGATGCGAAAATTAATTAAGAATTTATATGGACATTCATTAAAGAGCCAGAAGATTCTTTAATTTAAAAGAATTCTCATATGTGGCTTGTTCTTAATGAAAAATTGATTATTAGAATCTCACTAGCTAGAGTTGAGATTTAATGTCTTGCATTTCTGAAACGAATGTGTGTCCATTCATCCACCACGTAGATGATTTTGATATTATATGGTTTTAGTAGATGCATCTACAAAATAATCATATATGTGTTACTAATTTGCAACCTATCGTTTGTAAGATTGCTTGTTTAAATAATTAATTTCAGATAATGCAATTAAGACAATTCATATATTAGTCTTTTATTGATTGAGTTTGAAAAACTTTTGTAAAATTTTATTATTTTATGCGCATAATGGTTTAGAGAAATTATCGATTGAACACCTTTGATTAATGTCTAAACCATTACTTATGAGAACTAAACTTCCTATTTTAATATGAGATTATGTTGATTTACATGTTGTACACATTAAGCCAATAGATTATAAATACTCCCCATTATAATTGATTTTTGGTCAAGAGCCAAATATTTCTCATCTTACAATTTTTGAATGTGCGTATATGTTCTAATTGCTCCACCACAGCGCACAAAGATGAGTGAATCCTCAAAGAAAATTGGGAATATATATTAATTACAAGTTTCTTTATATTATTAAATGTTTTAAATGTATTCGAGGTTCAATTATGACATGATTTGTGATTACAATTTTAATTCGATAGTTTTCCTGACATTAGGGGGAAAGAAATAATAACTTGTAATGAGTTATAGGGAAAGTAATTTGAACCAGAAGTTCAATAAGGATAACTCAAACTTAATGAGAATAACCAAGTGTTATATACCATCTAATATTTTAATTTGAAATCAAAGTCCCAATAGGACAATCAATTAGAATAAATAATAGATTGATCGGTTCCAAAGATGAAAATTCTTCTAGATGGTCATATAATGGAGGCGGGTGTTCTAGAAGAGACCCAAGAAATAACTAATAAGTAAAACTCCAGAAGAGATTCAGGTACCTGAAACTAAATATTAAAATAGTGAAAATAAGATATCTCGATAAGTTATGCCAATTCGAGCAAATATGGAACCGAATAATAAAAGTGGTCGACAATGATTTTGCATGTGATATTCTTATTGAAATAATGAAATAAAAGAAGAATCTTGAATAAATCTATTGAGAAATATAAATATGGGATAAATTAATCAAAACAGAAATACGCAACTCAAGTACAATTAAATTTGTGGAGTTTTTGGACCAGTAGTCCAAATATCTAAAGGTATAAAGCCAGTGAGGGTGCAATTGAAGTAGTTTTGCAAAAACGAAATAAAAATATGAATTTTTTCATTAAATCCTGGCATTGATTATGAAAAGGTATAATATTCTTTTTATGGTTAATGTAAAAACCTTTAGATATATTATTAAATTGACAATTTATAAAAAATTTAACTTGCGTCTAATAGTTATTATTATAACTTTTATGAATCATTATATAGTAAAGTTTATATTAAAATCCTTAAAGGATTTAGAATGCTAGAAGCATATTGAAATTCTCGGGAAGTTATTCATTTATATGAATTGAAATAATTGAATGTGGTAAATTTGACTTAGTCAATAGTAGTTGAAAGATGATTATAAAATGAT
The DNA here is from genome assembly GCF_025698485.1 of Gossypium arboreum. Classification (NCBI taxonomy): domain Eukaryota; kingdom Viridiplantae; phylum Streptophyta; class Magnoliopsida; order Malvales; family Malvaceae; genus Gossypium; species Gossypium arboreum. Next base: position 61,913,894 of record NC_069071.1, read on the forward strand.
CCAAAATACCTATTTGTGTTTTTACAAAAGAATCATGATTAAAGTTTGTTATGATTATTGTTGAATCTCTTGAAGAGATCAAAATATATTTCCCGCAAATTTCCCTCACTCATGACTTTTAAAAGAATGGTAATATAAATGCCTAGCAATACATTCAAATAGTCATTTGAAAAACTAGTATTCAAGATTGAAAATGTAGAATATGAGAAAGTATCTGATGTTTTCATGAGGAGGAGTAAATACGCGTTGTACTCTTTTTCTTTTAACTGAGGTTTTGTCCCATTGGGTTTTTCTAGTAAGGTTTTTTTTAATGAGGCAACATAGTATGCATATGTGTACTCTTTTTCCTATTAGGTTTTTATCTCACAGGATTTTTCCTAATAATGTTTTAATGAGGCACATTATCTATCAATGGATATTCAAGGGGGAGTATTATGAATATCTTATTAAGTGGATGTCCATCATTATCAAGATAAAGTTTTAATATACTTTAAATTTTAAATTCTAATAGTTATTAAATTAAATCTCTACTTCTTTTATACTTCTTATGCCTATAAATAGAGACTACGATAAAACATTATAATTACCCTTTTGATTAATAAAGTACATTCTCTATTACTTTTATATTTTCTTTGCTCTTTATTCTCTCCATTTTTTTGTTTTTATTCTCCTAATCTCTCTTTATTTTATAACCATATCTGTTTTTTATAAAATTTTAAACTTTTCTCCTGCTCATAAATAAAAATATATATATTTCAAATAAACCCAAATCAATTTCATTCAAATCCACTACAAGAAACGCTCAAAATAAATTTGACAAGATAAGAAAAGAGTTCAAAATTAAATTGCAAAATAAATCTAATCCAAATCAAATTTAGAGAGTTCTCCGTTTGCAAATTCATCAAGCAAGCTTCACAGAGTGTAAATAGGTGGATAAATTGGTGATTTTGTGAGCTTTTAAAATTAAAAATTAAAATTGAAATTAAACTGATCGTTTCGTTTGGGGCTCCAACGAAATTTTGTATCTACAATAAATATATATTATAATTCATAAATATTTAGTATTAAATATTTTTATAATATAAAATATAAATATTTTAATAATATAAATATAAATAATGATTCTTTCCGCATTCATATATCATATAATATATATAATTTCAGATTAAATTTTAATTATAGATTGATTATTATTAAATTAATATTTATTATAAAATTTTCATCTTATTATAAAATAAATTTTAGTTGTAAAAAATGTTTCTATAATATTATGTAACAAATATAATTTACACAATATTTGTTTAATTAAGAAAAAGTTTTAAAAGATAATTTCAAAAATAATTCAAATCAGAAACAAATATTTTAAATAGAATCATTCGAAAAATATTAAATTTTTAAAAAATATTTTCCAAAAATAATTTCTCAAAAGCGTCTTTCAATAAAATAAAGGGTAAATTTATCAATTGTCCTTAAATTTTATTATAATTACATTTCAATCACTCAATTTTCAAAAGTTACATAATTGCCACTAGCGTTATTGAATTTTTATATTTTGGTCCCATTAACTTAGGTTAAGAGGATAATGTAGCATGTTAATGTAAATGGTTAACAACAAATTTAGCCCTGAACTATAACTAAAATCTCAATTTGATATTTTAAATTTTTTCTTGAGAATGATTCTAAAAAATTTAAAACATGTTAAAAAGAAAATATTCCATTTTTAAAAGAATATATTAAACTTTTTTAATATATTTTAAATGGGAATCTTTTAAGTCAAAACGGAGAAGGAAAGTAGAAGCAAAAGCATTAAGTTGAATTTTGCAGAAGGGAGGGAGACGATCTTCCAATTCCAAACTTGGCCAAGTTGTCAGCTTCTTGATTAGCATCCTGGATTAAAATTTGATGGTCATTTACTAACCATTTAATTATTTTTTTTTACCATTAAAAGCTTGAAATTTGTCCTTTCTTTCACTGTCTTTTTCTCTGCTATAAGCTTTGAATGCAGAAAAATACCTATTCGCCCGGTTCATTGAATTTTTTAGTCTTAATTTTCATATTAAAATTTATCTTTGCAAAAGCTTGAATGCCCTATTTTCTCTACAACTTACAAGTATGCAAACAAGTATTGTGTACTGCAGCTGAGGGAGAAGAAAGAGAATGAGGTATGGAGAAACGAGTTGGGTGAAGGAAATAAATAATAATAATTCCTTAATTAAAATTTAATTTCAATAAATATATTTTTAATTTATATGATGTGGAAAAAGGCCACGCACTTTGATTGGGCCACATCAATATCTACTCTAAAAATTAACAGGATTAAATTAGAAGAATTAAAACTGTTAACGAAAATAAACTTTAAGTGCCAAAATGTCAAAAAAATTGTTTAGGTATCAAAGTGGGATTTTATATCTATCTTTTTACTAACATGGTTCTTTTAAAAAGTTTAATATATTTTTAAAGAATTAATATTTTCATATTTATTTTTAAGATTATTTTAATTCTTTTGGATTAGTATTAAGAAAAATTTTAAGAGTATTAAATTGATACCTTAATTATAGTTCAGAGCTAAATTTATTATTAATCTTTTAAATAAAATGTCACATCATCTTCATAAAAATTAAACGTTAAACGTAACAAATTGATAACATTAATGAAAATTATGTAATTTTTGAAAATTAAATGATTAAAACGTAATTTTAGTTAAAGTTGAAGGACAATAAACATAGTTTATCCTAAAATAAATACAGAAGCAATTTTCATCTTTTGACTAGTTGTTTACTTTGATTTAATTTCAGGTGACATTTAATTTAAATTTATTTTAAATGTCGGTGGTGCCTGATGTTTATGGCAAGAAACATTTAAAAGTTAATTAAATAATATAGAAATTAATTTGCTTTATAATAAAATGATTAATTTAATGCTTTTTTTTGCAAATTCTATTTTTTCCTTCTATAAAAAAACATATTAATAACTCAATCAGAATTATCTATCGCCAACAACAAAGCTTATTATTCTGACTATGAATCAAACGATTTATTCACTTGTCTTGATCCGTAGAAATCCCTAAATTATGTTAATATCTCTTTTGAGACTAAGAACAACTGACTCTAGGCTGATTAATTGAAATCTCTTTCTAATTAAAACCCTTATCGTCGCATTAACTCGATCTATGGATTCCCTTATTAGATTTGACTCTAATTCGACAGATTCATGTCATCCTATTTCTAAGATTACATGCAAATCCGCTTAATTATGCTAGATCTACTCTTAAATAGGGACTTTTTCTCCACTAAATAAGCACATCAAACTTGGATTAATATCTTGAATGTAACACCCCGAACCCGAGACCATCGCCGGTGTCGGACACGAGGGGTTAACAAGCCAAATCCACATGTTTCGCCCATCAATTTGACATTTCCAGTCAGGCTGGAAAACTGCGTCACTGTCGCCTTATAAATCATATCTCGAGTTTCAAAACTCGGAAACTGTTTTCGTAAATTTTCCCTGAATTTAGACTCATATATCCATTCATGGATTTATTTCTAGAATTTTTGGTCGGGCCAATTGGTACAGTTTATTAGTTAAAGTCACCCATGTTACAGAGATCGACTGCTCTGACCTTTGCGCGTTACAACTTGAATATCTCTCTGTACAGGGCTTTAATACTGGTGCCGTTTGTTTCTAATGAAACTAGACTCAAAATGGAATCTGTACATATAAGGCATGACTCCTGATTCTTTCTGGATAATTTATAGTAAATTTTTAAAGTTGCGACAGGGGACCCAGAAACCATTCTGGCCCTGTCTCACAATAGCATTAATATCTCTTAACATGTAACTCCTATGACCGTTTCGTTTCTTCCATATGAAAGTAGACTCATCAAGGTTCATTTACATAACTTATTCACTATTTAATACCATTCCTACAAATTTTGGTGATTTTTCAAAACCACTCCACTGCTGCTGCCAGCATCTGTTTTCAAGGTAGGTCTTATCTATTTGTAGTCTCCATGATCCAACTAGTCTTGCCATACATAGGTTCACCTATGACCATTTTAGCCATTCAATGGCTGATCATGTGACCAACACTCCCATTTCCAATCCATAATTACATCATGAAACCATATATATATATATATACAAATCACAAATGGTCTAAGTTCAGACTTGACTTCTACGAGCCATTTTCGCATGGCCGTACACATATACATCACAACACAATTGAACCGACAAGGGTAGTCCTATACATGCCATTTCAAAGTTCAACCAAAATTATACCAAAATGGAGGCTTTGATAGTGTAGATGACTTCGACTTTAATGATCCCGAATCCGATTGCTATCGAGCAAAATCTATAAAACAGAGAGCCAAAGCAACGGGTAAGCATTTTTATGCTTAGTAAGTCTCAAGGAATAAAATCAGCTTTAATTAAAGCAATACATTCACATAGCCAAATGCATCATTTCATTAATACACATTCACATAATCATTCTTACTTCACACTTCATCATTATATACTTTCACAAGGTATCAACCACTTCAATAGTTGATATTCGTTAGTCGATTGAGCGAATGTTGCTCAAACATGTCGACTTTTCCAATGCACATATAAACATACCTTATTCTTTGGGCTTTTTGAGCGTACTAATTGAATTTATTACAGCAACCAACACTCACCTCCAGCCCAAGCTTCTTCGGAATACAACCGGATATAACCACGTGCACGAATGCCTTCGGTCTTAGCCGGATAGAACGACTTGCACGAATGCCTTCGGTCTTAGCCCGAATGTAGCCGCTAGCACAATTGCCTTCGGTCTTAACCGGATATAATTTCCAGCATAAATGTCTTGGGACTTAGCCGGATATCATTCAATTGCTCATGCACACATACATCAATAATCATTAGACATTCATGTTTCATTTTCGTTACTAAGGCTCAAACACAAAGGTAATCACTAGCATAATCGCCTTGGGACTTAGCCCGGTATCATTCAAATACTCATACACACATAAATCGATAATCATTACACATCCATATTTCATTTCACATAATTCAAGTAGGGTCACTTCTTGAGGACTTACCTCGGATGTTGTCGAACGGCTTTTACGGCTATTCGATCACTTTTTCCTTCCCCTTGTCCAATTGTGGCCCTCTAAGCTCTTGAGCTAATTCAAACAAATTTAATTTATTAAAACCTCATTATGCTAGCTTATGGCCGAATATGACAAGGAGTTTAAATGGTCATATGGCCACCCTTTAGCTTGAATACACAATGGTCATGCACATTTTATACTACATCAAGCAATTCAATACAATTCATTCAAGCATCAAGGAAAAGCTAAGGCCATCAATAGGCTACCTAAGGCCGAATATACATGTCCAATTTGAGGCCAATTATCCACTTAATACCACACAAAAAAAAAACAGCATGCATTTTACTAGTTAATGTTTTACATATTGTGGCTCAATACTTATAATATAGCATCAAGCACTCATATGGCCGATTATACTTGCAATTTCACAAACATTCTTCAACATTTTCTTCTTTAAACAAACATATTCATCACTTACTTCATAACCAAAACATCATGTGCAAACATATATATACATATATGTGCATGGCCGAATTTCAAGGTGCCCATAGCCATCCAAAACACAAATTTTAACTATCATGCAAGAAGCATGAACCATGCTCATGAATGCATCATGGCCGAATACATCACAATCATGCCCCTTTCAACTTCAATCATGGTTAAACAAAAAAGAAAACTCAAAGTCTTACTCAAGATGGCTACAAAGAAATTTCAAGAGTAGACAATCCATCTTTGCATGCATCATCATCAAGCTTCACACTTAGCATGCAATGGCTTTATCACCATATCCACTTGGGCCGAATTCCATTCCCATGACATAACAAAGATTTGAACCATGGGCTAACAAGAACATCAATCTAGCAACCAAAAACATGCATGAATCTCATGGCACAACCTCAAACATACCTTACTCTTGATGCAAGTATAGCCAACCTCTTCCTAATCCTCTTCCAAACCAAGTATGAAGCAAAACTCCTTCCTTATCCTTAGTATTTTAAGCCAAAAGGAGAGTGAAAATAGATGAACAAAATTTTTTTTTTTCTTTGTTTTTGTTTCTCTCATGTACGGCACAAGGGGGGGGGGAAAGCATCCACACTCATTTTTTTTTTTCATTTCTTTACCCATGCTCTTATTTTATTATTTCTAACATCCACCACTAGCAAAACATGTTTAAGACATGTTTTCTTTTGCCCATCTTCATCACCATGGCCGGCCACTTCCTTCTCTTTGGGTAAATTGACATGCAAAACCATTCTTTTGCATGCATATACTATTAGACCATTGAAGATTGGCCTATCACCTTTCAACAATGTTTCATGTAAGTCCATCTTAATAAATTCACATAGAAATGATCAAATTAATGCATGCAACTTTCACACATGCATTTGCTAACATCATAAACATAGAATATAACTTTTAATTACTTATAAGACTCGGTTTAATGGTTCCGACACCACTTCCCGACTAGGGTCAAATTAGGGATGTCACATTGAAAATATTAAGGCAAGGATTAAGAACACATAATTAAGAACAAGTATTTATCGTGTAATTCAGATAATTAAATAATAAGATCCATCGTAGGCTTCATCCTCCCTAGGTATTTAGGGAGTTTAGTTCACAATGTCAAAGGAAAACATCTCAAATTTAGAAAAACAATAAGACATAAAAAAACCCAAATAAACTTCGAGAGAAATTTGAATGAAGATCTTCAATCTTGAAGTGGATCTACTTTCGAGATGATTCCAACGGCTTTCTTCTAGTAATTTCTACTTTTTCCTCTGTGTCTCCCCTTAGGTCCTCTTCTAGTATGTATTTATAAACTTTAGAATGCTCAGAAACCCTAAAAATTGGCTTTTTCTGAGTGTTTGGGAAATAGGGAGCGATATAGACACGAGCTGCCACATGCGCGTGTGCCCAGCCCGTGTGTCTCATATGGGAGTGTGCTCAACCCATGTGGAAATAATTTTGGCCATGTGGATCTTTAAATCAGCCCGTTTTGTCCTTTTTTTGTCCCGTTTTTTGCTCCTTTTGTTCCTCTATGCTCTCCTAAGTATAAAACATGAAATTAAAGGATTAAGAGCATCAAATTCACTAAATTAGATAATAAATCATCCAAAAACATGCTAAGCATAGGATTAAAACATGTTATATTTATGGTTTATCAATATTCCCTCTGAATGTTCTCGAGGTGGCTTTAGTCTAGGGTGGAATGGTAGTAATTTAGTCAACTTAAAGAGCTTTTCAAAGAACCATATTGACGTTGAAATTCAAACTGTTGAAGATGTTTCTAGTTGGCGTTTTACCGGGTTCTATGGTACTCCGGAGGTCACAAATAAACAAGAAACTTGAGAGTTACTTTGGATATTGAGAAGGAATAATTCGCTTCATGGCTTGTAGGGGGCGACTTTAACGAGATTCTTTTTGCTCATGAAAAACAAGAAGGGTTACTAAGAGAAGAGGCTCGGATGGAGGCATTTTGTAGAACTTTGGAAGAGTGTATGTTGGAGGATATAGGTTTCTCAGGTGCATGGTTCACATAGGAAAGGGGGCGAATAATGGAACAAAATATTAGAGAAAGAATCGATAGAGGAGTTGTTACAGACGCATGGCTCCAACTCTTTCTATCTTATTCTTTGAAACATCTTCTGTACTCTTTTTCAGATCATTTTCCATTACTCATTGAAACGGAGAATGCTGTTTTGGGAAGAAGACCGTACAGGTTTCATTTCAAAGCTTGGTGGACTCTAGAGGAATCTTGTGAGGCGGAGATTAGAAAGCTGTGGGAGGAAAGTTCTAGCTCTTTCTTAAATCGCATGGTGAATCTTACTAAGGGCTTGAAAGTTTGGGTAGGTAAGATCAGGCATAATAGAAATCGAGAGGTGAATCGGTTTAATAAAAGGTTGAAAGAATTAAATTGTGAAGAGAGGTTAGAGGAGAATTTGGGTGAAATTGTCGAGGTCAAACTCCATCTAAATGTGAAGATAGATAAGGAAGAGAGGTATTGGGAGCAACGTGCTTGTGCTAATTGGCTACAAATGGGTGATAAGAATACCGCATTCTTCCATAAGTACGCGTCCTAGAGAAGGCGTGTTAACCAGATTCGAGGTCTACAAAGATTTGATGACTCTCTTGCTATGGATAGTAGGGAGGTTGAGTCCATTGCTAAAGGGTATTTTTCTGATCTTTTTATGTCTAGAGGAATTGGGAATATGGATCACATACTTTCTAGGGTGCATTCATGTATTTTAGAAAGCATGAATCTAATTTTGTTGGCCATTTACGCTGATGCAGAAATTATTAAGGCGCTGAAAAGAATGGGGCCTACAAAAGCTTCAGGTGCTGATGGTTTCTCGACAATTTTCTACCAGAAGTACTGTCACATCATTGGTAAGGATACTTGCGACTTTTGTTTAAATATCCTTAATAATGGCAATTCTTTGGAAGAAATAAATAAGACTCAATTGGTGTTGCTTCCTAAAACTGCTAATCCTACCAATTTGAAAAACTATCGCCCCATTAGTTTATGTACTGTTATTTATAAGATTATCGCCAAGAAAGTGGCTAATCGACTTCAAAAGGTTTTGGATGGGTGTATTGATGATGCTCAAAGTGTGTTTGTTCCTAGTAGACTTGTTTTCGATAATGTCTTACTTGCTTATGAAGTTCTTCATTCTTTTAAGAACAAAAGAGCTGGCAGAAAAGGTTTCATGGCCTTAAAATTAGACATGAGTAAGGCCTATGATAGAGTGGAGTGGCCTTTCATTAGAGGGATCATGGTTTAAATGGGTTTTACAAAAAGGTTTATCAATTTTATCCTCAAATGTGTCAATTCAATCCAGTATTCTATTTTAATAAATGGGGAGGAAAGGTCATGTTTCAGGTCTTCTAGGGGTTAGTACCAAGGGTATCCTTTGAGTCCCTATTTATTTCTATTTTGTGGAGAAGGGCTTTCTGTGTTAATGAGACTTGCAAGTCAGGAAAGAAAAAATTTAGGAGCTAAGGTATGTAGATCAGCTCCACCTATAATCCATCTCATGTTCACTGATGACTGTATATTGTTTGGGGAGGCTTCAAACAGAGGAATCTGGTGTGCTGAAGGATATTCTTGAAGAATATGAGTCTTGCTCGGGGTAATGTGTTTTTCAGTTCGAATATGGAGGACCAGGATAAGAATTTGGTTTTCCAGATTCTTAATGTTTGGTGTTCGACAAATCTAGAGAATTACCTTTGGTCTTTCTAATTATATGGGTCGAAAAAAGAAAATGGCTTTCCAATATTTGAAAGATCGATTGAAGTAAAGGATCAACAATTGGAGTCTAAGGCACATTTTACAGGGAGGTTGAGAGGTTTTATAAATGCTATTTTGCAAGCACTTCCTACTTACACTATGGCTTGTTTCCTTTTGCCAATTTTGTTATGTTTAAGATTGGAAAATATCATGGGGTCATTTTGGTGGAGGAAAAAATAGGGAAAGCAAGGCATGCATTAGTGCAATTGGAAGTCCTTATGCGCACTTAAGGAAGAAGGTGGTATAGGTTTTCATAATTTGAATCATTTTAGTATCGCTTTATTGGCCAAACATGGTTGGCTTTTGTTACGTAATCCTAACTCTTTACTAGCGCATACTTTAAAAGCCAAATATTATAAAGAGTCTGATTTTTTAAACTCCAGGTTGGGAAATTTACCTTCCTTTACCTGGCGGAGTATTTGGGCTGCTAAGGGACTTCTCTTGAAGGGGCTGGCTGGAGGATAGGAAATGGCTGACAAGTCTCAATTTGGGAAGACACATAGATCCCTGGAAATGATGAATTCAGAATACAGAACACGAATGTCAATCTGAGGGTTCTAAAAGATGTGATATGATTGATGCTAACGCTAGAAAATTGAAATTCGAGTTGATCTATAATACCTTTTCAGAGCAGGACGCAGAGAGGATTCTCTGTATTCCCTTGTCGTTGAATGAGCACGAATACTTTGTCATTTGACAAGGTGAGCTGATTGGGGAATTTTCGGTTCGAAGTGGTCATAAAATCCTTTTACATGATGATTAGAATGACTTACAAGCAAATTACAAACAATTTTAAAAAAAAAATTGTGGAATCTAGATCTACCCTTTAAAATAAAGATTACAATTTGGCAATTTTCGCAAAACTTTCTGCCTATTTTCAGTAATCTACACTACCGGAGATTGAGGGGTTTTGCCACTTGTAGTCGGTGCCAAAATGAAGTGGAAACGAGGGAACATTTGTTCCACGAGTGTCCTACAGCAAAGGAAACATGGGAGTCCTTGAGTATAAGCTGGTCTCGTTCAAATGAAATTACTGATTTCAGAGAGTGGTTAAAACTTATTTTTGAATCCAGATCTACGGCTACTTGCAGAGTCATAGCATGTACACTATGGGTGATTTGGACTTCCAGAAATAGATATATCCATGAACGTGAAGTTAAAACGGGTGCTCAAATTGTGGTTTTTGTAAAAAATTTTATATAGGAACTAGATGGGTTAAGAACATCTCTACCTGTTGATCGGCTCTGTGTAGTGAGATGGGTTGCTCCAGTAGGAACGAGACTTAAAATTAATTTTGACGCCGCTTTCAACAAACATAGAAAAGAATCGTGTTCTAGGTTAATTATCCGAAATGCTAAAGCTGATGTTCTTAAGAAAGTTTTTTTGGGGTTTTTGAAACGGTCAGCCGATGATTTGATGGATGATAATTAATTTATGACGTTTGTTTCTTTCAAAGGGGTTTATTTATTGGTTTCCAGCTGGAGCAAGAAGGCTCTAGAGTATCCCTTTTTAACGTTTTTTGCTGGTTCGAGAATTTTGGACTGTTTCTTGATTTTATTGTGTGTTTTGGGTTTATCTTGGGTTTTTCTTTGGGTTGTTTTGTTTGGACTTTCTGTTGTCATTCGTTGTCTATTTGTGTTGAGTTTGTTTTGGTTTTGGTTTCTTTGGTTTTGTCTTGGTCATTGCATTGTTTTGGCTTTGTTTTCTTTTTGGCCCAGTTTCAATATAACCAATGAGTTTCATTTAAAGACAAAAAAAGTTTTGTTATACTTTTAACGCTTTTGTTTGTGTACAATTAAAATAGATGATCTTATGGAAGAAACTTCGGTATATAATTAAAAAGTTTATTTACCAAAATAGAGAGGGTTGTAAATTAATTAATGAAATGATTGAAGTGGCCCAGTTCAAAGTTGGCACCTCTAGGTGCCAACTTCTATGTTATCTTTTTCGGTTCAAATAAAAAATGGTCAAAAATCATTAATAGTCCCCATGTCTTATCAAATTTTCATGATAATTACTTTCAATTGTTTTCTTTTTTTCAGTTTCGATGCAATATTAATAGGTTTGAAGTCAAGAATTTAGTGGAAACTACAAGTATGACATTGATTTTAGGCTTAATTCACAATTTGGGCTGCAAAGCATACATGTTTTCTCACTTTGATACCTAAATTTTTATCCCAATTTGGTCTCTAAAATATACCTCCATTATTTTTTTTTAATCTTTTTTTTGACAAATGTTAATAAAAATTCTTATAGCCAACCACAAAGTGTCACATGACATCTTTATGTAAAAAATATATTTTCTTTCATTATTATTATATATATACACATTAAAAGATATAAAATGTAAATAAATATATAAAAAATTTAGAAAATATAAATAATCTAGGAAAAAATAAATTACAAAAAATTATAAAAATAAAATATACAAAGAAATACAATAATTAAAAAGAAATTAGTTGGAATTAATATTATTATTACAAAAATATAAAAATTGTAAAATTATATTTAAAAAAATATAAAATGTTTAAAAATAGTGTTTTTACAAAATTTTAAATAAAAATTATAAAATTCTAAAAAGGTATTTAACTTTTAATTTTTTGCAATTACTTGAAATTTAAATACATTTTAAATTTTATAACATTTCTCAATTTTTATATATTATTTTAAAATTTTCAAGTTTATAATTATATAATTTAAAATTTTATTAAAAATATTTCTAAATTTTTTATTTTTATATATTATATATGGCTTTTTTTTACATTTTTAATCAATATAATTTATACAATACTTTTTTTAAAAATGACATATGACGTGTTTTAATAATGTTACGTGACTAGTCAACGCTTGGTAAAAAATGGCTCAACTTCGATCAACAATTGGTTGAAGTTAAAAGTATTTTTTAATATTTAAATATTTAATATTATAATTTTATTTTTTAATTTAAATTTAATATTTTATTTTAAATAAACCTAATTGCCCTGTGGCATTTTTCCATTGGCCAAAGTTGCCTAATAGTTTTTTTAACGTTCGTTACAAAATAGAACAAAAATTGAGAAAATTGATACTTTAGGTACTAAATTGGGATAAAAAATTTAGGTACCAAAGTAGAAAAATGGGTATACTTCAGAGACCAAATCGTGAATTAATCCTAAATTTTATTAATGTCTTCTTTTTTAAGATTTATCTTGAAAATTTGATAAAATTATGAGGAACCATTTGTGATATTATTCCATTTGTTGTCCAAAGCATAAAAACACGTTCTTTGGTGCTCAACTAAAAAAATAGAATAATATCACAAATGGGCCCTCATAGTTTTATCAAACTTTCACGATAATAAGTTTTAATTAGTTTCATTTTTTTCCCCAGTTTCAATACAATATTAATAGGTTTCAAGCCAAGGCTTTGGTGGGAACTGAAAGTAAATATAGCATTGATTTTATAAATTTCTTTTTTTCAAAATTTTATCTTGAAGTTCTTGTAAAACTGTTAGAGACCATTTGCGATATTATTCCATTTTTTAGTTGAGCTATTGTTCCTATGCTTTGGATAAAAAATGGAATGATATCACAAACTGTCCCTCATATTTGACCATATTTTATTTTAGCCCAAAAAGAAAATTACATAGAAGTAGACACCTGGAGGGCAACTTTGCTACGCCAAGTGTCGATTTCAACTATTTCAAGCTTTTTTACCTATTTAATATAAAAAATAAAAAAATATATATATCTAAAATAGGTTTCGCCCAAATTATATATGACAATGATATGCCCAAGCTGGAGGAGGGTGGTGGATAGGCGACACCACCATCCTTTTTTCTGACAGTATAAGATTTATGTTATTAAAAAAAAAAGGGGGCGAGGGTAGCTAGTAGGTGGCACCAAAAATAAAAATACAACCCGTTTTTAACACGTATAACCCGTACACACCACACAACCCAAGGAAGCTAGTCAAGCCTTCTTGATAAGCAACACCGATAGTGGTTGTGCTTACTTGACAGGCGGCACTGATCTGTTGTGATGGGATGGGATGAGCCCCCTACTCTGCTGCGTCTGTGAGATGGGATGAGACCCTTAAGGGTCTTGTGAAAATAGGTTTTTTTGGACCTTATAATAGTCCCCCAATGTGAAAAAAAAAATAGAATAGAGAAGAAGAACAAGAAAAAGAGAACGAACGGAAAAAAAAAAAGGAGAGAAGAGTAGTAGAATAAAGAAGACAAGTAGAAGGAAAAAAAAAAGAATAGTAGAGAAGATAAAAGAAGAGAATGAAAGGAAAAACAAAGGAGAAAAGGAAAAAAAATTAGGTTCTTAGTTTGGGTTAGTTTTGGGTTTTGAAAAAAAAAAGATTTGTGGAATCTATTTAGGGTTTGAACAAAAAAAGAAATAAGAGACTTTTGTAGAGGGTTTAAAAAATTAAAAGAGGTTTTTTTAGTATTTATATATTATTTGTTTAGATATAAATGTTATTTTCTTTTTTTTATTTTAGAAATGTTATAATTCAAATTCAAATTCAAATTCGATTTGTTTTTTTTGTAAGGTATTATTTCGTAAGAAAAGAAGGTTGTTTGATTTATTTTAGAAAGTGTGTAGGTATGTTTATGTTTGATTTTTAGTTCTTATATTTTTTATGGTTTTATTAATTTCAAATAACAATATTAGTCTCATTAGGTTTATTATGTTGAGATAATTTATGTTGTTTTAACAATTTTTTTTATGTAGGTAAAAGATAGGACTATTGAGTTGGAATTGATGAGATGTTTCTGTTATATTTTTTATGGGCATTTTTTTGGGGTTTGTTATTAGATGCACATAACAACATATAGTCCAATTAGGTTTATTTTCTTTTGATACTTTTTTATTATTTTAACATAATTTTTTTTTATGTAGGTAAAAGATAAGACCATTGAGTTAGAATTTATGAGATATTTTTATTTTGTTAATTACTAAACCAATATAAATAAGTTTATTATATATTGCAATAGTATAGCAAAAATGTGGAGTGGACAAAACTGTTTAGCATTTTCGTAATAATATTTTTGTATCTGTATTTATTGTAATATTTATTGTATTAAATTTAGATATTTTGATAATTATTTAAAATGGACTACCTTTGAAATTAATTATCGAAATGTGTTATTTGCAACTCCATGTTTAGGATGTCACATTTTGGTATTTTAATAATATTTTTTTATTAGTGGGATAAAATGCCCAAATACAAATTAAATATCAAAATGTGTTTTTGAAACTAACTAATTGAACTTTTTGTTTTAAAGTTGAAGATAACCAAATGGGTTCTTTGATTAACGATGATGATCACATATCAAACAAAGTTATGAAATGGTAATAAAAAAATTTATTTGTTACTCATTGGTTCCCTTATAAAAGTTTCACATCATTTACGAAATTAAATTAGGTTATATTAACTATTTCTATAATTTAATAGTCAGGGCCCGTACCATGTATTGAGGGATCATGTGAATGGTTTATGATATCCTTCGGATGAATGACTAATGCCATTCTTGGAGTTAGTTTGATTCGGATCAGCGGCATTGATCCAGATGTTTGATTTGTGGTACGAGTTAATATCCGCTTTGGTCAAGCAGTGGCTCCCAGAGACCCAAAATTTTCATTTGTCGTGGAGGGAGTACACCATTACTCTAAAGGATGTTGCACTACAACTCGGGCTCCCAATTGATAGGTGTGTGATAACGGACATAAGTACGATCTCTGATTCAACCGCCTTTTGTTATAACCTACTAGGAGTCTCTCTAGGTGATGATGAGTCGAAATTTACAGGTTTGAGGTTTTCATGGCTGAAGGATAATTTTGAGCATTTATCGATTAATGCCACTAAGCAGGAGGTGATGTGCTTCACTAGAGCGCACATTATGCACATTATGCACATTATAGGGGGTGTACTCATGCCAGATGTAAAAAACAAAAATGTCCATTTGATGTACTCGCCCCTATTAACTGGTTTGCATAATGTCCATTCGTATAGTTAGGGTTCCGCAGTACTGGCTATATTGTATATTGAGATTTTTCAGACAACAAAGCCTTCTGCCGTGGACATAGGCGGATGTCTCATATTGCTACAGTCTTGGTTCTTTACCATATGTTATTCTTGGCATCAGTTAGACACCAAGCATATGTATTTCTACTCGTGAATAGGTGACAAAATTTTACCCGTTATAACAAATATTTGACATTTTTTTTCTAATGATATTATTATAACAAGTTATTTGTTTTTGTAGATAGAGTACCAATTTGAGTAAGAGGAGGTCATACATGGTTCTGATATACCGTTTGATGATTGAACAACATGCCAGAGAAAGGGTAAGCTATTCTAATATTCGTGACATGTAATTACTTTATATATCTTACTCGAACCATGTTAGAATTTAAGCATGTTATTAATTGTGCATGTAACACCCCTAACCCTTCTACTACGTCGGATTAGGGTCATGAGCATTACTAACAAATCGAACAATTAATTCAATCATAATCAATATATAAACTAACGAATAACATTATAATATGCTGGGGCAGGTCACGACAATCTAAGACTTTCATGCTAGATTCTTATGCATTCGAATAATAAATTATGATATGTATTTCTAAACTTGGTCTTCCACTATCTACACTCTTATCACTATTTATCCCTTCTAGAATGTCAGAATTGGGATACATACAAGACTATTCCAATTATTAGCATTAGAGTATTAGTCCATACTCCGTCTACGATTATCTTTTTAATTTATCTTCAATAATGTTAGTGGAATACTCTTAATTTAGGTATGCTGATCCACCCCAATACAGAACAAAAGTTACTCTTACAACCACTATTTCGAATCTATGGGACATTAAAAGTAGTTCAAAAATAGGTAGAGACTAATTTGAAACAATTCTGGAAGTTTAGGAAATAATTAAAAAAAATTTGATTTTAGGGGTCCACAACTATGTGGCCAGGCCGTGTAACTCTCTGACTTGGGTCATACGCCTATGTGTGTTGCTCGTGTGTTACACACGCCCATGTGACCAGGTCGTATGCACCCAAAAGTACCTTAAAACTCAAATTTACCATTTTCTATTCACTTTATCACTAAGCAACTCAATTACCAATCGTTTAACATATTCAAAACATGATTAAACATCCCCAAGATACACCAAATTCATCACCTAATATGCCTAACCAATGTACCCTAATTGGTATCACATTATATATGTTCAAAAACATCAACAACACATCAAACATTCAAGACTTTCATTCATATCACACTTACCATATTTGAATTAACTTTTAAACTTCTAAAACTACCAAATATGAAGTTAAACACATACCGAGCATTATGTTAAGCTACCAAACTTTAAACCATCACATGCCAAAATATAAACTAGGCTAGCATACCAACATAGCCTCAACCACAACCATATACACATTTAACCATCATTTCACTAGCAACTAAGTTAACAATATCTTATATACGATATCCGCAAAAGACTCCCTAGGTACATGCCATTATAAAATGAAATATCACCACATTTGAGCTCGGGATTTGTGATTTGATGCTGAGTCGACAATAATTTGAACAGTACCTACCCTGCGCACAGAAAACAAAACCGGATGCTGAGTAAAACTCAGTGGTATTTCTATAATCCGAATAACATAAGCTTGATATAAGTATTTTTAAAATGCAAAATGCAACAAGTAAGCTATGTTCATGTGTTTCAATTCAATAGTATAATTTTTGCTCATTCCTTATTCACATCTACTAAGATTTTCACATGTTCAAATATATAAGTATATATCAATGGCATTTTATTTAACATTTAAATACACCATCTCATGCAATGGCATGATTCATATCTTTGATCAATACTTGAATCCATTGAAGTTTCACATATCAAATCATCAATTCATATTTCATTTAATTTCTCATCTCATAATCATTTATCATATTTTCCATTTCAATATTTTCTCATCTCATACTCATTTCTCATCTTTGCCATTTCAAAATCAATTACATAATTTATTTTTTTACTTTCCCCTATTGACACGACATGGACTCGGACGGATACACGGATCCAACCAACACACCAATTTGGCACTCAGTGCCTCATCGGATAAATCCGAAGTAATAACTGTGCCCAGCGCTAGATAAATTGACACCCAGTGTCTCATCAGTTAATCCGAAGCAAATTGGCACCCAGGGCCTCATCGACTCGAGGTTGAAGTAATCCCTGAAATCATACTATCCTATAGCATGCCATCTATATCCGACTCAGTCCAATACAATTAATAGGGATTCGTTTCACTTTTCAATACAACCGATGTCTCAACTTCATGAATGTATATCATCACATATAAGCATATATTCAATTTGATAATAATCACATTTTTCTGAATACACATATATCCAAAATCATTATATTTCATAATATACAAAATCAATCCATTTCATCTCAATTATGAATTTAATTCAATTCCAAAGTACTCACCTCAAATGCTTACCATATGCAAACAATTATATATGCAATAATCTACTATTTAATTCTGATTATAGAAACACAAATTGTGATTTCTAAGTTATTCGACCTAGATTTTATCCTTCCCTTTTTTACTTGAGAATTCCGGTACGACATTAGCTACTGAATTAAAACAATTAAAATACATTAATACAACACAATTCAGGTTTCATATTGAATATTTCAATTTTACTTAACATTTGCTTAAATTCCAATTTAGTCCCTTAATAGAGACTAATTTTTATTCTTCACATTTAATCCCATATTTTTATACTAATTTCACTTTAAGCTAAATTTAGCTCCCTATTTTTAATTAAACCCCTAAATTTTTAATTTTTCACAATTTAGTCCCTATACTCAAAATCAAAAATTAACTTCACTATTTAGTCATTTTTCACTTTATACATTGAAATCTATCAATTTAATCCCTAGAATTTGAAATGTTCAATAATATTAATATCCAAAATTATAAGAAATATTAAAAATTACAACACGGGTCGGCTAGCCCTAAGTACCGGGATTCCAAAAATGTAAAATTTACAAGAAAAATGATTAAATTGACTAACCGATTGAAGTTTGAATATCAAAGGGATCAAAATTCCAAAAACTTCATGCATTTTCTACAATTCCACAGGAAAAGATAAACGATATGCAACTGGTCTCACTCTTTCAATGATCTCGTACGGTCTGATAAAACGAGGACTCAACTTCCCTTTTCGGCCAAATCTTAAAATTTTCTTCCAATATGAAACTAAGAAATACTTTATCCCCAATAGAATATTCAATATCTCAACGTTTCAAATTTGCATACGATTTCTGTCTATCGAAGGCTGTCTTCAATCTATCTCAAATTTTCTTAACAATATCTCCCGTTTCTTGTATTAGGTCCGACCCAATTATTCTCCTTTCACCTAATTCCATCCAGCAAATAGGTGTTCAACACCTACGACCGTATAAAGCTTTGTATAGAGCCATTTGAATACTTGATTGAAAGCTATTGTTGTATACAAATTCGTGCAAAGGTAAGTAATGCTCCCAACTTGATTTAAAATCAATAACACAAGTGCGAAGCATATCTTCCAAAATCTAAATAACACGTTCAGATTATCCGTCTGTCTATGGGTGAAAAGCTATGCTAAAATTAAGTCGCGTACCAAGAGATTCATGCAACTATTTCCAAAATCTCGAAGTGAACCGTGGATCTTAATTAGAGATTATTGACATAGGAACACCGTGCAATCTTACAATTTCCTGAATATAAACTTCAGCAACCTTTTGAAGTGACTAATTAGTCTTGACCATAATGAAATGAGCCCATTTCGTGAGTTGATCAACAATCATCCACACAACATTTTTCTTAGTTGATGATAAAGGTAACCCCGTTACAAAATCCATTGCGATACGGTCTCATTTCCACTCAAGAATAGAAATACGCTGAAGTAATCCTGTGGTAACCTGATGTTCTCCTTTAACTTGTTGACAAGTTAAGCATTTAGCCACATAATCGACCACATCTCTTTTCATTCCTAGCCACCAATAGGATTCTTGCAGATCGTGATACATTTTCGTCCCTCCAGGATGCAAAGAAAAAGGACTATCATAAGCTTCGCAAAGTATCAACTCTTTTAATTCTGAAACATTTAAAACACTTATATGGTTATGAAACCTCAAGCAATCACAATCATCAATGCTGAAATTTTCTAATATGCCATTCTAAACCATTTCTCTTTTATTCGCCAACTTGACATTATCTAACTGTGTTGCCTTGATCTGATCAAACAAGTCATTGATACGAGGCAGGGGGTATCGATTCTTAACTATCAACTTATTCAATTGTCGATAGTCTATACAAAGTCGCATCGAACCATATTTCCCTTTGCAAATAACACTGGATCTCCCCAAGGCGATATACTAGGGCGTATAAAGCCGCGATCTAGCAAATCTTGTAGTTGCACCTTCAATTCTTTTAGCTCTGTAGGTGCCATACGATAAGGAGACATGGACACCGGAGTCGTACCAAGAAACACTTCAATTGCAAATTCAACCTTCTGATTGGTGGTAATCTAGGTAAGTCCTCGAGAAACACATCGAAGAATTCAAAAACGGTACGAATCTTACTGCTCTGTCTATCGCTAGAATTCGAGTTGATAACATAGGCTAAAAAAGCTACACATCCTTGATTGAGAAGTTTATTCACTCGAATCGTTGAAATGATACGAGTTGACCCACTTGTTCGAACATCATTCACTTCAGTTATGCTATTATCTTCACTCTGAACCATAAAATTCTTTTTACTACAGTCTAGAATAACTCTGTACTTAGTAAGCCAATCCATTCCAAAAATTAAATCAAAGTCGCCAAAAGGCATTATCAACAAATCATCAGGGAAAGTTAAATTTTGTATCTCTAATGGACATCGCCTACACACCTGATTTATTACTACGGATTGTCCCAAAGGACTTGGCACAACTATCGATACTCTAGACATCTCAACTTTTAAACTTCCCGATTTAACTAACAAGCATTAACATGTGAGTGTGAAGATCCCAAGTCTATTAAAGCATAAATAAGTTTTGAATGCAATAAAAAGATACTTGCCACAATGTTGATAGCATCACCGTCCTCACGTGTCCGTACAACATAAGCTCGTGTTGGCGCTCTGGCCTCTGCCTGGTGAGTAATAGTTTCACTTCCCTTTCTAGCACTATTTCTAGCAAAAGAACCACAACGACTTGTTCCATGGCCTCTACATGCAAGCAGAGGCCTCTGAGAAGAAATAGGAGTAGCATTCTCATTCTTCAAACACTCTTGAGCAAAATGCTCTATAGATCCACAGCGGAAACAAGCCCGAGTTAGCTTTCAACATTTTCCATGGTGCTTTTTCCCACAATGTTTACAATTTAGAATATCAGTATCCCTGGATGGGCCCCGTACACTACCCATAGACACAGTTGGTTGTCAATCAAAATTTCTATCAGATCTATCAAACTTAAAAGTTGATTTCCAGCCACTGCGAAATTTCTTAGTTCATTTTGGTTGTGAATACGAGCTGGCAGCTCCAAACTGCTTTCCAAAAGTACGAGTCACCTCAACCTTTTTATCAAGTCCCAAGGCTTATTCTACCATCTTTGTTCGTTCAACTAGATCAGCAAACTCTGTAATCCGATGCGATACCATCTGTACCCAAAGTTCATCATGTAGCCTACGTAGAAATCACCTACAACTTTCAATGTCAGATGGAACAAATTTAGTAGGATACTTACTAAGCCGTACAAACTCCCATTCATAATCGGCCATTAACATCGCACTCTACTTTAACAACAAAAACTCTTACCTTCTGTGTTCAATGTATAAACCTCTAACATATTTCTTTTGAAATTCCTTTTGAAAAAATTCCCAATTGGCATGTTCAATTTATATATGGCGTGTTACTGACTGCCACCATGTATACGCTTCTCCTTCCAGTAGAGAAATAGCACAAATCACGCTTTCACGCGAGTTGCATTCAAGTTGTTGCAAAAAAAGTTTAGTGTATTCAATCTAAACTTTCGCTGCTGGAGGGATCGACCACTTTCAACCCAAAAAACACACTCGCACCATATCTCCATAGTTCTTTTATTGGAGCCTGTCAAACGGTAGGTGCAGGCACTATAGCACACGTAGTTCCTGCAACACGCTGAAGTCCATTAGCGATAGTTCTAAGTAAATGTGAATCACCTGCTCTATCATTATCAACTCACTCGACAATAGGTTATTGAGCACCGGTTGGGTTAGCATTCGGAGTTACCGACCCCGTTTCTTCACAATCATCATTATGCTCATCACTAGAGTAGAACTCTTGTTCTACTTCATTATTTGATTCATCTTCCATCTTTTAACTATAAAACAAAAACAATTACAATCAACATCCAAATCTTGACTCAACTTTGGCATGTACCTCTAGGCTCAATTCTGAGCTCGATTTAGTCTGAGAATCGGCTAAAATATTTTATTTTCTAAACTAATAATGCTAATAGAAAATTCATATTATCATCAATAACCCATCCATGGCCGGCCACTACTCATTATAATTGGAAATTTGACATGCAAACCCATCATTCTTATAACATGCATTAATTGATCCTTATAGATTAACCTGTCACATTTTAAAAGTGTCACACATAAGTCCTATTAGCTGAATTCACATGCAATCGACTAAATCGAAGCTTAAAACTTTCACACATTCATATTCACACATTTTAGACAATAAATATCATATTCAAATACTTCGGTGATTTGGTTTAGCGGTCTCGAAACCGCTTTCCGACTAGGGTCAATTTAGGGCTATCACAACTCTCCCCCACTTAAGAAATTTTCGTCCCCGAAAATCTTACCGGTAAATAGGTTTGGGTATCGTTCTTTCATGGAGTTCTCGGTTTCCCAAGTAGCTTCTTCGATCCCGTGTTTGAGCCATAACACCTTTACTAACGGAACCCTTTTGTTTCTCAACTCTTTCACTTCACGAGCTAGGATACAAATCGGTTCTTCTTCATAACTCATATCGGCTTGAATCTCAACCTCGGAGGGGTTTATTACGTGCGAAGGATCGGATCTGTAACGTCGAAGCATCGAAACATGAAAAACGTTGTGAATCTTTTCGAGATCAGGGGGTAAAATCAATCTATATGCCACTGGACCAACTCGTTCGGATATTTCATACGGCCCTATGAACCTCGGACTCAGTTTGCCCTTACGGCCAAATCTGAGTATCTTTTTCCAAGGTGAAACTTTAAGAAACACTTTGTCTCCCACCTGATACTCCATATCTCTTCGTTTTAAATCCGCGTACGACTTCTGACGATCTGATGCTGCCTTCAGACTTTCACGAATTATTTTTACTTTCTGTTCAGCATCTTTAATCAAATCCACTCTGAAAATTTTACCTTCACCGAGCTCGGTCCAAAACAATGGTGTACGGCATTTACGACCGTACAAAGCCTCGTAAGGTGCCATCTTAATACTTGATTGAAAACTATTGTTGTAAGCGAATTCAATCAAAGGTAAATACCGCTCCCATGAACTACTAAACTCGAGGATGCAACATCTCAACATATCCTCAAGTATCTGAATTATCCGCTCGGATTGACCATCGGTCTGGGGATGAAAAGCGATGCTAAAATGCAACTTGGTACCCAAAGCTTCTTGCAATTTCTTTCAAAATCGCGAGGTGAATCTCGGATCTCTATTCGACACAATAGAAATAGGTACCCCGTGTAATATTACAACCTGAGAAACATACAATTCAACTAATTTATCCAATGAATAATCCGTACGTACGGGAATAAAATGAGCCGACTTAGTCAGTCTATTAACAACAACCCAAATCGCATCTTTCTTAGTTGCCGACAATGGCAACCCAGATACAAAATCCATCATGACTCGATCTCACTTCCATTCAGGTATCATGATCGGCTGAAGTAAACCTGTAGGCACTTGATGTTCCGCTTTCACTTGTTGACATATTAAACACTTCGAAACAAAATCGGAAATGTCTCGTTTCATACCATGCCACCAAAACTGACGTCTCAGATCGTTGTACATTTTCGTACTCTCCGGGTAAATTGACATTTGGCTACAATGAGCTTCATTCAGAATCATCGAAATAAGTTCTGAATTTC
Source organism: Gossypium arboreum (assembly GCF_025698485.1). Taxonomy (NCBI): domain Eukaryota; kingdom Viridiplantae; phylum Streptophyta; class Magnoliopsida; order Malvales; family Malvaceae; genus Gossypium; species Gossypium arboreum. Next base: position 61,937,456 of record NC_069071.1, read on the forward strand.
TTGGAACACACAAACGACTTCTAAACCTCAAACAATCGTCATCGTCAATTTGAAACTCTGATTCCATGTTCGAAACACATTCTGCCCGTTTTGCAACCAATTTATCATCGACTTTCTGAGCTTCACGAATTTGATGAATCAACAATGGTTTGGCCTTTAATTCTGCTACTAACACATTGTCGGATAGAACAAACAAGTGTACATTCATTGCTCGTAAAGCAAATAGTGATTTACGACTTAAAGCATCCGCAACCACATTAGCCTTTCCCGGGTGATAGTCAATGACAAGCTCATAATCTTTTAACAACTCGAGCCAACGTCTTTGTCGCAGATTCAAGTCGCTTTGAGTCATCAAATATTTGAGACTTTTGTGATCCGAATATACATGGCACTTCTCACCAAATAAGTAATATCGCCATATTTTCAAAGCGAATACGATGGCAGCTAGTTCGAGATCATGGGTCGGATAATTTTCTCATGTGGCTTCAATTGTCTCGACGCATAGGCCACAACTCGACCTTCTTGCATCAATACACAACCCAACCCAAGTAAGAATGCATCACTGTAGATGACAAACTCTTTGCCTGATTCAGGCTGCACTAGCACTGGAGCTTCAGTCAAGTAAGTTTTTAGTTGATCGAAACTTTTCTGACATTTTTCTAACCATTCGAACTTAACATCTTTCTGAAGTAGCTTCGTCATTGGTGTGGCTATCATCGAGAAACCCTTTACAAACCGTCTGTAGTAACCGGCTAGTCCCAAAAAGCTTCGAACCTCAGTAATATTTCTCAGAGGCTTCCAGTTAAGTATGGCTGAAATTTTGCTCGGATCAACTCGAATACCCGATGCAGATACCACATGACCCAAGAAGCTAACCTCTCTTAACCAGAACTTGCACTTATTGAACTTAGCATATAACTACTTATCCCGTAAAATTTGCAACACTAATCCTAGGTGTTCAACATGATCGGTTTCATTTCTCAAATAGACCAAAATATCATCGATAAACACAACTACAAACCGATCCAAATATGGTCTGAAGATCTGATTCATCAAATCCATAAATACCACAGGGGCATTAGTGAGCCCAAACGGCATCACTAAGAATTCGTAGTGACCGTATCTCGTTCTGAAAGCAGTTTTGGGTATATCCGAATCTCGAATTTGTAATTGATAATAACCCGATCTCAAATCTATCTTTGAAAACACTGAGGCTCCCTTTAGTTGATCAAAAAAATCGTCAATACACGGTATCAGATATTTATTCTTTATTGTCACCTTATTCAGCTGACGATAGTCGATGCACAACCTCATGGTTCCGTCCTTCTTTTTCAAAAACAATACTGGTGCACCCCAAGGTGAGAAACTTGGTCGAGCGAAACCTCTATCCATCAACTCTTGCAACTGAGCTTTCAATTCCTTCAATTCCGTTGGTGCCATACGATACGGAGCTATCAAAATCGGTGTAGTCCCAGGTACAAGCTCAATACCAAACTCTACCTCCTGAACAGGTGGTAAACCCGGTAATTCTTCGGGAAAAACATCCGGATATTCACAAATCACTAGTACCGATTCAAGTTTCTTTTCTGGCTCTTTATTATCAAGTACGTATGCAAGATACGCTTCACACCCCTTTCTCACATATTTTTGAGCTAACATCGAGGATATTATTATTGGCAATCGATTCAAGACAGTAGACTCAACTCGGATTATCTCATTATTTGCACACCTCAAATCAATAGTCTTGCTTTTGCAATTCACAACCGCATCATGCACGGTCAACCAATCCAAACCGAGAATAACATCAAATTCATCAAACGGTAAAGGCATCAAGTCTGTAGGAAAATGAAACCTCGAATTACTAGGGACATTTCTTACACCTTATCAATAAGCACACAATGACCCAAGGGATTCGACACTCTAATAACGAACTCGAGAGACTCAACAGGTAAAGTCTTACTGGATGCTAAAGTCTCACATACATAAGAATGAGTAGAACCAGGGTCAATCAATGCAATCACATTAGTATCAAAGAGAGTGAAAGTACCAGTAATAACATCTGGCGAGGAAGCATCCTCCGTCTGGCGTATAGCATAAGCTCTAGCAGGAGCACAAGCCTCAGATCTGGTTGTAGCATCTCTAGATCCTCTCTGACCGCCACTAGCATTGCCCGTATTTCTAGATGGTCTACCCCGAGCAATAGTAGCACCCGATTTCCCACTCTGATTTACATTCTGTTCAGACAATCTTGGGCAATCTTTAATAAAGTGGTCAGCTGATCCGCACTTGTAACAGGAGCGGTCATGGAATCTACAACTCCCCGAATGCCATTTACCACAATACTGGCACTCCGTTCTGTCTCGACGATCATTTCTAACACTGGCGACTGAAGTGACTCGTGCACTCACAGGGGGTCGATCACGATCTCGTCTAGAAAAGCCCGAAGTGTCTCTAGATCGGCCTAAATCATCTCTAAATTTCTTCGATGACTGTTGAAAGGCTTTCCCGAAGATCTCTTACGAAACTCCTTTGCTCCCATATCAGCTTTTCTTTTCTCCTTACTGAGCTCCTCGGCTTTGCAAGCTCGCTCGACAAGTACCACAAATTTTCAGATTTCTAAAATGCCAACGTACAGCTTTATATCATCGTTCAGTCCATCCTCGAAACGTTTACACATCACAGCTTCTGAAGAAATGCATTCTCGGGCGTACCGGTTAAGCCTTACAAACTTTCATTCATAATCAGTAACCGACATGGAACCTTGTTTAAGTTCAAGAAATTCCTTCCGTTTTTGATCAATGAATCTCGATCGATATACTTTTTCCAAACTCGGTTTGGAAAAACTCCCAAGTTACTTGCTCTCTGGCACAACAAATCAACATATTCCACCAATAGTAGGCGTAATCACGTAGCAAGGAGATAGTACACTTTAGGCATTCATCGGTGTGCAAGATAGTTCATCGAGTACTCGAATAGTGTTGTCCAACCAAAATTCACTTGCTCGGCATCATCATTGTCAGTAGCTTTAAATTCAAGAGCCCGTGTTTTTGGATTACATCAACTGGGGCTTATTTGACCTTATTTGGTCGATTCTGGGAGGTAGTGTAGGTCTTGGGGTTGTATTAGTCGGGAATAGAGGTTGTGGAACAGTAGTATTAGTTCGAATGTATTGGTTGAACCAATCATTCATCACGCTATAAAAAGCTTGTCTAGCTTCATCATTCGATTACTAGCAATAGGTTGAGAGTCCGCCGTACTGTCCCTTGTCTTGGGAGCAGCGCTACACTCTCAAGATCATCACTACTGTTCGGTTGGGATCGGGATCCATTTCTATAAGTAAACACATTTTTAACTGTCAGAAATCACCACACTATCAAATAAACACAAAATGGCATGTATAGCTAGATCCAAACGTATTACGGTAGTCCTAGAATCGACTAAACCGTAGCTCTGATACCTATAAAATTGTAACACCCCGTACCCGAGACCGTTTCCGGAGTCGAACACGAGGTGTTAACGGACTTAATTCACTTATTTATACACAGTTTATTTTAAAATTTCCAGACAAGCTGGTTAACTTCATCACAGTCAATTTAAAAATCATATCTCGAATTCCAAAACTCGAAAACTGATTCCGTAAATTTTCCCTAAAACTAGACTCATATATCCGTCTACAAATTGTTTTCTAGAATTTTTGGTCGGTCCAATTAGTACAGTTTATTAGTTAAAGTCTCCCCTGTTACAGGGTTCGACTACTCTGACCTTCATGCATTGTGACTTAGATATCTCCCTTTACAGGGCTTCAATACTTATGCTGTTTGTTTCTAATGAAACTAGACTCGAAGAGGAATTTTTAAATATAAGGTATGACTTCTAATTATCTCTGGTTAATTTATAGTGAATTTCCAAAGTCAGAAAAGGGGATCCAGAAATTACTCTGGCCCTATTTCACGAAAACTTAAACAACCCTTAAAATACGGCTCATATGATCATTTTGTTTCTTCCATATGAAAATAGACTCATCAAGGTTCGATTAAATAATTTATTTTCTATTTAATTCCATTCGTACTATTTTTAGTGATTTTTCAAATTCACATCACTGCTGCTGTCAGCATCTGTTTTTAAGGTAGACTATACCTATTTCATGATTTTCCATGGATCAACTAGCCATTTGTCGTACATAGCACTAAAATGATCGTGATTAACCATTCCAATGGCTAATCGTTGCCAAGCATTTCCATACCACTCAATGAAAAATATACAAAATGATTATAATGCTATGCTCAAGATATATAAGCCATTTTCGCATGGCTATCCAAATTTATATAATACCAAAAGGTACATGACCAACAACAAAAGGGCAGTCCTATACATGCCATTTTCAAAGTTCAACTAAAAGAGTACCAAAAGGGCTTTGATAGTGTGGACGACTTCGACTTCGACAATCCTGAGTCCGATAGCTGACGAACTAAAATCTATAAAACAGAAAATCAAAGAAACGGAATAAGCATTTAATGCTTAGTAAGTTTTAAATAATGAAATTAATTCGGCTAAGGTATAACATTCATATGGCTAAATGAATAACTTCATAAATGCATATTCTCATAATTATACTTACTTCACGCTTCAATCAATATATTCATACACAAGGTATCAAACCTAACTAAAGGCCGAAAATTCGTTAATCAATTGAACGAATACTATTTAAAACGAATCGAACTTTCCGATGCATATACGAAACATACCTTATCGTTTGGAATTTTATGAGCGTATTAATTGAAATTATTACAGCAAGATCGCTCACTTCCAAACCCAAGTATCTTCGGATTTAGCGGATATAACAACTCGCACAAATGCCTTGGTCTTAGCCCGGATATAGCAACTTCGACAAATGCCTTGGTCTTAGCCCGAACATAATCACTAGCATAAATGCCTTGGGACATAGCCCGGATATAGCAACTTCATACGAATGCCTTCGGATCTTAGTCCGGTTATCATCCGAATAATCATGCGCATATGTCCACAAATCATAACACATTTTTATTTCGTTTCCATTACTAGGACTCAGACACAAGGCACTTATCTACCATTACCATTTTTGGCTCAATAGCCACATACAAAGAGCATGGTTTTGATTCGCTATATAACATGATCTAATCGAATCATAATCTAAGTTCCACTACTCGAAAACTTACCTCGGATGTTGTCGAGCGACTTCAACGGCTATTCGATCACTTGTTCCTTTCCCTTATCCAACTTTGATCCTCTAAGCTCTTGAGCTAAATCAAACAATTTGCTTCCCAATCAAACACAATCACATGGCATCCATATATATTTTAGAACCATTCTTAACATACTACTCATTTACAAAACAAAACACTCATATCACATTTATAAAACTACAAGCCGAATATACCTATACTTACCTCACTTAAACATCAACCCTCAATTCATGTACATTCTCAAATAGAGTAATCCTTACTTGAACTATTAGCCAACTTTATCAAATGAACAATTTTACTTAAAGTGCCATATATATATATATATCTACATAAGTGCTTAGATACCATGTTTCCAACAATTATTTCCTAGCTTAGTAGCCAACCAATATTCAATAACAAACTCCTCTTTGATCAAATATATATTCGGCAAGGACATGATAATTTATACTACATCAATTTTAAGCACATAAATTACTCAAACATAACCAAATTCACATTCGGTCTTGGCACATAATAAGGTAGCCGATTCTTTACCCTTAGCACCCAATGCTCACATATGATTATTTGTATAGTTCAAACACTCATCTACCATCGTTCATCTAAATTTAACACGAAACAAAGAACCATATATCTCTTCCATTTTCTACCATGGCCGAATGCTCTAGCTACCACACCGTTTCAAATTTTGCCATGGGTTAAGCAAAGAACTTAATGACTAACTCACAAATGCTAAAAAGAAAATCCAAGAATCACCAATCCACCATCACATGTATCATTACAAAGCTTCACACTTAGCATGCTAATGACATCAACACAAATCCACTTTAGCTGAAACTTAACTCATACAAAACCTATCTTCAAACCATAAAATAGGTAGAATTTAACTAATCATCCAAATGGTGCATAAGTTTTTTTTTTCAAGAATGGCATTGAACTTACCTTCCTCTTGCTATCCACCTTGGCCGAATTTCTTCCCTAAAGATTTTTCTTCCTCCTCTTTCTCTAGTCACGGCAATGGGGGAGTAAGGGTGAGACAACTTTGGTTTCTCCTCCCACTCACCTCATGTTTTATCATTCTTAATTCACTATTTTATTTTCTAAACTAATAATGCTAATAGAAAATTCATATTATCATCAATGACCCATCCATGGCCGGCCACTACTCATTATAATTGGAAATTTGACATGCAAACCCATCATTCTTATAACATGCATTAATTGATCCTTATAGATTAACCTGTCACATTTTAAAAGTGTCACACATAAATCCTATTAGCTAAATTCACATGCAATCGACTAAATCAAAGCTTAAAACTTTCACACATTCATATTCACACATTTTAGACAATAAATATCATATTCAAATACTTCGGTGATTCGGTTTAGCGGTCCCGAAATCGCTTTCCGACTAGGGTCAATTTAGGGCTGTCACATAGCGACTGCTAGAACCATTATTGATGTCGGCACAAGTGAACTCACACTTCGTGTGGGAGATGAAACAATCACCCTTCAAGCTCGTAATTCGAATAACACATCGAAAATTGAAGGTGGTTGTATAAATCATTTTACTAAAACTAACCATGTGGTGCAACCTACTTTGCAGGAAATAAGTTTGGAGAACCTACACGAGCCATGTTCAGGCAACAACAAAGGACCTATCTATGAAGAATGACGGCTACAAATCGAGGAACTAGATGAATGGTGGACACAGAAATTGAGAACACACGATAAACCGAATCTGAGCCAGGACGAGCTCAATACATCACCAAATCAACTTAAGGCTGGAGACAAAGCACTACTAGATGCAGCAGATCCTCGCATTACCACTTCTGAACCTAATAAAGTAATCCCTCTTACGGTACTCAATATTTTCCCATATGGTACAGTCGAGGTAATTCATCCCAAATTCGGCACTTTTAAGGTAAACAATACCCGTCTTAAACCTTATATTGATAAAGTTGATAACAGGGATGAGGTGTGTAAACTCCTCGAGCCACCATGACCATGCACCAGAAAGGTAAGTCCAGCTTAAGACTATAAATAAACGCTTCTCGGGAGGCAACCCGAGCATTAACAATAATGATTTTTTTAAGTTCTAGTTTTTCACATCTAGCCTAGTGAGTCTTGAAACACATGGTTTTCCTATCCACATGGCCAAGCACACGATCGTGTTGTAGGTCGTGCTCACACCATAAGAGGAGACACGGCTGTGCGATAGGCCGTGTGAAAATAGGGCAAAATTTTTCCCCAACACGGGATGCGATAAGTTGCCACGGCCGTGGGATAAGGCCGTGGGCGAAATTGCCAAAACAATATGGGCGTGCGATACGCTCATGCTTTGAAATCATGGCTAACCTGGAAATTTAGCACAGGCGTTCGACGCGCCAGTGCCATCTATCCATGGTCGACACTATCAAAATGAACACAGGTGTGGACCTATGTACAGGGGCATGGGAGAAGCAAACAAAGCAAGACACGGCTGTGCAACACGACCGTGCGACATGGCTGTGCACACGACCGTGCGACACGGCTGTGCGACCGGTCGTGTGACACAGCCGTGTGCACCCACGCGCCCAAGGTACACGGGCATGGGTCGAATGTCAAACGCGCCCAAATTTAAAAAATTATGAAACGCACGAGCAAAGCACGGTCGTGTGCCCCAAAATCTATATAAACCCCTCACTATTCATCATCTCCCTCCCCAAAATCCATAACCCTAGCCGCTGCAACTCCCCACGCCCTACCTGCCACCCTCGTGCGCCTCCTACAACACTGTTTCCGACGACTTAAGCTTCTCCCTTTTGCGTTTGTTAACTCTTTTCTCTCTATTTTCTTTAAATCTCTTGCCTATTTCATGATTTCTCTGATCCATTTGACTATCTTAAGTGAATATTAATAGTAGAATAATAGAAATACTCATGCTTGTCATTGCCATTTTTCATACTATATTCATCCATTTTTCTTGTTTCCATGGATTTTATGTTTACCCACATACATTCATGCATTAGATTTTCCCGTCAAATTATTCTCTTAGTCCTATTTTAAATGACTTGATATAATTTCTTTAGTTGTTTTAGTTTTGTTCTCTTCATTTAGTACGCGAGTCTCATGAAATATTTTGTTTTCCCATGCTATTTTTGGGACGTATTGGTTGAACTTCGACTTTTCAATGTACGTACAATGTCATCCTCACGTGGTAAGAAGATAGTTGTTCCCGCCTCAAAGAAAAAGAAAGGAGCAGCGTCATCCTTGGGTCCTACCACGGAGATTAGGCATCCGTTCCTCCAGGTTCCCTTGGGACCCCATGAGGAATTATATCAGATATTACGGGCCCGACCCCTAGGTGTGGGCCGCTACATTGACTGGGCTGCACTAGAATGGATTCATTTGGCTGACGCGGTCCGAGCCCTCTTGACAACTAACCCGTGGGGACTCTTCTTTGAGATCGTCGAGTCGATGTATCTCGAATTCACATTGGAACTCTGCTCGACGTTTCATCTTCAGACCGTCATGACTAACTTTGACGATCTTGGAACGGTCCAGTTCTGCCTTGGTGGTCTAGTATGCTAGTTGAAAGTACCCGAGTTTGGGATTGCACTAGGGCTATACAGAGAGGAGTTCATGGATGACAATGAACTCGACACCCTCCACCGCTACATCCACTACTCTCCCTCAAAATGCTGGAAGGACCTCGTCCCTGCCTCGACCACCTACGATCCTAGCCGCTCCAAGGCATCGGCTCTCCCTCCATCCTTGAGGTATCTACACGCCATCTTGGCTCACACTCTGACAGGGAGACGAGAGAGCACTGGCGTCGTCACCACCCACGACGCCTATTTCTTATGGAGCATGGCGAACGAGCACATCCTCAACCTTGCTTACTTTATCGCCCTCGCCATCTACCATCAGACGGAGCAACATAGGAGAGGGGTCATCTCTATCGGGCCCTATGTGACTCGATTGGCTTGGCACTTCAGGCTCCTCAACACAGTAGCACAATCATCCTCCCTCACTCTCATTGGCCAAATGTCCCCACAGGGCAACTCGAGCATGCTAAGTATGAGGATGATCGAGAAACGATATGGCACCTACCCTCATCAGTATCTCCTCATCCAGTCCACCAAGGAGGAGGACCCAGAGGACATTACTGATGATGTCCCTCCACGTCATGAGGACCCACTATCTCAGCCACCAACCATCCATCATCCAGTTCATGTGGCGGCTTCATATTCTAACATCTCTAAGCGCCTTACACGATTTGAGCAACAATGTTTTTAGCGCTTTGATCACATTGATGCAACTTTATATCAGATTTTTCAACACTTTCACATCTCATCGCCACCACCACCTCGCGAACCATCTGGCGATAACGATGTTTAAAAACTTTTTATTTTTTATTTTTTTATTTTCACTTTTATCTTTATTTATCTTAACTAAGTACTTTTTATTTCATTTTCCTTTAATATTATTTTAATTTTAGTTTTTATAATTTTTATTGAATAATTTATAGTTTTGGCTATTTCATTACGAGTAATTATGTTTCATTATATTCCCTAAAAAGTTCCTGATTCTATCACAGTTATAAAGAGCTCCAAATCTCATCATCGTATAGGAACTACAAACTCCACTAGGAAAGGTTCTCCACGACTGCCATGTCCTGCTCGACCATGACCATAGCTACCACCAGATATAATATTCTTTTAGCACAGGACTTATGGACTAATGAACCTCTACCACCACCGGAGTATCCTCCTTCACTCTTATCATCTGCTTTAGCCGATTATTCTCCATAACTCTAAATCAAAGAGTTCATTCATCATTCAGGAAGTTTCACTTCTCTCCCTATCTTATGATTATTTATCTATATTTTTCAATATATCATTCTTTGTACATTGAGGGCAATGTACATCTTAAGTGTGGAAGGGTCTTTCATATCATCATTAGAAATCCTTGAATTTTGTCTTATTCTCACGTGAATCACTCATATCACTATTAGAATGAATTTTAATTAATTTATGATTTTTATTGATATGTCTTGAATTAAAACATAGGAAATTATGCATTGATTGTTTAAACTTTAAGACATTAGGGAATCAAGCATGATAAGTTGATTTTTGAAGAATTAAAAACTTTTAGGTTCTTTCCCTAAGTTTAGGTATTATCTTGATTTGAAATTCACAAGTTCAAACATCAAAAAGCCATAATCTTTGTGAGATCTTGAGCCTTTAGAGCATATTTTTTTCTTTCATGCTCACTTTTATTATGAGTGCATCAGTATTGATTTGTTATTCTAGAACTTGTTTGATTATGCATGTCAAGACCACACCATTTGATTTGATATGTCAATATGATAAAGGCACTTTGGTTTAACCCACTCACTCCACAAAAGCCTACCTTCATAATTAACCCTTAGTGAACCCCTTTGAGCCTAACAAGTCATTAATTGATTTACCCTCAATATTAACCTATAACCCATTATTGTTGAAATCCCCTAATTTGATCCTTATTTTTGTCGAGATTTGATTTGAACTAATTGCTTAGCTATGTTTTGTTATTCTATGTATTTGACTTGTTCTTAAAAAAAATTACTTTAATACATATTAGTAGTAATTCATCATTTTTGAGCTTGAGTGTTAATTCCATATTCTGAGAAGAAGCTCACTTGTATTCAACTGATGACTGGTTTTTTTCTAGTTAGGTAATTTTTCAATTCAATCTCGATTCTAGCCTTTTCTTTTAGCTTGTGACTACACCCCCTAACCAAATCCACATTACAACCCTCTAAAAGACCTTTTTGATTGATGTATCAGCTCAATTTATAGTGGTGGAGATTTGGTTTTCAAGTAAGCCTATGGCAATAGCTTTTCATATTGACTACTGAGTGCTTTAATTGATGTCCTTAAATACCTTGAGTGATTTAAGTGAATCTTTAGTGAGGATGTTAAACTCTGTGATATTTTGATCAAAGGTAATCACTTAGATAAGAGGAGACACCTATGTTTTTATGATAAAATACTCAACTTGGAATGTTTGAAACTTTGATGTACTCTTAGTTGAATTTTCAATGTATGAATACTTATGGATTATTTTGAGATATTATTGATAAGGATTATAAATTGAGAAGAATTTATTTTGATTGTGAGTCGAGGATTTTGCTTGAGGACAAGCAAACGCTTAAGTGTGGGGGTATTTGATAAACTGCAATTTATACTTATTTTTATCCCATGCTTAACACATTTATGGATGATTTCTCCTTAGATTTGGTGAATTCAATGCTCATAATTCTTTAATTTCATGTTTTATACTTATGTGAGCATAGAAGAGTAAAAAGAGCGAGAAACGGGCCAAAAACAGAGAAAATGGACCCACATGGGAAATTAACACAGCCTGGACTTTCTCACACGGGCGTGTCACACGGCCGTGTCTCTTTGGCAGGATCGAAGCATGACTTACACGGGTAGACTACATGCCCATGCCTATTCAACAACCTTGACCACGGGCTGGAGTAATCGCACACGGGCGTGTCCCTGCCAAGCCCAAGTATAACCCTATTCAGAAAAGGCAATTTTGTGGGCTCTTAGGCATTCTAAAACTTATTTAAACACCTGAGGAGGCACTTAGAATGGGAGACACAGAGTAGGAAGCAAGGAATTACTCAAGGAAAGCCGATTGATCCATCTTAGAAGCTGGATTCATCATCAAGACTGAAGATCTCCCTTCAAGTTCCTTCAGGAGTTTTGGGTTTTCTTATGTTTTGTTATCTTTATGCTTTTGAGATGTTTTCTTTCGTAAGTATGAACTAAACCCCCTAAATACCTAAGGGGAATGAAACCTAAAACGGATCTTGTTATTATTATTTGAATTGTATGATAAATATTTGACTTGTTCTTAATTATGTATTCTTAATTCTTGTTTTAATATTCAAGGATATTGATTCAAGCTAAGCTCTTATTCAGAGGAGGAATAGACCCTGTCTAAGAGTAAAATTGTCATAATTAAGCGGAGTTGATTGCGTGCCTAGAGATAGGGTGACAAGATTTTGCCAGATTAGGGTGAAACCTAAAAAGGGAATCCATAGATCGAGTTAATACAATTCTAGGGTGTTAATTAGAAAGAGATTTCAATTATTCAACCTAGGGTTAGACGTTATTAGTCTCGAGAGAGATAATAATATAACTTAGGGATTTCTAGGGATCAAGTCAAATGAATAAATCGTCTGATTTAGAGTCAAATAACAAGTGAAGTCTAGGTGGATTTTTCCTTAGGTATTATCTTAATCAATCAAATTTTCCCAAAAGTATTTTCCCAAATTATCTTTCTGTGCATTCTTAGTTTAGTAATTAGTTTAGATAACCAAATCCCTTAATTTTTAGGCTAGATAATAAAAAGAAGGTAACTACTAGTACTCTTGGTTCCTTTGGGTTTGACAATCCTATCTTGCTAAAGATATACTACTGTTCGATATGTACGCTTACCTTCATCGTGATAATAGTTAGTTTCAAGAATGATTAATTATAAATATTTAAAACATGTCATGAATATCACGTATCAAGACTTGTCGTATATTTAATGACCACAAGAGTTTGAAGTATTTGATGACTTAAAAAGAATTGAATCCGAGATAGCAGAGATGGTTAGAATTAATTAAAGATTAAGAGCTGACCATTGACTATCACCCAGGAAAAGCGAATGTGGTTGCTGATATGTTAAGCAAAAAATCCTTGTTTGCACTGAGAGCCATGGATGCTCGATTGGTGATGGCTCAATTTTGGCAGAGCAAGAAGCTAGGCCGACATTTTTGCAGGAAATTTATGATGCTCAAACTAATGACAGTGACTTACAAGCTAAAAGAATTCAATGTGAGTCGAGCATTAAATTAGATTTTTAGATCAGTCTTGATAGATGTTTGATGTTTAGAGATAGGGTTTGTGTACCCAAAGATGATGAGCTTATTCAAAAAATCTTGCAAGAAACACATGATAGCCATTTGTCTATCGCAAGAAACATATGATAGTCGTTTGTCTATTCATCCGGGAAGTACCAAGTTGTACAATGATTTGAAGAAAATGTAATGGTGGAATGACATGAAAAGAAACATTTCTGAATTTGTATCGAAATGTTTGATATGTCAGCAAGTCAAAGCTGAACATCAAGTACCTTCAGGTTTGTTATAGCCTGTGATGGTCCCCGAATAAAAGTGGGACAAAGTTATTATGGATTTTGTGACAGGTTTTCCATTGACCCCGAAAAACAAAAATGCTATATGGGTTGTGGTGGATAAGTTGACAAAGTCGGCTAATTTCATTCCGGTAAGAATAGATTACTCTCTTGATAGATTGGCCGACTTTTATATATCGAAATTGTGAGATTACATGGAGTACTGCTGTCGATTATTTCAGGTAGAGACCCGAGATTCACTTCGAGATTCTGGAAGAAGTTACAAGAAGCTTTGGGTACAAAGTTGAGCTTTAGTACAACTTTTCACCTGCAGACCGATAGTCAGTTTGAGCAGACGATTCAGATCCTTGAGGATATGTTGCAATGTTGCATCCTCGAATTTCAGGATAGTTGGGAAATATATTTACTATTGGTAGAATTTGCCTACAACGACAGTTTTCAAACGAGTTTAAAGATGACACCTTATAAGGCCTTGTATGGAAAAGTGCCAAACTCTATTGTATTGGACAGAACTAAAGAAAAGTCAGATTCACGGGGTTGATCTGATCAAGGAAACTGAAGAAAAAGTTAAAGTGATACGAGACTGTTTAAAAGCGGCATCGGATAGGCAAAAGTCATATGCTAATTTGAAAAGAAAAGAGATTGAGTTCCAAGTTGGAGATAGAGTATTCTTGAAAGTATCTCCATGGAAAAAAGTATTGAGATTTGGTCAGAAAGGTAAACTGAGTCCGCGATTTATAGGACTGTACGAGATTACTGAAAGAGTTGGACCATTAGCCTATCATTGGCATTGCCACCGAGTTGGAAAAGATTCACGACGAGTTTCACGTATTCATGTTAAGCCAATATCGATCAGACCCCTCTCATGTGATTTCACTGGTAGAGATTGAGATTAGACCGGATATGGCTTATAGCAAGGAACCGGTCAAGATTTTAGCTAGCGAGATTAAACAGTTGAGAAATAAAGATGTGGTTTTGGCAATGTTTTATGGCACCGACACGGAGTAGAAGAAGTTACATAGGAACCGGAAGAAACCATGAGAAGCCAGTATCCACACATGTTTACTGGTAAGACTTTCGAGGATGAAAGTCCTTAAGGGGAGAGAAATGTAACATCCCGAATATGACAGCCCTAGTGTGACCCTAGTCGGAAAGTGGTTTCGAGACCACAAAACCGAGCCATAAAAATAATTAATTGCTATATTCTATGCTTATTATGTGTGTACATGAGTATGTGGAAGTTTCATTCTCTAATTTTGCCAATTGCATGAGAAATTATTAAATAGGGATCAATATGAGACATAGTGAAATATGATAGGCTAATTTTAAATGGCTTATTAGTGCATGTTAACACAAAGGTGGACTTGCATGTCAAGTTGCCCAATTTCTTTATAGTGGCCGCCAAGATGGAATGTTGATGGGCAATACATATGTTTAATTAGATATTATAATAAGAAATTGGGTTATTGGAAATAAAATAATGTTAGTAAAGAAGGAAAAGAAAAAAATGCTCATCTCTCTTCTCCATTGCCGTGACTTGAGAAGAAGAAAGAGTGTTCATGTTTTCTTTCTTTTGCAATTGCCGTAACTAGAGGAAGGGGAAGAAGGAAGATTCGGCCAAGGTGGTCCTCTAGATTAGGGTATGTTCAAGGGTATCTTTGGAAGTATATACAACCTTTGGGTGATGAGTCTAAATTCTATCTATCTTATGGTTGGATTTGGGGTTGATGGAGAGTTAGAATTTGGCTAAGGAGCCTAAAAATTTTGGTTGAAACCTTGATGCTATTAGCATGCTAGTTATATGGATGTGTTAAGTTGCTTGGGATGTTAGCATGAAAGTTGGAATTGTTAAGCTAATTTGTTGGAAGTGCGAATTTAGGACTAAGAAGAGAATGAGTATTCGCTAACATAGTGAAAAGGTAGGTGTTGCCGATTGTTAGATTTAGACCATGGGAGTGGCTATAATGGGCATTAAGATGTAGAACTTAAGAAATGTAGTTATATGTGAATTTACATGATGTTACAAATAGATGTGAAAATATATGCTAGATTAGGAAAATTTGATTAAGTGTTCATGAGATGAAATTAGGTGTTTAAAAGATGTTATAGTTGACATTGTATATATATACATACATTCAGCCATCTAATTGAGTATGAAGGTGGTGTTAAATCTAATTGTGATGCCCATTTGGAAGTGTATATATATATATAAATATACATAAGTATGCCTGTTCGTGATGTTACCTTTAATTATGTGTATAATCGACTAAATGGGTAATTAGTGAGGATGGTTGCGAATATACAAACATACATATGCATGTGTAATTGAATTATGAATGTTTAGCAAGATGGTTAAACTAGTTGATTTATTGATTAAGCTCAAGGAGTTAAAGGAGGAGAATCAAGCAAGGGAAAGACGAAGGTCATCGAGTAGCCGACTTGGAACTATTTTACCCAACACAAGGTAAGTCACTAAGCATATATTTTGTATTGATTTAAATAGACATAATGTCTATGTAATTATGCCGAAAGGAATGATAAATTTATATACATGTATGTATGTGGTGATGAAAGTATTGAATGAAAAGAAAAGAGGTGAGATGTATTGAGTTGTTGATTTGGCACTAAGTGTGCGGGTATAAACATTTATGATCATGAGATTGGCACTAAGTGTGCGGGTTTAAAATTTGTACAGCACTAAGTGTGCGAGTTTGATTATATAGCACTAAGTGTGCGAGTTGATTATATAGCACTAAGTGTGCGGACTCACTATATGCTTTTGAATCACTATCGACCTTCGAGTGTGCGACATTATTGAGTTGATCACGGACAGCGGATCGGGTAAGTACCTTGAGTTCATGGCTAATAGGCGCTATGTTTATATTGGGAGTTGAGCTTGGTAAGTTTTGAACCTATGTGACAATTTTAATTGAAGTCACGTACATAAGAATTATCGTGGAATAAGTGAAAGGTCATTTAGTTGTATGATTGTAACGAAAACAAAATGATGTATAAAATGCCTCAAATATCCTATTGATTAGTATATGGAATGTGAATGTGTAACTTGGTATGAGATTGAATCGAAAGGTCTAAGGAACTATGGTATAGTTCGGTTTGGATGGAGTAATTAGCCTCGTTCCATTTTGTTTCCTCTTGTGATAATGTTATTAATGGATGGTAGTGCATTGCTTATGACTTACTGAGTTATATACTCATTCGGTGTTTGCTTGTCACCTATTTTAGGTTCCTTGGACTTGTCTTTTTGCGTGCTCGGACCGTCATCTAAGTCATCACACGGATTGCAACTTTTGGGGTATCTTCTTCTTAGTTGGTCTAGGAGAACATTTCGGCATGTATAGGCTATTATGTTTTGTTGAACTTTGGTATGTAAACTTTAGCCATGCGAAAATGGCATAAATATTAAGTTGAATTTTGGTCCTATGATACTTCGTCATAAGTCTTAGTAAAAATTGGTTTGATAATGTTGTCATGGCTGATTATTCTCGTGTTAAATTCATGATATGTATGATGAATTATTAGTTAGATTAAGGAAAAATCACAAAATAGGCATAGTTTGCTTTAGTAACAGATGCTGGTAGCAGTAGTGATGTGAGATTGAAAATCACTAAAAATAGTAGGAATGGAATTAAATAAGGAATAAATTATGTAATCGAAGCTTGATGAGTCTATTTTCATATGGAAGAAACGAAACGACCATATGAGCTGTATGTTAGGAGATAATTAAACTCTTGTGAAACAGGGCCAGAGCGAATTCTGGATCCCCTGTTCCGACTTTAGAAATTCACCATAAATTAATCAGAGACAATTAGAAGTCATGCCTTATATTTATAGATTCCCTTTTGAGTCTAGTTTCATTAGAAACAATCGGCATAAGCATTGAAGCTCTGTAAAGGGAAATATCTAAGTCGTAATGCATGAAGGTCAGAATAGTCAAACCCTGAAATAGGGGTGACTTTAACTAATAAACTGTACCAATTGGCCTAACCAAAAATTCTACAAAAATTCTACCATATAGATATAGGAGTCTAGTTCCAGGGAAAGTTTACGGAACTGGATTTCGAGTTTCAGAACTCAAGATATGATTTTTGAAGCGACTAGTACGCAGATTGGCAGCTTGTCTGGGAAATTTTTAATAAGTGGTTTGAAGTTGTTAACACCTCGTGTTCGACTCCGGCGACGGTCTCGGGTTCGGGGTGTTACACCGAAATAGGGTCTAGTCGGAACAGTGGTTTTGGGACCATAAATCTGACATCAAAATATTTATTTTATGATTATTATGAGGTCTAAAAGTTTCATGAAGGAATTCTTTGAGTAAGGTGTCCAACTGGACATTAGGGACCAAATTGAATAAATTGCAAAACTTGGGTTTTAGAAGCAATTTGTATGAAATTGCTTTATAATATTAATTAGAAGGCCTTGAGGAGAAATTTTCCCAATTTCTAAGTTTTTGGGCAAAAATGGGCTTGTATGGATGAAATTTTAAAGAAAGGACTTAAGGGTATTTTGGTCATTTGGCAATTTAATGAAATAAAATGGGAAAAAGAAGACAAAAATCAGCCATTCTTCTTCCTTGTCCAGTCGAAATTCTCAAGTCACCATAGCTAGGGTTTTCAACATTTTCAAGCTCAATAGTAAGTGCTCTCAAGCCCCGTTTTTAATGTTCTTCGTATTTTTCAAATCTCGGTAGCTTACTCTCTCTATTTCTACCCATATTTCATGCTAGGGTTCATGTTTAGAAATTTACCCATGCATGAGTTACTTGTATTCTGATGGTTTTATAGAGGATGTGTGTTAAACATCTTTTCCTAGGTGATTTTCATGAAAAACCCCTAAAAAGGACCTTTTTGTAAAAGGTGTAAAATGTGAGGTAGAAATGTGAAATAATGGAAAAATGTGGGCTTCCATAAGATGAAATAACATTTGGCTAGGCTTGGGTAATGTAGAAATTGCATGCATTCCATTATACTAGCCTAGGGACTAAATCGTAAAATGTGAAAGGTTAGGGGCAAAACGGTCATTTGGACCGGGGGTGAAATGTAGACTCAAAAAGTATAATGTGAGGTGTTAATGATTTATTTTTATTGTTATAGACCCCGAATAAATTTCAGAGGTCGATCGAGGAAAACGAAAGGTTTCGTAATAACCGAAACACGATATCGAGACGAGTACCAGGCAAGTTCGAAAAACTTAAAGTAAACTCATAGTATGCTTAATTGCATGATTTATGAACGTATGGTTATTGCATTTGATGATGGCATGAAAATCTATGAAATATATCCTTAATAATGACATGTTGATGAATGTCCCAGTTGAGGTTGAAAAGGAAATCTGATGGATAAACCATGGCTTACATGACCTGAGATCCTGCATGTTTTGCAGAAAGGATTTAGCCTGGACGGGTAATCCGTTGATTTCAAGTATAAAAAGGATCTAGCTCAGACGGGTGTTCCTTGAGTGATCGAGCCTCCCGAAGAATATGTGTGCATTGTGGATTTAACCCGGACGGGTAATCCGATTAGGGTCTGAATTTAGCCTGGACTAGTAATTCAGATCCAAGCTCATTAAAGGTGTTTGTCGCTATAAGGTATTTAGCCTAGACTGGTAATCCCAACTTCACCTTATGAGTTTACGATGCAGGGGATTTAGCCTAGACTGATAATCCCGCCGTAAGATGTGAGATTCACAGGAGTGCATACTTGAAATGATCATTCTTATGACTTGATGGATAATGGATAATCCATTGAGATTTTCTAGAAACTCAACGAGATTAATATGATGTATATAAATGAAATGATGAATGGTGAGCTCATCTAAGACAAATTACATGGTGCATTATTATTGTGACTAACTTGTTGATTGAATGCATGTGATAGGGAAACTATTTCATTCTTATTGATTTATTTGCTTAATATGGTTGTATGCTAATTAATCGGTAAGTTTACTTTCTAGTTATTTGGGCTTACTAAGCATGTAAATGCTTACCCCTCTCTTTTCCCTATCTTATAGAGCTCGAGGACTCGTAAAGATTGGAAGACGGTTGGAGAGTCAACATACTATCAACTAGTCCAGCTTTGGTATATAGGCACTTTTATTTTGTTCAATGGCATGTATAGGGCTCTTGGTTTATTTTGTTAGATATGCCATTTGATTAGCCATAATGAAGACATGTAAAGATATACACATCTATTTGTAAAGATATACATATCTATTTGTATATGGCCATGGGAATCGGTTCATTTTGAAATAGGCTATGACCTACAAATCTATGCATGTTTATGTTTACATGGGATGGCTTGAATATAATTGGCAATGAGTTATAAGAACGAGCCACTCTTAAATGTGTCAATGAGACATGGAAACCCTTAATACGAAAAAGGAATTAACCTAGCATGTATAAAACCGATGATATGAGGTTTACATGCAATGATGTTTATCAAGGTTATATGTAAGTGTATAATCTGGCCTTATTATGTATTAAGATAACCTATAAGTGTGATTGGTTGATAGAGGGTGACCAAAGGCTTGGAAAATAACCCTACAAGGTCCACACGGGTAGACACACGGGCGTGTGTCTAGGCTGTGTGTGACACATGGATCACCCCCATGGGCGTGTGGTATGGCTGTGCGTCCCCTGCACCTAAAATTTTAAGTCAGTTTCAAGCACGGGCTAGACACACGGGCGTGTGTCTTGGCCGTGTGCCCCTAAATGCATGATGACATCATAAACAGAGAGTTACACGGGCTGAGGACACGAGCGTGTCCCAAGCTACACGGGCGTGTGACTCACTAAAGTAAGAGAATTTATTAAGTTGCCCAAATTTTATTGAATGTTCTTGGTTTTGTCCCGAACCACCCCGATGTATGTTTTAGGCCTCGAAGGCCTGTATAAGGGACGGTATGTATGTGTTTGAAAAGTTTTAATTTTGGGCGAAATTTGGTGACCCGGTTTTGTATGTTGGTGAAGGTTTAAGTCCGATAATGCCTCGAACCCTGTCCCGGCGTTGGATATGGGTGAGGGGTGTTACATAAACACTTGTTAAAGGAAAACTTTTGATATTCTAAAGCTTTCTTTATAATTTAGTTTTTAGTTTTTTTTCTTTCTCGAAGGGTTTAAATTTCTTTTTAGTTATTTTCATTCGTGAAACTATTGTTGATTTTTGTGCTTTCACCAATCAAATACAATTCTCTTAAACCTTATTTTTGATTTATTTTTTATGCATATCTTATTTATCAAGTTTATTGTCTTTATGTATTCCATGAGGAACTAATCCTCTTATGGGGAATTAGCGAATGGAGGTATGAATAATTAACTATTTTGTAGGGATTTCTTAATGGATCAGCTATTTAGGAAAGGAAGAATCTAAACCCTAGGCCTAACAATCCTAAGAAGTCATCAAGGTGGGAATTAACCTAAACTTGGTATGGTCTATTTGTGAACAACTTAACTCTAAACCGGTCTGAATTGTGAGGTGTAACACCCCAAACCTGGCCCAGACGTTATGACTAGATCCGACATGCCACATCGAAGCGTTCAAAACATTTTATATTGTTGATCCAGAAAAACTTACTTAGTGTTTTAAAAGATAATTTCATTATAGGTTAAAGTGAATGGAAGTTGTGCACCAGGTAGGAAACTGGAAAAGAGGTGGTGAGTCCATCGAACTTCTTAAGTACCAAGCTCCCTTCGGATCCAATCCTAGACATGCATACCGCCATTGCCACACCTTAACGTCATGGATATTTCTAGGAAACCGATTTGATTAAGTCATTTTTAGGAAAAAGTGATTAATTTTGGAAAATACTTTCATTGCGGAAGCTTTGCTTATTGTCATGTTATTTTGAAATCAATTGTTGTTTTTGAAAACGTGCCCTAAAGCTATCCAATTTCAACAGTTAAAACAAGTAATACCTATCTTAGTAATATATATTAAAACCATCAAAAATAATTAAGCGGCCTTTTTATATTTAAAAACCCAAAACTTCAAATGTAAATAAAAGGATATCCAGTTCACCAGAAGAAAATCAAACTTTCAGAACTGGTGGTGTAACACCCCGTACCCGAGACCGTCGCCGGAGTCGAACACGAGGTGTTAACAGATTTAATTCATTCCTTAAACAGCTCAAACAATTTATTTTTAAAATTTTCAGTCAAGATAACAATCTGCGTTATAGTCGCTTAAAAATTCATATCTTGAGTTACGAAACTTGAAATCCAATTCTGTAAATTTTCCATGAAACTAGACTCATATATATATTTACTAATTGTTTTCTAGAATTTTTGGTTGATCCAATTAGTACATTTTATTAGTTAAAGTCTCCCCTGTTTCAGGGTTCAACTGCTCTAACCTCTGTGTATTACGAATAAGATATCTCCCTGTACAGAGTTTCAATAACTATGCTGTTTATTTCTAATAAAACTAGACTCAATAAGAAATCTGTACATATAAATAATGACTTCTAATTATCTTTTAACAATTTGTGGTGAATTTCCAAAGTCAGAATAGGGGATCCAGAAATCGCTCTGGCCCTGTTTCACAAAAATTTAAACATCTCATAAAATATAACTCATATACCTGTTTTGTTCCATCCATATGAAAATACACTCATAATTCTTCAATTCCATATTTTATTCACCATCTAATTGTATCTTTACTATTTTTAATGATTTTTCAAACTCACGTCACTGCTGCTGTCTGAATCTATTTTATGGTAAATTTTACCTATTTCATGTTTTCCATGGATTAGCTAGTAATTTAGCATACATAACACCAAATATGATCATGATTAGCCATTCCAATGGCTAATCATTACCAAGCATTTCCATACCACTCAATAACCATATCATAAGACCATATATACAAAATGATTATAATGCTATACATGCCATACTCAAAATATGCAAGCCATTATGCCAAGATGGTATACGGATATAGTGTGAGCATGCCTCCGACCGTTCCCGATTTTCGAGCTGGCTTGTCAACACTACAAGGAATGAAAAGGAGGAAGTAAGCATAAATGCTTAGTAAGCTCACATGCAAATAGCAAGTAACACAACTATATAAGCAAACATAAAACATCATTTGCATAATCATCACCGAGACATTTATATCACATTTTCATTTATCATCTTACCATATTGTTGTTATATCGAGTTTTCAACCCGAGGGTTAAGTACACACCTGTTCAAAGTATTCATTTCACAACACTTACCAATACGTCCCTTTCATCTCGAGTATTCCTCCATTTGAGTAGAATTTTACCCGTTGAACACATCGGAATATAATTCGGATACATGGAAAGTTTGCACTAAGTGCCACATATGTAGCCAAGCTACCATGTAACCCGCCCATAAGTGAACTCGGACTCAACTCAACGAGCTCGGGCGTTCGCATCCATAAGTGAACTCGGACTCAACTCAACGAGCTCGGATGCCTAGTTACATCTCTCGAACTCGGACTCAACTCAACGAGTTCGGACATTCGCATCCATAAGTGAACTCGGACTCAACTCAACGAGTTCAGATGCCCAAACATCCTAGTGACATGTCACTTGTATCCTAATCTATTCCTAAGTTCAAACGGGCGTTTTCCTCGATCACACATCTTTGCCATCTTCCACGGAATATCGAAATTGATACTTCGATGATAGTTCATACTCATCAAGTAATTCACATAATTACATATTATTCAACAATAACCACAAAGCATAATATTTAATGATAATAATCAGCATCATATCATATAAACAACATTAAATTGCTTAAAATGACAATTATGTTACTACATTTACACATGAACTTACCTCGTATGCGAAAATGGCTACTTTTACCATTTCGTCCACAACTTGGTATTTTCCCCATTTTAGCCCGAATTTTAGTTTTCCTTGCTCTATGATTTAAAATATAGTCTAATTAGGACTCACATTATTCAAATTGACCCAAAATCGTATTTTGGAAAAATTACAGTTTTGCCCCTAAACTTTTGCATATTTACAATTTTTCCCCAAAGCTCGTAAATTAAACTTCAGCCTATTTTCTTATGTTTTATGACATGCTGATCATTTTTCCCTTCTATGGAAACATCAAATTCTCACTCTAACATGTACTTATTACTATTAGGTATTTTTACCGATTAAGCCCTTTTGCTAGTTTTCGCTTAAAACCGAGTAGCACAAGTTGTCTAACATAATTTAAAACCTCATATTCTATCATAAAACACCAAAATACACAAATTTCACCTATGGGTATTTTTCCAAATATAAACCCTAGGTTGAATTATTGCTAGCATAAGCTAAATCGAGCTACCGGGACTCCAAAAACGTAAAAATCATTAAAAGCGAGGCTAGAACGGATCGACAATCGAGCTTGGAAGCTTGAAAACCCTAGCCATGGTTTCTCCTTGCTATATTCGGCCATGGGGTTGAAGATGAGCAAAATTGGCTTTTAATTTTGTATTTTAATTCATTTTACCCTAAATGACCAAAATGCCCTTACTACTAAACTTTCCAAAATTCCATCCATGTCCAATTTTTGTCCATAGACTTAGAAATTGGTAAAATTGCTATTTAAGACCTCCTAATTAATATTTCAAAACAATTTCATACTAGAAACTTCTAGAATGCAAGTTTTACAAATTATTCGATTTAGTCCCTAATTTCAATTTAAGCACTTTATGCATAAAATTTCTTCACGAAATTTTCACACAATCATGCAATCATATCATAGACCTAAAAATAATCATAAAATAATTATTTCTATCTCAGATTTTGTGGTCACGAAACCACTATTCCGACTAGGCCCAAAATCAGGATATTACAGGTGGCCACTCCGAATTCCCTCATAGCTCCAAACCCACTATGGTTGGGGATTACCTGCGTGGATGAAAATAAAAGGGGTGAGTTTGGGGAAAATCAGTGTGTAAATTAACCCAACCATAGCCTATATCACCAAACCACGTAAATAGAATAAGTTGGCCTTAGCCTGCAATGTAATTGAGAATAAAGCCCATAGGCCCATAATGTAACGTAATGATATTACATGTTTATGCGAAACCCAACCATATCCAACCGTATACACCCCGTACCAACCTTACACCGTGTGGGAGACAACTCGACCCACCCAACCGCTACACACCACGTAATTTGCAGCATGGTTGCTGAATGATAATGTGACAGAGTCACCAGATATGAGATAATCGTGGCGAGCCACCGTATCAGATATATGTGGCGAGCCACCAGATCGAATATTTGTGGCATAGCCACCGGACGCTTCCTCCATAATATAACCCATGTCCCCATGCAATGAAATAATATGTCATGGCATACGATACGTAAAAGCGAACATCATGCTTTTCAGAAAAAAATAACCCTAGGGGTATAATGGTAATTTTGCATACATAGGGGTGTTCAAGTAATTTCACTGTTCTTAAGGTTTTCATACATAACATAGCCATTTAAGTACGATCAAAAACACTTACTGCGTTTTCTTACCAACTTGGGCCTGTTGGCCCATTATCCCGTTTTTGGCCCATTAAGCCCAAAAATATCGAAATGCACGGAATCGCGCACTCTGCAGTCTTATCACTTTAATTTACCATATACATCAAACTATTAATCTCATGAGCATTCACACACTCGCAAGATCTCAAAATACCGGCTTTTCGGCTTGTGCCGATCTAGTCTATAAGAGGGTGTTAGTTACACACCTGTTTGTGACAATATGCTGACGAGATCCACACATGAACCGCCTACAATTGGATTACTAACACGTTAATCTAACTATTCAAATACGAACTACGTATTAACCACTTACAATATTCGGCCAACCACACCTACAGATCAGAGTAAGCTTATAAGAAATCAATAAGCAACTCATTAACAAATTTTTGTCAGTGTTTACCACATAATCATAATTTCACTGCAAGCTGTCTTCCTGAGTAACAGTCACTAAATCATTTATAACTGGAGCTACAAAACTCCAAATCAAGTGCAGTTAATTTTTCCTGAAAATAGACTCATATATATTCTATCCATAAAATTTTCAGAATTTTTGGTTTAGCCAATCAATACCAAATTTTTCTCAAAGTTTCCCATGTTTCACTATTTGACTAATCTGACCACTCTTCATTACGAATCAAATTTCTCATTGTACAGAATTCAAAATATGTTCTTGTTTATTTCATTTGAAACTAGACTCAATAAGCTTTAATTACATAATTTATTCAGCTTCTAATTCATCTCCCACAATTTATGGTGATTTTCCAAAGTCACATTACTGCTGCTGTCCCAAGCAGATTTATTACCAAATCACTCTTTCACACATACCTTGCATGCATGTTATTTAAACATGTATATCACCAATCAATCATCACATATCTATGATTTTACTTAAGTATAATCTCCATTTCATCATTTTAAAGCACAACATGTTAGCCGATTTTTCCCTTTAGCATCTAAGGCACATGCATGCTCATTTGTTTGGCTCAACTTCACCTATCTTCCATTTTTCATCAAAAGAACATGAAACAACAACCAGTTCCTTCATTTTAATTCATGACTAAATGCTCACAACACAACTAAAAACCAAAATATGCTTCAAGAGTTAAGGTAGAATCAAGAAGAACTCATGAACCTCAAAATAGAAGCAAGGTACCAAGAACTTACCTTCAATTTTCCTCCTCCTAGTGACCGAATACTCAAGAACTTTCTCATCTCCTTTCTCTTCTCTAACTTTCGGCTATGATGAACAAAGATGGACAAAACTTTGTTCTTTTCATCCTTTTGTTATTTTATTACCCAACATTTTATGACACAAAATAACCTATATTATTTGTGCCATACCTATGCCATAATGTCAATAAAAAAAAATGTCCATAATGCTTATCATGCCCATCATGAAACATTTACCTAACCCATTATCAATTTTTTATCAATTTGTACCATAAATTATGGATATCAAGTGCACATATTGTCTTCAACAACATGATGGCCGGCCACTTCTTGTAAAATGGGAGGTTTGACATGCAAATCCTCCTATTTTGCACTACTATTTATTTGGCCACTACAAATTAGCCTATAGCATTTTCAAACTTTTTCATATAGGTCCTATATCATAATTTCACTCACAAATGACAAAATCAAAGCATGACATTTTGCCAACATTCACAGAATTCCCGAAAATTGGGGCGTTACATGAGGTCAGAAAATAAGTTGTTATTGCTGACTTAGTATTTCAGTGGACAAATCAGAAGATCCTGTTAGGGTATTGACTAGTTGATTGAACAAGAAAGTTCGAGCCAACATGTGATTATGACTACCAAAATGAGCTAATCACCCATGTTTAGATTTGATTAAGTTTTGATTTTATTTATTCAAAGTTCAATTTATTTATGCAATTCTTATTCTTTCATTCATAAAAACCCAAAAATCTCTTCTTTACGTTTTGTCGTAATATGATTTATCTAGATTACTAATTAATTCTATTTGTGTTTAGGTTATCTTTAATCTAGTACTCGCCTCCCTTGGGTACGATCCTCGGAGTACTCACCTACTTCATTGTAATTATATTATAACCTGACCTATATACTTGTAGACATCGCCTCAATTCCACATCCTAGTTGCAGTTTTCACACTCTTGATGTTAGTATGTCCGGAGGCGGTCAATGCCCAGCTTGGTTGGCCAGAGGGCATTTATTATCAAGAGTCGTCTTGAGTTTATTACAGCTTAGGATAATTATGAGGTTTTTTTCTATTCATTATAGTTATTTTCATTAAATTTGTTCTCAGATAATATGTATGTTAAGGGAGTTGGTGTTATTTTTGAACTGAAAATAAAACTATCCATTCATTAATATATTTGTATTAAGAAAATATTTTAAAAACTTTTTTGCAACAAACAATATGCATTAAGATGATGTATGCATCTTACATTAAACTTGAAAACATTTATAAGTCGTTGCAATGATAATTCCTACACCTATTGAATCAAGTCACCTTGGGGAAATCTTAATCAACTATTAAGAACATAGATTTCCATCTAATTAATGCTTGAACCTAATCCTTTAGGTATTCACATGTACTAATAATTGCTTCACGTTTGGCCATCATTCTAACTTAAGTAGAGCTTTGTGGAAAGTTACTTAACTAAAATGATCTTGAGTGTATAGCTATCAACTCAACATCTATCATAACACTTACCACGAAAGAGTCATATTGGGACAATCTCACTAAGTAATGTGTACCGGATAGTTGTCCTTTTTAAAAATAAAACTTTCTTCAATGAATTCCACATGATAATACCGACCTCAAGGCTGGAAAATTATCATATGCTATCGCAAGATAGTTATCGCTTTTTAGAAAATCTTCTCGGTGAAATCCACATGAAAATACGTACCTTAAGGCGAGTAAGTTTTCGTGCCATCACAAGAGACCATTGATGGAGGCCATAGGCCTTATTTAGGAACCTTCTCGCACTAAATATTTTGGAAAACATGCAAGGTTTTTAATGTTTGATTTCAATCGTGAATGATTAAAATGTCATGACAAGTACATATGACATTCTTTTTCCTAAACTATATAGCATGCTTATTATACATATGCATGAACATATTTTCAATCAATTTAAATATCATCATGCTATAACAAAAAAATAGAAAAATAAATTGACTTTAATTAGTCAATTTTCCCTTGATTTCATCCTAAAAAAATAGATAGTAATGAAAGTTTACATTTAAAACCTAGAGCATTCTTTGGGTCTTCTAGGTGAAAGCCAAATATCCTAGTTTTGGGTTTCGTAAAACTTTGAAAAAAACATTGAAGGGATTTCCAAGTCATTCTTAGTATGGGAAAAGTTATCATGCTATATTATTATATTAGTGCAACAATAGCTAATACCAAAGAAACAAAAAACCACAAGAGGACAAAATATATTGATAGAAAGTACCATATCAAAACAGAGGCAATAATAGTTGAAATAGTGGATGTAGTTAAATTCACATTAGAGGACAACCTTGCGGGTCCGTTAATCAAGGCTCTAGTGGCTAGAAGCTTTGAGAAACATGTAAAGGGTATGGGAATGCAAAATATGACTCATCTACTTCACTAGGGCAAGTGGGAAACTATTGGGATCTAGTATCCTTAATGTGGTATTTTAATCTATATATACTTTTAATTTTCAAATTAATTGGTTTAATAAAATATACATTAGTTCATTAATATATTTGCATACTGTCCTCAATGATTTTTGTATGCAAAGAAAAAATAAAAGTAAATATTGGCTCATTTATTATCTATTGTTTAACTAATATTGACTTGTATTCGTGGTCGAATTGTAATATAGAATGACAATTTATATTAGTAGATAATCTAAACACATTTTTAGTCTAATCGGAATTGAGCAAATCGATTGAGAGAAAAATATGATGTCTATCAAATCCAACTGGGGAGATACCTTGTCTAAGGTATCAAAGCAAATGACTCCTAGAATATAGAGACATATATGTGACTGACTGGACTGGCAGTACATTGGACATGATCCAAGTAGATTAGATCTAGATTCATTTATGGATCCATTCATTTATGACATCCATAGTGTGGAATACCTTAATCCTGAGTGGATAATGAACTATTTATATGTGACTCGTATACGTTGATGTAAATGAAAGCCTAAGTTCAAATAGATAAGGAACCAAAAGTTGGTGCATTGGGTAGACCACTTCTGCAGCATTCTACAATAGTTGAATTAATAGCTCAAATATAGGGTAAATGGTATCCTTTCATTGGCTTTACATGATAGATGAAAAGTAATATGGTCATGAGTCATTTGTCTTAATGATAATGATTTTGTTATTATTTACTAGTAATTGACTTTTCATGAAGGAAAATGTAATGGTTATAAATAGATAAAATATGATCATAGAGAGAGAATGAATTTATCCTAAAGAGATTAAGGATATCCTATGAGGGTAACACACTTATAACGAGGTCATTGGATGAGCAATCAATGAGTGGCTTTCGTAACGGTATATAACAAGAGAGATCTCAGTCATGATGCTTTAATGGATGGCTTCATGACTAAATAATGTTGTAATTAATAGGCAAAAGGTTGAAACTTAATTACAAATTATTTGAGCCCTAATTATATATGTTCAATCGGTCCATTTGCTAGCTTGAGATAACTAGAAACATATTGCATTAGAACCAAATAATATAATGTAACACCCCTAACTTGTGACCGACGCCGGTGTCGGACACGAGGGGTTAACGAGACAAATCCTCTTAAAGTACCGACCAATTTGGCATTTCTGGACAGGCTGGAAAACTGCGTCACCGTCGCCTTAAAAATCATATCTCGAGTTCCAAAACTCGGAAACTGGTTTTGTAAATTTTCCCTGAATTTAGACTCATATACCCATCCATGGATTTATTTTTAGAATTTTTGGTTGGGCCAATTGGTACAGTTTATTAGCTAAAGTCACCCATGTTACAGGGATCGACTGCTCTGACCTCCGCGCGTTACAACTTGAATATCTTTCTGTACAGGGCTTTAATACTGGTGCCGTTTGTTTCTAATGAAACTAGACTCAAAATGGAATCTGTACATATAAGGCATGACTCCTAATTCTTTCTGGATAATTTATGGTAAATTTTCAAAGTCGCGACAGGGGACCCAGAAACCGTTCTGGCCCTGTCTCACGAGAACTTTAATATTTCCCAGTATACTACTCATATGGTCGTTTCGTTTCGTCCATATAAAATAGATTCATCAAGGTTCAGTTCCATAATTTACTCACTATTTAATTCTACTTCTACTATTTTTAGTGATTTTTCAATCTCATCTCACTGCTGCTGTCCGCAACAGTTATTGCAGAGACTATGCCAATTTCATGAATTTTTCCTTGGCCTTAATCATCCATCATACATGACACAAATTATGGCCACCTTAACAAAATTTGAGTTTCTAAGACTCATGGCTATAGGTTCTAGCATCCCACTCGACGACCACATAGGCCATTTTCACATGGCTTAAAGTTTACAACCCACAATTCGACAAAATATAATAGCCTATACATGCCAAATGTTCTTCAACAACAAAAAACAATACCACAAGATTTCAGCGGTGTGATGACTTCAACGACGGTTCCGAGCACGCAACAATACGAGTCCAAGAGACCTAAAATGGGTGACAAGAAAACACCGAGTGAGTTTACAACTCAGTAAGTCATAAGCATTCGTCAATCCACCGATAAAGTTACTACTACATGTACAACAAATGAGGCTAGGTACTCGTCCATATCGAATCTATACCATAATACCTCGGACCTTTCGGTCCAATCTCGCACCAATTCATACATCCACATTTCATATTCTACACAACAAGATAATCAAGCATTTTTACACATTAACTCATTTTCCAGCACAACCATACAATTTCAATCATCACATAGATTTAAGGCTTACCAAATTCAACCCCGAGCATGAACATATTTTCTATTCGTCATGAGCTCGAGGTACTTACCCGATCCGCTGTCCGGGATTAGCTCGATAAATGTCGCACACTCGGTGCCAATTGTAATGCAAGAGCATATGGTGAATCCGCACACTTAGTGCTATATGTATTCAACTCGCACACTTAGTGCTATATAATCAAACTCGCACACTTAGTGCTGTACAATTTTAAACCCGCACACTTAGTGCCAATCTTGTCACCGTGTCCATTTATACCCGCACACTTAGTGCCGAGACCAATACCTTATGTATTTTGCTGCCTTTATACATTCAACAATGGCATCATTCCATACACATACATTTCCATTTACACACCAACTCATTTAAACACATTTGCATATATATATTGATCATTTAAATCAACACCAAATATACGCTTAATGACTTACCTTGTGTTGGGTAAAACAGTCCAAGTCGGCTACTCGATGACCTTCGTCTTTCCCTTGCTTGATTCTCCTTCTTTAACTCCTTGAGCTTAATCAATAAATCAACTAGTTTAACCCTCTTGCTAAACATTCATAATTCAATTACACATGCATATGTATGTTTGTATATTCGCAACCATCCTCACTTATTACCCATTTGGTCAACAATCTAAGCCAAGATAAGGCTTCAATATGGTTGCCTCTAACCGAATACATGCACACCAATCTATTTCCTTTGGCCGAATATGCATGTCTATGTGGAGGCCAATTTTACACTAATACTACACAAAAAAACAGCATACATTTTCCTAATTAACGCATTACATATTGTAGTTCTATACACATCTCTCATTTATTTCATAACCAAACAACATCACAAGCAAATAGACACCTTAAAATAGTATACATGTCATACCAATTCATCATGTGCAAACATATATTCATGTAGGTGCAATGGCCAATTCTCAAGTGGCTTATATCCAAATATACACACATATCCAAAGCTTAAATCTTACTTACCATGCAACATGCATGAATCATACTTATGGATATAACATGGCGAATACCACAACACCATACCGCTTCAATTTGGTCATGGTTAAACAAAGAGCTTAGTATCTCATTCAAAAATGCTAAAAGAAAATCTAAGAATCCTCAATCCACCATCACATGAATCATTATCAAGCTTGATATTTAGCATGCAATGGCATTAACACCATATTCACTTTGGCGAATTTCATTCCCATGACATAACAAAGATTTGAACCATGGGCTAACAAGAACATCAAGCTAGCAACTAAAATATACATGAATCTCATGGCAAAACATCAAACTTACCTTAATCTAGGTACAAGTATGGCCAAACCTCCTCCTAAACCTCTTCCAAACCAACATGAAACAAGAATTCCTTCCTTCTTCCTTAGAATTTTCAGCCCAAAGGAAATGAAAATGATGAACAAAATTCTTCTTTCTTTCTCCACACTCACGGCAATGGGCATGCATGAGACAATTTTTTCTTTTTTTTGTTCCTTTCATTATTAAATTCCCATGCTCACTATTTTATTTTTTTCTTACATACACCATTGTCCCAACATGTTTTATGACATGTTTTTACCCATAATCTCTTGTCATGGCCTACCACTAACTATTAAGGGGAAATTTGACATGCAAGTCCTCCCTTTGACTACATGCACTATTAGGTCCTTATAGATTAGCCTATCACTTTTCAAAAGTGTCACACAAGTCCTACTAATCAATTCACATGCTATCGGCTAAATCGAAGCTTGAAATTTTCACACATTCATAATTACATATTCTAGACAATAAATATTACGTTCAAACATTTCGGTGACTCGGTTTAGTGGTCCCGAAACCACTTCCCGATTAGGGTCAATTTTGGGCTGTCACAACTCTCCCCCACTTAAGAAATTTTCGTCCCCGAAAATCTTACCCAAATAGGTTTGGGTAACGCTCTTTCATAGAGCTCTCGGGTTCCCAAGTAGCTTCTTCCATCCCGTGTTTGAGCCATAACACTTTTACTAATGGAACTCTTTTGTTTCGCAACTCCTTCACTTCACGAGCTAGGATACGAATCGGTTCTTCTTCATAACTCATATCGGCTTGAATTTCAACCTCTGATGGACTAATTACGTGTGACGGGTCAGATCTATAACGTCGAAGCATCGAAACATGGAAGACGTTGTGAATCCTTTCAAGTTCAGGGGGCAAAATCAAACGATACGCGACTGGACCGACTCGTTCAGATATTTCATATGGCCCGATGAACCTCGAGCTCAATTTTCCCTTACGGCCAAATCTAAGCACCTTCTTCCAAGGTGAAACTTTGAGAAAGACCTTGTCTCCAACCTGATATTCAATATCTTTTCTTTTCAAATCCGCATACGACTTTTGGCGATCCGAAGCAGCTTTCAAACTTTCACGAATTACTCGAACTCTTTGCTCGGCATCCTTAACCAAATCAACCTCAAGAATTTACCTTCACTAAGTTCACCGAATAATGGGGTACGGCATTTACGAATCGTATAAAGCCTCGTAAGGCGCCATCTTAATACTTGATTGAAAGCTATTGTTGTGGCGAATTCAATCAAAGGCGATACTGCTCCCATGAACCACTAAACTCAAGGATACAACATCTCAACATATCTTCGAGTATTTGAATTATCCGTTCGGATTGACCATCGGTTTGGGGTGAAAGGCGGTCTTTGAAATGCAACTTGGTACCCAAAGCTTCTTGAAATTTCTTCCAAAATCGCGAGGTAAATCTCGGATCTCTATCCGACACAATAGAAATCGGTACCCGTGTAATCTCACAACTGAGAAACGCACAATTCGGCTAGTTTATCCAATGAAAAATCCGTGCGCGACGGGATAAAGTGAGCCGACTTAGTCGGTCTATCAACAACAACCCAAATCGCATCCTTCTTACTAGTCGACAATTGCGGCCGGACACAAAGTCCATTGTGACTCGATCCCATTTCCACTCGGGTATCGTGATCGGTGAAGCAATCTCAAGGCACTTGATGTTCCGCTTTCACTTGTTGACATATTAAACACCTCGAAACAAAGTCGGAGATGTCCCGTTTCATACCATGCCACCAAACCGACGTTTCAAATCGTTGTACATCTTCGTACTCCCGGGTGGATTGCCATTCGGCTACAATGGGCTTCGTTCAAAATTATTGGAATAAGTTCAATTCTTTGGGACACACAGACGACTTCGAACCTCAAACAATCGTCATCATCGATTTGAAATTCGAGTCCTTGTTCGAACACACTCATCCCGTTTGCAACCAACTCATCGTCGACTTTACGAGCTTCACGAATTTGACGTATCAATAATGGTTTGGCTTTCAATTCAGCTACTAACACATTGTCGGGTAGGATAGACAAGTGTACATTCATCGCTCATAAGGCAAATAGTGATTTCGGCTTAAGGCATCCGCAACCACATTAGCCCTTCCCGGTGATAATCAATGACGAGCTCATAATCTTTTAACAACTCGAGCCATCGCCTTTGTCGCAGATTTAAGTCTCTTTGGGTCATCAAATATTTGAGACTTTTGTGATCCGAATACACATGGCACTTCTCACCAAATAAGTAATGTCGCCATATCTTTAAAGGCGAATCGATGGCGACCAATTCGAGATCATGGGTTGGATAATTTTTCTCATGTGGCTTTAATTGCCTCGACGATAGGCCACAACTCGCCCTTCTTGCATCAATACGCAACCCAACCCAAGTAGGGATGCGTCACTATAAATGACAAACTCTTTGCCCGATTCGGGTTGCACTAGAATTGGGGCTTCATCAAATAAGCTTTCAGTTGATCGAAACTTTTCGACATTTCTCCGTCCATTCAACTTAACATCCTTTTGGAGTAGCCGTCATTGGTGTGGCTATCGTCGAGAAACCTTTTACAAATCGTCGGTAATAACCAGCAAGCCCCAAAAAGCTCCTAACTTCGGTAACATTCCTTGGTGGTTTCCAATCGACTATGGCGAAATTTTGTTCGTCCACCGACACCGTCACGGACACCACGTGCCCCAAAAAGCTAACCTCTTTCAACCAAAATTCACATTTATTGAACTTTGCGTATAATCGCTTATCTCGTAAGATTTGCAACACTAGCCTCGGTGTTCAAAGATGCTCGCTTTATCTCTCGAATAGACCAAAATGTCATCGATAAATACAACTACGAACCGATCCAAGTATGGCCTGAAAATTCTATTCATTAAATCCATAAACACCGCAGGGCATTAGTGAGCCCAAACGGCATCACCAAGAATTCAGTAGTGACCGTACCTCGTTCTAAAAGCGGTTTTGGGTATGTCCGATTCTCGGACCCTCAACCGATAGTACCCGACCTCAAATCTATCTTTGAAAACACCGAGGCTCCTTTAATTGATCAAACAAATCGTCAATTCGTGGCAATGGATATTTATTCTTTATCGTCACTTTATTGAGTTGACGATAGTCGATGCACAACCTCATGGTTCCGTCCTTCTTCTTCACAAACAATACAGGTCTTGCGAAACCTCTATCCGTCAATTCTTGCAATTGAACCTTCAATTCCTTTAATTCCGTTAATGCCATACGATCACGGGGCTATTGAAATCGGCGTAGTACCCGGTACAACCGATGCGAATTCCACTTCTCGAACGGTGGCAATCCGGTAACTCCTCGGGAAAACATCTGAATACTCACAAACCACTGGTACCGATTCGAGTTTCCTTTCCGTCTCTTTACTTCCAAACACATACGCAAGGTATGTTTCACACCCTTTTCACATACCTCCGAAGGTCATAGAAGATATTATCGTTGGCGCTCCTTTTAAATCGATGAGACTCGACTCGACTACCTCATTATTTGCACTCCTCAAATCAATGGTTTTCCTTTTGCGATCCACCAACGTGCATCATGTACGGTCACCAATCCATACCAAGAATAACATCGAATTCATTAAATGGTAGAAGCATCGGATCGGCGGAAAAAGAGATTCTCGAATTATTAGGGGCATCTCTTGCACACTTTATCAACGAGCACGTATTAACCCAAAGGGTTTGACACTCGAATTACGAACTCGAGAGACTCAACGGTAGAGTCTTCTTTGGATGCTAAGGTTTCACATACATATGAGTGAGTAGAGTCGGGGTCAATCAATGCAATCACAATAGTATCAAAGAGAGTAAAAGTACCATGATAACGTCGGGGAGGATGCCTCCTCTCGTGCGCGGATGGCATATGCTCTAGCAGAGTACGGGTCTCGGATCGGACAGCCGTATTAGAGGCTCCTCTCGATTACCACCCCTACCTCCAGAGATTCTCGGGGCCTACCTCCACCGTCGTTCCACTAGGTCTTGCACCTTGCGTCTTATTCCTCTCATCTAGCTCCGTGCAATCTCTAATGAAGTGGTCCTTGAACCGCATCCATAATGAGCCCTATTAACAGACTTACCCCAACATTCACCTAGGTGTCGTCTTCCACATTGGGGGCATTCGGTCTCTCTTGACGATTATTGCCCACACTAGCTATCAAGTAGCTCGGAGTCCGTCAATGGTCGGCTCTAATGGAAATTCCCGCATCATCCTCGACTTCTTGGTGTCCTCCACGAACCTCTTTACTGTAGAACGGAGCTTTACTCGTCGATCTTTTACGGTAATCTCTTGCTTCAAATTCAGCCTTCTTCTTCTCCTTCCCAAGTTCTTCCGCCTTGCGTGCTCGTTCGACTAGTGTCACGAACTCCTTTATCTCCAAAATTCCCACTAGTAACTTTAACTCTTCATTCAATCCTTCTTCAAATCTTTTGCACATCGCAACCTCATCAGCCACACACTCCGAGCATACCGACTAAGTCTTACGAACTCATGTTCGATTCGATCTGATCATCCGGCCTTGCTTGAGTTCCAAGAATTCCTTACGCTTCGATCGATGAACCGTTGACTAATGTATTTCTTTGAAATTGGATTGGAAGAAATCCCAAGTAACTCGTTCATTTGGGACTATGGAAATTAAAGTCCTCCACCAATAGTAAGGTGAGTCTCGCAACAAGGATATAGCACACTTAAGACATTCGTCGGTGTGCATGATATTCATCTAACACTCTAATGGTGTTATCGAGCGAACTTCGGCCTTTTCGGCATCATCGAACTATGGCCTTGAACTCCTCGCCCCACGCTTCCTAATCAAGTCCACGGTGGTTTACTCAGCCTCACGGATCGATGAATCGGAGGCATTGCGGGCTCTTGGGGTGGAGTATTTAAATTCGGGAATGGTTGGACAGCCGGGTTGGTTCGGGCATATTGCGCGACCCACTCATTCATCATGGTGAAGAAGGCTTCTTCGCCCTTCATTTTGATTATTCGCGGATGACTGAGGCTCAGCGGCGGTGTCCCTTGCGCAGAGCAGCCGCTACACTTTCAACGTCATCCGCCAAGGGTCTCTCTACCGGGTTCCATTGCTAATCAAAACAAAAATTCCAACCGTCAAGTCATCACATTATTAAGCGCTAACAATTTGGCATGTATAGCTAGACTCACACACGCTATGGTAGTCCTAGAACCGACTAAACCATAGCTCTGATACCACTAAAATTGTAACACCCTAACTTGTGACCGACGCCGTGTCGGACACGAGGGTTAACGAGACAAATCCTCTTAAAGTACCGACCAATTTGGCATTTCTGGACAGGCTGGAAAACTGCATCACCGTCGCCTTAAAAATCATATCTCGAGTTCCAAAACTCGAAACTGGTTTTGTAAATTTTCCTGAATTTAGACTCATATACCCATCCATGGATTTATTTTTAGAATTTTGGTTGGGCCAATTGGTACAGTTTATTAGCTAAAGTCACCCATGTTACAGGGATCGACTGCTCTGACCTCCGCGCGTTACAACTTGAATATCTTTCTGTACAGGGCTTTAATACTGGTGACGTTTGTTTCTAATGAAACTAGACTCAAAATGGAATCTGTACATATAAGGCATGACTCCTAATTCTTTCTGGATAATTTATGGTAAATTTTCAAAGTCGCGACAGGGACCCAGAAACCGTTCTGGCCCTGTCTCACGAGAACTTTAATATTTCCCAGTATACTACTCATATGGTCGTTTCGTTTCGTCCATATAAAAATAGATTCATCAAGGTTCAGTTCCATAATTTACTCACTATTTAATTCTACTTCTACTATTTTTAGTGATTTTTCAATCTCATCTCACTGCTGCTGTCCGCAACAGTTATTGCAGTAGACTATGCCAATTTCATGAATTTTTCCTTGGCCTTAATCATCCATCATACATGACACAAATTATGGCCACCTTAACAAAATTTGAGTTTCTAAGACTCGTGGCTATAGGTTCTAGCATCCCACTCGACGACCACATAGGCCATTTTCACATGGCTTAAAGTTTACAACCCACAATTCGACAAAATATAATAGCCTATACATGCCAAATGTTCTTCAACAACAAAAAACAATACCACAAGATTTCAGCCGGTGTGATGACTTCAACGACGGTTCCGAGCACGCAACAATACGAGTCCAAGAGACCTAAAATGGGTGACAAGAAAACACCGAGTGAGTTTACAACTCAGTAAGTCATAAGCATTCGTCAATCCACTGATAAAGTTACTACTACATGTACAACAAATGAGGCTAGGTACTCGTCCATATCGAATCTATACCATAATACCTCGGACCTTTCGGTCCAATCTCGTACCAATTCATACATCCACATTTCATATTCTACACAACAAGATAATCGAAGCATTTTTACACATTAACTCATTTTCCAGCACAACCATACAATTTCAATCATCACATAGATTTAAGGCTTACCAAATTCAACCCCGAGCATGAACGTATTTTCTATTCGTCATGAGCTCGAGGTACTTACCCGATCCGCTGTCCGGGATTAGCTCGATAAATGTCGCACACTCAGTGCCAATTGTAATGCAAGAGCATATGGTGAATCCGCACACTTAGTGCTATATGTATTCAACTCGCACACTTAGTGCTATATAATCAAACTCGCACACTTAGTGCTGTACAATTTTAAACCCGCACACTTAGTGCCAATCTTGTCACCGTGTCCATTTATACCCGCACACTTAGTGCCGAGACCAATACCTTATGTATTTTGCTGCCTTTATACATTCAACAATGGCATCATTCCATACACATACATTTCCATTTACACACCAACTCATTTAAACACATTTGCATATATATATTGATCATTTAAATCAACACCAAATATACGCTTAATGACTTACCTTGTGTTGGGTAAAACAGTCCAAGTCGGCTACTCGATGACCTTCGTCTTTCCCTTGCTTGATTCTCCTTCTTTAACTCCTTGAGCTTAATCAATAAATCAACTAGTTTAACCCTCTTGCTAAACATTCATAATTCAATTACACATGCATATGTATGTTTGTATATTCGCAACCATCCTCGCTTATTACCCATTTGGTCAACAATCTAAGCCAAGATAAGGCTTCAATATGGTTGCCTCTAACCGAATACATGCACACCAATCTATTTCCTTTGGCGAATATGCATGTCTATGTGGAGGCCAATTTTACACTTAATACTACACAAAAAAACAGCATACATTTTCCTAATTAACGCATTACATATTGTAGTTCTATACACATCTCTCATTTATTTCATAACCAAACAACATCACAAGCAGATAGACACCTTAAAATAGTATACATGTCATACCAATTCATCATGTGCAAACATATATTCATGTAGGTGCAATGGCGAATTCTCAAGTGGCTTATATCCAAATATACACACATATCCAAAGCTTAAATCTTACTTACCATGCAACATGCATGAATCATACTTATGGATATAACATGGCCGAATACCACAACACCATACCGTTTCAATTTGGTCATGGTTAAACAAAGAGCTTAGTATCTCATTCAAAAATGCTAAAAGAAAATCTAAGAATCCTCAATCCACCATCACATGAATCATTATCAAGCTTGATATTTAGCATGCAATGGCATTAACACCATATTCACTTTGGCCGAATTTCATTCCCATGACATAACAAAGATTTGAACCATGGGCTAACAAGAACATCAAGCTAGCAACTAAAATATACATGAATCTCATGGCAAAACATCAAACTTACCTTAATCTAGGTACAAGTATGGCCAAACCTCCTCCTAAACCTCTTCCAA
The DNA here is from genome assembly GCF_025698485.1 of Gossypium arboreum. Classification (NCBI taxonomy): domain Eukaryota; kingdom Viridiplantae; phylum Streptophyta; class Magnoliopsida; order Malvales; family Malvaceae; genus Gossypium; species Gossypium arboreum. Next base: position 61,977,522 of record NC_069071.1, read on the forward strand.
ACCAACATGAAACAAGAATTCCTTCCTTCTTCCTTAGAATTTTCAGCCCAAAGGAAATGAAAATGATGAACAAAAATTCTTCTTTCTTTCTCCACACTCACGGCAATGGGCATGCATGAGACAATTTTTTCTTTTTTTTTGTTCCTTTCATTATTAAATTCCCATGCTCACTATTTTATTTTTTCTTACATACACCATTGTCCCAACATGTTTTATGACATGTTTTACCCATAATCTCTTGTCATGGCGGCCACTAACTATTAGGGGGAAATTTGACATGCAAGTCCTCCCTTTGACTACATGCACTATTAGGTCCTTATAGATTAGCCTATCACTTTTCAAAAGTGTCACACAAGTCCTACTAACTGAATTCACATGCTATCGGCTAAATCGAAGCTTGAAATTTTCACACATTCATAATTACATATTCTAGACAATAAATATTACGTTCAAACATTTCGGTGACTCGGTTTAGCGGTCCCAAACCACTTCCGATTAGGGTCAATTTTGGGCTGTCACAACTCTCCCCACTTAAGAAATTTTCGTCCCGAAAATCTTACCGTAAATAGGTTTGGGTAACGCTCTTTCATAGAGCTCTCGGGTTCCCAAGTAGCTTCTTCCATCCCGTGTTTGAGCCATAACACTTTTACTAATGGAACTCTTTTGTTTCGCAACTCCTTCACTTCACGAGCTAGGATACTGAATCGGTTCTTCTTCATAACTCATATCGGCTTGAATTTCAACCTCGATGGACTAATTACGTGTGACGGGTCGATCTATAACGTCGAAGCATCGAAACATGGAAGGCGTTGTGAATCCTTTCAAGTTCGGGGGCAAAATCAAACGATACGCGATCGGACCGACTCGTTCAGATATTTCATATGGCCCGATGAACCTCGGGCTCAATTTTCCTTACGGCCAAATCTAAGCACCTTCTTCCAAGGTGAAACTTTGAGAAAGACCTTGTCTCCAACCCGATATTCAATATCTTTTCTTTTCAAATCCGCATCGACTTTTGGCGATCCGGCGACTTTCAAACTTTCACGAATTACTCGAACTCTTTGCTCGGCATCCTTAACCAAATCAACCTCAAGAATTTACCTTCACTAAGTTCAGTCGAATAATGGGTGCGGCATTTACGATAGTATAAAGCCTCGTAAGGTGCCATCTTAATACTTGATTGAAAGCTATTGTTGTGGCGAATTCAATCAAAGGCGAATCCGTTCCATGAACCACTAAACTCAAGGATACAACATCTCAACATATCTTGAGTATTTGAATTATCCGTTCGGATTGACCATCGGTTTGGGGGTGAAAGGCGGTCTTTGAAATGCAACTTGGTACCCAAAGCTTCTTGAAATTTCTTCCAAAATCGCGAGGTAAATCTCGGATCTCTATCCGACACAATAGAAATCGGTACCCGTGTAATCTCACAATCGAGAAACGTACAATTCGGCTAGTTTATCCAATGAAAATCCGTGCGACGGGATAAAGTGAGCCGACTTAGTCGATCTATCAACAACAACCCAAATCGCATCCTTCTTACTAGCTGACAATTGCAGCCGGACACAAAGTCCATTGTGACTCGATCCCATTTCCACTCGGGTATCGTGATCGGCTGAAGCAATCCTGAAGGCACTTGATGTTCCGCTTTCACTTGTTGACATATTAAACACCTCGAAACAAAGTCGGAGATGTCCCGTTTCATACCATGCCACCAAAACCGACGTTTCAAATCGTTGTACATCTTCGTACTCCCCGGGTGGATTGCCATTCGGCTACAATGGGCTTCGTTCAAAATTATTGGAATAAGTTCCGAATTCTTTGGGACACACAGACGACTTCTGAACCTCAAACAATCGTCATCATCGATTTGAAATTCGAGTCCTTGTTCGAACACACTCATCTCGTTTGCAACCAACTCATCGTCGACTTTACGAGCTTCACGAATTTGACGTATCAATAATGGTTTGGCTTTCAATTCAGCTACTAACACATTGTCGGGTAGGATAGACAAGTGTACATTCATCGCTTCATAAGGCAAATAGTGATTTCGGCTTAAGGCATCCGCAACCACATTAGCCCTTCCCGGTGATAATCAATGACGAGCTCATAATCTTTTAACAACTCGAGCCATCGCCTTTGTCGCAGATTTAAGTCTCTTTGGGTCATCAAATATTTGAGACTTTTGTGATCCGAATACACATGGCACTTCTCACCAAATAAGTAATGTCGCCATATCTTTAAAGCGAATACGATGGCGACCAATTCGAGATCATGGGTTGGATAATTTTTCTCATGTGGCTTTAATTGCCTCGACGCATAGGCCACAACTCGCCCTTCTTGCATCAATCGCAACCCAACCCAAGTAGGGATGCGTCACTATAAATGACAAACTCTTTGCCCGATTCGGGTTGCACTAGAATTGGGGCTTCACCAAATAAGCTTTCAGTTGATCGAAACTTTTCGACATTTCTCCGTCCATTCGAACTTAACATCCTTTTGGAGTAGCCGTCATTGGTGTGGCTATCGTCGAGAAACCTTTTACAAATCGTCGGTAATAACCGCAAGCCCCAAAAAGCTCCTAACCCGGTAACATTCCTTGGTGGTTTCCAATCGACTATGGCGAAATTTTGTTCGGGTCCACCGACACCGTCACGGACACCACGTGCCCCAAAAAGCTAACCTCTTTCAACCAAAATTCACATTTATCAACTTTGCGTATAATCGCTTATCTCGTAAGATTTGCAACACTAGCCTCGGTGTTCAAAGATGCTCGCTTTATCTCTCGAATAGACCAAAATGTCATCGATAAATACAACTACGAACCGATCCAAGTATGGCCTGAAAATTCTATTCATTAAATCCATAAACACCGCAGGGGCATTAGTGAGCCCAAACGGCATCACCAAGAATTCGTAGTGACCGTACCTCGTTCTAAAAGCGGTTTTGGGTATGTCCGATTCTCGGACCCTCAACTGATAGTACCCCGACCTCAAATCTATCTTTGAAAACACCGAGGCTCCCTTTAATTGATCAAACAAATCGTCAATTCGTGGCAATGGATATTTATTCTTTATCGTCACTTTATTGAGTTGACGATAGTCGATGCACAACCTCATGGTTCCGTCCTTCTTCTTCACAAACAATACAGGTGCGCGAAACCTCTATCCGTCAATTCTTGCAATTGAACCTTCAATTCCTTTAATTCCGTTAATGCCATACGATACGGGGCTATTGAAATCGGCGTAGTACCCGGTACAACCGATGCGAATTCCACTTCTCGAACCGTGGCAATCCGGTAACTCCTCGGGAAAACATCCGAATACTCACAAACCACTGGTACCGATTCGAGTTTCCTTTCCGTCTCTTTACTTCCAAACACATACGCAAGGTATGTTTCACCCCTTTTCACATACCTCCGGCGGTCATAGAAGATATTATCATTGGCGCTCCTTTTAAATCGATGAGACTCGACTCGGACTACCTCATTATTTGCACTCCTCAAATCAATGGTTTTCCTTTTGCGATCCACCATTTGCATCATGTACTGATCACCAATCCATACCAAGAATAACATCGAATTCATTAAATGGTAGAAGCATCGGATCGGTAGGAAAGCGATTCTCGAATTATTAGGGGCATCTCTTGCACACTTTATCAACGAGCACGTATTAACCCAAAGGGTTTGACACTGAATTACGAACTCGAGAGACTCAACGGTAGAGTCTTCTTTGGATGCTAAGGTTTCACATACATATGAGTGAGTAGAGTCGGGTCAATCAATGCAATCACAATAGTATCAAAGAGAGTAAAAGTACCGGTGATAACGTCGGGGAGGATGCCTCCTCTCGTGCGCGGATGGCATATGCTCTAGCAGAGTACGGGTCTCGGATCGGACAGCCGTATTAGAGGCTCCTCTCGATTACCACCCCTACCTCCAGAGATTCTCGGGGCCTACCTCCACCGTCGTTCCACTAGGTCTTGCACCTTGCGTCTTATTCCTCTCATCTAGCTCCGTGCAATCTCTAATGAAGTGGTCCTTGAACCGCATCCATAACAGCCCTATTAATGACTTACCCCAACATTCACCTAGGTGTCGTCTTCCACATTGGGGCATTCAGGTCTCTCTTGACGATTATTGCCCACACTAGCTACTCAAGTAGCTCGAGTCCGTCAATGGTCGGGCTCTAATGGAAATTCCCGATCATCCTCGACTTCTTGGTGTCCTCCCCGAACCTCTTTACAGCCGAGAACGGAGCTTTACTCGTCGATCTTTTACGGTAATCTCTTGCTTCAAATTCAGCCTTCTTCTTCTCCTTCCCAAGTTCTTCCGCCTTGCGCTCGTTCGACTAGTGTCACGAACTCCTTTATCTCCAAAATTCCCACTAGTAACTTTAACTCTTCATTCAATCCTTCTTCAAATCTTTTGCACATCGCAACCTCATCAGCCACACACTCCGAGCATACCGACTAAGTCTTACGAACTCATGTTCAGATTCGAGATCTGATCATCCGGCCTTGCTTGAGTTCCAAGAATTCCTTACGCTTCGATCGATGAACCGTTGACTAATGTATTTCTTTCAAATTGGATTGGAAGAAATCCCAAGTAACTCGTTCATTTGGGACTATGGAAATTAAAGTCCTCCACCAATAGTAAGTGAGTCTCGCAACAAGGATATAGCACACTTAAGACATTCGTCGGTGTGCATGATATCATCTAACACTCTAATGGTGTTATCGAGCGAACTCGGCCTTTTCGGCATCATCAAGAACTATGGCCTTGAACTCCTCGGCCCCACGCTTCCTAATCAAGTCCACGGTGGTTTACTCAGCCTCACAGATCGAATCGGAGGCATTGCGGGCTCTTGGGGTGGAGTATTTAAATTCGGGAATGGTTGGACAGCCGGGTTGGTTCGGGCATATTGCGCGACCCACTCATTCATCATGGTGAAGAAGGCTTCTTCGCCTTCATTTTGATTATTCGCGGATGATCGAGGCTCAACGGGCGGTGTCCCTTGCGCAGAGCAGCCGCTACACTTTCAACGTCATCCGCCAAGGGTCTCTACCCCGGGTTCCATTGCTAATCAAAACAAAAATTCCAACCGTCAGAAGTCATCACATTATTAAGCGCTAACAATTTGGCATGTATAGCTAGACTCACACGCGCTATGGTAGTCCTAGAACCGACTAAACCATAGCTCTGATACCACTAAAATTGTAACACCCCTAACTTGTGACCGACGCCGGTGTCGGACACGAGGGGTTAACGAGACAAATCCTCTTAAAGTACCGACCAATTTGGCATTTCTGGACAGGCTGGAAAACTGCATCACCGTCGCCTTAAAAATCATATCTCGAGTTCCAAAACTCGGAAACTGGTTTTGTAAATTTTCCCTGAATTTAGACTCATATACCCATCCATGGATTTATTTTAGAATTTTGGTTGGGCCAATTGGTACAGTTTATTAGCTAAAGTCACCCATGTTACAGGGATCGACTGCTCTGACCTCCGCGCGTTACAACTTGAATATCTTTCTGTACAGGGCTTTAATACTGGTGCCGTTTGTTTCTAATGAAACTAGACTCAAAATGGAATCTGTACATATAAGGCATGACTCCTAATTCTTTCTGGATAATTTATGGTAAATTTTCAAAGTCGCGACAGGGGACCCAGAAACCGTTCTGGCCCTGTCTCACGAGAACTTTAATATTTCCCAGTATACTACTCATATGGTCGTTTCGTTTCGTCCATATAAAAATAGATTCATCAAGGTTCAGTTCCATAATTTACTCACTATTTAATTCTACTTCTACTATTTTTAGTGATTTTTCAATCTCATCTCACTGCTGCTGTCCGCAACAGTTATTGCAGTAGACTATGCCAATTTCATGAATTTTTCCTTGGCCTTAATCATCCATCATACATGACACAAATTATGGCCACCTTAACAAAATTTGAGTTTCTAAGACTCGTGGCTATAGGTTCTAGCATCCCACTCGACGACCACATAGGCCATTTTCACATGGCTTAAAGTTTACAACCCACAATTCGACAAAATATAATAGCCTATACATGCCAAATGTTCTTCAACAACAAAAAACAATACCACAAGATTTCAGCGGTGTGATGACTTCAACGACGGTTCCGAACACGCAACAATACGAGTCCAAGAGACCTAAAATGGGTGACAAGAAAACACCGAGTGAGTTTACAACTCAGTAAGTCATAAGCATTCGTCAATCCACCGATAAAGTTACTACTACATGTACAACAAATGAGGCTAGGTACTCGTCCATATCGAATCTATACCATAATACCTCGGACCTTTCGGTCCAATCTCGCACCAATTCATACATCCACATTTCATATTCTACACAACAAGATAATCAAGCATTTTACACATTAACTCATTTTCCAGCACAACCATACAATTTCAATCATCACATAGATTTAAGGCTTACCAAATTCAACCCCGAGCATGAACGTATTTTCTATTCGTCATGAGCTCGAGGTACTTACCCGATCCGCTGTCCGGGATTAGCTCGATAAATGTCGCACACTCAGTGCCAATTGTAATGCAAGAGCATATGGTGAATCCGCACACTTAGTGCTATATGTATTCAACTCGCACACTTAGTGCTATATAATCAAACTCGCACACTTAGTGCTGTACAATTTAAACCCGCACACTTAGTGCCAATCTTGTCACCGTGTCCATTTATACCCGCACACTTAGTGCCGAGACCAATACCTTATGTATTTTGCTGCCTTTATACATTCAACAATGGCATCATTCCATACACATACATTTCCATTTACACACCAACTCATTTAAACACATTTGCATATATATATTGATCATTTAAATCAACACCAAATATACGCTTAATGACTTACCTTGTGTTGGGTAAAACAGTCCAAGTCGGCTACTCGATGACCTTCATCTTTCCCTTGCTTGATTCTCCTTCTTTAACTCCTTGAGCTTAATCAATAAATCAACTAGTTTAACCCTCTTGCTAAACATTCATAATTCAATTACACATGCATATGTATGTTTGTATATTCGCAACCATCCTCGCTTATTACCCATTTGGTCAACAATCTAAGCCAAGATAAGGCTTCAATATGGTTGCCTCTAACCGAATACATGCACACCAATCTATTTCCTTTGGCGAATATGCATGTCTATGTGGAGGCCAATTTTACACTTAATACTACACAAAAAAACAGCATACATTTTCCTAATTAACGCATTACATATTGTAGTTCTATACACATCTCTCATTTATTTCATAACCAAAACAACATCACAAGCAGATAGACACCTTAAAATAGTATACATGTCATACCAATTCATCATGTGCAAACATATATTCATGTAGGTGCAATGGTCGAATTCTCAAGTGGCTTATATCCAAATATACACACATATCCAAAGCTTAAATCTTACTTACCATGCAACATGCATGAATCATACTTATGGATATAACATGGCGAATACCACAACACCATACCGTTTCAATTTGGTCATGGTTAAACAAAGAGCTTAGTATCTCATTCAAAATGCTAAAAGAAAATCTAAGAATCCTCAATCCACCATCACATGAATCATTATCAAGCTTGATATTTAGCATGCAATGGCATTAACACCATATTCACTTTGGCGAATTTCATTCCCATGACATAACAAAGATTTGAACCATGGGCTAACAAGAACATCAAGCTAGCAACTAAAATATACATGAATCTCATGGCAAAACATCAAACTTACCTTAATCTAGGTACAAGTATGGCCAAACCTCCTCCTAAACCTCTTCCAAACCAACATGAAACAAGAATTCCTTCCTTCTTCCTTAGAATTTTCAGCCCAAAGGAAATGAAAATGATGAACAAAAATTCTTCTTTCTTTCTCCACACTCACGGCAATGGGCATGCATGAGACAATTTTTTCTTTTTTTTGTTCCCTTTCATTATTAAATTCCCATGCTCACTATTTTATTTTTTCTTACATACACCATTGTCCCAACATGTTTTATGACATGTTTTTACCCATAATCTCTTGTCATGGCGGCCACTAACTATTAGGGGGAAATTTGACATGCAAGTCCTCCCTTTGACTACATGCACTATTAGGTCCTTATAGATTAGCCTATCACTTTTCAAAAGTGTCACACAAGTCCTACTAACTCAATTCACATGCTATCGGCTAAATCGAAGCTTGAAATTTTCACACATTCATAATTACATATTCTAGACAATAAATATTACGTTCAAACATTTCGGTGACTCGGTTTAGCGGTCCCAAACCACTTCCGATTAGGGTCAATTTTGGCTGTCACAACTCTCCCCACTTAAGAAATTTTCGTCCCGAAAATCTTACCGTAAATAGGTTTGGGTAACGCTCTTTCATAGAGCTCTCGGGTTCCCAAGTAGCTTCTTCCATCCGTGTTTGAGCCATAACACTTTTACTAATGGAACTCTTTTGTTTCGCAACTCCTTCACTTCACGAGCTAGGATACGAATCGGTTCTTCTTCATAACTCATATCGGCTTGAATTTCAACCTCGATGGACTAATTACGTGTGACGGTCGATCTATAACGTCAAGCATCGAAACATGGAAGACGTTAGAATCCTTTCAAGTTCGGGGCAAAATCAAACGATACGCGATCGGACCGACTCGTTCAGATATTTCATATGGCCCGATGAACCTCGGGCTCAATTTTCCCTTACGGCCAAATCTAAGCACCTTCTTCCAAGGTGAAACTTTGAGAAAGACCTTGTCTCCAACCCGATATTCAATATCTTTTCTTTTCAAATCCGCATACGACTTTTGGCGATCCGGGCGACTTTCAAACTTTCACGAATTACTCGAACTCTTTGCTCGGCATCCTTAACCAAATCAACCTCAAGAATTTACCTTCACTAAGTTCACCGAATAATGGGGTACGGCATTTACGAATAGTATAAAGCCTCGTAAGGTGCCATCTTAATACTTGATTGAAAGCTATTGTTGTAAGCGAATTCAATCAAAGGCGATATCGCTCCCATGAACCACTAAACTCAAGGATACAACATCTCAACATATCTTCGAGTATTTGAATTATCCGCTTGGATTGACCATCGGTTTGGGGTGAAAGGCGGTCTTTGAAATGCAACTTGGTACCCAAAGCTTCTTGAAATTTCTTCCAAAATCGCGAGGTAAATCTCGGATCTCTATCCGACACAATAGAAATCGGTACCCGTGTAATCTCACAATCGAGAAACGTACAATTCGGCTAGTTTATCCAATGAAAAATCCGTGCGCGACGGGATAAAGTGAGCCGACTTAGTCATCTATCAACAACAACCCAAATCGCATCCTTCTTACTAGTCGACAATTGCGGCCGGACACAAAGTCCATTGTGACTCGATCCCATTTCCACTCGGGTATCGTGATCGGTGAAGCAATCTCAAGGCACTTGATGTTCCGCTTTCACTTGTTGACATATTAAACACCTCGAAACAAAGTCGGAGATGTCCCGTTTCATACCATGCCACCAAAACCGACGTTTCAAATCGTTGTACATCTTCGTACTCCCCGGGTGGATTGCCATTCGGCTACAATGGGCTTCGTTCAAAATTATTGGAATAAGTTCCGAATTCTTTGGGACACACAGACGACTTCTGAACCTCAAACAATCGTCATCATCGATTTGAAATTCCGAGTCCTTGTTCGGAACACACTCATCCCGTTTTGCAACCAACTCATCGTCGACTTTCTGAGCTTCACGAATTTGACGTATCAATAATGGTTTGGCTTTCAATTCACTACTAACACATTGTCGGGTAGGATAGACAAGTGTACATTCATCGCTTCATAAGGCAAATAGTGATTTCGGCTTAAGGCATCCGCAACCACATTAGCCCTTCCCGGTGATAATCAATGACGAGCTCATAATCTTTTAACAACTCGAGCCATCGCCTTTGTCGCAGATTTAAGTCTCTTTGGGTCATCAAATATTTGAGACTTTTGTGATCCGAATACACATGGCACTTCTCACCAAATAAGTAATGTCGCCATATCTTTAAAGCGAATACGATGGCGACCAATTCGAGATCATGGGTTGGATAATTTTTCTCATGTGGCTTTAATTGCCTCGACGATAGGCCACAACTCGCCCTTCTTGCATCAATCGCAACCCAACCCAAGTAGGGATGCGTCACTATAAATGACAAACTCTTTGCCCGATTCGGGTTGCACTAGAATTGGGGCTTCATCAAATAAGCTTTCAGTTGATCGAAACTTTTCGACATTTCTCCGTCCATTCGAACTTAACATCCTTTTGGAGTAGCCGTCATTGGTGTGGCTATCGTCGAGAAACCTTTTACAAATCGTCGGTAATAACCGCAAGCCCCAAAAAGCTCCTAACTTCGGTAACATTCCTTGGTGGTTTCCAATCGACTATGGCGAAATTTTGTTCGGGTCCACCTCGACACCGTCGCGGACACCACGTGCCCCAAAAAGCTAACCTCTTTCAACCAAAATTCACATTTATGAACTTTGCGTATAATCGCTTATCTCGTAAGATTTGCAACACTAGCCTCGGTGTTCAAGATGCTCGCTTTTATCTCTCGAATAGACCAAAATGTCATCGATAAATACAACTACGAACCGATCCAAGTATGGCCTGAAAATTCTATTCATTAAATCCATAAACACCGCAGGGCATTAGTGAGCCCAAACGGCATCACCAAGAATTCGTAGTGACCGTACCTCGTTCTAAAAGCGGTTTTGGGTATGTCCGATTCTCGGACCCTCAACCGATAGTACCCGACCTCAAATCTATCTTTGAAAACACCGAGGCTCCCTTTAATTGATCAAACAAATCGTCAATTCGTGGCAATGGATATTTATTCTTTATCGTCACTTTATTGAGTTGACGATAGTCGATGCACAACCTCATGGTTCCGTCCTTCTTCTTCACAAACAATACAAAGCGCGAAACCTCTATCCGTCAATTCTTGCAATTGAACCTTCAATTCCTTTAATTCCGTTAATGCCATACGATACGGGGCTATTGAAATCGGCGTAGTACCGGTACAACCGATGCGAATTCCACTTCTCGAACCGGTGGCAATCCGTTAACTCCTCGGGAAAACATCGAATACTCACAAACCACTGGTACCGATTCGAGTTTCCTTTCCGTCTCTTTACTTCCAAACACATACGCAAGGTATGTTTCACACCCTTTTCACATACCTCCGAGCGGTCATAGAAGATATTATCATTGGCGCTCCTTTTAAATCGATGAGACTCGACTCGGACTACCTCATTATTTGCACTCCTCAAATCAATGGTTTTCCTTTTGCGATCCACCAACGCATCATGTACGGTCACCAATCCATACCAAGAATAACATCGAATTCATTAAATGGTAGAAGCATCGGATCGGTAGGAAAAGCAGATTCTCGAATTATTAGGGGCATCTCTTGCACACTTTATCAACGAGCACGTATTAACCCAAAGGGTTTGACACTGAATTACGAACTCGAGAGACTCAACGGTAGAGTCTTCTTGGATGCTAAGGTTTCACATACATATGAGTGAGTAGAGTCGGGTCAATCAATGCAATCACAATAGTATCAAAGAGAGTAAAAGTACCAATGATAACGTCAGGGGAGGATGCCTCCTCTCGTGCGCGGATGGCATATGCTCTAGCAGGAGTACGGGTCTCGGATCGGACAGCCGTATTAGAGGCTCCTCTCTGATTACCACCCCTACCTCCAGAGATTCTCGGGGGCCTACCTCCAGCCGTCGTTCCACTAGGTCTTGCACCTTGCGTCTTATTCCTCTCATCTAGCTCCGTGCAATCTCTAATGAAGTGGTCCTTCGAACCGCATCCATAACAGGCCCTATTAACAGACTTACCCCAACATTCACCTAGGTGTCGTCTTCCACATTGGGGGCATTCAGTCTCTCTCTTGACGATTATTGCCCACACTAGCTACTCAAGTAGCTCGAGTCCGTCAATGGTCGGGCTCTAATGGAAATTCCCGATCATCCTCGACTTCTTGGTGTCCTCCACGAACCTCTTTACAGCCGAGAACGGAGCTTTACTCGTCGATCTTTTACGGTAATCTCTTGCTTCAAATTCAGCCTTCTTCTTCTCCTTCCCAAGTTCTTCCGCCTTGCGAGCTCGTTCGACTAGTGTCACGAACTCCTTTATCTCCAAAATTCCCACTAGTAACTTTAACTCTTCATTCAATCCTTCTTCAAATCTTTTGCACATCGCAACCTCATCAGCCACACACTCCAGAGCATACCGACTAAGTCTTACGAACTCATGTTCGTATTCAGATATCTGATCATCCGGCCTTGCTTGAGTTCCAAGAATTCCTTACGCTCGATCGATGAACCGTTGACTAATGTATTTCTTTCAAATTGGATTGGAAGAAATCCCAAGTAACTCGTTCATTTGGGACTATGGAAATTAAAGTCCTCCACCAATAGTAAGTGAGTCTCGAACAAGGATATAGCACACTTAAGACATTCGTCGGTGTGCATGACGATTCATCTAACACTCTAATGGTGTTATCGAGCGAACTTCGGCCTTTTCGGCATCATCGGTAACTATGGCCTTGAACTCCTCATTACGCTTCCTAATCAAGTCCACGGTGGTTTACTCACCTCACAGGATCGATGAATGGAGGCATTGCGGGCTCTTGGGGTGGAGTATTTAAATTCGGGAATGGTTGGACAGCCGGGTTGGTTCGGGCATATTATGCGACCCACTCATTCATCATGGTGAAGAAGGCTTCTTCGCCCTTCATTTTGATTATTCGCGGATGATCGAGGCTCAACAGGCGGTGTCCCTTGCGCAGAGCAGCCGCTACACTTTCAACGTCATCCGCCAAGGGTCTCTCTACCGGGTTCCATTGCTAATCAAAACAAAAATTCCAACCGTCGAAGTCATCACATTATTAAGCGCTAACAATTTGGCATGTATAGCTAGACTCACACGCTATGGTAGTCCTAGAACCGACTAAACCATAGCTCTGATACCACTAAAATTGTAACACCCTAACTTGTGACCGACGCGATTATCGGACACGAGGGGTTAACGAGACAAATCCTCTTAAAGTACCGACCAATTTGGCATTTCGGACAGGCTGGAAAACTGCGTCACCGTCGCCTTAAAAATCATATCTCGAGTTCCAAAACTCGGAAACTGGTTTTGTAAATTTTCCTGAATTTAGACTCATATACCCATCCATGGATTTATTTTTAGAATTTTGGTTGGGCCAATTGGTACATTTTATTAGCTAAAGTCACCCATGTTACAGGGATCGACTGCTCTGACCTCCGCGCGTTACAACTTGAATATCTTTCTGTACAGGGCTTTAATACTGGTGCCGTTTGTTTCTAATGAAACTAGACTCAAAATGGAATCTGTACATATAAGGCATGACTCCTAATTCTTTCTGGATAATTTATGGTAAATTTTCAAAGTCGCGACAGGGGACCCAGAAACCGTTCTGGCCCTGTCTCACGAGAACTTTAATATTTCCCAGTATACTACTCATATGGTCGTTTCGTTTCGTCCATATAAAATAGATTCATCAAGGTTCAGTTCCATAATTTACTCACTATTTAATTCTACTTCTACTATTTTTAGTGATTTTTCAATCTCATCTCACTGCTGCTGTCCGCAACAGTTATTGCGATGAACTATGCCAATTTCATGAATTTTTCCTTGGCCTTAATCATCCATCATACATGACACAAATTATGGCCACCTTAACAAAATTTGAGTTTCTAAGACTCGTGGCTATAGGTTCTAGCATCCCACTCGACGACCACATAGGCCATTTTCACATGGCTTAAAGTTTACAACCCACAATTCGACAAAATATAATAGCCTATACATGCCAAATGTTCTTCAACAACAAAAAAACAATACCACAAGATTTCAGCCGTGTGATGACTTCAACGACGGTTCCGAGCACGCAACAATACGAGTCCAAGAGACCTAAAATGGGTGACAAGAAAACACCGAGTGAGTTTACAACTCGAGTAAGTCATAAGCATTCGTCAATCCAATCGATAAAGTTACTACTACATGTACAACAAATGAGGCTAGGTACTCGTCCATATCGAATCTATACCATAATACCTCGGACCTTTCGGTCCAATCTCGTACCAATTCATACATCCACATTTCATATTCTACACAACAAGATAATCAAGCATTTTACACATTAACTCATTTTCCAGCACAACCATACAATTTCAATCATCACATAGATTTAAGGCTTACCAAATTCAACCCCGAGCATGAACATATTTTCTATTCGTCATGAGCTCGAGGTACTTACCCGATCCGCTGTCCGGGATTAGCTCGATAAATGTCGCACACTCAAGTGCCAATTGTAATGCAAGAGCATATGGTGAATCCGCACACTTAGTGCTATATGTATTCAACTCGCACACTTAGTGCTATATAATCAAACTCGCACACTTAGTGCTGTACAATTTTAAACCCGCACACTTAGTGCCAATCTTGTCACCGTGTCCATTTATACCCGCACACTTAGTGCCGAGACCAATACCTTATGTATTTTGCTGCCTTTATACATTCAACAATGGCATCATTCCATACACATACATTTCCATTTACACACCAACTCATTTAAACACATTTGCATATATATATTGATCATTTAAATCAACACCAAATATACGCTTAATGACTTACCTTGTGTTGGGTAAAACAGTCCAAGTCGGCTACTCGATGACCTTCGTCTTTCCCTTGCTTGATTCTCCTTCTTTAACTCCTTGAGCTTAATCAATAAATCAACTAGTTTAACCCTCTTGCTAAACATTCATAATTCAATTACACATGCATATGTATGTTTGTATATTCAGCAACCATCCTCACTTATTACCCATTTGGTCAACAATCTAAGCCAAGATAAGGCTTCAATATGGTTGCCTCTAACCGAATACATGCACACCAATCTACTTCCTTTGGCGAATATGCATGTCTATGTGGAGGCCAATTTTACACTAATACTACACAAAAAAAACAGCATACATTTTCCTAATTAACACATTACATATTGTAGTTCTATACACATCTCTCATTTATTTCATAACCAAACAACATCACAAGCAAATAGACACCTTAAAATAGTATACATGTCATACCAATTCATCATGTGCAAACATATATTCATGTAGGTGCAATGGCGAATTCTCAAGTGGCTTATATCCAAATATACACACATATCCAAAGCTTAAATCTTACTTACCATGCAACATGCATGAATCATACTTATGGATATAACATGGCGAATACCACAACACCATACCGCTTTCAATTTGGTCATGGTTAAACAAAGAGCTTAGTATCTCATTCAAAAATGCTAAAAGAAAATCTAAGAATCCTCAATCCACCATCACATGAATCATTATCAAGCTTGATATTTAGCATGCAATGGCATTAACACCATATTCACTTTGGCGAATTTCATTCCCATGACATAACAAAGATTTGAACCATGGGCTAACAAGAACATCAAGCTAGCAACTAAAATATACATGAATCTCATGGCAAAACATCAAACTTACCTTAATCTAGGTACAAGTATGGCCAAACCTCCTCCTAAACCTCTTCCAAACCAACATGAAACAAGAATTCCTTCCTTCTTCCTTAGAATTTTCAGCCCAAAGGAAATGAAAATGATGAACAAAAATTCTTCTTTCTTTCTCCACACTCACGGCAATGGGCATGCATGAGACCATTTTTTCTTTTTTTGTTCCCTTTCATTATTAAATTCCCATGCTCACTATTTTATTTTTTTCTTACATACACCATTGTCCCAACATGTTTTATGACATGTTTTTACCCATAATCTCTTGTCATGGCGGCCACTAACTATAGGGGGAAATTTGACATGCAAGTCCTCCCTTGACTACATGCACTATTAGGTCCTTATAGATTAGCCTATCACTTTTCAAAAGTGTCACACAAGTCCTACTAACTCAATTCACATGCTATCGGCTAAATCGAAGCTTGAAATTTTCACACATTCATAATTACATATTCTAGACAATAAATATTACGTTCAAACATTTCGGTGACTCGGTTTAGCGGTCCCGAAACCACTTCCCGACTAGGGTCAATTTTGGGCTGTCACATATAAAATAAACGAAAATGATGAAGTAAGAGAAATAATCGCATGTATCATTATCCATAGTGAATGCATTTTCTCGCTAAGTACAAAAATAACTTAGAAATTAATTTAATGCTTTCAAATTATTATTTGATTAATTATAATTAAATAAATGAATTTTGAAATTGGAATTAAATTAATTAGTTATTATGGATTTGTTGAATAAGACAATTAAATATATTTCCTTATAGATTCTAATACGGTAAAACCGCAATGACTTTAATGTAATTAGAATTGTGTTGGAAAAATAGTTTAATTGAAAAATTATTTAAATTAAATAAATAATATTTTGGGTAATAAAAATAAATATTAGGTTGGATAAATAATACCGTTCGATTAAAGTTTAAGAAACTCATATAATTGGACCTAAAATAAGAAAGTCCCAACTTGGCCTTATACCATGTAAGGGGCAGCAAACCTTAATGTTCTACTAGGGGTTTCGTTGCCCCTCTTACTATAGTTCTACTATAATACTATATTTTCTATTAAAATGATATTATTTAATTAGACATTATTCAAACAGAACTCTTATACTTTTTCTCTATAAAGAGGAATAA
This sequence comes from Gossypium arboreum, assembly GCF_025698485.1. NCBI lineage: Eukaryota > Viridiplantae > Streptophyta > Magnoliopsida > Malvales > Malvaceae > Gossypium > Gossypium arboreum. Next base: position 61,994,299 of record NC_069071.1, read on the forward strand.
CCGGTTAAACATTATAGAAAACTTAATAGATGATGTTATTATGCCAAAAACTAGTGGAAATTTATTTCACATAATAAATTCTATTTTTGGGGAAAAAAACGTGTCGTTACCGGATATAGAGAGAAAGTACCTTTCCGACTAAAAGTTAATTAAAAGTTTTCATTTTGTGGTTTGGTTTGTGTTGTTTGAGCATACACTAGAGGCAATTTGTGGTTCAAGGATAGAGGAGCATGTCGTTTGGTTGAAAATCGGGGTCGACTTAATTGCCTTGTACAAAGCTAAGGTATTATTTCAGTCAATAGGTTTATTACTCTAAATAATAAACTTCCATTATACCTAAAGTGATTTTTTTTCTTAAACTATTTTTCCAACAGAGTGATGATGATGAGATATCTTTAAGGATATACCTATCCTGAGATTTGTTTTTCTAAGAGAGTGTATGACTCATTGGGCGTGCCATTGGCTGCAGAGCCTTTTCTAATTGAATCAAGAGTCTTTAGAGTTTTATTTTGGCGAGTTTCAACTTCTTCTTTTTTATCTTGGTAATGACTATTCCCTAGCAAAACTTTCTAGACAAAGAAATTAAAATAGGATGTTGTTTGGAGGATTAAAGATGGTTTATGGCCATTATTTGGTAGTTCAACCTTGGAGACGTGATTTTTTTATAAAGGAACTACAACATTTGAAGATTATTGCTTGGATTTGTTTATCAAGTTTGCCATACTGATATTACATTAAAAGCTTAATGAAGGCTATCACGGAAGTGTTTGGGAAAGTTGTGAACATTGAATACAATACTACAATAAGTAAAGAGGGCGCTTTGAGAGGGTTGCTGCCACCCCTATAGAGTACTCCAATAGGAGTCGTGTTTTCCTATTTGAATATTATTATCTAATTAATACTTGTTCGATTGAAACTCTTTTTATTATCTCTATAAATAGAGATTGAGAGCTAGGTCATAACACGTCTCTCATACGTTGATATTCTTTCAAAATATAGAAATATTATTATTTTTCAAATAATTCTATCTTTTGACAAGAATTAGTCTTTCGATTTCTAGCTATTAAGTTTCACACTAAAATTTTTCATCGATTTGCATATAGAGTCCACACTCTAGCAAATCAAGATCAAGGATAGCACAGAAGATTGTGTGGTTGAAAGTTGAGAACAATTTACTCTGCTTTGTATAAAACACATGTACAATCCAAGTAAATAAGTTTATTGCTATAAACATCACATTTGGTCAATTTTGAAAGAAAATTTTTAAAATTCCGCTGCGCACTATTCTGTTATTTTCAAACCAAATTTTCCAACATTCCATTTACTATAGAAGTTCCGAGGGAGTTCATTAAAGGAATGTTTCCAATAAAAAAATATTGTTCTTGCATATCCTTATTGGTTTTCCAAATTAATCTTGAGGATTCATCTAATTTAGAAGAATATGTGACTGATTCATACACAACATTCCTTTTTTTTATCAACGATTCCACCAATTGATATGTTTCCACAAAGAATTGAAATTCAATTTCTTGCTTTATATCTTCAATTTTTGAAAACTTATAAAGTTTTTCTATTAAGCCCCGATCCATGAACTCACAAAATCTTTCAAATTGTATCTGATTCAACCCAGGTACTGTAGACATTTCCCCATTTTCATCCCTCTGAGCATTTTGAATTTCCTATTTCTCAAAAAAATCCTATTCTTTTTTCATTCTTCATCGAATCCTACGAATCGATCTAATAATGATGGAATTAAATTTCTATTCTGTTTACTGAATCACATGAAATTTTATCTATGAGGCTTTAAGAAGAAATCGATATGGGGCCTTTAAAATAAATGAGGATGGGCCATATAAAGTAGGCTTAGGGATACAGTCATTAAACAACATCCTACCCTACCTAAGCTCAATCATCAAGTTGTAGCGGTTGTGGAGGGAAATAAGAATAAGGTGTTGAATCAACTTGAGCAGGTTGCAAGGAAAACTATGGCTTATCAAAATAAAAATAAGAACATTAGCATGAAAGAGAGAGCCAAGAACGGGCTAAAAGAAAACAAGTAGAGCACATTAGCCCATCTAAGCCTCTACTTGCTGAATAGGTGGAATCTATTACCCAACAGCTCGATGAATAAAACCGAATGAATAAAAAATTAGATAATAAAGTGAGAAAATAACATAGATTAAATCTTGAATTAAACCGTTAATTTATATCCAAATAAAGAATTAATTTACCTTACTCTTTTCTCCCCAAGGTTTTGAGTAAAATTTAAGTAAAAAAAGAAGAAGAAATCAGAGAAAAGACAAGCTTCTCAACACCGTCCCACGGTAGAAGTCAAATAGCTGAATCTTACATATAGGTGGTACACCTAATAATTATTTCCATTTCCCAATAATTCTTCACCTGTAATTTCTTATTGGACCGTGCATTTCACTTCCCTTCTTGCGCGTCCATCTAGCTTCTAGAAACGCATTGGGTTGTGGGATATTTTTTTCTTACACAAAAGATGGAAATAATAACATGAATAAAGCGTAACGACTAACGACACTAATATAAATAAATAACTGCACCCGCTCTTAATTTCTTAGTGTACAATCGGAGCTCCGGATTCATTAACGGAGCCCCAGCTCAATTATTTCATTTTCCCTCTCTTTTAGATCTCTGTCCCATTTTTTTTTCTTTACTTTTTCCCAGATCTCATAGAAAACAAAAATATCACAAAAAGAAAGGGAAATAATATAATCTTTTTCGAAAATGTCGACACCCTGGGGTGGCATCGGCGCGTGGGCCGCCGAGGCCGAGCGAGAAGAAGCGGAGGAACGAGCAGCTGCCGAAGCCGCAGCCACTGCGGCAGCTGTTGCTCCCACGGCTGAATCTCAGAGTTTCCCTAGCCTAAAAGAAGCCGTTAGCGCGAAACCCAAGAAGAAGAAAATGACTCTTTCGGAGTTTAACATGGGGACTTACTCGTCATCCGGCGGGGGTGGACTTGGCAGTGCTAGGGTAACGGAAAACAATAAGCTGACACCCGAAGAGATGATGCTCCTCCCTATCCGACCCAAAGAACGTTCCACCGAGGAATTGCAGTTTGGCCGTCTCGGAGGTGGATTTTCGTCCTACGGGAGGTCGGGTCCCCCTGCGGGTCGGGTTATGCGTGACCGTGAAGACAGCGATGGATCGTGGGGCTCCGGAAGGAGGCAGCAGGGGGGGTTTAATGAAGAACGGCGGGGTCCGCCTTCTAGGGTTTCTGATTACGATCAACCGTCGCGTGCCGATGAGGTGGACAATTGGGCAAATGCAAAAAAAGCAAGTCCTTCACTGGATTCGGGCAGGCAAAATCGATACGGTGGGCTTGGAACTGGAGGAGGTGGTGGATTCTCTAAGGCCGATGAGTCTGATAATTGGACGGCTCTAAAACGGTCAATTCCATCTCGATCTTCGACGTTTGGTTCAGGTTTCGGTGACTCAGGACCAGAGCCTGATAGATGGTCCCGAGGTGGGGGTGGAGGTGGAATCAGAGAGGAAAGGCCTAGATTAGTTTTGGATCCACCGCGAGGGGATGTGAATGAGCTTGTGGTTAAGACAAATAAGTCGAATCCTTTTGGGGCAGCGAGGCCCAGGGAAGAGGTGCTAGCGGAGAAAGGATTGGATTGGAAGAAGCTGGACTCTGAAATTGAAGCAAAGAAGGAAACTAGTAGGCCTACCAGCGCCCACTCCAGCAGGCCATCGAGTGCACAATCGAGCAGGTCCGAAGGTCCCCTGCAGCAAGCGATTGAAAATGTCGTTAAGCCGAGGCCTAAGGTCAATCCGTTTGGTGATGCTAAGCCTAGAGAAGTTTTGCTGGAAGGCCGAGGTCAGGACTGGCGGAAGATTGATCTTGAATTAGACCGTCGCAGGATAGACAGGTTCCATTTCATTTCTTTAAGTATTTTGTTTATAATTTATTGCAAAATGCCCATAGTTGGACTTTTTCTGTATTGATATTGATATGTTTTCTCTAATGTTGTTGTTAATGATGGTTTCAAATTGCTTAGCGTATTTGCTTCAATAAATTGCCTTGGCAGTTAGCACATTGCCGTCATTACTGATTGTTTTATACTCAATAATCAGTGGGTATATTATGTTGTCAGTAAGCAGTCCTTTATTGCTAACACATTTAAGTTGACGTACGACAGTTCAAATATCATATTATGAATTGTATTTGATTGTTTTGGTGGTTGCTCTATTTTTTCTTGAACCTCTGAATAATTGCGTTCATGTTAAGATTGTTTTCTTGAACTAAATGTGGCATGTGAATTTTTCCAATATCATAGCATTCCTCTCTGACTGCTTCCTTCCAGTAGTTTGTGCAATGCATGTATTCAGATGTTTTAGGGTCTGTGTGATTTTTTTTTCCTTTGTTTCTGGGGCGGGGGGAGATGAGTTCTATCTTTATCATACAGAAGATAACTGATCTGTTCAGTATGTCAGAAAGCTGGTTTAGTGGCAAACAACAGAATTAACCAAACATTTTTTATTTTTTGATTGACTGGATCATTTTTTTGAAGTTCATAGAGTAGCTGAGTACCTGATGTTGGAGCATAGGGCTCCATCTTAGAGACTAAATTTCAATTATGAGTTCCGGACAGATGTTTGGCTTCTAGATCAAGCTTTTAGCGTTTTCATGCATTAAATTCAGATGTATTGTTGTATACTAAAAATTGTTCATTGATGAATACACAACTAGCCAAATTGTGACTTAAATTATTTTCTTGGTTATGTTACCATAAGCGTTGGGGCTTGTTGAATAAGAAGCTTTTACTTTTTTTTTCCTTTTTTGGGGGTTAGGGGAGTGAAATATGTTTTTCTTTCCGTTTTTTGGCCCAGGGGGTTCCGCTTTCTATTTTCTTTTTTCTTGACCGCTAAGCTTTAGTTCTATGCATATTCCTAAATTTACATCCATGTACTAAATTGAAAGTGCTAAAATTCAGTGTTGTTGTTGGTTTGTTATCATTGCCACTTGTTGCCTTCTGGTGCAGGAAGTCAACAAAGTTTTACTATCCTTAGTACTCTTCAGAAATTGTTTATGTACTGAAATACTGAAATTGCTCTGAGATTAATGTGGAGCACAATGCACGGGTAGTTCACATAGCAGAGAGTTATTACCTTTAAATTTGTTCTTTTTTGGTCCAAGTTCATATGGCATGATGATATTACTACACTTTCTAACATCAAAGCTTTTTTGCTCGAATGCTGGTAGGCTTCTACTCTTCTTTATGATTCTTGAATTGCATTGTTTTAGTTCAAATTCTTTTCTTTTTTTGTCCATAATGCTTTTATATGCTTTTTTTAAAATCATTATGTGATATTTCAAGTGTTTTACTCGGTTTTATTTCCTCTTTGAGTCACCTTAATTATGTTTCATCTTTCATCCTTCTTCCAGTTTATTAATGCAATTGGTTGTAAGCTGCTGCTTCTTTATCAATTTCCCTTGTGATTTTCCATTTTTCTGTGGTAACAGAATGCTTTGTTGTATCGATGTGATTGATTGTGATTTCCTGTCCAAGGCTGTCATTTAGATGGTTTCAGATGCCTCATTTCATATATGGGCTTGCTTGTCATTGTGGGTCAATTCCATTTTGTTCCTCTCTTGTTTGCAAGCAACTGTTGAATATATTGCCCACACCATTATGTACATTTCTAATGAGTAAAATGTTTCAGGCCAGAAACAGAGGAGGAAAAGATATTGAAAGAAGAAATAGATAACTTAAAGGAGCTTGAGAAAGATTTGACCCCAACTTCGGAATCTGGGGACCAACACTCTTTACATGAAAAGCTTCTTCACAAGGAAAGGGAATTAGAGATGCTGATACTAGATTTGGAAAACAAAGCTAGATTTGGGCAGAAAGTTGTTGAAGGGCCTGGTTCTGGAGCTGGCAGGACTGGCAGCTTCACGGATAGACCTCCTCCTCAATCTGGATCCATTGATGGCTCTAGAAGTGTGGAGTTCATGGATAGGCCCAGATCTGGTGGTACTGCTGATGCATGGACAAGGCCAGGTGATGACCGAAGAGGATTTCAAGGTGGCAGGGATAGAGGATTTGTAGGAAACAGAGATATGGACAGGTAAGGGTATAAATCTTAGCAGTTTAATCTCTCCTGCCTTTCCTGCTCTTTCTTTATCCAGTCTTCATGGAAAACTTGGCCTCCTTATCTGAGTTTTCTTGTTTTTGTTTCTTTCTTTTTTTCCTGCCCTTCCTGTTATATATATACATAAACACAGAAACACATATATGCAGGAGAATTTAAGTTTAAGTGTGGTATTCCAAGGTCCTTTTTCATGCAAATGTGAAGCCTTTTTTTTTTTTTTTTTCTCTTTTGATGAATTAGAAACCTAGCAAATTCATTTCATAAGGTTTTAAAGACACATTTTGCTTTTGTCCCTGTCTAGAAACTGATGCATCTTAATGAAATGAAGTATTTATAGTTCTTTCAATCAGTCCTGCGTCATGATTTTGTATGTTATCTTTTGAGTTGTCTAACTAAATACTGGCATTTTGCAGTTCTGTGATGGCATTTGTGATGCTCTTTTGCACATCTGCTCATAGAAATCAGGCTGATGAAATTATGTTTTTTTAATATGGCAGGCCAAGGTCAAGGGAGAGATGGTGAACCGCCATTGGCATTGTTTTGTTGAACTCTGACAACATGGACCAATAATATTTTGTCACCTCTCTTCTTTTCCTACTGTTCTTTTGCTCTGGTAAAGTGGAGCAAAGGATTCTTGGAAACAGGGAGCTATGCGTTAAATCTTCATACCATATGTAATATGGCCACTCAGCCCATCATTCTTTTTATTTTTATTTTCTAAAGCAAGGAGAGCCTATATTTGGTAGGACTCAAATTTTGTTTAAGAAACAATGTGGGAATATTCCGTTGGAATGTTATAGAGATAATGTAGTGTTGAGGTTGGTGAATTTCGTTCGGGTGGTTTTGGTGTGACATGATTGAGATGGATCCTTTTTTAATACTTCTCTAGTTAATGTTTAACTGATTTATACTTATTTACAGTTACTCAAAATAATGAAATGGCACATTCTCTGCTTTCCAAATCACTATTAAACCAAACATGGACTTCAGCTTGATTTGTACAATTTTGGTGTTCCCTTCTCATCTTCCCGTGTCCACTTCAATACATTTCATTATATTTTGAATAAAATCAGACTGGATAAAATTGATTTAGGCAATAAAAAAATTACACTTTTTGAAAATAAAAATTCACCTATTAGAAGTCGTTGACATTTTGTAGTTATTCTGTTAAGGATTGCAGAGTCCAGCATTATTATCTTAATGTGCAACTCAAAATAAATTTGGACATTTATTTCTGTAGATTTATTTTAGATGTAACTTTTAAATTATAAAATGTATACAAAAATTTATTAAAATTGTAAAATATTATAAAATTATAAATAAAAAGAAACAAAAATTCAAAAACATTATTTAAAGAATTCAAGTCTAAAATAAACCTAGATAAATAGATATCCAACTTTATTTAAATCTAGACAAATAACTTTCTAGATTTTTCTAGATATAGTTTTGTTTTAAATTAAAAATATATAGAAATTAAAAAATATGTAAAACATTATTACAAATTTGTAAAACATAGTAAAATTATAAAAATAGAGAAATAAAAATTCAATTACACATATATGCTAAACAAAATTTATTTGTATATATATATATATATATATTATTTTATTTTATATACATGTTTGATCATAACAATAAGTTTATTTCTCAACATTGCATGTTGCATTGAAGTTAACAACAGACAGAAAATGATCTTAAAGTATATCAAACACCAAGACCGCAATTAACAAATTAGATAAAACAATAACCAATTATAGGAAATTCAAGAACTATGTTAAAAGTCCTTGCACTATAAATTTTTTTAATTTAGTTACTAAACTATTTGAACTCGTTTTTTTGTTATTGTGTCATTAAAAAATTAACCGGATGAGGTGGATATTTTTAAATATTTTAATTAAAGGTTTGCTAGAAAGAAAGAAGGAAAGTAAGAAAATAGAAAAAAGGGAAAATGAAAAAATAAAAAAAAGAGAGGAGAAAAAGATAAAAGAAAAAATACTAAAAAAAGAAAGATAATATTATGGGGAAATTTTGGGTAAATATTTCGATTTTTTTTAAAAATTAGGTCTTTGGGCATTTTTTTTTATTTAGGGAAATAGGATGATTTTAGGAGAGAGAAAAGAAAAGTACGTCCAGCTGCGTGCATTGAAATCAGAACAGTGATTTCTGGAGCACAAATTCGAGCCAAAAATAAAATTTATTTTAATTTTATTAGATGGTTCATATTATGTTAGAAATTCCATGTGAAAATTATGATAAAATTTTTTTACTGATTATGTGTTTAATTACGGGAAAGACCAAATCGCATAAAATGCAAAAGTTAAATTCTAGTAGCTAGAATGATTAAATAGCTATGGAATTCAAAACTTGACGTCCTTTTATGGTAATTAAACCATTAAAGAAAAGTATGTAGATATTTTTGTTGACTCATCCATGGAAATTTAGAAAAAGGGCAAGGATTAAATTGGAAGTTGAATTAATTTAATTAATTAAAAGATGATAAAAGAAATATCATCTTATTTTCTGTCATCTTCATCCCCAAAATACATGGAGACCCTAGGAGAGAGGGAAGAAAATTTCTTGGCTTAATTTGGTAAGTTTTCTTGTCCCATTTTTAGTAATTTTGATATTTTTGAAACTAAGATAGCTTAATCTATCTATTTGAGGGATCAATTTGAAAAGTTATCAAAGAATGGAAATTATGTCATGGATGGATATGTTGAAAATTTGAAATTTATGGTAGAAAATGAAAGGTTGTTGATAGATAAATAACTTTTACAAAGTGCTTTTTGATGAAAACATGACTTAGGGACTAAAATGTAAAGTTGTGAAAATTGAAGAAAAATTTTGAATTTTATAGAATGTATGTGCTGTAAATTTTATAGTGAATTTTTGGCTAGGCTTGGAATAGGGAGTAAATTGCATAAATTTCATTTTCCGATCCTAAGGACGAAATTAGAATTTATGGAAAAGTTAGGGGCAAAATGGTAATTTTGCATAGGATGTAAATTGAGTCCACTTGAATGTGAAATGTGATTTGATGAATAAATTCATTTATATAGATTCGGATGACACAAATTCGAATCTAGATCAAGGAAAAGAGAAAGTTTCGGATTAGTAAATTTATATATGTGAACAAGTGTCGAGGTAAGTTCGTGTAACTTAATTGAGCTTGTAAATATGATAAATTGAATGTTGTGTTGTATAGAATGTGTTTTATATCTATGTGAGTTAATTTTAATGTTATAACATAAGAAATGATTACATGTTTGAGATTGTTTGAAAAGGGTTAAATTCCATTTGATTATTGGATTTTGATGGATAAACGAAATTTCCTTACTGAATGAGGTCCTGCATTGTTGCTGACGGGATTTAGCCTGGATTGGTAATCCTGATATAATCCCTCTCTAGCATATGTTACAATTAGGATTTAGCTTGGACTAGTAATCCTAATTGAGCGCTTCTGAGCATATATTACAAAAAGGATTTAGCTTGGACTAGTAATCTTGTTATATGTTATGAGGCTCGAGAGTGTGCTTTTCGATTAAGTGCCCTAACAGGTACTCCTGAATATGAATTGGCAGGTTATTAAATTGTACACCTTGAGTGTACTGTTTGAATATCCATTGAAATTTCAATGATTCAACGGATAAAATACTTGACATGATATGAGAATTATGAGACGAAATGAACGATGTCTTGAAAGAATATAGTATGATGAGCTCATCTGTGCTTACTCGATGCTTATGTGAATAATATTTATGTAACTAACTTGTTTGATTGAGTGTATGTGTATAGGTAAAATTCCAAATTAATGAAAAAGCATGTTATTGAATGCTTAATGTTAATAAATGTAAATTGGTAAGTTTTAATTCCTATTATACGAACTTACCAAGCATGTAATGCTTATTTAGTTTTATTTTCCCTATTTTATAGTGCTCGGAAGCTCGCGAAGGTTGGAGATCACTTGGAGCATCATCACACTATCCACTAGCATTTTTCGGGTATATATAGTAAAAATCATTTTGATATAATGGCATGTATATGATACTTGGCCATTAGTGGCTTGAAAATGATGTTTGTAACCTAGCCATTAGTAATGGTTTATTTTGGTATTATAAAGTAGGTTATTATGATAAACACACATGTGTTATGTTAAGTGTATGTGGTCAAATGATGTTAATGCCTAGGTTAAACTAAGGTAAGATTATAAACATATGTGTATGTTATGTTATACCATATTTAGATGTTAAAAATTGCTTGAATCCAATGCTTGAAATGGTTGGTATTTGGATGTAAGTTTTAGTGTAGGTCATTGGTATGATTTTGGGTGAGAAAAGAAGCTAGAAATGGCTTATTTTGTCCACATGGGTAGACACACGGGCATGTGTCTTGACAGTGTGTGACACATGGCCTGATACATGGGCGTGTGGTTAGGTCATGTGTCCCCTACATCTTAAATTTGAGAAAACAAAATGCTCAGAATTGAGCACACGGGCAGAGATACGGGTGTGTGTCTCAGCCGTATGTGCGACACGGCTTGAAACATGAGCGTGTGTCTTGGCCGTATGAAACCTACACCTAATTTTGAAAATTTAAATTAACCACATGATCTAGCACACGAGTGTGTGGTTGGCCGTGTGACACAAGTCAGAAAGCTACCTAGTTTCGAACACAACCTAGCACAAGTGTGTCCTAGGGTCACACGGGTGTGTGAACCCTGTAACTTGAAATTTTTTTGAAATTTCACGAAAACTTTTTAGAGTTCCCAATTAAGTCCTGATTTGATTTTAAAGCTCATATTAGGCCTCGAAGGTCCATTTAAGGGACGTTATGAATAATCTCAAGAAATGAATAGTGATTATTATGAATTATTTGTAAATGTTCTGAAAACTCTGGTAACACTCTGTAACCCTGTTCTGGTGACGGACTTGGGTTTAGGGCTGTTACAGCACCTCACTTACAAATTCTTTTATTTTTTTCACGTATTTTTTTCTACTCATTTAATTTTATTTTTTTTATCTTGTGGTGGTAAATTACCTATAATAGGTGGTTGGTTCTACATTTGTTGTTGCTGTTGCTGTCAGATGACTCCTACGAATTATTCTTTCTAGATCTGTGATTGGCTCTATAGGTGTTCCCTTTACAACGAGTCATACACTAAACCAAAAAGAAGAAATTAGTAAAATTAAGAAAGTAAAATCGTAGATATAATCTAAATGTTTTCTAATTATTCTATTAAAATAAAAAAAATTAGAACTAAACTAGTGACGTTGCCTCTTCGGTAATAACGCCAACAACTTGATCGCCTCTAGACTTACCAACGTCCAAAGTAGAAATCTTGCACAAAATATATTAAAAGGTGGTATCCGCAAGTATACGGGTCAGGTTGCAATATAGTTACAACGTAGTAGATGAGTACTTTGAGGATCAAACCCAAGAGATGCGAGTACTAGGTTAATTTTAAACCTAAGCGCAAATAGATCTAATAAGTACTTTAGATAGATTATATTACGATGAAATATTAAGAAAGGTTTTTGGGATTTTTAATAATAAAAAGAAAAGAATAAGTAACAAGAAATCAAATAACAGAATCTATCAAATTTTAGAATGGGTGATTAGCTCATTTCGGTAACCATAACCAACTGTCACTTTGGGTTTTCTTATTCAATCAACTAGTTGATACCCTAGAAAAATATTTTGGTCTTCCACGAGAATAATGAGTTGACAAGAACTACTTATCTTTTGACCTCACAGTCCATACCGGTTCAGGGTTAAGGTGTTCACAGATAGGCCGTACAAATTTTGGATTAATTCCCACCTTAATGACTTCCTGGGGTCGTCAAGGCTAGGGTTTAAGTTCTTCCTTTCCTGAACAATTATTCCACTAAGAGAACCCTACAAAATAGTTAATTAATCGTACCTTGACTCCACTCACTAATCCCTCACAGGAGGATTAGTTAGTCATGATCTCATAAACAATGTAGACTTAATATGCATAATAGAAATGAATAACAATTCAAGAATATAAAGTTTAGAAGAAGCCTGATTTGTATTGAATAGAATGTCGAATCCTCACAAAGTTTCATCAAGTTCACCAATTTGATCTCTTCTACAAAAGCAAAAGAACAAAACTAAAATAAACCTAAAGCCTAAGAAAAGAGAAAGACTAAAGACTAAAACTAGGAAGAAAATTATACAATATAAAAAGCCATCCATAACATGTGTTAAATGAGCCTATTTATAGACTTAGAGTGGTTGTCGTCCTCAACCCTAAGTTAACTATGATCCTCGTGCTTAATGTTTGATTGTGCTGACCAAGACCCTAAACCCTAGGCCTCATTCAACCCCTAAGGTCAATAAAAGCCTCAAATTACAAATTTTATTGAATGCAACTCGAATTATCAAAACTTAACTAAAACTTAACCAAAGTGCTTGTACTTAAGCTCCTAAAGTGCAAAAACTAGTTTAATCTGCTACACTGAATTACAACAAATCAAACTCCCCCACATTTAAGTTATTGCTTGTCCTCAAGAAAAGCAAACAAAAATAATAAATGAAAAGATGACCCTTGAGCAAGTATTGTACAAATGTTAGCTTTCGAGCACATGAATAAGCATTTCATATTCACACATAATCTTGGCATGATATATAGTTGACTTACCATTTTTGATACCAAACACCTAAGTTCAGTATATTACAAAGCATACAAGCATTAAGGGTCTCAAATGTAGGGATCCGTTAATAAATTCTACAAGTAATTTGATTATCCTAGCAAAATACAAATAGTTGTAACTACAATTATTCAGTATAATGTCAAATTGTAAATAAGTCTACCTAGATCACATATGTCTTTTCAGCTTGTAATGTTCTGAGGCTTGGGACATGTATGGATTTTAAGAATAGTAAGCATCAAATTGTTTCAAGCATGAAAATAGTATGGCATATCATCTTGTCCCCTATTCTCCCCTTTAATGACCCTTTCCCGATCACCGCCTTATTTCTCCTTCTCCACATTCCTTCTTTCTCTCTATAGGAAATCTCAGTATCATATAGTAACTATGACTAGCTCATGAGTTTTTGTACACTTAATGAATGAGTTTTTCTATTTTTTTGACTTTGCCTCTTTTCCTTCTTTTTCATGGTAACTCACTCAAAAATGCTTTTATTCTTTTCACATTCATTTTCTACTTATTTAATTATTTTTCTTTTTCATTTTTTTCGTTTTGCACTTGTAAGATAACCTATAATCACCATACTACACTGATCTTTCCTATCACTCTGTTTTTATAAAACCACCGTAATGTATCTAATTAACCCTCAATATGTATGGCTAGACGTCTATAATCATGCAATTCAAGACCAAATAAAAGGGTAAGCACAAATTATTATTTTTAGCTCAGATTTTGTATTGAGGTTCATCATGAAGTGTTTTCTGGCTCAAAATATGTACAAAGGATAAAAGAACAAAGGTTAGCTTTTCGGCTCTGAGTGTATACCAGATAATGCCTTAGGTCATCCCTAGGTATCTCAATATTCAAAAATTTAATCAACTAAACAATCACAGATTCAACAATATATCATTCATGCTAGAATGCTTGTTTCCTTGTATTCTCTATATCATTTGGTACATTTAATTGCTTAATGCCTATTTACAGTGTAATATATAGAACTTAATAGTCAAATAATCAAAATTTTAAAATCACCTATCATCATGCCAAATTTACTATAAATACAATCAACCTATGTATATGCTTCTAACCAAACACTTGTATTTCTACAAGCTCAAGCAAATAATCGACAAGGAAAATCAAAGAAAAGTGTAAAAATTAAACAAAATTTTCTATGTTATCCTCACACTTTTGATAGCACATTGTCCTCAAGTGTAACCCCAAAAAAGATAAAGAAACAAGTTACCCGATTGATCGTGATCGTTTCGTAGGCGATTGGTAGGTGCTTTCTCCTTCGATCATTGAATGTACAAAATTGTTGTCCATTTTCCATGTTGGGTTCCTACATATAAAATTTAAACAAAACACAAAAAAATTAATTATCCATTATTACTCCTACTCTGAACAATGTAAAAAAAAAAATCATCCCAAATTTAATACGATCTTTAAAAACAAAAATTAGAGGTTTAATTATCCTCTTCAAAATCCATCTTGTCATCTTCCTCCCCTTCGTCTTCCTCTTTATCATCTCATTCTTCCCTTTCACTCTCATGCTCATCTTTTTCCTGCTTTGGATGCGTTGGCCCAATCATATATGTCATCTAATTGGCTACCCTAATATTGTTCTGTCATGCAAACTCCTGAAAAATCAAGCCTGACTCCTGCATCTAGTGTATTGTCCAATCCAACTTTAGATGACTATGCTCGCCAATTTCTTGTTGAGTGGTCTATTTTGCTTTCTTTTGAGGTGAAGCCGAGGTGACCTTCGTCTCTTGTTGGAATTCGTTCCACTCCTTTATCTGTTTTGCCTGAAGCTCAGTGTACTATGTATACAAGGTTTTGCCAATTATACTTCGGGATGGCTTCATTGAGTATTCTGTGGATACCATCAGAATGTCTACTCTTTTGTATAAAGTCGTCACTAAGTGAGGAAAGAAGACTCCCACTTTCTAGCCACTAATGTATCGCTTCATATTTTTATATATATGTTTTTTTCTGCAAAACAGCGTAAAGCAAAACTACTCAAAAGGTATTGACATTTGATACATTTAAAGTAGGAGCTATTTGAGTGCACAAAAATTGAATCCACATTTTTGCTTCAGGAAACATTATTTCTTGATTAAAGGATGTAGGGATATTAGTACCTAGGTGGCATTTCCATTCATTCCTTCGTTCTGTTAGGAAATTTATAAAGTGATCCATGTTTATATATCGAAAATATTCTAAATCAGTTTCTTCTATAATATCTTTTTCATAAAATGGAGCATTATGAAATTCACAAATAACTCGAGAGGTGATTCGTATTTTTTTCCCTCGCACAAGTATCATTTCCCATGAATATCCTTCGGCTTTTCTAGGCTATTGGTCCTACAAAGATGCATAAAATTCCTCAACTACAAGGACTATCGTAGAGTCTTTTGAGATCGTACAATAACGTTCCCATCTATGATATCTAACCAAAGGCCATATCTCCTGCCAGAGGACCACCATTGATGGTTCAAATCTCCTCTCTTGAATAAACGTTTTTCCCTGAAGTTAATTAATCATAACTCCACTCGTTAATCCCCCATAAGAGGATTAGTCCCTCATGAATCTCATAAACAATATAGACTTGATATGTAGAATAAACATGAATAACAATTCAAGAATATAAAGTTTAGAAGAAGCCTAATTTTTATTGAATAGAATGTCGAATTCCCATAGAGTTTAATCAAGTTCACAAATCTTATCTATTCTGCAAAAGCAAAAGAACAAAAATGAAATAAACCTAAAGCCTAATAAAAGAGAAAGATTGAAGACTAAAGACTCCATGACGAAGTAGTTCACGCCGTTCTTAAAGCTGTACCGCTTCAGGACAACAAGAAAAACGTCTTAGTTCTGGTATTCCATTCCAACTTTTAGCACTCGTACATCACGAGATGTGCTTGTATTACCAGGTGTTCTGTGCGGTAGCTACAAAAACTCTAAACCACCCTCAGCTGATAGGTTGATGCTTGTCATGTGGGGTAGAGGTTCATATGCCCTAAATCGTGAATTTGGATCCGGGGCATTATTCAAAGCGTTATCGTCAGACATGCAAGGTTTCGACTCTATTGAAATTGGCTACGATTCAGAAAATAGTACTTCTAAACCATCTAGACTGCATTGCCAAATTGGCTTAGGATTTGACTCCTCCCCATCAACTGTATCCACTGCCCTTTCTTCCTCACCTGCATCCTCTTCCTTGGCCACCGCTTTTTCCTCACTACATCTTCTTCCTCAATCGTATTTTCCTCACCTGCACCTTCATTGTCACCTTCAAGTAAGGGGTTAGACGTACCCTCATCGGTCCTCGTCGAAAGGAGTAGGTCATCGGTTCTCTTGTAACCCATGAGCCCATCAAAAAATGAATCAGTTTGATGTTCGTGTACATCAATAATCCCCCATATAACTGCTTTTGCCCCATGATATCGACCTAGTACCGAAGTTGAAATTGAATGCACTGATTAAATGTCGAGCCCGAGTGTCCAGATTGGGGTTATGCTTAAGTCATGACAGGTACTGACTATCGAAGTTTAGATCCGTGCCAAAGATCAATGAGTGTGTACCCAACGATATCCTAGGAACATCGTAGTAGCCGCTTTATAGCAGGCCAGTGAACCCATTGCATGACTGTGTCATAGGACTTTCAGTTTCAACTTCGATTCCCGTATTCGCTGCAATGGTAGTCAAAGATGGGCCAAATCCATCAGCCTTGGCGAACTCGATGTATAATTCCATTACAATATTTTCGCTTGAGCAGAGCGATGATATGACTGTCTCGAGATAGACCTCGCTAGTCACATCAATAGGCCATACCTATAGGGGTCAATGGACGAAAGATATCTGCATTGCAACTTCGAAATCCTTCCCTAGGTCGATCCCCTTGCTTTCTTCCTAATTCTGGTCCGTAACTCACGCAATTGAATAGTAGTATTGAACATCATTTCTACAGACTTCACTCCTACAAACACCACCCTGACCTCTGTATTACAAATTTGACCGTCATAGTAAATAGCTGATTTCGCTCATTGACTCATTTCAATTTTGGTTATGAATTTGGATTAAAAATTGCAAAAAAAAATAAGTAGAGGGTTGTCCAAATAAGTACACACAACTCTCGCAACACAAATATCCGATGTTTGTTTGTTAGTAGTTTGATGCGTGTCTAAGTTACAAAAGTTATGTCCCATTCATAGGAAAATTATATAGGGATAAAGAGAATACATGCTTCAAATTTCATTTATGAATGCACGCATTCGTGGCATTTTTTATGATGCAATCCATATTCAAAGCACGTTCAGAAGTTGTATAATTTTATCGCACTCGTGTTCCCCAATTATTCTTCATCTCATAACGTGCTCATCGAGTATCTTGAAAAGTTGCTTGTATCCTTAGTAAGAAAGGATATTTTGTTAAAGAAATCATGCCTAGTAGGGTGAGCTTTTCTGCTGATGCTTTCTCTAACAAAATTCCTTCTGTCCAAAATTAAAAGTCTGATGCTTCATATTTTTTAGCCGCTTTAACCTCATTTCTAATATGTTCTTCACTCCTCCAACGTGTTTTCAATTAAGGGAATTTTTTTTGCAAACAAACCCTTCTCTGTGCCTATAAAAGGGGTTCCATGCACTAAACTTCATTGTTCCATAAACATCTACCACACACTCTCCACTTTTACTTCATAAATCATTTTTGGGTGCTAAAAATTTCGGTCACAAAAATTATTTCCTTAATGTTCGAGGTATTCTTGAGTCATTGATGATGCGATATCATTTCGGCCGTACACATTTCATATATCATGCCAATTGGGGACCATTACTTTCGAAGCCTATCTTAGGGAAGTCAGGTTCGGGGTGGTTTTTCTTTCAACGGTCAATGGTGGAAGTCCACTTGGAGGTTTCTATCGAAGCCAATTGTGTTGTAATGGATCAGGGTGTAACAAGGGAGCCAGTTAATGGTCGTTACATGGCCACAAGCTCAATCTTTTTGAATACCCGAAAATGATGCTCTATAAATACCATACCGAAGTTTGAGGGCATATTCATACAGAAAAACTTTGGGGCTTCTCGCTATAATTTTTCTCCATTTCCAGGCAACCAATACCTTTAATGTGACAGCCCAAAATTGACCCTAGTCGGAATGTGGTTTCGGGACCACAAAACCGAGGCATAAAAATAATTTAAAATTTATTTTGATGCCTATAATATGTGTGTGCTCATGTGTGACATTTTTGATGATTGATTTAGTGTTATAAAGGTGAATTCCACTAGAAAGGACTTAGTAGTGAACTTTGAAAGTACGATAGGGAAATGTGTGATGACTAATTAAAGCATGCATGCAAAATAATGGACTTGCATGTCAAATTCCCTCTTTTATAGGTGGTGGCCGGCCATGACATGGTTTATGGGCAAAGAAAACATGTTGAAACATGTTTTGTTAATGGAGCATGAAAGAAATGATTAATAATTAGATGTGGGAAGAGAAACAAAAAAAAAATGTGTGTGAGAGTGTAGCATTCCCCCCATTGCCGTGCAACTAAGAAAGAAAACAAAAAAATTTTGTTCATCCTTGTTCTATCCTTTTTGGCCGAAAATACTAAGAGGAAGAAGAGATTTTGCTTCATTTTCTTTGTTTAGAAGAGATCTAGAAGGATATTTGGCTAAACTTGCATCAAGATTAAGGTATGTATGAGGTTGTGTCATGAGATTCATGCATGTTTTAGTTGCCAACTTGATGTTCATGTTAGCCATGGTTCAAATCCTTGTTATGCCATGGAAGTGGTATTTGGTCAAAGTTGATATTGTGATAAAGCCATTGCATGCTAAATGTGAAGCTTGATGATGATGCATGCAATGATGGATTGACTACTCTTGAAATTTCTTTTTAGTATTCTTGAGTAGGGCATTGAGTCCTTTGTTTAACCATGACCAAAAATTTAAAAGGAGTATGGTGTGTGAGGTATTCGGCCATGGCATGCTCATGAGCATGGTTTATGTTTCTTGCATGTTAGTTAAAATTTGTGTTTTGGATGGTTATGAACACCTTGAAATTGACCTTGCACCTATATGTGTATATGTGTTTGCCCATGATGATTTGGTTATGAAGTAAATGATAAATATGTTTGTTTAAAGAAGAAATGGTTGAAGAATGTTTGTGAAACTTGCATGTATATTCGGCCTAGTACTTATATGGTGTGAAAATCTCGAAATTTATTGTTGATTTGTGCAAGTATGACTAAGTCTAATCGGCCATATGAGTGCTTGATGCTATGTTATAATTATTGAGCTTAAGTATGTGGATGTAAGTGTGTACGGCCTTATAAGGGTTAAGTACCTTGGATACCCCTTTTGATATTCAAAACGATTAAATCAATTTATTTGTTAACATTAAGCTCAAGAGCAAAGGGGAACTAGCTCCAATAAAGGAAAAGAAAAGGTGATTGAATAGCCGTTGAAGCGCTCGATAATCTCCAAGGTAAGTTTTCGAGTATCGAAACTTAGATTTTGATTCGATTGAACAAAGTAATAAGCAATCGAAATTGTGCCCTTGTATGTGGCCATTGAGCCGAAATGATATTCTTGATTAAGTAAATTGTGCATAAAAGTTTGTTATGAAATTGAAACAAAGATGTGTATGAATGTGCGACCAGATATCCGGGCTAAGCCCAAGGCAATTGTGCGACCAGATATCGGGCTAAGCCCAAGGCAATGGTGCGAGCTATGATATCAGGCTAAGCCCAAGGCAATTGTGCGAGTTGTGATATCCGGGTTAAGTCCCAAGGCATTTGTGCGGGTTACCATAACCGGCTATGTCCTCAAGGCGTTTGAACGAGTAGCTATATCCGGTTAAACTCAAGGTATGTGATTTGAAAATTATAAGCTTGCTGGAAAATTTTCAGTTAATGCACTCGTGAAATTCCCAACAACAAGGTATGTGTTGTGTGTGCTTTGCACACTAGGAGTAAGTGCGTATGAATATTTGCTCCAATGATAAACGAGTTATCAGCCTTAACTAAGCCGTTATTTGTGTATGAATATAAGAGTTGGGATTGTGAAGTAAGCATGTCATTGAGAAATTGTGCATATGAATTATTGTTTAGCTACTTGAATGCTGTGCTTTGGTTGTGTGTAAATTATGGCTCGAAACTTACTAAGCATAAATTGCTTACTCCGTTCCTTTATTTCTCTGTTTTATAGATTTTGCTCGTTAGCGATCGGATTCGGGATCATTAAAGTCGAAGTCATCTACACTATCAAAGCCTCCATTTTGGTATAATTTTGGTTGAACTTTGAAATGGCATGTATAGGACTACCCTATTGTTGAAGTCATGTACCTTTCGGTTTTGTGTAAGCTTGGATAGCCATGCGAAAATGGCTTATATACGTTTTTAGTATGATTCAATAATCGTTTGTATGATGATCATTATGGTGTATGGAATTGTTTTGAAAAG
Organism: Gossypium arboreum; assembly: GCF_025698485.1. NCBI lineage: Eukaryota > Viridiplantae > Streptophyta > Magnoliopsida > Malvales > Malvaceae > Gossypium > Gossypium arboreum. The sequence goes on from NC_069071.1 coordinate 62,014,558, forward strand.
ATTAGCCATTGGAATGGTTAATCATGATCACACTTTGTGCTATGTATGCAATAAGGGCCAATTGAATCGTGGAAATCATGAAATTAGTAAAGGTTACCTTGAAAACAGATGCTGGCAGCAGCAGTGGTGTGGTTTTGAAAAATCACCAAAATTTGTAGGAATGGTATTAAATAGTGAATAAGTTATGTAATTGAACCTTGATGAGTCTACTTTCATATGGAAGAAACGAAACGGTCATAGAAGTTACATGTTAAGAGTTATTAAAGTTATTGTGAGACAGGGCCAGAACAGTTTCTGGGTCCCCTGTCGCAACTTTAAAAATTTACTATAAATCATCCAGGAATAATTAGAAGTCATGCCTTATATGTGCAGCTTCCATTTTTAGTCTAGTTTCATTAGAAACAAACGGCACCAGTATTAAAGCCCTGTACAGAGAGATATTCAATTTGTAACGCGCGAAGGTCAGAGCAGTCGATCCCTGTAATATGGGTGACTTTAACTAATAAACTGTACCAATTGGCCTGACCAAAAATTCTAGAAATAAATCCATGGAAGGATATATGAGTCTAAATTCAGGGAAAATTTACGGAACCAGTTTCCGAGTTTTGAAACTCGAGATATGATTTTTAAGGTGGCAGTGATGCAGTTTTCCAGCCTGTCTGGAAATGCAAAATTGGTCAGTGCTTTAAGAGGATTTAGCTCGTCAACCCCTCGCGTCCGACACCGGCGATGGTCTCGGGTTTGGGGTGTTACAATTTTATTGGTATCAGAGCTACGGTTTAGTCGATTCTAGGACTACCGTGATATGTTTGGGGTTTAGCTATACATGCCATTAAATGATGAATTGATAGTGTGGTGATTTCTGACAATTTGACTTTGTGTTTGTTTATAGCAATGGATCCCGATCCCAACCGAGCAATAGCTGATGATGTGGAGAGTGTGGCGCCTGCTCCCAGGACAAGGGACAGCGCCATGGACTCTCAACCTATGGCCAACAATCCGAATGATGAGGCTAGGCAAGCCTTTTATAGTGTGATGAATGATTGGTTTAACCAATACATTCGAACTAACACTACTGTTCCACAACCTCCATTCCCGACAAACGCAACCCCGCACCTACAATACCTCCATAATTGACCAAATAAGGTCAAGTAAGCCCCAGCTGATGAGATTCAAAACATGGGGCCACTGAATTTAAAGCTACGGATGACGACGATGCCGAGCAAGCTGAATTTTGGTTGGACAACACTATCCGGTGCTCGATGAGCTATCTTGTACACCGATGAGTGCTTAAAGTGTACTATCTCCTTGCTACGTGATTCCGCCTACTATTGGTGGAGTACTCTGACTTCGGTTGTGCCTAGGGAGCAAGTAACTTGGGAGTTTTTCCAAATCGAGTTCAAAGAAGTATATCGATCGAGATTCATCGACCAAAAACGAAAGGAATTTCTTGATCTTAAGCAAGGCTCTATGTCTGTTACTAACTACGAGCGAAAATTTGTTAGACTCAGTAGATACGCTTAGGAATGTGTTTCGTCCAAAGCTATTATGTGTAAACGCTTCGAGGATGGGCTGAATGATGATATAAGGATGTTTGTTGGCATTCTCGAAATACGAGAGTTCGTAGTACTTGTTGAGCGAGCTTGTAAAGTCAAGAGCTTAGAAAGGAGAATCAAAAGTTGATGTGGGAACCGGAGAATTTCGAAAAGGTCCTCGGAAAGTCTCTTCAATGACATCGAAGAGATTTCGAGAAGATGTGAGCCGGTCTAGAGGCGCTTCAGCCTTTTTAGACGAGATCGTGATCGACCCCAATGTATACAAGGCACTTCGGTCTCCGGTGTTGGGAATGATCGTCGAAACCGAATGGAGTGTCGACATTGTGGCAAATGGCATTCGGGAACTGAGGTTCCGTGATCGCTCTGCTATAAGTGTGGATCGGCCGACCACTTTATCAAGGATTGCCCGAGGTTGCTTGAACAAAATGTAAGTCGAGTGGAAACCCGGTGCTACCATCGTCAAGTAGGCCATCCGTAAATACGGCAATGCTAGTGGCGGTCGAGAGGGTCGAGAGATGCTACAACAAGACCCGAGGCTCGTGCTCTGCTAGGACTTATGCCATACGCCACGCGAGGATGCTGCCTCACCGGATGTCATTACGGTACTTTCACTCTTTTCGATACTAATGTGATTGCTTTGATTGACCTGGTTCTACTCATTCTTATATATGCGAAACCTTAGCATCCAAGAAGACTTTGCCTATTGAGTCTCATCGAGTTTGTAATTCGGTGTCAAACCCTTGGGTCATTACGTGCTTGTCAACAAAGTGTGTAAGAAAAGTCCCCTAGTATTTCGAGGTTCTTGTTGCCGTTCGACGAATTCGACGTTATTCTTGGTTTGGATTGGTTGACCATGCACGATGCGGTTGTAAATTGCAAAAGCAAGACTATCGATCTGAGGTGCGCGAATAACGAGATAATTCGGGTTGAGTCTACGGACTTAAAGGGGTTGCCAGCTGTAATTTCAGCAATGTTGGCCCAGAAATATGTAAGAAAAGGGTGCGAAGCGTACCTTGCGTATGTGCTCGATGACAAGGAGTCAGAAAAGAAACCCGAATCTGTGCCAGTGGTTTGTGAATACCCGGATGTTTTCCCTAAAGAATTGCCGGGTTTACCACCTGTTCGGGAAATAGAGTTTGGCATCGAATTGGTACCGCACCACTCCAATTTCGATAACCGTGATCGTATGACACCAATGTAATTAAAGGAGTTGAAAGCTCGGTTGCAAGAATTGGTGGATAGAGGTTTTGCTCGTCCGAGTTTTTCACCTTGGGTGCGCCAGGTGTTGTTTGTGAAAAGAAGGATGGAACCATGAGGTTGCATCGACTATCGTCAGCTTAATAAAGTGACGATAAAGAACAAATATCCGTTACCGCGTATCGACGATTTGTTCGATCAATTGAAGTGAGCCTCAGTGTTCTCGAAAATAGATTTGAGATCGGGCTATTATCAGTTGCGAATTCGAGATTCGGACGTACCCAAGACTGCCTTCAAAACGAGATATGGTCACTACGAGTTCCTAGTGATGCCGTTTGGGCTTACTAATGCCCCTGCGGTATTTATGGATTTGATGAATCGGATCTTCAGACCATATTTGGATCGGTTCGTAGTCGTGTTTATTGATGACATCTTGGTCTATTCAAGAAATGAGACCGAACATGTCAACACCGAGGTTAGTCTTTGCAAATTCTACGGGATAAGCAATTATATGCTAAGTTCAAGCAAGTGTGAGTTCGGTTAAGAGAGGTTAGCTTCTTGGGGCATGTGATATCTCAGATCGGGCATTTGAGTCGACCGAACAAAATTTCAGCCATACTTAATCGGAAGCCTCCGAGAAATATTACCGAGGTTCGAGCTTTTTGGGCTGGTCGGTTATTATCGACGATTTGTAAAGGTTTCTCAACGATAGCCACGCCAATGACGGCTACTCCAAAAGGACGAAGGTTCGAATGGTCGGAGAAATGTCGAAAAGTTTCGATCAACTGAAAACTTATTTGACTAAAGCCCCAATTCTAGTGCAACCCGAATCGGCAAAGAGTTTGTCATCTATAGTGACGCCTCCTACTTGGGTTAGGTTGTGTATTGATGCAAGAAGGTCGAGTTGTGGCCTATCGCGTCGAGGCAATTAAAGCCACATGAGAAAAATTATCGGACCCATGATCTCGAATTGGTCGCCATCGATTCGCTTTAAAGATTTGGCGACATTACTTATTTGGTGAGAAGTGCCATGTGTATTCGGATCACAAAAGTCTCAAATATTTGATGACTCAAAGAGACTTAAATCTGCGGCAAAGACGTTGGCTCGAGTCATTAAAGGATTATGAGCTGGTCATTGACTATCACCCGGAAAGGCGAATGTGGTTGCGGATGCCTTGAGTCGTAAATCATTATTCGCTTTCTGCGATGAATGTGCACTTGTCCGCTCGATCCGACAACGTGTTAGTAGCTGAATTGAAAGCCAAACCATTGTTGATACATCAAATTTGTGAAGCTCGGAAGGTCGACAATGAGTTGGTTGCAAACGGGCCGAGTGTGTTCGAACAAGGAATCGGAGTTTCAGATCGATGATGACGATTGTTTGAGGTTCAGAGTCGTCTGTGTGTTCCAAAGAATTGAACTTATTTCGATAATCTTGAATGAAGCCTATTGTAGCCGAATGGCGATCCACCCGGGAGTACGAAGATGTACAACGATTTGAAACGCTCGGTTTTGGTGGCATGGTATGAAACGAGACATCTCGACTTTGTTTGAGATGTTTAATATGTCAACAAGTGAAAGCGGAACATCAAGTGCCTTCAGATTACTTCACCGATCACGATACCCGAGTGGAAATGGGATCGAGTCACAATGGACTTTGTATCCGGACCGCCATTGTCGTGAGTAAGAAGGATGCGGTTTGGGTCGTGGTAGATAGATTGACTAAGTCACTCACTTTGTCCCCGTGACGTCGGATTTTTCAATGGACAAACTAGCCGAATCAGACGCTTCTCAGATTGTGAGATTACACGGGTGCCTATTTCCATCGTGTTTGGATAGAGATCCGAGATTTACCTCGCGATTTTGGAAAAGTTGCAAGAATTTTTGGGTACCAAGTTACATTTCAAAGACCGCCTTTCACCCTCAAACCGATGGTCAATCCGAGCGGATAATTCGGATACTTGAGGATATGTTGAGATGTTGCATCCTCGAGTTCGAGGGTTCATGGGAACGGTATTTGCCTTTGATTGAATTCGCACAACAACAGCTTTCAATCAAGTATTAAGATGGCACCTTACGAGGCTTTGTACGATCGTAAATGCCGTACACCATTGTTTTGGACCGAGCTCGGTGAAAGCAAAATTTTTGGGGTGGATTTGATTAGAGATCTTGAATGAAAGTGAAAGTAATCCGTGAAAGTCTCAAGATAGCCTCCGACCGTCGGAAGTCGTCGACGCGGATCTGAAGCGTAAAGACATCGAGCATCGTGGGGGATAAAGTGTTTCTCAAGGTTTCGCCTTGGAAAAAGATACTCAGATTCGATCGTAAGGGCAAGTTGAGCCCGAGGTTCATTGGGCCATATGAGATATTCGAGCGAGTCGGTCCAGTTGCATATCGTTTGATTTTGCCCCCTGAACTCGAAAAGATTCACGATGTCTTTCATGTTTCGATGCTTCGACGCTATAGATCTGATCCATCGCACGTGATTAGTCCATCAGAGGTTGAAATTCAAGCCAATATGAGTTATGAGGAAGAACCGATTCGTATCCTATCACGTGAAGTGAAAGAGTTGCGAAACAAGCGTGTTCCGCTAGTGAAAGTGTTATGGCTCAAACACGGATAGAAGAAGCTACTTGGGAAACCGAGAACTCTATGAAAGAGCGATACCCAACCCTATTTACTCGGTAAGATTTTCGGGACGAAAATTTCTTAAGTGGGGAGAGTTGTGACAGCCCAAAATTGACCCTAGTCGGAATGTGGTTTCGGGACCACAAAACCGAGGCATAAAAATAATTTAAAATTTATTTTGATGCCTATAATATGTGTGCTCATGTGTGACATTTTGATGATTGATTTAGTGTTATAAAGGTGAATTCCACTAGAAAGGACTTAGTAGTGAACTTTGAAAGTACGATAGGAAATGTGTGATGACTAATTAAAGCATGCATGCAAAACAATGGACTTGCATGTCAAATTCCCTCTTTATAGGTGGTGGCGGCCATGACATGGCTTATGGGCAAAGAAAACATGTTGAAACATGTTTTGTTAATGGAGCATGAAAGAAATGATTAATAATTAGATGTGGGAAGAGAAACAAAAAAAAATGTGTGTGAGAGTGTAGCATTCCCCCCATTGCCGTGCAACTAAGAAAGAAAACAAAAAAATTTTGTTCATCCTTGTTCTATCCTTTTTGGCCGAAAATACTAAGAGGAAGAAGAGATTTTTGCTTCATTTTCTTTGTTTAGAAGAGATCTAGAAGGAGATTTGGCTAAACTTGCATCAAGATTAAGGTATGTATGAGGTTGTGTCATGAGATTCATTCATGTTTTAGTTGCCAACTTGATGTTCATGTTAGCCATGGTTCAAATCCTTGTTATGCCATGGAAGTGGTATTTGGTCAAAGTTGATATTGTGATAAAGCCATTGCATGCTAAATGTGAAGCTTGATGATGATGCATGCAATGATGGATTGACTACTCTTGAAATTTCTTTTTAGTATTCTTGAGTAGGGCATTGAGTCCTTTGTTTAACCATGACCAAAAATTTAAAAGGAGTATGGTGTGTGAGGTATTCGGCCATGGCATGCTCATGAGCATGGTTTATGTTTCTTGCATGTTAGTTAAAATTTGTGTTTTAGATGGTTATGAACACCTTGAAATTCGGCCTTGCACCTATATGTGTATATGTGTTTGCCCATGATGATTTGGTTATGAAGTAAATGATAAATATGTTTGTTTAAAGAAGATATGGTTGAAGAATGTTTGTGAAACTTGCGTGTATATTCGCCTAGTACTTATATGGTGTGAAAATCTCAAATTTATTGTTGATTTGTGCAAGTATGACTAAGTATAATCGGCCATATGAGTGCTTGATGCTATGTTATAATTATTGAGCTTAAGTATGTGGATGTAAGTGTAAGCGGCCTTATAAGGGCTAAGTACCTTGGATTCCCTTTGATATTCAAAATGATTAAATCAATTTATTTGTTAACATTAAGCTCAAGAGCAAAGGGAACTAGCTCCAATAAAGGAAAAGAAAAGGTGATTGAATAGCCGTTGGAAGCGCCGATAATCTCCAAGGTAAGTTTTCGAGTATCGAAACTTAGATTTTGATTCGATTGAACAAAGTAATAAGCAATCGAAATTGTGCCCTTGTATGTGGCCATTGAGCCGAAATGATATTCTTGATTAAGTAAATTGTGCATAAAAGTTTGTTATGAAATTGAAACAAAGATGTGTATGAATGTGCGATTGTGATATCCGGGCTAAGCCCAAGGCAATTGTGCGTGCCAGTGATATCGGGCTAAGCCCAAGGCAATGGTGCGAGCTATGATATCCGGCTAAGCCCAAGGCAATTGTGCGAGTTGTGATATCCGGGTTAAGTCCGAAGGCATTTGTCGGGTTACCATAACCGGCTATGTCCCAAGGCGTTTGAACGAGTAGCTATATCCGGTTAAACTCAAGGTATGTGATTTGAAAATTATAAGCTTGCTGGAAAATTTTCAGTTAATGCACTCGTGAAATTCCCAACAACAAGGTATGTGTTGTGTGTGCTTTGCACACTAGGAGTAAGTGCGTATGAATATTTGCTCCAATGATAAACGAGTTATCAGCCTTAACTAAGCCGTTATTTGTGTATGAATATAAGAGTTGGGATTGTGAAGTAAGCATGTCATTGAGAAATTGTGCATATGAATTATTGTTTAGCTACTTGAATGCTATGCTTTGGTTGTGTGTAAATTATGGCTCAAACTTACTAAGCATAAATTGCTTACTCTGTTCCTTTGTTTCTCTGTTTTATAGATTTTGCTCGTTAGCGATCGGATTCGGGATCATTAAAGTCAAGTCATCTACACTATCAAAGCCTCCATTTTGGTATAATTTTGGTTGAACTTTGAAATGGCATGTATAGGACTACCCTATTGTTGAAGTCATGTACCTTTCGGTTTGTGTAAACTTGGATAGCCATGCGAAAATGGCTTATATACGTTTTTAGTATGATTCTATAATCGTTTGTATGATGATCATTATGGGGTATGGAATTGTTTTGAAAAGATTAGCCATTGGAATGGTTAATCAGGATCACACTTTGTGCTATGTATGCAATAAGGGCCAATTGAATCGTGGAAATCATGAAATTAGTAAAGGTTACCTTGAAAACAGATGCTGGCAGCAGCAGTGGTGTGGTTTTGAAAAATCACCAAAATTTGTAGGAATGGTATTAAATAGTGAATAAGTTATGTAATTGAACCTTGATGAGTCTACTTTCATATGGAAGAAACGAAACGGTCATAGAAGTTACATGTTAAGAGTTATTAAAGTTATTGTGAGACAGGGCCAGAACGGTTTCTGGGTCCCCTTTCACGACTTTAAAAATTTACTATAAATCATCCAGAAATAATTAGAAGTCATGCCTTATATGTACAGATTCAATTTTGAGTCTAGTTTCATTAGAAACAAACGGCACCAGTATTAAAGCCCTGTACAGAGAGATATTCAATTTGTAACGCGTGAAGGTCAGAGCAGTCGATCCCTGTAATATGGGTGACTTTAACTAATAAACTGTACCAATTGGCCGGACCAAAAATTCTAGAAATAAATCCATGGAAGGATATATGAGTCTAAATTCAGGGAAAATTTACGGAACCAGTTTCCGAGTTTTGAAACTCGAGATATGATTTTTAAGGCGGCAGCGACGTAGTTTTCCAGCCTGTCTGGAAATGCCAAATTGGTCGGTGCTTTAAGAGGATTTAGCTCGTCAACCCCTCACGTCCGACACCGGCGATGGTCTCGGGTTCGGGGTGTTACAATTAACCTTCCTTCTTATTTGAAGGCAGGCATCGTCATGGACGCAAGAGAACTCTTAGGTGTGAAGCTGTTGTTGCGGTGTAGTAAAAGTGATGCTCCTTTCAAAGCGACGATTTTCTTTATTAAAAAAGCCATTAATAACTACAATCGCTACCACGCCAACTTGAGTTTGACCTTTACTGTGACGGAACATCCACTCTCCACCTAAGAGCTCCCTTGTGTCCACCTCGGTGTCAACTTTCGAATAAGAATGAAATGTCAAAGATACTAGCTACTTGGAAATAGAGAAAAAAATTACGTTGATTACATCTGAAGTCTTAGAGTTTTTCCATATAATTATGGCTTCAATCTTATGTATGATATATAGGGCATTATTTGTGGGTATCCAAAAAGCTTAATCTCCTAACCGTGTAATGACCGTTACATAACCACCCGGTTATACTCAAACTTGTGACTGCATCATGGCTGCAGACTGGAACCTCCACCTAGACTTCGACCCTTGAACGTATCAAGCATTATTACCCCGAATCCAAAATTCCCCACGATGGATTTCTGAGGTGATAATCCTATCTCTCCATGACATATGAAATGTATGTGTTCTGAGGCACATTATCACATCCTCGATCCCTCAAACCTACCTATGAACTTTTACTATTTTAGCCAAAAACCCTAAACCCTAGAATACACACCAAGCACTAAACCCTAACACTAATAAAATTAAAAATGGCAAGGGTTTTTAGGAGAGAAAGAGAAAACACGCCCAGGTTAAGCGTGCTTTCTGTCACCTATGCGTAAAGCGTGCCCACCGAAGCGCTTCTTTTCTCTCTCTAAAATGATCTATTTCCCTAAATAAAAAAAGGGCCCAAAGGCCTAATTTAAAAATCGACATTTTCTTCTAATTTTGCCATATTATAGTGTGACCATTACTTTAAATAAAGTGATTTAACAAACCACATCATCACGTGGTTAATATTTTAACCGTACAATGATAAAAAAATGAATTTTGATAGTTTAGTCAAATAAAAATATGTAAAAAGTTTAGTGACTATTAATATAATTTACCCATAAAAATTTAGATTTACCTGTTGATAGAAAATTTTGGTCGTGATAAACCTGGTGCCTGTGAATCTCACCAAGAGAACACATTATTGATTAATGAGAAGGGGAACAACTGAAGACGAACCCCATTAAATTTGAATGTATCACAAAGTTGGAGAAACTATTTTAAGTCTTGATTTGGGTCCTCCGTCATTGTCCCTCTGAGCTATAAGTTATTTTGAATCATCTGGATCAATACCGGCTTTATCGCAAAATTGTTCGCTATGATTGTTGGTCTTGTGATATTGTCTTGTACCACATTCAAATTCAGTAGCGCATAGTTTCTAAGAGTGCGTTCTTCCCGAGCCATTAGTGGCTCTTGACCGCCTATAAACAAGTTATAATTTATAGTAAAATATAACATCAAAAATATATAAGAATTTAGAACGGTGGTGTCCGTAAGTACACGAGTCAAATTGTAATATAGTTTAGTACAACGAAATACTTGGAAGTATTCCGAGGATCATACCTAAGGGAGGATGAAATAATTATTAAAACTTTTTTACAATAATAAGTATAAGTAGTAGTAATTAATTCTTTTATTATGATAAACCATAAAAAAGATTAATAAGATAAAAAGAAATAAGAAAATTAAATAAATAAGAAAAATAAACTAACCACTAAAATCAATAAACCAATTAGGAAGATTAACTCATTCCAGAGTTTGTAACTAACTTTGGATTGGAGTTTTAGGGTGGATTAACTATCGATTAACCAATTATTATATCCCAACCTCTAATTCACTAATAGATTAGTTGATACTTGCTTATCTCCTAACTTCACTTTCTCAACCAGGATAAATTACGATTTACTTGGTTCGACTTACCTCCCGACCTCGTCTAGCCTATGATAACTTCCTAAGGTTGTCAATGTAACACCCCTTACCCGTACCCGAGGCTGGGATAAGGTACGAGGCATTACCGGACAAACATACAAACATTAAACTAAAATACGGGCCATAAAATTTCATTCATATTTCAAAGCGTTCATTCACTTACACATAGTCCCTTATTTGAGTTTACGGAGCCCAAAACATACTTTAGAAAGGGTTCGGGACTAAATCGAGAACTTACAAAAATCTTGGAAATTTCATGCTTTAAGGCTCCACACACCCGTGTCCCAAAGTCGTGTTCCATACACGGCTGAGACACATGGTCGTGTCTCTGCCTGTGTGGAATATACTGAGGCTATTTTCCAAGCTTTGGTCAACCTTGATCTCTTACACACTTATACAAAATCAAAAGCATATAACATGGTATTCATTTAATGATTAAACATCCTCAATTAAACCACAAACATAGCATTTGTATGTCATCATACATCTGTCTCTTATACTCATTTTACCTTGTTTATTATAGTACCACTTATACATTTATACCAAGATTATCATCTTATCAAATATCTTCAGCTTAATCATCAAGCATTCATATTTAAAATTAGATCATATCTTTAAAAAATACCACAATTCAGATGTGCAGAATAACATGTTTGCCTGAAGCATTTCAATTCAATTCCATACCCAACAAGCATTACATTGAGACTAGTCATATATATATATATATATATATATATATATATATACATGTCATGATACATAACATTCTCTTTCTGTTTTCTTATAAACACATATCATTTATTTCATTATATCAATATTTCATATACCATAGTTTCCATGTATTCCATATATATTTATTTTTCCTCCTCCTCCTCTCCATTCCACATCCTTAATGTATATAGCATTCTTGTAAGTACGATTTCACAATTTACTAATAAATGCTCACATCAAACTGTCCACACGAGTCATAGTCACTTAATTATTTATAATTCGAGCTACATAGCTCCAAATTAATATCCGTAAATTTCCTCTGAAACTAGACTCACATATCTTTTCACCATAAAATTTTCATAATTTTTTGTTTAGCCAATTATTACAGTTTATTCATTAAAATTTCCCCTGTTTCACTTTCTGACAGTTCTGACCTCTCTTTACTAAAAATTAATTATATCACAGTACAGAACTCGGATAATGTTCTTGTTGATTTATATTGAAAATAGACTCATTAGGGATTTTAAAAATATAATTTTGAGCCTCTAATTATTTTTCTCCAAATTGTTGTGATTTTCCAAAGTCAGAATAGGGGATCACATAATCATTCTAAACCAGTCTCACAAAAACATAAATATCTCAAAATATAGAACTCCTTTGCTTGCTCTGTTTCTTTTATATGAAAATAGACTCATTAATATTTAATTTGATATCTCATTCAGTCTCTGATTCAATTTATAATATTTTTGGTGATTTTTCAAAATCACATCACTACTACTGTCCAAAACAGTTTTATTGCTAATTCACTCTTTCGCACTTTCCTTGTATTAACCTCATTTTAACATACATATCACAAATCATTTTCACCACATTTCATACATCACAAGTATAGGCCCATGATCACAAGGTCACCATAAAATCATTCTCATGTATAACTTACTTGTTTATAACCTTACCACATCCTAGTCACTTAATGAACACATTATTCACATAACCAAGTTCCTGCACTTATTCATCACAAAACTCACAAAGCAATACATAGAGACTCTCCTGTTGAACACTTCGGATCAATCCTCGATACTTGGTGGTTTCAGCACATAGCTCCACCCATCATATAGTTCGGCTCTCTTGTACACATGGTGAACACTTAATACCACCCATGTGACCTAGCCAGTTTATCTCTTAGCTCTCTTGTCTACATGGTGTCCTTCACCTGGAACCACGCATGCGGCCTAGCTACATATATCCCGTAGTTCTCTTGTCTACATGGTGTACACATAGTATCACCCATGCAACCTAGCTACAGCATAATGTCTTGTAGCTCTCTTGTACACATGATGTGCACTCAGCACCATACATGTGACCTAGCTACATACCATTTGTATCATCCAATCTTTCCGAGGGTTCAACCGGGATTTCTCTCTCTTTTCCAACAGTTTCACCAATCAAGTAATTATCCACAAACATATTTCCAATATTATTATAAAATATCATAATACAAGTAATAGTGATGTATTACTTACATATAAACTTACATCTCATTTAATATCAAGGCAAGAACATTAAATTACACATTGCCTTATTAAAAATCATATGAACTTACAATTTCTCATAATATCCGTAATCATAGAAATCACATTTATGTATGATAATTCAATGCACTTCATGTACCATAGACATATTTTTAAATCAATTCATAAACCGGACACCAAAACATTTAATTTAACATAATTCAATTAATTCACTAAATTTAACTTTCAAATATAAATTACAAGATTATTATCAGTATTATTATCATACCAACACTTAAATACTTTCAACACCTCGGAAATCATAGTAAATATATCAATTTTACATTGAAAAATGCATAAATTAATGCTTATTATACATATGAACTTACCTCGATACTAAAGCGGTCATTTTACCAACTTTCCCAATTTTTGATTTTTCTCTCATTCTAGGTTCAAATCTCATTTTCTGGGATCTAAAACATTATATTTTACTTATTTAATTAATGTACTATTCAAAACAGTCCTTAACTCAAATTTTGGAAAAATTACAATTTTGCCCCTAAACTTTTGCATATTTACACTTTTGCCCCTAGGCTCAGGAATTAAACTTCATCCCTTATTCTTATGTTTTATGACATGATGATCACTTTTCCCTTCTATGGCAACATCAAATTCTCACTCTAACATATACTTATGACTATTAGGTATTTTTACCGATTAAGCCCTTTTGCTCGTTTTCACTTAAAACCGAGTAGCACAAGTTGTCTAACATAATTTAAAATCTCATATTGTATCATAAAACACCAGGATACACAGATTTCACCTATGGGTATTTTTCCAAATATGAACCCTAGGTTGAATTATTGCTAGCATAACCTAAATCAAGTTACCGGGACTCTAATAACGTAAAGAACTTAAAAAACGAGGTTAGAACGGACTTACTATTGAGCTTGGAAAGCTTGAAAACCCTATCCATGGAGTCTCCCTTGGTATACACGTCCATGGTGAAGAAGATGAGCAAAATTGGCTTTTAATTTTGTATTTTAATTCATTTTACCCCTAAATGACCAAAATACCCTTACTACTAAACTTTCCAAAAATTCCATCCATGTCCAAATTTGTCCATAACTTAGAAATTGGTCAAATTGCTATTTAATACCTCCTAATTAATATTTCAAAGCAATTTCATACTAGAAACTTCTAGAATGCAAGTTTTGCAACTTATTCAATTTAGTCCCTAACTTCAAATTAAGCACTTTATGCATAGAATTTCTTCACGAAATTTTCACATAATCATGAAATCATATCATAGACCACAAAATAATCATAAAATAACTATTTATATCTCAGATTTTTTTGGTCCCAAAACCTCTTTCCAACTAGACCCAATTTTTGGCTATTACAGTCAATCCTAGTGGTTTAAGAACACATAATCTATACCAACTAACCCTTTTGGGAAAACCCTAAATCCTCTGTTAATCACATCAACATCCACTCATTAATCTCTACTAAGGGATTTAGCCACTCATGTTATTCATAATATCGACTCCAATTTAATAAATCATGTAAAGAACATGATTGATTCGGAAGAGAAAAGAGATTTGAATAATCGTGGATTTATGTCGAATGGAGAACAGAGTAGCAAAGAAAAGATAAACTGGAACACTTGAATAATATAAATAAACTCTTGGATCGAAATTGATCCCAAGAGGAATAAACAAATAAGTTATCAAAAGTCGAAAGAAAATTAATCTAATCGTACTCCTAAACTATTAGGGTTTTTAAGGCGTCTAGGATGAATTAGTTACATCAAACCCCTATTCTCTTACTTATAGAAGTGTTGGCAACCCAAATTAGGTATTCGACACATCCTAGGTCTTTGTATAAGTTGATTGCGCGGACAAAAATAGCCTCGATATTCTTGGGCAACATGTCAACCTGTGTCATGCTACACCATGTCTATAGTGCGACATGACATGTAAAATATGCCTTGTATAGTTTGCTTTATGCTTTGACATCCCGGGAAGCTTTTGCATCACTCGTTCCTAGCTTTCACATCAATTGGGCCTTTATATCTTCATCCTACACACTCAGTTGAATATATTAGTACTACCTAAGGTTGTGTCAGCCTATTGGGTCACAACACCTATAAAATGTGTTAAAAATAGTTATTTTATTAATATTTAATCCTAAGTCCTAAGTACCAGAATTAACACAAATTGACTGTTACATTTGATGGTAGGTTAGCTGTAACACCCCTAACTCGTGACCGACGCCGGTGTCGGACACGAGGGGTTAACGGCCAAATCCTTTCAAGATACCAACCAATTTGACATTACCAGTCAGGCTGGAAAACTGCGTCACCGTCGCCTTAAAAATCATATCCCGAGTTTCAAAACTCAGAAACTGGTTTCGTAAATTTTCCCTGAATTTACACTCATATACCCATCCATGGATTTATTTTTAGAATTTTTGGTTGGGCCAATTGGTACAGTTTATTAGTTAAAGTCACCCATGTTACAGGGATCGACTGCTCTGACCTTCACGCGTTACAACTTGAATATCTATCTGTACAGGGCTTTAATACTGGTGCCGTTTGTTTCTAATGAAACTAGACTCAAAATGGAATCTGTACATATAAGGAATGACTCTAATTCTTTCTGGATAATTTATGGTAATTTTCAAAGTCACGACAGGGGACCCAGAAACCGTTCTGGCCCTGTCTCACGAGAACTTTAATATTTCTCAGTATACTGCTCATATGGTCGTTTCGTTTCATCCATATAAAAATAGATTCATCAAGGTTCAGTTCCATAATTTACTCACTATTTAATTCTACTTCTACTATTTTTAGTGATTTTTCAATCTCATCTCACTGCTGCTGTCCGCAACAGTTACTGCAGTAGACTATGCCAATTTCATGAATTTTTCCTTGGCCTTAATCATCCATCATACATGACACAAATTATGGCCACCTTATCAAAATTTGAGTTTCTAAGACTCGTGGCTATAGATGACCACATAGGCCATTTTCGCATGGCTTAAAGTTTACAACCCACAATTCGACAAAATATAATAGCCTATACATGCCAAATGTTCTACAACAACAAAAACAATACCACAAGATTTCAGCCGTTGATGACTTCAGCGACGGTCCCGATCACGCAAACAATACGAGTCCGAGAGACCTAAAATGGGTGACAAGAAAACACCGAGTGAGTTTACAACTCAGTAAGTCATAAGCATTCATCAATCCACCGATAAAGTTACTACTACATGTACAACAAACGAGGCTAGGTACTCGCCCACATCGAATCTATACCATAATACCTCGGACCTTTCAGTCCAATCTCGCACCAATTCATACATCCACATTTCATATCCTACACAACAAGATAATCAAGCATTTTTACACATTAACTCATTTTCCAGCACAACCATACACATTTCAATCATCACATAGATTTAAGGCTTACCAATTTCAATCCCCAAGCATGAACGAATTCTCTATTCGTCATGAGCTCGAGGTACTTACCCGATCCGCTGTCCATACTCAATTCAATGGAGACACACCTCCATATATATAGAGTACGCACACACAGTGCTTACTACTCAATTTCGCACACTTAGTGCCACGTAATTTAAGCTCGCACACACAAGGCCATACCCTCCGAGCTCGCACACCCAAGGTCAGTATTTTTCCAGCTTGCACACTTAGTGCCAAATATTTCCAGCACGCACACTTAGTGCCATATATTTCCAGCACGCACACTTAGTGCCAATCTCGTCACCATACACCCGTATTGTTCAAGACACATAGTGCCGAAAGCAAACTTTCTACACATTCCACTATTTCTTTTACATTCAACAATTATCCTCATTCCATACACATACAATTTCATTTATACATATATATATAGCATTCCATTAAACACAATTGCATAGATTTTCCAATCATTTAAGCAATATCAAATATATGCGCTTAATGACTTACCTTGTGCTGGGTAAATAATTCCAAGTCGGCTACTCGATGATCTTCGATTTCCCCTTGTTGGACGCCTCTCCTTTAGGATCTTGAGCTTAAACAAATAAATTAACTCATTCAACCGCTTTGGTACATATAGTGGTATCCACATTTTAATGATCTTATGACATACGAACGACATGGTAAAATTTTTATCTTACTACCTTACGTTCTTAGCTATTCGCTAATAGCCTTATGCAATTACCATACTATCAATAATCCAATCATACATACACATATACATATTCGTATATTAGGTAACCACCCTTACTAACTACCCATTTTAGTCAATTTTATACAATCAAGGCAATATCATAAATGGGTATACTTATATAGCCAAATGTGCTAAACTTGATCTAACATCACCTATACACTTGATTGAATGGTCTGCATACCTATACTATCAATATAGTGTCATTTTTATTCTTTCAAGCACATAGTTTCCTCCCATGAACACTTGGCAATTTTCTTTTCTCTTCTAGCATAGCTTCACATCTCAAAATTAAGAGTTGCAAATTACAATTAGGTTACAACAATGCCCATAATTGACCGAATGCTTAAGCTCAACTAAGCCAAAATTCATTCAACATCTTTTTAATTTGCCCTTCACTATTTTCTTCAATTCATCAAATACAAAGTTGTTTACATCTAATATTAAACCAAACTTGCTAGCACACAACATTCCTTAACCGAATGTTATAAACCCAAGCTACATATATTGTTCATTAAGACCCTTCAATGGCCACATTCGGCACCCCCTTTGAACAACCAATTTCAACCTTCAAAAGAAAAAAACATATGTACCAAGAGCTTCAACTACTTGGCCGAATATCAAACCTCCAAACAACAAAATTTAATCCATGAAATGAGTAGAACTTGAACTAATCACCTCATTTATACCTAAATTTCCAAGGATTTCAAAGTGCTTACCTCTTCCTAAGCATCATCCAAGCCAAATCATGAACCAAAGAATTCCATTCTTCTTCCTCCTTCAAGTCACGGCAATGGAGAAAAGATGAGCATTCTTTTTTTTTCTTTTTTTTTCTTCTTTACTAACATTATTTTATCTCCAATGACCCATTCCTTATTATAAAAATCTAATTAAACATATATATTGCCCATCAATATCCCATCTTGGCCGGCCACCATTAATAAATTGGGCAATTTGACATGCAAGTCCACCTTTGTGTTAACATGCACTAATAAGCCATTTAAAATTAGCCTATCATATTTCACCATGTCTCACATTGATCCCTATTTAATAATTTCTCATACAATTGGTAAAATTAGAGAATGAAACTTCCACATGTGCATGTACACACACAATAAGCATAGAATATAACAATTAATTATTTTTATGACTCGGTTTTGTAGTCCCGAAACCACTTTCCGACTAGGGTCAATTTTGGGCTGTCACATTAGCTCTATCGGCAGCTGTGGTGGTGGTGTTGGTAAGCTTTGTAAGTGCGAATGAATAGTGGATTATCATGTGGTGGATCAACCGCAACAGGTGGGTTATTTTTATTTTCTATTGTTGTTGTTGTTTACAATTACGGTGAATGATTCTTTCTAGATCAGTGGTTGGCTTTATAGGTATGCCCCTACTCTGAGTCATACACTGAAATCCATAAAAGAAAAAAAAAGTGAGAAAATTAGATTAATAAAAATAAAAATAAAAATAAAAGTGTATCTATAATTTAAAAATTTTCTAATTATCCTATTAAGTGCAAAAATTAAAATTAATTCAATGGTGTTGCCTCCCCAACAATAGCTTCAACAACTTGTCCACCTCTCAGCCTACCAACATAGAAAGTGAGAATACTACAAGAAAATATAGGAATTAAGGTGATAATTGCAACTATACGGGTTAGGTTGTAATATAGCTTTGTACAACGAAGTACTAGAAGTACTCTGAGGATCGTACCCAAAAGAAGCTAGACAAAACTAATATTAACTTCTATGCTAATGGGTCTAGCTAGTACTTTAATTAAATTATATTACAATTATTCTTGATGCGGTGATAAAATATATTTTATAAAAATAATAAAAACAATTATGGAAACAAATTGTAGAATTTATTAGATTAAATGACAGAAGACTAACGCGCTTCTGTGTTCATAATTAACTCCTACTTCTGGTTCTATTCAATCAGCTAGTCATTAACCTCGCAGGACCTCTCAGCCTTCTACTAACCTAATGAGTTGGCAAGAACTACTTATCTCTCAATCAGACTAGGGTAAGGTTTTCATGGATAGGCAATATCGTTTTCGGGTTCATTCCCACCTATATGACTTCCTAGGGTCGTTAAGCTTAGGATTTTAAGTTCTTCCTTTCCCAACCAACTAATTCGCTAAGAAACCCTACATAGTTGTTAATTAATCCCACATCCACTTGTTAATCTCCCTTCTGATTAGTTTCCTATGGATCTAGCACATGCAATATAATTTATTTGAAAGATAAACATTAAGAATAGATTAAGAATAAATATGAGAAAAATCCTGACATAAATAAATAGTGCGGTGCGAACAATAGTCCATAATGAGTTTGACAGATCGATAATCCGGTTCTTGTGAAGAATGAAATAGAAAACTGAAATAAAAGTTACAATAGAAAGAAATCTAAATTACAATTGAATGTAAAATTAAAAACGAAGTAAAAACTTGTCCTTAAATTGTTCAGAGCAATTCTATTTATAGGCTTAGGTTTAACCTTTGATCCTTGACCTAAAGTAGCTGATTATTTCTCATTAAAGTTCAATTTGCAGATGAAAACACCCTTGGTTCATTAAGTGACCTCGTCACATTGGTGTCGTGACACCGTTCGGCTTGTGTCAAGACACTGATGACAATTTACTCCTTAAGGTGTATCTTTAGGGCTGTGTCGCAACACCCTATGGCTATCTTGCAACACAAATGGATGACTGGTCCTTTGGTACTCTGTTTGTTGTGTAGCGACATCCAAGCTCCGTGTTGCAACATCGTGGCCAGTGTACTGTATTTGTAACTTTGAATAATGTCTTGCATACTGACCTAACATATTAGTCTTACCTTTAGGCCTCCATTGGCCTGCAAGGTCATATAAATTGTTGAATTTGCTCATTTTATTTCCTAAGTACTATAAGTAAAAACTAAACGAAAACATAACAAAATTTATTCCCTATGAGCTCATTAAGTACAAAAAGTAGTTTAATCTGGTACAATGAATTGTGGAAAATCATTCAGCTACAAGTTCAGCTATTTTCTCAGGTTGCTCCTCAGGCTCGTGCTTGTTAACGGGTTTGGTCACATTATCATTTATGTCATCCTCCTTTTTTGTAGGTTCACTCGAGTTTACAAGAGTCTTACCCGAGTAGAGTGCGATGACATTTACGTGTTCTTTCTCATTCTTTTGAGGGTTGGTTTTTGTATTTGTTGGAATGCATGTACCCATTTGCCTTCGCATTTCATTCAACATGCTTTCTATATTACACATTTCTTCTTTGATTTCATCCATGTTGGCATGGTTTTGGGCGCACTCAGATTGCATTTGTCTAATATTAGTCCTTATCAATTGCATCTCTCATTCGATTCAATTCAATATTTGGTCACATGCATCATGACCATTTCCCATGGGTCTTCCTTGAGATATTTGCAAATATGGAGGTTTATATGGAGGATTTAGTCGATTCTATATTGGATTTCCACCTCCTTGATTCCCTCCTCACTTTAGATTGGGATGGTCTTTCCTGCCAAGATTATAAGTGTTTTAATAGGGCTTTCCACCCCTATTGCCCAAGTAGTTTACCTCTTCCAGCTGGTTTTCAAAGTATAACACACAACTTCAAGCAGGATCGTTCAGGGATGGCTTAATGGTGCTCTCTAAGAAGTGTAGCCTTTCCAATATTTTTTGATATTTATCTCCCTCTTTGACCGCTTTAGCCATTGATGGTTCGAGTTATACAAGAATTGTTCATTAGGCTACATATACGAATTCATAGCCATGTCATTGATTAATTGGTAGGCTCACTCGTAAGTGTTGTTCATGAAGGCCCCTCCGGATGTGCCATCTAATCTAGATCTCTAATTACGATCCAAACCATTGTAAAATACTTGTAACTGCAACCACTCTTGCATTCCATGATGGTGACACTTCCTTAGTAATGATTTAAAATATTTCCATGCCTCATATAGGTTTTTGCCTTAGATTTGCTTGAAATTGGCTATATCATACCAAAGCTAGATGGTTTTACTAATGGGAAAGAAATTCTATAAAAACTTTCCTACTAGTTCATCCTATGTAGTAATGGAACCTGGGTTCTGCGAATCAAGTCAATCATACGCGTTATCAAACAATGAAAGGGGAGCAGTTGAAGATGAGTAGCATCATTGGTGACCCTATTATATTTAAATGTATCACAAAGTTGAAGAAACCGCTCTAAGTGCTGATTAGGATCCTCCATCATATTTCCCTTGAACTACAAAGTGTTCTGAATCATCTATATGGTAGTCATCTTGATTTCAAAATTATTGGCCTTAATAGTCGGCCTCTCAATACTGCCTTGTACAACATCTAAAGTGGGTAGCTCATATTTGCATAATGTCCTTTCTTGTTAAGCCATTAGTGGTTCTCCTTAGATTTGTGCTAGTGGTTCAAATTGATCATCAAAAATGAAGTTTACCGAGGTAAATCAGCTACCATATGTGGGTTGTTTTGCATTTTTTGATGAGTTCGTCTAAGAAATCTCTTTGGTTTAGTATTCAGCTTGATTGGAATGGTTTCACTTTAAGTCATACACTGGAATAAGAGGAAACAAAACTAAAATTAATAACCTGAAATCAAATTAAAATAACACAAAATAAAAAGTGTATCTATAATTTGAAAGTTTCCTATTTATCCTATTAATTCTAAGAAATAAAAATTCAGTTGAATGCCGAGATCTCCCTGGCAACGACGCCAACAAATTGACTGGTGCTAGACATGTGAACATCTTGACTGGAAATACTACAGGAAAGAGATATAAAATTAATCAACAATGTCTGCAAGTATACGAGTCAAATTTTAATATAGTAAAATGTTAAGTATTCCAAGGATTGTTCCCAAGGGATGCTAAATTAAACTAAAAATTATTTCCTACACTAACAGGGCTAAAGGTAATAATCTAAATTTATAGTATGAAAAACCAAATTAAAATTGAATAACAAAAATAGCCTAAATTAGATCAAACTAAAGAAGACAAATTCACAATCGAAATTAAGTAAGGTAAACAAACAGAAGATTAACTCTCATCAATGTTCATAACTAACTTTAGACCTTGGGTTTTATTGAATTAGGTAATAACTAACCAATTATTGACTCTCAGCCTCTAACTAATTAATTAATCAAAAAAAACAACTTATCTCTCAACCTTATCATTTAAGTCGAGATAAATTAAGAGGCACTCAATAAACTATTCTCTCGGCCTCATTTAAGTGAACTAATTCTAAAACAAATCCTAATTCTTCTGTTAATTATTCCTACATCCTATCGTTAATCTCCCTGAGGAGTTTAACCACTTATGGATCTAGATGCAAGTTTCCCTAAATTCAAATTAAACATGCAAAGCAAATATTTAACTAAAGAAAGAGAATAGAGAAATTGATCCATTTTGATATCAAGTTGTGCATGAAGCTGAAATTCCTTTTATAGTTGTAGAGATAATGTCGATTGCAACTGAAAACAAAAAAAAATTATAAGGAACTAAATTAACGACGGCTTGGATCTAAATCAAATCCAAGTCAAAGCAAGAAGAAAAATTAAGTTTTTAGAACAAAAAGACTAAATTGATATAAAATGAAAACTAAAATTAAATCCTAAAAATCTATTCTCAAACGACTCTCTGAATGGCTTCCATCAACTTATCCTAAGTATTATTATATATACCAATGTTTTTTGCCCTAGCTAGGTCAAATACCATCCATTAGACTGAATAAGATGCGTTCTGCAGACGAAAACACCCTTAGCTTAAAATTGCCTTTCTTCGCTCCGATGTTGCGACATTGAACTTCGTAGAGAAATTCTTTGGTTTCGAAGTGTGGTGTTATGACAATGCATGCTGGAGTTGTCCCTAGTGTTCCTTGGCCTGAAAATGGTGTCCTGCACACTGATTCAACTTGTTAGCCTTTCCCTAGGCCTGTATTGGTCTAATAGGTCATTATATTGCCCAAATATGTGTAAAAAAAGCTTATTTTACTAAAATTAAACATAAGCTATTAGAATTAGAAATCATAACAAAATAACATAAAACAACTTGGAAACAAGCTCGTTAAGTGCCGAAAAGACTGCAATTCGCTACAACGAATTGTGGCAGATCACCTATACATTACTTTATTTAGTTATGCTAATTGAATATGTCATACCAACATTTCAATGTCAATGATATTCACATATCTATTATATTTGCAACATTTCATCACATCACATTTCATTATTAAATTGAATCAAATCATTTGTTACTTTTCTAAATCAGCCCTCAGGCTCATTTAATTGGTTCCATGGTTTTTATCATGCTATCGATAATCATATATTGTATATATGTGCCTATAGTAAAACTTCATAACATTTAATCATTTTCAAATATCATTCAACCAATTCACAATCCCCTATTAACATGAATTAGACTCGAATAGATAAATGAAGACCAACCAACACACCAATTGGTACCTCATCGGAATGTCCGAAGTAAATATATTGCGCCTAGCACTCATTGGTTTAACTGAAGAAATAGATATGCCTAGCACTCATCGGAATGTCCCAAGGAAAATGCGCTCAATGCTCATCGACATATTGTCAAAGTCACCTGTACTCTAGCAATCCTGTGACATGCCAACTATATTTGACTCTGCCCAAACCGTTAATAGGGTAACCAATTTTCGATTTCATTATAAAGTCCAATTCACATTCTATTAATTTCCAATTCATCAATCAATTTATCATTTCATCATATAACATAGCATGTTTCAACTCAATTCAATATCAATATCATATATCTATCAAGTTACACTATTTTCTATTCTATTTAATTTAGTCCTTTATCTTGATAACTAATTTCAATTCAAATAATCATTTTTACTCACTTCAAAGTCAAATTATACAAAATATCACAGATATACAATAATTAAATTAATCTCTAATCATAGAAATATAAATCAATAGCTCGTGTCACTCTTCGTCGGCGCTCGGGTTTCCTTTCCCTCTCGATGACTCGACATCGTCTTTAGCTATGAATAATAATCAATAATGACATAATATCAAATTCCATATTTATATCAAATGCAATTACAAAACCAAACATATTTTTCAATTTATTCAATTTATTCTCTAAACTTGGGACAAGCATAATTTGTTATCTAGAGCTTCAGATTCAAATCCAATTTCACATATGCTCATTAGCGACCTACTTTCTATTCCTACCAAAATTTCATAGTAATTTTTTATTTTATTCAATTTGGTCCCTAATCTACAAAATCATCAATTAAGCTTTACAATTTAGTCCTTTTCTTAAACTAAGCAAAATTTCTATCAATTTCACACTCAATTCATCTATTTCTTAACAATAGAAACTTATCAAAATTTCATAATTCAACAATTTGATACATGGGTTAGCTAAATCAAGCTCCCATGATAAAAAAAATCTATAAAAATAAAAAGAAAATGGCTTAAGAACTTACTTGCAATAGTGGCTGAAAGTATAAAAGTTTTAAAAGCTTCTTTTCTTTCTTAAAAATGGTGGACAGTGATGAGGTTGAAGATGATGATTCTTTTCTCATCATTTTCTACTATCTAAATATATATAGTATAATTAGGTTAATTTATTTTAATTAGTGACCTTAATTAAAGTTTATTTTAATTTAATCACTTATTAACCATTTAATGATTCCATCAATACTTTTTACTATCTAATGTTTATTATTGGTTTATTAACTAGTTTAGTCCCTTGGATAATTGTTATCTAGGTCCTTAAGCCTTTTTCTAATTAAAAATCTATAGTGATCAAACTTTTACAATTTAGTCTCTAGGCTTTAATTAACTATAATTTCAACTAAATTGACTAATAAAATTTCAATTCATTTATACACTAAATCTGTAAATACCTCTATTTAATATTTACGAGCTCGATTTATGAAAGCGAAGTCTCAAATCAACATTTTTCGACACCACTAGAAACCGAGTCATTACAATAATAATGGCAAAGTACTAAGGTATTGCAAAAAAAAATGGGAAACTTATAAAAGAAACGATGACCAACGATAGAAACACTTATCCCTATTTATAAATTAAAAAAAAACTTTTCAATTGCTTTGAAGCTTACTAAGTAAATTACCACGTGCGTACTATTTCAATATGCAAAAAGCGTGAATCATAACTTGACACGTATACATAAACAGTAATGACAGTGACAGTTTCATTGGGAACCTAATAAATATATCTTAATACGTCACACACTTTAGTAACCTCATCATTAAACATATAAGATTATATGTACATGAGTCTTTTTAACCCTCCATAAATTAAATGAAAATTAAAATTTTCAACAATTCAAAATTTAAAATTTTAATTTTAAAAAAATCACCATCTATAAAAATAAAAATAAAACATGCATAAAATACATAGTACTTCGACGTGAACTTTAATCAACTATTTAAACCTTTTCCATTTGTATCTACATCACAGACTTCCCCAACAGGCTCACAAAGGTCATTGTATGACCTTCTCTCACCTAAAGGGCAATTGTTGTATCTTACATAGAGAACCTCATGAACCTCATAACGTACCCAAAAGGAACATGACACATGTCTCCTACCAAAGCTAACATTTCCAGCAAACTATGAATAACTAACCTATCAACTAGTGGACCTTGAAGTGACTTACGAACTTAGAGCAACAAACCTTGGGATTATGCGTCTCCACTAAGACTACGAGAGGCCCACGTAGAAGTTCAAGGTCATTGATAATCATCCTAAGACGTCTTATCCAAGGATGTAACATCACCATCACTGCTAGAAGTATCAAATCAAACTTCCATGTTAGTAACTTTATGACATATAACTAAGCTTGTCTCCCACTATAAAAGAACCATGCAAACATATCATACACTTTTACATACACAGTTCTTCTCCTTCAACCCCGAAACTCTCCTACCAAAAATTCTCCTTCCTCACCTTCACCCAAGTGCTCCTCCATAAAAACAACCACCTACTCCTTCCTGTTAATCCTACAATTAGCACACCTACAAACCTTGAAACATTGATGTTATCAGTTTTCAACAAGTGAGGGGCAATGCTTGATGTAGGTTTGCCAGTGGTTATTTGGTGACAGGTTTAGCCAAAGGTGAAGGATGAAAATATCAAACTTTAATAACATTAATGTGTTGGAAAATATGAACATCACATATATAATAAGGGTAATTACATGTTATTATTTACTATCATGATAGGTTAGCCCAAATTAAAAGTGATCTAATTTGGTTAAAGTTTTATTGGGCTTTAATTATTAAATAAAATATGGGTCAAATATGTGTAGATGCTCTAGTAATTAAGTTCTAATCAAATTCTAATTAATGATGGGCTAATTAGGAATTAGGGTTAATATGTCAAAGTTATAAATATTAAAGTTACGGTCCCAAATTACATACAAGCTAACTTTTATAATATCCCATCTTTAGAAAAGAGAGAGCCACATTCTTTAAATTACTTGTGTGCTAATTGGGAAGATGAAAACCCCAAGATCTGTAGATTTCAAGAAATCGATGAATTCAAGTATGCTTTCGTATCTAGTTTTGTTCTTGATTTATTTTTTATGATTTGACATGATAGATCCTGGTTTATAGTTCTAATTTTATATTAGATATTATTTACAGTTCTATCAAGTGGTATCTGAGCCTCGTCATGTTGAATCATTGAGAATGAATTGATTTTCTATTATTTTGGATTGATTTATTTTTCAAATTTTATAGATATGATATTTCAATTATATATAATGTTGAATCTTTGAAATTCTAAATAATTTTTTTTAGGTTTTGATTAATTATGATTCAATCTTTTTAGGGTTATTTTTATTTTGATTTTCATTCAATGTTGAATTTTTTTGATTAATATGAATTTATCATGGCTTTTCACTTTCGGTCAGAAAACCTAAACTATATAGGTCTTGGATGTAAAGGGAAAATCTATTAAAAAAGGTTTTGAATCTCGAAGGAATCAGGGTAAGTTTTAATGGAATTGAAGCCTAACAATTGAATTTAAAATATGAATATATTGCTTTGGTGTTTTTTGTTTTTTTGCCATACATGTGTATATAAATATATGAAGGCTTTGCTTGTGTTATTTATTCTTTGTAATAAAACAAATGAGAATCAGATTTAGTTTTAAAGCGCATTGAATGTAGTTTTTTTTTCTCTTTAGTCTATTATTATATATTTTAAAGAAATCGTAGGCATTTATATTTTGAGTATTCATACAGCTTCAGTTATTATTTGTTGATTCTTTAGATTCAATTATGTTTCAATCTTTTTTCATTGTTAATCAATAATGAGGAATTAAGTGAACTTATTATTTTAGAACTAAGAATCTGTGCATTCTTAATTTCATGAAAGTTGGTTTGATGTTATTCTTCAATTGCAATAATATGTGTTCAACTATTAGAATTAATTTTTAATTTTGATTATTTATGGTAATATCTTTGAAATCTATGTTTCGAGTAGTAGGAATAATAATTTGGGTTTTGTTATATTGTTATATGGTGGCTATGAATTTTCATAAGTAGTTGTGCATATGAAGGCTTTTATACAATTTGGGATTTTTTTATATTTGGTGGTTATTGATTTTTTTAAGTATTTGTGCGTATAAAGAAGTTTTATGATAATGTCTTTAGTCATGAATATAAATTTGAGTTTACATGAAATATGTAAGACAAGCCAGATTAATTTTCTATTATTATAATTGTGTGTATATATATTATATGCATATCAATGATTTTGATGATCAATGCATGATTATAGTTTGTGTGAATATGTGTTTATAACCATTATTCAATAAGATATCTTTTATAGTTTAATTGGTGAAATTAAGTTTTGATGGATATCGTAGAAGTTGTTAATTTTTATTTTTATTTTGCTATGGTTATATATTCAATTTTATGGGTGCTTTGATGCAAATTCATGCTAACTATATACATATTTAAATAATTTGATTTTAAGTTTGGTTCTATAATATTAGGTTTTGGCATATTATGGTTCCAAATATTTGGTTAAATTATGATGATATGATTTATTGTGTGAATTGTGGAATATGCCAACTATTATGATTTTGTTTTTGAGATTTATTGGCTTGGAAATATTTTTCAAGTATTTATGAGAATATTTGTTTAATCATAAATACAACTTTGAATTTACATGGTAAATTCAAGGTAAGTTTTTCTATTTGATTATGAATACATGTATATGCGTGAATTGCTATGGTGTTTTTGTCCATGCCAAAATTATGAATACATGTGCTTGTTAATTATTTGGTTTTGAACCACTACATTTTTTCTGTTTGGTTTTGATATATATGATTTTTGAACAAAAAAAAAGTTAAAGATTAAGGTTTTCGATTTTTTATTGCATTATTAAGACAACCTTAATTTGAGTTATTTCAGAGTCTATAAAGCAATAAAAAATAGTTTTGACATTTGACTATTGGGTAAATTTTAAATTTGAATATTGGTATGCTTATATATATTTTAAAATAACTTAATTGAAGCAATAAGTCACTGAAGTGATTTTTTTATAAATTATTTTGTTTTAAAATATAAAAGGTTGTGTGCATATAACTTAAGTAATGTTAATATTGATCGCCCAAATGAAGGTTAATAATATTACATCTGTAGCTATGGTAATAAACAGTGACAATTATTCAGGTTTACATGTGAGCAATAAATTGACCCAAAGGAGGATTTATGATTCGACATATTCTTATTGTCAATGTTTGATTATTACACCAATATATCACTTACAAGTTAATATTTTGTCCAAAGATAAAATATTAATGGAGTGTTCGATATCTTGAGATGAGGTTTACCTTCATTCAAATTATTTTGGTTTAAATTTGAAGTCTTATATGTGTTTGTTTATGGTTTATGATTTATTCAACTATTATTATATTTGCCAACATCATTGTATGTTGTTTTGGGACAAATATATATACATATATATACTATTATCTTTTAATTTTATTGAAAGATGAAATTAAGAGAAATATTTTGAAACAAATAAATTCAGATTTTGACTTTAGTTTTAATTAAGGATGCTTAATATTTTAAATAGATTAGTTGAAACAAAATATCGTCAAGTGACATATTTTCTATAGATTAGTTTATTTAAAATATTAAAATGATTATATGTTTTTGTGATTCATGTGTTTATTAATTGACCCAAAGGTAAGTTAATATTTGGTAGAATTTTAATGACATCTGTGGTGATAAATGTGTGACAATTATAATGGACTTTATGTGAAGAATATGTTAGTCTAAAGATTAATTCATTGTTTGACATAATTTATTGTCAATGTTTAATTGCTACAACAAGAGTACCATTTACTATAAATATTAATGTCCAAAGATTTGATATTAATGTTGTGTTTGACATCTTGAGATGGGATTAGCCATTATCCTGAATTTATTGTTTACTTATGAATATTGATGTGAGCTTATTTTTATTTATTTTTTGTTCTATATTTTGCTAATTCATCTTCTACTGGCACAATATCTACTAATATAAGTTCTATACCCATACTTAATGGGACTAATTTCAATGAATGGAAAAGACACTTACTTATAGTGCTTTGCTGTATGAACATAGACATTGCACTAAGGGAAGAACAACCCACACCTCTTTTTACGCAAAACACCCCTTATGTTAAAAGGGATTTTGAGAGGTGGAATTGTTCAAATTGCATGAGTTTAATGATCATGATACACAACATTTTAAAAGCCTTTAAAGGTACAAAATCTGAAAAGATTACTCAGGCCAAGGTTTCATTGATGAAATTGAGAAACGTTTTGCTGAAAACGATAAGGATGAAATGGCATCATTTCTAACTTCGTTGATGTCTATAAAGTATTAGGGTCAAGAAAATTCTGAGCGATCTAAGGGCTATGAGTTTTATGATCCCATAATTAGGAATATTTTTTAGATGAGAACTACAACATTCTTTTAGGGTGTTGATTTTGGAGGGAGAAATAAGGTTAGAGACATTGCTTTTAATGAGGACTTGAATTCTAACTCAGTTCCTACTATCACTTTTGATGATGCTTAGGTTTTCATACCTATCATTGATTAAGGAGTGAATATAGAACCTCAATAAGACAATGTTGAACAGCTCTCTATTCAAGATGAAGTAATTGTTCCAAAAGAACAAACTCAACAACCTCAAGAACGAATGTCATTAAAAAGGTCCACTAAAGAAAATGTTATAATGGCTTTAATGGAATATTTTGATCTTAAGCTGCATCAGATGAATATTAAGTTAATGGTTTCTCAATGGTAACATTTGTAACACCCCAAACCCGTGACCGTCACCGGATTTGACCACGAGGTGTTACCGGGCTTACTTTACTTATTCCTCTCTTGGAAAATTATTTTTTTGTTTTCCTTTTTCTGCTCGAGCAGGCTAGTTAACTGCGTCACTGCCACCTTAAAATCATATCTCGAGTTCCAGAACTCGAAAACCAAATCCGTAAATTTTCCCCGAATTTAGACTCATATATCCATCCATGGATTTATTTCTAGAATTTTTGGTCCGGCCAATTGGTACAGTTTATTAGTTACTGTTTCAGGGTTCGACTATACTGACCTTTGCGCATTACGACCTGGATATCATCTCGTACAGAGCTCTAATGCTCATGACGTTTGTTTCTAATGAAACTAGACTCAAAGGGAAATCTATGCATATAAGGCATAACTTCTAATTGTTTCTGGATAATTTATGGTAAATTTTCAAAGTCGAAACAGAGGATCCAGAAACTGTTCTGGCCCTGTCTCACGAAATCTTGAATATCTCTCAAAATACAGCTCATATGGTCGTTTCGTTTCATCCATATGAAAATAGACCCATCAAGCTTCGAGTACATAATTTTCTTAGCAATTAATTCCACTTATACTATTTTTGGTGATTTTTAGATCTCATATCACTGCTGCTGTCCGCAACAGTTACGGCAGTAGACTATGTCAATTTCATGAATCTTTCCTTGGCCTTACTAATCATTCATCATACATGGCACAACTATGGCCACCTTATCAAAAGTAAGGTTTCTAAGACCCGTGGCTATAGGTTCTAGCATCCCACTCAAACGACCACATAGGCCATTTTCACATGGCTTAAAGTTTACAACCCAAAATTCAACAAAACAAAATAGCCTATACATGCCAAACGTTCTCCTAGTTCAACTACGAAGACAATACCAAAAGATTTCCAGCCGGTGTGATGACTTCAACGATGG
Organism: Gossypium arboreum; assembly: GCF_025698485.1. Taxonomy (NCBI): domain Eukaryota; kingdom Viridiplantae; phylum Streptophyta; class Magnoliopsida; order Malvales; family Malvaceae; genus Gossypium; species Gossypium arboreum. Next base: position 62,045,790 of record NC_069071.1, read on the forward strand.
TTCCGAGCACGCAAACGAGACGAATCCAAGGAACCTAAAATGGGTGACAAGAAAACACCGAGTGAGTTTATAACTCAGTAAGTCATAAGCATTCCACGACCATCCATTACTAAAATTATCATAAAATGAAATAATAAAACAAGGCCAAGTGTTCCAAATACATACCGAACTATACCATAGTTCCTTAGACCTTCGGATCAATCTCATACCAAGTCATACATTTATATTTCATATACCATTTAATAGGATATTTGAAGCAATTTCCATACATCATTTCATTTCGCAACAATCATGCAATTGAAATCATCACATAGATTTAAAACTTACCAACTCAACCCCGAGCATGAACATAGCATCTATTAGCCATGAACTCAATGTGCTTACTCTTTCCGCTGTCCAAACTCAACTCGATAAAATCACACCTCCATATAAATATTCAATCGATAGAACATACATATTAAATTCGCATTACGTAGTGCTTAATAAACGATCTCGCACACTTAGTGCCATGCGATTTAAGCTCGCACACATAGTGCCATATAATTTAAGTTTGCACACTTAGTGCCATATAATTTAAGTTCGCACACTTAGTGCCATATAATTTAAGTTCGCACACTTAGTGCCATACCTTCCAAGCCCGCACACTTAGTGCCAATCTTGTCACCGTGCCCATTTATTGCCCGCTCACTTAGTGCCGAGACCAAACGCTCTACGCAAGTTACTACTTTTATACATTCAGCAATGTCATCATTCCATACACACACATTTTATATACACACCATCTCATTAAACACAATTTGCATGGATATTATGACCATTTAAATCAATACCGAATACATGCTTAATGACTTACCTCGGATGTTGTCGAACGTCTTCAACGGCTATTAAATTACTTTTTCTTTCCCCTTGTCCAACTTTGACCCTTTAAGCTCTTGAGCTAAATCAAACAAATTTACTTCTCAATCAAACACACACATACGGCAACCATATACATTTCAGAAACCAATTCATTCGTATCATTTGTCCATACACTAGCTTTTAACACATTCGGCCACTAGGGCAACCTATTTAACTTTTAAGATTCATTTCTAATTTTAGTTAAACAATGCCAAATGCCATTAACTACTAATGCCACACACACATATGCATAAAATTAACCCATACATGACCTATAGCTCATTCGGTCATTCATCTTTCAAGCCTATCAAAGCTTTATATCACACTTCCTTGGCCGAATACACATATAAGCACAATTTAGCATTTTTATTTATTTCATGATACATTCGGCCTTGGCATAATTTCATTAAAAGTCCCTATTAGCCACTTCACCCTTCAATTATATCATCTACTTAACATTTCATACTTATCATGCTAGCCGAATATTGTTTAATCAAGTTCAACATCCTCATATACGGCATTAGCATCCAAACAACCTATTTGAACATTTAACTAATTCAAGCTTCACCCATCCACACTTATTCATTTAACATAAAGAAAATAAATCAACCCCCTTCACTATCAACCATGGCCGAATGCTTCATGGGTTTAAGGTAGATTCAAGAAAGGAACTCATAATTATTAAGATGTAAGCAACTACCCTTGTTCATCTAGATTTAGTATGAAACAACAACTATCACCCTTATCAATCACTATAGCCAAAAACCTTACTCATTCCAATATCAAAATTTCCACATGGGCTACAAAAATAGCTTGATATCTCACCCAAGATCAACTAAAATTTCAAGAACTAGTCTAGACTACTTACCTCATTATCACCCTAGGATGGCCGAATACTCCCCCCCTTCATCCACTTTTCATTTCGGTCAAGAAGAAACAAAGGAATGAAGCTTTGTTTCTATCACCCCTTTTTTTTTCTTTTCTATTTCTTTTATTATTTCCTTTCTTTTACATAAAATAATGACCACTTCATGGAAATTTACCACATATTGTAATATATGCTCCATCATGGCCGGCCACTATGCATAAGAAAAGGCGTATTTGACATGCAAAACCATTATTTTCACTACATGCTTTAATAGGTCCTTATAGATTAACCTATCACATTTCTACAATGTTTCATATAAGTCCATTTTAATAAATTCACATAGAAATGATCAAATTAATGCATGAAACTTTCATACATGCATTTACTAACATCATAAACATAGAATATAACAATTAATTATTTATAAGACTCGGTTTCGTGGTCCCGAAACCACTTTCCGACTAGGGTCAATTTAGGGCTGTCACAACATTGATCATACATTTATATGGTGAAACTAGAAAACTTTGTGTCTGATGATGCAAAGTTAATGATATGCAAATTAAAGAATTTCATCTATGGGTTTAAACATACTTCTCGTCAATAGTATTACAAATTTTAACAATGATTATCTCATTTAGTTTAGAGATGAATATTGTCGATAATTGTATATACCATAAGTTTAGTAGGAGTAAGGTTCTATATTTGATTTTATATGTTAATGACATACTGCTTGTCAATAATAAGTATAGTCCCAATCAATGCCCTAAGAATGATTTTGAGATTAACAAAATGCATAAGATTTTTTACATTTTAACAATAGGAAGTCTAATGTATGTTTAAGTTTGTATACATAGGAATATTGTGTACACTGTTGGATGTTAGATAGATATTTTAAACAACTCTGGTTTGGACCATTAGATAGCATCCAAGAGGGTTATAATGTAATATCCTGATTTTGGGCCTAGTCGGAATAGTGGTTTCGTGACCACAAAATCTGAGATAGAAATAATTATTTTATGATTATTTTAATGTCTATGATATGATTGCATGATTGTGTGAAAATTTTGTGAAGAAATTTTATGCATAAAGTGCTTAAATTGAAATTAGGGACTAAATCAAATAATTTGTAAAACTTGCATTCTAGAAGTTTCTAGTATGAAATTGTTTTGAAATATTAATTAGGAGGTCTTAAATAGAATTTTACCAATTTATAAGTCTTGGACAAAATTGGACATGGATGGAATTTTGGAAAGTTTAGTAGTAGGGGCATTTTGGTCATTTGGGGTAAAATGAATTAAAATATAAAATTAAAAGCCAATTTTGCTCATCTTCAACCCCATGGCCGAATATAGCAAGGAGAAACCATGGCTAGGGTTTTCAAGCTTCCAAGCTCGATTGTAAGTCCGTTCTAGCCTCGTTTTAATGATTTTTACGTTTTGGAGTCCCTGTAGCTCGATTTAGCTTATGCTAGCAATAATTTAACCTAGGGTTTATATTTGGAAAAATACCCATAGGTGAAATTTGTGTATTTTGGTGTTTTATGATAGAATGTGAGGTTTTAAATTATGTTAGACAACTTGTGCTACTCGGTTTTAAGTGAAAACGAGCAAAAGGGCTTAATCGGTAAAAATACCTAATAGTCATAAGTACATGTTAGAGTGAGAATTTGATGTTGCCATAGAAGGAAAAATGATCAGCATGTCATAAAACATAAGAAAATAGGCTGACTTTTAATTTACGAGCTTTGGGGCAAAAGTGTAAATATGCAAAAGTTTAGGGGCAAAATTGTAATTTTTCCAAAATATGATTTTGGGTCAATTTGAATAATGTGAGTCCTAATTAGACTATATTTTAAATGATAGAGCAAGGAAAACTGAAATTCGGGCTAAAATGGGGAAAATACCAAGTTGTGGACGAAATGGTAAAAATAGCCATTTTCGCATAAGAGGTAAGTTCATATGTAAATGTTGGTAACATAGTTATTATTTTAAATGTTTTAATGCTTTTTAAATGATATGATAATTATTATGAAATACTATACTTGTGATAATTGTTTGATAATATGTAATTATGTGAATTACTTGATGAGTATGAACTATCACCGAAGTATCGATTTCGATATTCCGTGGAAGACGGCAAAGATGTGAGATCGAGGAAAAAAGCCCATTTGAACCTTAGGAATAGATTAGGATACAAGTGACATGTCACTAGGATGGTTGAGCATCCGAACTCGTTGAGTTGAGTCCGAGTTCACTTATGGATGCGAGCGTCCGAACTCGTTGAGTTGAGTCCGAGTTCGTGAGATGTAACTAGGCATCCGAACTCGTTGAGTTGAGTCCGAGTTCACTTATGGATGCGAACGCCGAGCTCGTTGAGTTGAGTCCGAGTTCACTTATGGGCGGGTTACATGGTAGCTTGGCTACATATGTGGCACTTATGTGCAAACTTTCCATGTATCCGAATTATATTCATGTGTTCAACGGGTAAAGTTCTACTCAAATGGAGGAATACTCAAGATGAAAGGGACGTATTGGTAAGTGTTGTGAAATGGATACTTTGAACAGGTATGTACTTAACCCTCGGGTTGAAAACTCGATATAACAACAATATGGTAAGATGATAAATGAAAAGGTGATATGAATGTCTTGGTGATGATTATGCAAATGATGTTTTATGTTTGCTTATATGGTTATGTTACTTGCTATTTGCATGTGAGCTTACTAAGCATTTATGCTTACTCCTCCTTTTCATTCCTTGTAGTGTTGACAAGCCAGCTCGGAAATCGGAAGCGGTCGGAGGCACGCCACACTATCCGTATACCATCTTGGCATAATGGCTTGTGTATTTTGAGTATGGCATGTATAGCATTATAATCATTTTATATGTATGGTCTTATGATACGGTTATTGAGTGGTATGGAAATAGAAATGCTTGGTAATGATTAGCCATTGGAATGGCTAATCATGATCATATTTGGTATTATGTATGTCAAATTGCTAGCTAATCCATGGAAACCATGAAATAGGTAAAATTTACCATAAAATAGATTCAGACAGCAGCAGTGACATGAGTTTGAAAAATCACTAAAAATAGTATAAATGGAATTAAATAATGAATAAGTTATGGAATCGAAGCTTGATGAGTCTATTTTCATATGGAATAAGCGAAACAGGTATATGAGCTATATTTTATGAGACGTTTAAATTTTTGTGAAACAGGGCCAGAGCAATTTCTGGATCCCCTGTTCTGACTTTGGAAATTCACCATAAATTTTACAAAGATAATTAGAAGTCACGCTTTATATGTAGAGATTCCTTATTGAGTCTAGTTTTATTAGAGACAAACGGCATAGTCATTGAAGGTCTGTATAGGGAGATATCTGATTCGTAATACACAGAGGTCAGAGTAGTTGAACCCTGAAACAGGGGAGACTTTAACTAATAAACTGTACTAATTGGCCCAACCAAAATTCTAGAAAAAATTATTAGATATATATATGAGTCTAGTTTCAGGAAAAATTTATGGAATTGGATTTCGAGTTTCGTAACTCGAGATATGATTTTCAAAGCGACTGTGATGCAGTTAGCCAGCTTGTCTGGAAATTTTAAAATGAATTGTATGAGCTGTTTAATTAATGAATTAAGTCCGTTAACACCTCGTGTTCGACTCCGGAAACGGTCTCGGGTATGGGGTGTTACATTTAGTGGTATCAGAGCAGGTTTAGTCGGTTCTCGGACTAACCTAGCATGTGTAAAAGTTTAGCTATACATGCCATCGATCGTGATAGTGTGATGTCTTCCGACGCGTATAAGTACCGCCTTATTTAGACAGGTACTCTCCAACCGAGCTGCGCCAACCATGTTCAATGTTAAGTAAAGGTATTTGAGTAAAATTATGATTATGATAAGTCTCGGTTCGAGAAAAGTATGAATAAAGGTTTATGATACATATGTGATAATATGTGAGATGAAAGTTCATGTTGTGATAAATATTCATATTTGCTTAATGCTCATATGATGTAGTGTATGTGGCTTACTTGATAAGATGAACGGAATAAATAGAAAGTAGTAGAGGTATGAATAAAGGTCATAATATTATGATACGAATGAAAATGTCCTTGTCTTGATTGGATGTCGAATGTTGATGAATGTTAATGGTATATAATTTTTATGAGATAAAGGATTATAATGAAATGAACTTATCTATGTTAAATTGTTGGACTGAATTATATGATTGTAATGATATGCACATGATTATGCACGAAATGAAAGTTGTGATTGTGATGCAAATATCTATGTTTGTTTGGCCTTATATGATGTCATGAGCATGAATTAATTTAATTAAATAAATGGATAAGTAAAGCTATCTAGAAAACATAGAATGTATGCATAAGTATATTGTCTAAATGGGACAATAGGAAAATTTGTGTAAGCCAACATGAATGTTGCATTGCTGAATGAATGACATGATTTTGATGATGTTGCTATGATGATGGAAGTTGTGTCATATGTGTATGTATAAGAAAGTCGAGTCGAGGTCCTACAACCCTCCCCTCATCAAGTGGTACTTATAATGGAATTTCATGAGATTTGTATTGAATAAGTTTCGGTTGAGAACCCAAAGAGTTCAATGATAGAATAATTATAAGTATGATCAGAGATTGAAAATGAGCTGATAAGTAAAGTCGAGCCAAGAAAGTATAGGATTGATATAAAGATTATTGGAATTATGCATTTGTCTCAGTTAGAGAAGGAATTCTCTTTGGTAAATCGAATTACTCGGTGCAAGGTCGAGATAAGTGTAAATCGAAATTTATTTAGAACTGGCCTTCTTTAGTGAATGGTTTAATATGAAATTTGTGACAATAGAACTAGTTGGGGAAATGATATTTGAAATGTGAACTATCTGAGTGTGACAGTTATGACTGGACAGATTTAGCAGTCTCTTTTGAGATGTTCTATGTGTTTACTGTTCTCGAAATATTTCATGGCTATTGATCTTCCAAGAAATTCTTGTTATATGGGAATGTCTTCTAATTCGGTGTTGGATGAAAGCATTGGTAGTCCTGACCGGTTTATAATTTATATTGCTCTATTTCATCGGGTATTCTATTTCATTTCGTCGATAAGAATTGATGAGAGAATACGTATGATATTATGATTCTGCTTCTTCTACTTGATGCTTCATCGATATATATATTTGGGAAGATATATTGATCTTGTTATATTTGATTTCAGTTGGATTAAATGATGTTTTCTTCGGACTTTCTTTCTTTGAAGAATTATCGGGTATTCGCATTTTCTCTATGAGTTTGGTTTTCGATTCTCGGCATAGTATCGTATCTTAGGTTTCTTTATCCGGATCTCTTTATTCGGATTTCTTTATTCCGGTTTCTCTATCTTGGATTTCTTTATTCGGTTTTCTTGTTATCTTTGTTCTATAATTTGTCAATTATGACTCATGTTCAAGTCGTTCTTCACTCGTGATAATCATGTCAAATATGACTATACTTCTAATTTGATCTTGGTAATGTGGTGATTTTAGTATCGGGATTTTTCTAATTTCGTAAGGATTTGACATCAAGAAAGGCATAGGTGATAAAAGCGCGAGTTTCAGTTGGTATGGTGAATTATTTATTTGAAAGATTTCATGTGACAATTATGTCGGATTATTTTCTCAAGTCGATAATATAATTTTATTTTGTCTTGATAAAAGAGTAAATAGTCCGAACGAGAAGTGTATATTTATTAGAAATAGTTGGATATTAGTTAAAGTCACTACTGAATGATAAGGTTTTCGTCTTGTGAAAGCTGAAAAGTTTATTACATGTTGACAAAGTTTGGATAGATGAGAATATTGGTAATCAAGCGTCTGAACTAGACTAGTCTACATTGAGTAAAGACTTCGATTTTCGATAATGTCTTGTTGTATGAATTGTGATGTGTTTCAAGACGGTGAGGTAATGTGATAGTTTAGAGCATTCGATGTTACATAAAATCGGAGTTGTTAAAGGGTTAAAGCCGAGCATTGGGATCTATCAAAATTATCCTTGTCAGTGTTGTTATTGGGATGGAAATGAGAAGGATTATTCTTGAGGCCATATCAGAATTATTTCCATGGCGGAAAGAGGAAAATGTGATGTATCCTATTGTTAAATGTTTGGCAAGATCTATAAATCATATATGTATTGAATGAAGTCCTACTCATCAGATTCATGGAATTTCAAGTCTCTTTGATTGTTGGATTTCTTGGAATTTCGGTCTCCATTAATCAAGTTAAGATCCGGGTTTTATGTCATGATATCATGGGAAACTGAGAAGGGTTGAAAATTTAAGAACAGTTGAGAGTTGAGACTGTAAGCTTTTAGATCATATGAGAAATTGAAGAGATGTATTGGAGGTACAGTCTAAGTGCAAGTTCTTCGGCACCGAATATGAGCTTAAAAGTGAATACCACTTTTTTGGTAAGATTTTCGGGGACGAAAATCCCTAAAAGGGGGGAGAGTTGTAATATCCTGATTTTGGGCCTAGTCGGAATAGTGGTTTCGTGACCACAAAATCTGAGATAGAAATAATTATTTTATGATTATTTTAATGTCTATGATATGATTGCATGATTGTGTGAAAATTTTGTGAAGAAATTTTATGCATAAAGTGCTTAAATTGAAATTAGGGACTAAATCGAATAATTTGTAAAACTTGCATTCTAGAAGTTTCTAGTATGAAATTGTTTTGAAATATTAATTAGGAGGTCTTAAATAGAATTTTACCAATTTCTAAGTCTTGGACAAAAATTGGACATGGATGGAATTTTTGGAAAGTTTAGTAGTAGGGGCATTTTGGTCATTTGGGGGTAAAATGAATTAAAATATAAAATTAAAAGCCAATTTTGCTCATCTTCAACCCCATGGCCGAATATAGCAAGGAGAAACCATGGCTAGGGTTTTTCAAGCTTCCAAGCTCGATTGTAAGTCCGTTCTAGCCTCGTTTTTAATGATTTTTACGTTTTAGAGTCCCTAGTAGCTCGATTTAGCTTATGCTAGCAATAATTTAACCTAGGGTTTATATTTGGAAAAATACCCATAGGTTAAATTTGTGTATTTTGGTGTTTTATGATAGAATGTGAGGTTTTAAATTATGTTAGACAACTTGTGCTACTCGGTTTTAAGTGAAAACGAGCAAAAGGGCTTAATCGGTAAAAATACCTAATAGTCATAAGTACATGTTAGAGTGAGAATTTGATGTTGCCATAGAAGGGAAAAATGATCAGCATGTCATAAAACATAAGAAAATAGGCTGACTTTTAATTTACGAGCTTTGGTGTGACAGCCTTAAAACGACCCTAGTCGAAATGTGGTTTCGGGACCACAAAACCAAGGCATAAAAATAATTTAATATTTATTTTATTGCCTATAATGTGTGTTAACTCATGTGTGATATTTTTTATGCTTTGATTTAGAATTATAGATGTGAATTTCACTAGAAAGGACCTAGTAATAAACTTTGAAAGTATGAGGGGAAATGTGTGATGACTAATTAAAGGATGCATGCAAAACAATGGACTTGCATGTCAAATTTCCCCATAGCTAGTGGCCGCCATGACAAGGATTTATGGGCAAAAATCATGTCATGAAACATGTTTGGTAAATGGGTTATGATGGAAAGAATAAAATAAGGGTATGGAATAAACAATTAATGTTAGTAGATGAGAAACAAAAAAAAAAAGTGTCCATCTTCCTCCATAGCTTGGCCGAATGTCCTAAAGGAAGAAAGAAAAATTTTGTTCATCTCTTTTCACTCTCTTGTTGGCCGAAAATACTAAGGTTAAGGAAGGAGTTTTGCTTCATACTTGGTTTGGAAGAGGATTAGGAAGAGGTTGGCTAAACTTGCATCAAGATTAAGGTATGTTTGAGGTTCATGCATGTTTTTAGTTGCTAGCTTAATGTTCTTGTTAGCCCATGGTTCAAATCCTTGTTATGTCATGGGAATGAAATTCGCCAAAGTGAATGTGGTGTTAATGCCATTGCATGTTAAATAACAAGCTTGAAAGTGATACATGTGATGGAGGATTGAAGATTCTTAGATTTTCTTTTAGCATTTTTTTGAATGAGATACTAAGTTCTTTGTTTCACCATGACCAAATTGAAATGGTGTGGTGTTGTAGTATTCGCCATGATATATCCATAAGTATAATTCATGCATGTTGCATGGTAAGTAAGATTTAAGCTTGAAATGTGTATATATTTGGATATAAGCCACTTGAGAATTCGCCCTTGCACCTACATGAATATATGTTTGCACATGATGGATTGGTATGACATATATACTAATTCAAAGTGTATATTTGCTTGTGATGATGTGTTGATTATGAAGTAAATAAGAGATGTGCAATGAATTACGATATGTAATGTGTTAGTAGTAAAATGTATGCTGTTTTTTTTGTGTGGTATTAAGTGTATATTCGCCACATGAGGGGTAATTAGTGTGCATGCATTCGGTTTGAGGCAAGCATATTGATGCCTATTCTTGGCTTAGAAAATTCGCTAAGAGGAATATTAACTAATGTGTTGAGTTCGATTTATGATTTCGTACATATACAACTTTGATGCCTAATGTATATAAGGGCCAAGTACTTTGAACTTCACGTTGATGTTTGAATGTATTGAATTGCTTGTTGTGATGTAAAAATGTGCATGACCATTGTGTATTTGAGCTAAAGGATGGCCATATGACCATTTACACTCCTTGTCATATTCGCCATAAGCTATCATGATGAGATTTTAATAAGTTAAATTTGTGTAAATTAGCTCAAGAGCAAAGGGAGCTAAATCCGATAAAGGGAAGGAAAAAGTAGTTGAATAGCCGTCGAAATCGCTCGACAACATCCAAGGTAAGTCTTGAGTGATGACCCTACTTGAATTATATCAAAATTATGCTCCTTGTTTGTGTGGCCATTGAGCCGAAATAGTAAAGGTTGATAGATATTTTGTGTTAGAGCTTTAGTAACGAAAATGAACTATGGACGTGTCTTGAATATTGATATATATGTAAGTGAACATTGGAAATATATCCGGCTAAGACCAAGGCATTCGTATGAGTTGATATATCCGGCTAAGACCAAGGCATTCGTGCGAGTTGATATATCCGGGCTAAGACCAAGGCATTCGTGCGAAGTTGATATATCCGGCTAAGACCAAGGCCTTTGTGCAAGTCACCAAATCCGGTTATGACCAAGGCAATCGTCTGAAGTCGCTATATCCGGTTAAATCCGAAAGTATGTGATTCGAAGTGAGCAATCTTGCTGTGAAAATTTCAGCTTATACACTTGTGAAAATTCCAGCAATGAGGTATGTTTGTATGTGCTTGTACTAATTGAATTCTTACAAGTAAGTATCGCTAAGTTGATAAACGAGCTACCGCCTTGGGCTAAGTTGTTCTTTTGTGTATGGACATAAGGGTCGGTGATGTGAAATAAGTATGAGTATGGGAATGTGAATTAGTAAAGTGGTTTAATTAGCCATGTGAATAAAATACCTTAGTCAAAGCTGATTTCATTGCTTGAGACTTACTAAGCATTAAAATGCTTACCCGTTGCTTTGGCTCTCTGTTTTATAGGTTTCGCTCGTTAGCTATCGGATTCGGGATCAAAGAAGTCAAGTCATCCACACTATCGAAGCCCCATTTTGGTACAAATTTTGGTTGAACTTTGAAATGGCATGTATAGGACCATCCTTTGTTGAAGGTCATGTACCTTCCGGTTTGTGTAAACTTGGATAGCCATGCGAAAATGGCTTATATACGTTTTAGCATAGAACTATAATCGTTTGTATGTTGACCCTTATGAGGTATGGAATTATTTTGAAACGATTAGCCATTGGAATGGTTAATCATGATCACGCTTTGTGCTATGTATGTAAAAAGGGCCAATTGAATCATGGAAAGTATGAAATAGGTAAAGCCTACTAAAGGCAGATGCTGACAGCAGCAGTGACGTGGATGTGAAAAATCACTAAAAATAGTAGGAATGGTATTAAATAGCAAATAAATTATGTAAGTGTACCTTGATGAATCTACTTTCATATGGAAGAAACGAAATGGTCATATGAGTTATAAGTTAACAGATTTTAAAGTTCTTGTGAAATAGGGCCAGAACGGTTTCTGGATCCCCTGTTCCAACTTTGGAAAATCATTGTAAATTAACCAGAGATAATTAGGAGTCATTCCATATATGTGTAGATTCCTCTCTGAGTCTAGTTTCTATAGAAACAAACGGCATTAGTATTGAAGCCCTGTACAGGGAGATATCCAATTCGTAACGCACAAAGGTCAGTGTAGTCGATCCCTACAACAGGCGAGACTTTAACTAATAAACTGTACTAATTGGCTCGACCAAAATTCTAGAAAAAATATGTAGATGGACATATGAGTCTAGTTTCAGGAAAAATTTACGGAACTGATTTTCGAGTTGTAAAACTCAAGTTATGAATTTTGGAGCGACTAGTACTCAGATTGGCAGCTTGTCTGAAAATTGTCAATAAGTGGGTTGAAGTTCATTAACACCTCGCGTTCGACTCGGCGACGGTCTCGGGTTCGGGTGTTACAATTTTATTGGTATCAGAGCTACGGTTTAGTCGATTCTAGGACTACCGTAATGCGTTTGGGGTCTAGCTATACATGCCATTTTATGTGATTATATGATAGTGTGGTGATTTACGACGTTTGAACTTGTGTTTATTTATAGTAATGGATCCCGATCCCAACCGAAGCGATAGCTGATGATGTGGAGAGTGTGGCGCTGCTCCGCACAAGGGACAGCGCCATGGACTCTCAACCTGTTGCTAGCAATCCGAATGACGAGGCTAGACAAGCCTTTTATAGCGTGATGAATGATTGGTTCAACCAATACATTCGAACTAATACTACTGCTCCACAACCTCCATTCCCAACAAACACAAATTTCACCTACAATGCCTCCGTAATTGACCAAATAAGGTCGAATAAGCCCCAGTTGATAGAATCCGAAAACATGGGGCTACTGAATTTAAAGCTACGGATAGTGATGATGCCGAGCAAGTCAATTTTGGTTGGACAACACGATCCGGGTACTCGATGAGCTATCTTGTACACCGATGAATGCCTAAAGTGTACCATCTCCTTGCTACGTGATTACGCCTACTATTGGTGGAGTACTCGACTTCACAGCCCCATGAACAAGTAACTTGGGAGTTCTTCCAAACCGAGTTTCGGAAAAAGTATATCATCGAGATTTATGGACCAAAACGAAAGGAATTTCTCGAACTTAAACAAGGTTCCATGTCGGTTCATCGACTATGAACGAAAATTCGTGAGGCTTAGCCGATCTGCGCGAGAATGCATTTCTTGAAGTGTGATGTAAACGCTCAAGATGGACCTGAATGATGAGATAAAGTCGTATGTTGGCATTTTGGAAATCAGAGTTTGTGACTCTCGTCGAGCGAGCGGCAAAGCCGAGGAGTTTAGTATGGAGAAAAGGAAAGCGAAGCGGGAGCAAGGGAGTTTCAGAAGAGGTATTCGGGAAGCCCTTCCAATCATCAAAGAAACTTAGAGATGGCTTAGGCCGATCTAGAGACACTTCGGCTTTTCTAGACGAGATCGCGATCGACCCCTGTGACCACACGAATCACTTGATCGCCAATGAGTGGGAATGATCGACGAGAGAGACGAGTGCCGATATTGTGGCAAATGGCATTTTGAAGTCTGTAGATTCCGTGACCGCTCTGTTACAAGTGTGGATCGGTTGACCACTTCATCAAAGATTGCCCGAGGTTGTGCGAGCAGAATGTAGATCGGAGTGGGAAGCCGGTACTACCACCGCCGAGGTAGACCATCCGGAAATACGGGCAAGGCTAGTGGTGGTCGAGAGGATCTAGAGATGTTGCGACCAGATCCGAGGCTCGCGCTCCAGCTAGGACTTATGCTATCTGGCGACGCGAGGATGCCTCCTCGCCGGATGTTATTACTGGTACTTTCACTCTCTTTGATACTAATGTGATTGCTTTGATTGACCCCGGTTCTACTCATTCTTATATATGCGAAACCTTAGCATCCAAAGAAGACTTTGCCTATTGAGTCTCTCGAGTTCGTAATTCGGTGTCAAATCCTTTGGGTCGTTATGTGCTGGTCGACAAAGTGTGTAAGAAATGCCCCTAGTAATTGAGGTACACGTTTTCCGGCGGACTTGATGCTTTTGCCGTTCGATGAATTTGATGTTATTCTTGGGTTGGATTGGTTGACCGTGCATGATGCGGTTGTGAATTGCAAAAGCAAGACTATTGATTTGAGATGCGCAAACAACGAGATGATCCGAGTTGAGTCTACGAACTTGAAGGGTTGCCACCGTAATATCATCAATGTTGGCCCGTAAATATGTAAGAAAAGGGTGTGAAGCATACCTTGCGTATGTACTTGATGATAAGGAGTTAGAATAGAACCCAAATCGTGCGGTGGTTTGTGAATACCGGACGTTTTCCCAAGAATTGCGGGTTTGCCACCGCCGGAGATAGAGTTTGGCATTGAGCTTGTACACGGACCACACCGATTTCGATAGCTCCATATCGTATGGCACCAACTAATTAAAGGAGTTGAAAGCTCGGTTGCAAGAGTTGATGGATAGAGGTTTTGCTCGCCGAGTTTTTCACCTTGGGGTGCACCAGTGTTGTTTGTGAAAAGAAGGACGGAACCATGAGGTTGTGCATCGACTATCGTCGACTTAATAAAGTGACAATAAAGAACAAGTATCCGTTACCACGTATCGATGATTTGTTCGATCAACCGAAGGGAGCCTCGGTGTTCTCAAAAATAGATTTGAGATCGGGCTATTATCGATTCTTGAATCCGAGATTCGGACATACCCAAAACCGCCTTGAGCGAGATATGGTCACTCGAGTTCTTAGTGATGCCGTTTGGGCTCACTAATGCCCTACGGTATTTATGGATTTGATGAATCGGATCTTGAGATCATATTTGGATCGGTTCGTAGTTGTGTTCATCGACGACATCTTGGTCTATTCAAGAGATGAGACCGAACATGCGAGCACCCGAGATTAGTGTTGCAAATTTTACGGATAAGCGGTTATATGCTAAGTTTAGCAAGTGTGAGTTACGGTTAAGAGGTTAGCTTCTTGGGTCACGTGGTATCTGCATCGGTATTCGAGTCGACCCAAGCAAAATTTCAGCCATACTTAACTGAAACCTCCAAGAAATATTACGAGGTTCGAGCTTTTGGGACTTGCGGTTACTTACCGACGGTTTGTAAAAGGATTCTCGATGATAGCCACACCCATGACGAAACCGCTTGAAAGATGTCAAGTTTGAATGGACGGAAAAGTGTCGAAAAGTTTTGACCAATTGAAAACTCATTTGACGGAAGCTCCATTACTAGTACTGGCCGAATCGGCAAAGAGTTTGTCATCTATAGTGACGCCTCCCTACTTGGGTTAGGTTGCGTATTGATGCAAGAAGGTCGAGTTGTGGCCTATCGCGTCGAGACAATTAAAGCCACATGAGAAAAATTATCCGACCCATGATCTCGAATTGGTGCCATCGTATTCGCTTTAAAGATATGGCGACATTACTTATTTGGTGAGAAGTGCCATGTGTATTCGGATCACAAAAGTCTCAAATATTTGATGACTCAAAGAGACTTAAATCTGCGACAAAGACGTTGGCTCGGTGTTAAAGGATTATGAGTGGTCATTGACTATCACCCGGAAAGGCTAATGTGGTTGCGGATGCCTTAAGCGAAATCACTGTTTGCTTTACTGACGATGAATGTACACTTGTCTATCCTACCCGACAATGTGTTAGTAGCCAATTAACACCAAACCATTGTTGACTCATCAAATTCGTGAAGCTCGAGAAAGTTGATGAGGAGTTGCGTGCAAAACAGGCCGAGTGTGTTCGAACAAGGAATCGGAGTTTCAAATTGATGATGACGATTGTTTGAGGTTCGAAGTCGTTTGTGTGTTCCAAAGAATTGAACTTATTTCGATAATTCGAACGAAGCTCATTGTAGCCGAATGGCAATCCACCCGGAGTACGAAGATGTACAATGAGTTGAAACGTCGGTTTTGGTGGCATGGTATGAAACGAGACATCTCGACTTTGTTGCAAGATGTTTAATATGTCAACAAGTGAAAGCGGAGCATCAAGTGCCTTGAGGTTACTTCACCGATCACGATACCCGAGTGGAAATGGGATCGAGTCACAATGGACTTTGTGTCCGGACCGCCGTTGTCGACAAGTAAGAAGGATGCAATTTGGGTTATTATTGATAGACCGACTAAGTCGGCTCACTTTATCCTGTATGTATGGATTTTCATTGGATAAACTAGCTGAATTGTACGTTTCTCGATTGTGAGATTACACGGGTACCGATTTACATTGTGTCGGATAGAGATCCGAGGTTCACCTCGCGATTTTGGAAGAAATTACAAGAAGCATCGGGCACCAAGTTGCATTTCAAGACCGCCTTTCACCCCAAACCGATGGTCAATCCGGCGTATAATCCGGATACTTGAGGATATGTTGAGATGTTGCATCCTCGAGTTCGATGGTTCGTGGGAGCGGTACCTACCTTTGATTGAATTCGCTTACAACAATAGTTTTCAATCAAGTATTAAGATGGCGCCTTACGAGGCTTTGTACGGCGTAAATGCCGTACACCATTGTTTTGGACCGAGCTCGGTGAGAACAAAATTTTGGAGTGGATTTAATTAAAGATCTGAATGAAGTAAAAGTAATCCGTGAAAATCAAGATAGCCTCCGATCGTCGAAATCGTATCGGATTTGAAACGAAAGGACATTGAGTATCGTGGGAGATAAAGTGTTTCTTAAAGTTTCGCCGTGGAAAAAGATACTCGATTCGTAGTAAGGGCAAGTTGAGCCGAGATTCATTGGGCCGTCTGAAATCTCCGAACGAGTTGGCCCGATTCATGTATCGTTTGATCTTGCCCCGAACTTGAAAAGATTCTAACGTCTTCCATGTTTCAATGCTTCGACGCTATAGATCTGATCCGTCGCACGTAATTAGTCCATCGAGGTTGAAATTCAAGCCGATATGAGTTATGAAGAAGAACCGATTCAGTATCCTAGCTCGTGAAATGAAAGAGTTGCGAAACAAAAGGGTTCCGCTAGTGAAAGTGTTATGGCTCAAACACGGATAGAAGAAGCTACTTGGGAACCCGAGAACTCTATGAAAAGCAATATCCAAACCTATTTACGGTAAGATTTTCGGGGACGAAAATTTCTAAAGTGGGGAGAGTTGTGACAGCCTTAAAACGACCCTAGTCGAAATGTGGTTTCGGGACCACAAAACCAAGGCATAAAAATAATTTAATATTTATTTTATTGCCTATAATGTGTGTTAACTCATGTGTGATATTTTTATGCTTTGATTTAGAATTATAGATGTGAATTTCACTAGAAAGGACCTAGTAATAAACTTTGAAAGTATGAGGGAAATGTGTGATGACTAATTAAAGGATGCATGCAAAACAATGGACTTGCATGTCAAATTTCCCCCATAGCTAGTGGCCGCCATGACAAGGATTTATGGGCAAAAATCATGTCATGAAACATGTTTGGTAAATGGGTTATGATGGAAAGAATAAAATAAGGGTATGGAATAAACAATTAATGTTAGTAGATGAGAAACAAAAAAAAAAAAGTGTCCATCTTCCTCCATAGCTTGGCGAATGTCCTAAAGGAAGAAAGAAAAATTTTGTTCATCTCTTTTCACTCTCTTGTTGGTAGAAAATACTAAGGTTAAGGAAGGAGTTTTGCTTCATACTTGGTTTGGAAGAGGATTAGGAAGAGGTTGGCTAAACTTGCATCAAGATTAAGGTATGTTTGAGGTTCATGCATGTTTTTAGTTGCTAGCTTAATGTTCTTGTTAGCCCATGGTTCAAATCCTTGTTATGTCATGGGAATGAAATTCGCCAAAGTGAATGTGGTGTTAATGCCATTGCATGTTAAATAACAAGCTTGAAAGTGATACATGTGATGGAGGATTGAAGATTCTTAGATTTTCTTTTAGCATTTTTTTGAATGAGATACTAAGTTCTTTGTTTCACCATGACCAAATTGAAATGGTGTGGTGTTGTAGTATTCGCCATGATATATCCATAAGTATAATTCATGCATGTTGCATGGTAAGTAAGATTTAAGCTTGAAATGTGTATATATTTGGATATAAGCCACTTGAGAATTCGCCCTTGCACCTACATGAATATATGTTTGCACATGATGGATTGGTATGACATATATACTAATTCAAAGTGTATATTTGCTTGTGATGATGTGTTGATTATGAAGTAAATAAGAGATGTGCAATGAATTACGATATGTAATGTGTTAGTAGTAAAATGTATGCTGTTTTTTTTGTGTGGTATTAAGTGTATATTCGCCACATGAGGGTAATTAGTGTGCATGCATTCGGTTTGAGGCAAGCATATTGATGCCTATTCTTGGCTTAGAAAATTCGGCTAAGAGGAATATTAACTAATGTGTTGAGTTCGATTTATGATTTCGTACATATACAACTTTGATGCCTAATGTATATAAGGGCCAAGTACTTTGAACTTCACGTTGATGTTTGAATGTATTGAATTGCTTGTTGTGATGTAAAATGTGCATGACCATTGTGTATTTGAGCTAAAGGATGGCCATATGACCATTTACACTCCTTGTCATATTCGCCATAAGCTATCATGATGAGATTTTAATAAGTTAAATTTGTGTAAATTAGCTCAAGAGCAAAGGGAGCTAAATCCGATAAAGGGAAGGAAAAAGTAGTTGAATAGCCATCGAAATCGCTCGACAACATCCAAGGTAAGTCTTGAGTGATGACCCTACTTGAATTATATCAAAATTATGCTCCTTGTTTGTGTGGCCATTGAGCCGAAATAGTAAAGGTTGATAGATATTTTGTGTTAGAGCTTTAGTAACGAAAATGAACTATGGACGTGTCTTGAATATTGATATATATGTAAGTGAACATTGGAAATATATCCGGCTAAGACCGAAGGCATTCGTGCGAGTTGATATATCCGGGCTAAGACCGAAGGCATTCGTGCGAGTTGATATATCCGGGCTAAGACCAAGGCATTCGTGCGAGTTGATATATCCGGCTAAGACCAAGGCCTTTGTGCAAGTCACCAAATCCGGGTTATGACCAAGGCAATCGTCTGAAGTCGCTATATCCGGTTAAATCCCGAAAGTATGTGATTCGGAAGTGAGCAATCTTGCTGTGAAAATTTCAGCTTATACACTTGTGAAAATTCCAGCAATGAGGTATGTTTGTATGTGCTTGTACTAATTGAATTCTTACAAGTAAGTATGCGCTAAGTTGATAAACGAGCTACCGGCCTTGGGCTAAGTTGTTCTTTTGTGTATGGACATAAGGGTCGGTGATGTGAAATAAGTATGAGTATGGGAATGTGAATTAGTAAAGTGGTTTAATTAGCCATGTGAATAAAATACCTTAGTCAAAGCTGATTTCATTGCTTGAGACTTACTAAGCATTAAAATGCTTACCCCGTTGCTTTGGCTCTCTATTTTATAGGTTTCGCTCGTTAGCTATCGGATTCGGGATCAAAGAAGTCGAAGTCATCCACACTATCGAAGCCCCATTTTGGTACAAATTTTGGTTGAACTTTGAAATGGCATGTATAGGACCATCCTTTGTTGAAGGTCATGTACCTTCCGGTTTGTGTAAACTTGGATAGCCATGCGAAAATGGCTTATATAATTTTTAGCATAGAACTATAATCGTTTGTATGTTGACCCTTATGAGGTATGGAATTATTTTGAAACGATTAGCCATTGGAATGGTTAATCATGATCACGCTTTGTGCTATGTATGTAAAAAGGGCCAATTGAATCATGGAAAGTATGAAATAGGTAAAGCCTACTAAAGGCAGATGCTGACAGCAGCAGTGACGTGGATGTGAAAAATCACTAAAAATAGTAGGAATGGTATTAAATAGCAAATAAATTATGTAAGTGTACCTTGATGAATCTACTTTCATATGGAAGAAACGAAATGGTCATATGAGTTATAAGTTAACAGATTTTAAAGTTCTTGTGAAATAGGGCCAGAACGGTTTCTGGATCCCCTGTTCCAACTTTGGAAAATCATTGTAAATTAACCAGAGATAATTAGGAGTCATTCCATATATGTGTAGATTCCTCTCTGAGTCTAGTTTCTATAGAAACAAACGGCATTAGTATTGAAGCCCTGTACAGGGAGATATCCAATTCGTAACGCACAAAGGTCAGTGTAGTCGATCCCTACAACAGGCGAGACTTTAACTAATAAACTGTACTAATTGGCTCGACCAAAATTCTAGAAAAAATATGTAGATGGACATATGAGTCTAGTTTCAGGAAAAATTTACGGAACTGATTTTCGAGTTGTAAAACTCAAGTTATGAATTTTGGAGCGACTAGTACTCAGATTGGCAGCTTGTCTGAAAATTGTCAATAAGTGGGTTGAAGTCTGTTAACACCTCGCGTTCGACTCCGGCGACGGTCTCGGGTTCGGGGTGTTACATTTGGGGCAAAAGTGTAAATATGCAAAAGTTTAGGGGCAAAATTGTAATTTTTCCAAAATATGATTTTGGGTCAATTTGAATAATGTGAGTCCTAATTAGACTATATTTTAAATGATAGAGCAAGGAAAACTGAAATTCGGGCTAAAATGGGGAAAATACCAAGTTGTGGACGAAATAGTAAAATAGCCATTTTCGCATACGAGGTAAGTTCATATGTAAATGTTGGTAACATAGTTATTATTTTAAATGTTTTAATGTTTTTAAATGATATGATAATTATTATGAAATATTATACTTGTGATAATTGTTTGATAATATGTAATTATGTGAATTACTTGATGAGTATGAACTATCACCGAAGTATCGATTTCGATATTCCGTGGAAGACGGCAAAGATGTGAGATCGAGGAAAAAAGCCCGTTTGAACCTTAGGAATAGATTAGGATACAAGTGACATGTCACTAGGATGGTTGAGCATCCGAACTCGTTGAGTTGAGTCCGAGTTCACTTATGGATGCGAGCGTCCGAACTCGTTGAGTTGAGTCCGAGTTCGTGAGATGTAACTAGGCATCCGAACTCGTTGAGTTGAGTCCGAGTTCACTTATGGATGCGAACGCCCGAGCTCGTTGAGTTGAGTCCGAGTTCACTTATGGGCGGGTTACATGGTAGCTTGGCTACATATGTGGCACTTATGTGCAAACTTTCCATGTATCCGAATTATATTCCGATGTGTTCAACGGGTAAAGTTCTACTCAAATGGAGGAATACTCAAGATGAAAGGGACGTATTGGTAAGTGTTGTGAAATGGATACTTTGAACAGGTATGTACTTAACCCTCGGGTTGAAAACTCGATATAACAACAATATGGTAAGATGATAAATGAAAAGGTGATATGAATGTCTTGGTGATGATTATGCAAATGATGTTTTATGTTTGCTTATATGGTTATGTTACTTGCTATTTGCATGTGAGCTTACTAAGCATTTATGCTTACTCCCTCCTTTTCATTCCTTGTAGTGTTGACAAGCCAGCTCGGAAATTGGAAACGGTCGGAGGCACGCTCACACTATCCATATACCATCTTGGCATAATGGCTTGTGTATTTTGAGTATGGCATGTATAGCATTATAATCATTTTATATGTATGGTCTTATGATATGGTTATTGAGTGGTATGGAAATAGAAATGCTTGGTAATGATTAGCCATTGGAATGGCTAATCATGATCATATTTGGTATTATGTATGCCAAATTGCTAGCTAATCCATGGAAACCATGAAATAGGTAAAATTTACCATAAAATAGATTCAGACAGTAGCAGTGACATGAGTTTGAAAAATCACTAAAAATAGTAGAAATGGAATTAAATAATGAATAAGTTATGGAATCGAAGCTTGATGAGTCTATTTTCATATGGAATAAGCGAAACAGGTATATGAGCTATATTTTATGAGACGTTTAAATTTTTGTGAAACAGGGCCAGAGCGATTTCTGGATCCCCTGTTCTGACTTTGGAAATTCACCATAAATTTTACAAAGATAATTAGAAGTCACGCTTTATATGTACAGATTCCTTATTTAGTCTAGTTTTATTAGAGACAAACGGCATAGTCATTGAAGGTCTGTATAGGGAGATATCTGATTCGTAATACACAGAGGTCAGAGTAGTTGAACCCTGAAATAGGGGAGACTTTAACTAATAAAATGTACTAATTGGCCCAACCAAAAATTCTAGAAAAAAATTAGTAGATATATATATGAGTCTAGTTTCAGGAAAAATTTACAGAATTGGATTTCGAGTTTCGTAACTCGAGATATGATTTTTAAAGCGACTGTGATGCAGTTAGCCAGCTTGTCTGGAAATTTTAAAATGAATTGTATGAGCTGTTTAATTAATGAATTAAGTCCGTTAACACCTCGTGTTCGACTCCGGAAACGGTCTCGGGTACGGGGTGTTACATATAAAGTATTTTCAGAGAACAAAAGATTATATGCTCACATATCAGAGGTCTAATCAGTTAGAGATCATCGTGTATATAGACTTCGATTTTGATGGAATATGGATACAAGAATTTGTCACTAAGGTGCAAATTGTGAAAACAAATTATAGCATTTTATTCCAATAGAAACAGGAGCACATCAAAGTCAAAACACATAGACTTTAAGTTCCTAGTTGTTAAAGTAAAAGTTTAGAGTGGTTAAGTGCCTATAAAGCATATTAGGACAAACTCCATGATTGCGGATCTGCTTACTAAGGTTTTATAAGAGCACACTGTTCATATGGGTGTAATGTCATTTAAAGATATTTGGTTTTATTGGGAGTCTGTACTTTTAAATGCTTTTATGTTATGGACACATTTTCAGTTATTTCAGTTTATGGATATTAAGTTTATTTTCTATAAAAATAAAGTTTATTTGGTTTATTCACACTTTGATTTTGGTAAGGTTTGATCTCATTAAAATTTAAGAAGGACCAGTTAGAAATAGACATGTTTAGATCATATTGCATGTAATTTCCATGCTACACATCCATACTTGATCTATGTGATTTGGTTGTGTTAATATATGTGATTAAGGATGGATTTAGTTACGATATATGTAACGAAAGTCGCATTGGTTCTATGTTAACATAATTAATGGACGAGATTGTTCGGAATACCTTTTGGATAAGATAGTAACCTTTTGGATATGATAGTAAAATTTTTTGAGCTCATAAGATTATATAATGAAATGTAATTATAAAGTAATTATTATATATATGTGTGGTCCAAGTGGGAGATTGTTGGAAAATATGAACATCACATATATAATAAGGGTAATTACATGTTATTATTTACTATCATGATAGGTTAGCCCAAATTATAAGTGATCTAATTTGGTGAAAGTTTTATTGGGCTTTAATTATTAAATAAAGTATAGGTCAAATATGTGTAGATACTCTAGTAATTAAGTTCTAATAAATTCATGATGGGCTAATTAAGAATTAGGGTTAATATGCCAAAGTTATAAATATTAGGGCCATGGTTCCTAAATTACATATAAGCTAACTTTTCTAATATCCCATATTTAAAAAAGAGAGAAAGTCATATTCTTTATATTGTTTGTGTGCTAATTTGGAAGATCAAAACTTTAAGATCTGTAGATTTCAAGAAATCAATGAATTTAGGTACGCTTCCACATCTGGTTTTGTTCTTGATTTATTCTTGATAATTTAACATAATAGATCCTGATTTACAGTTCTAATTTTTTATTAGATATTATTTACAGTTACATAATGATGAAATTGAAAGGTTTTATAATTAAACTACTGAAATAAAAATATACTAATAATTTGGTGATCGGCAATATAATTTACCCAAAGATGGAAGATAAAATGATCATGCGGATTGTGGAGTATTGAGGACCATCTGACTCTGCCAGCCAGAGGCGAATAAGTTCAGCCAACAATTTGTTTAGAAATTTGGTAAGTCCTACCAATTTTGTACTCTATCTATTACCTTTTAAGAAATAGTGAAATTACTGAAAAGTGCATATGCTTAATTTTAAATTTTAACTGATTTTTGTATTCCCAGAAGGTGTTAAAAGACATTTTCATAGTTAAAGAAAGCTTTAGAAGAATTTAAAAAAAAAATTCAATTTACAGGCAGGCAATTGTCTTCATCACTGAGTCGCAAAACCCTGACTTTCTTGCTTTTGAAGCCTTTAGTTTCTACTCCTACTTATGGCTTTTGATGGATCGTCCATTATAGTTATGGCTATATCTTGTGTCTTCTTAGTGAACCTTACGTCATCCTTGGTGCTTGCTAAAGGCCCGTGCCAATTTCCGGCAATATTCAACTTCGGTGACTCAAACTCCGACACTGGAGGGTTGTCAGCTGCATTTGGTCAAGCTCCTCCTCCGAATGGAATGTCTTACTTTGGTCACCCTGCTGGCCGTTACTGCGATGGCCGCCTTGTCATCGACTTCTTAGGTACTTCTTTTCTTTTCCTTTGGTTTATACGTTTTTTTATGTTATATATATATCATCAAACCCTGGATCTTCCAATATTTCTAATCATAATAGCAATCAAAATGTAGACTTTTTTCACCATAAGTTTACTTTAATCTTTAGTATACTTCCATAAATAAGAGAAATTAATTTACTGATTAGTGATTAAGAGTAGTCACAACAACGCCGGCAGCATCCACCGACGCAAAGCCAAAGTAAACTTTTGTTTTTTGTCGTGACCCGGAAAAAAAGGGTTATCTTTAAGAATAATTTTCCTTTTCACTCTAATTTCACTAAAAAAAGAGAGAGAGAGAGAAAAAAAAAAAGAGAGTAAAACGTGGAATATGGAATTTAGCGAATGGTTTTTAAAATTATGTATCCATTCCCGCCTAAACAAACTCAATATAAACTTCTTATTAAGATAATAATACAAATATATGCATAACCTAAAAATAATTAGAGAATGGTATGGTATCTAAAATTATCTAAAATTTATATAGCTAAAAGTTGGATGGATGCCCCAGTTTCATACCCTTCTTTCAAACCAATCAAAATTCTTACCTATAGCAAATAAAAAAAGAGTAAAAGAAAAAAGGCAACAAGTTCCCATTTTTAACCAAGTTAATAGAAAACAAAAATCAAATCAACCCATAAAGTCACTTTCAGTTTTCAGTAAAATCATGATTTTACTTTCAAACTCCATTATTGGAATGGATGGAATTCGATTTAGATTAAAATTGATACATTTTTTTTATCAAAAGGTTTTGTTTTGATACATTTTATATCTGTAGGGTTTAATTTGATATCTTTCCTTGGGTTATGACAGATAGAAATGGAGGAATATTTTTGAACCCAGCTCTTGGCCTAACCTACTTGGTGGGTTCAACATTTGAAATGTATGGGTTAATTGTAAATATAAATATAAACATATATTATTGGATAAAGCGGTAAAGGAAATTAAATACCAAGTAACAGGGTAGCTAAAGAACAGGAGAAAATATTTTCGTATCTTTGATTAATGTTAACAATGTTTTTATTCAGCGGAGAGCCTTGGGCTAGCCTATCTAAGTGCATTTCTGGACTCCCTGGGAACCAACTTTACACATGGAGCTAACTTTGCCACTGCTGGATCCACCATTAGACCTCAGAACACTACTTTGCATCAAAGCGGTTTCAGCCCCATCTCCTTGAACGTTCAATTTTACGAGTTCCATGATTTTCATGTGAGGTCACAAATTGTGCGTAAAAGAGGTACTTGTCTCTCAATTGATTCGATCCCCTCCGTTTTTCAGGTAATCTCGATCTGAATTATCTTATTGATGATGTATGTAGGTGGTGTTTATGAAACAATTTTGCCCAAGGAAGAAGACTTCTCCAGTGCCTTGTACACCTTCGACATTGGCCAAAATGATCTCACTTCTGGTTATTTCTTAAACATGTCCGTAGACGAAGTTAAGGCTTATGTTCCCGATGTGCTTAATCAGTTCCACACTATAATTAAGGCTAGTAAACCAAACCTAAATCATGTTTTGAATAACGTTTATTGATTATTACGTTACAATGCGGATTTAAACGCGCAGGATATATATGACGTAGGAGGCAGATACTTTTGGCTACACAATACAGGTCCTGTTGGGTGTTTACCCTATGTCATGGAGCGTATCCCGGTGTTAGCAGGTCAGATTGATAGATATGGATGTGCCTCGCCATTCAATGAAGTCGCCCAATTTTTCAACCAGGGTCTGAAAAAGACGGTTCAACAGCTGCGCAAAGATTTGCCACATGCTGCAATCACTTACGTTGATGTTTACTCGGTGAAATACTCCCTAATTAGCCAAGGAAGAAACCATGGTAAGTCCACTCGAATTTGATTTTTGAAGCAACCGGCAGAAGTGAATAACATGAAAAATGCATGCAGGGTTCAATCAACCTCTTAGAACATGCTGCGGCCATGGTGGAAAGTACAATTACAACAAGAACCTCGGGTGTGGAGGAAAGGTTCATAAACAAGGGAAGGATGTCTTAGTGGCGGCACCTTGCCAAGATCCTTCAACTCATGTAAATTGGGACGGAGTACACTTTACCGAAGCAGCTAATCGGTACATATTTGAACGTATTGTCGATGGTTCATTTTCTGACCCCCCACGTCCATTAAACATGGCATGTTATAGGAACTAGGAAGGGGACTTCAACTCTTTTGTACTGTTTCCTTTTCTGTATCCACCAAGTTCAATGTTATGCTTAAGTAGGAATTTTATTTTTATTTTTATAATTATGGTTATAAAAGTTAAAAGTGCTATGGAGTAACTTGTAATAGAAGTCAAATTGTATTTGACATTTTTACTAAAAAGAATAAATTAGAACAAAGAGTAAATTAGTCTTTCTGTTAAAAATTACATCTGTTTTTACTATTAAAAGTTGGTCTTTGTACATTTGTATGACATACACATGACATATTACGTGTTATTTTGGTTATTTTGCTAGGTATATTAATTTTAATAATACAAATAAATAAATTTTAAATAGAATTAGTTAATTTACTCTTTAATTTAATATATAAAGATTAATTTATTTATTTTTAAATAGAGAAAATAAAATACAATCTAAATTTTAATACAAAAGAATCTATGTTATTTTACCCTTATAAAATTATCAGCTTGAGACATGAATAACCTTACATTTATAAAATAAACCCAAAATTAAGAAACCTTAAATTTCTAGTTCACGTGTGCATACAAACAAAGGATGCAAATATAAATAATATAAAAAAATATAAAAACGTTGGCATAAATCTCTAGACTGTACGATCATTTGTCCAAATGAGTCCGAGTCGTTAAAAGATGGGTTTTCCATTACAATCTTTTTTTTGGCAGTATTCTACTGCACTTTCTTATGATATCAGAAATACAATATTAATATATAGATTATGACAAGAAGAAACTTATATAAGAGATTTCCTTTAAGAATTATTTTAGGGTTCTTGTTCTTATAATTTGATTCATTTAGATTTTCAAAATGTTATTCTCATGTATAAACAAAGAAATTAATACATTTTGCGTGCATTGAGAATTTATAAAATATACAAATAAAGTAATATTTATGATTATTTTTTAAAATGTTTATTTAATGATGAATTTGATATAATATATATAGATAGTAGATGTTTTCTAATTAAATTTAGGGTAAATTATTTAGATAATCACTCACATTTTAAGGTGTTAGTTTTGGTTTTCTTTTTTTTGGATAATTTAGTCACTTTTATTAGTTCAATTTCATTTTATACTCACTTCAATGATAAAATATCTTTGGTCACCAGACCTAATGTTTTTGTGGCCCTATTTTGATTGGTATAATAACAATTTTAGCTCTTAAAATTTTACAAACTTGTCAATTTGTTCCTAATTTTAAAAAAGTTCAAATTTATCTCTCAATGCTCAGGGGCGAAGGCAGAAAATTTTTTTAGGGGGACTGGTTGAAATTTTAATTTTTTATAGTTTATATTTTTTATAATTTGTAAAGGACTAAATTGAATTTTTATAATTTTAGGGAGGCCAAAGTATAATTTTACCTTTATTAATTTAAAATTTTTAAAAAATTTCAAGGGCCTAAAATATAATTTTCCATTTTAGGAGGGCCGGGGCCCATGCCAGCCCCCCTGGCTACGCCCTTGTCAATGCTTGCATATTTTGTTAATTTAGTCCTAATCCTAAAAATTTTAAAAATATAATTATAGAAAAATTTAAAATAAAAAAATAAAAACATAAAAATTTCATTTGATGGCCTCCCCCTCCCTTTCCACTTATATTTCTTCATACAGGTTTCTCATTCTCTTTTTTTCTTTTTATTTTAAACCATGGCCATTGCCCCTAGTGCCATCGTCAATGATCTTCTCCGATAGGAATGACCACCTATGGACTCCTTTTCTTTTACTCATATAAATTGTGCACTTAGATCACCCTAAGGTAGAACCGAATCCCATGAATTGGAACCTAAAATCGCCACCTTTCCTAGCCTTGATCTCCACTGCTAGCTATTTGATGGGCCTAGTTTTTCGGCATGTTATTGTAACACTCCTCACTCATCTCGATGTATGTATGATCAGAGGTGCTATTGAAGCACTTTAGACGAAACGAAAATCTTGGAGCTATTTGAAAATTTGAGCTTTAAATTTTTTAGTAAAATCATAGAAATTTAATCAAAACAATTTGAGGGCTTTAGAAATAATTTAGGTCATGACATCACCTACTAGACGCCTCCAAAACATTTCAAAATCATGCCCAAACATATCCATATCAATTCCATGGTTTCTCAAACATTATAAATCAACTTTAAACCTCATTTAAACTTTGAATACAAAGCGTAAACATATTCAAGTCAAATAACGAAATAAAACTTGATTAATAACATCAAAACAACTTGAATTTCAACTCAAATTTTACAAATGTTATTCTTAAATTAAGTCCTTATGTACATGCCAAAGTCCTTATACAATATCAATTAGTATATATACATTAAAACCTCAAATGAAGGGTGATGCAAAGCTCCAAATCCATACCCACAACTTCTTGACAAATCCTGCACCTAGCATTTAAACAGTTAACGCGTGAGCTCAAGGAACTCATTAAGTACACTAAGATTTCCTAATTTACCAATTCTCACAACATTAAATCTTTTATCAATTACAAACTTTCACTTAGTTATACCACTTAACAATGAATATTTATTTCTCTTCACCTGTCCATCTATTTTACTAAAACTCAAACCTGTTTCCACTCATTTGACCACTTTTCACTTTTAGAATGCTTTCCAATTATTAACTCTTTTACTCACTTAATAAAGACTCCCTTAACTCATCAATTTATTAGTTCACTAATTGAATTTTTACTCACCTTTCATAAGTTTTCCCAACTACCTATGGGACCTATAACTATGTCACTTATACCCATCCCATTTATTAATCAGTCGATACTTCACAAATAAATTCTTGTTTCACTATTCCTATTATTTAATAACTTTTTCATTCACATGTTAGATCCATTTACAATCAATCATTTACTTTTATAACTCATTATTAATCAGGTCATCTTGTCCATCCCCAATATAACACTTAATATCATCATGAGTTCAATTAACACTTATCATAAGCACTTAATACATTTCAATTTTGTTTCTCATATTAAAAAACGTATTCATTATTATTTCTTATCAACCAAAATTTAAACATTTCATACTTAGTGAACCTTAGAAAAATACACTTGAATGCTAAGGATTTAAACTAGACACTATACACTTGTTGTACTAAATGTGCAAGCTAACCATCACAAAGAAAACACTAGTGTAACGCCCTCAACTCGAGCCGATTCACCGAGTTCAAATATCAAGTGTTACTAAACGATGCAAAACATTTAACAAAAATAGTTTACATTTTCTCATTTATTTTAAACCTATTATATGAAGTTCAAAAAGAAAAACTTAACATTTGGAAATTTAGAATAAAATATATGATAATTAACTTATTACATTAGAATTGTTGCAGATTTTTACAAGATAGGAAAATTATTTTAAGACAGATTCAAAGGGCGTATTCAATATTGTGCCACAAATCCTTTGTATGCATAATAGCCCACCCCGCCACCAACTTAGTGTACTTTTGGCATTGTCCCTCTAGGAAAAACTTCTCCTCAACATACCTAAAAAGAAATAACAAACGTTGTAAGTACAAGAGTAATTAGTGAGCTCTTGAACCATATCTTGATGGATGCTTTGTAATCTTGTAAGAATTTCTATGAGTCAACTTCTACTCTGCATCATTTACTACGACTAATACCGTACGATTTTATCACTCCTATATACGCCCATTATCATACCTCTTTTATACTTAACCTTTCATTTAATTAACTGGAGTATCCTCTCCATCGTTTCATAATTCTCTTATCTCATAA
Source organism: Gossypium arboreum (assembly GCF_025698485.1). Lineage (NCBI taxonomy): Eukaryota > Viridiplantae > Streptophyta > Magnoliopsida > Malvales > Malvaceae > Gossypium > Gossypium arboreum. The sequence goes on from NC_069071.1 coordinate 62,076,078, forward strand.
TACTTTCTTAATAGAATATACCCTTAGAAACCATTTCCAACAATCTATAACTTAATTCTTACTCTTATTTCAAACAACTACTCACTGGCATTATCTTGGGTGCTTATATATACTAGGCAGATACTTATGAAAAATTTCATACTAGTGGTTCGCACTTAAACCTACCCTGATCTAATTTCGTTCACATATCCAAACTGATAATTCACTGCGCATAACATCCAAATGAACTCCATATTATGTTAACAGAATCTCATAATTCAAAACAACATTAACTCAGATTTAAAATAAATTTAGAAGAATATGCGATACCCCTTACTTTTCATACTTACAAATCATCATAATAGACACCCTTCTTGACATATAAATATACATATCTTTTTCACGAAAAACCCTTAAGACTTTATTCAACTTTTATTCCAAAGCATGCCTTAACTTGGTTATACTTATTACAGAACTACTAGAACTTACTCATATCTTGCCATAGAGACAGACATTCAGATTCATAGCCTACTAGATATTCTTGACAGTTCACACCACATATACAATATAAGCAATCAAATAGAATATGCCAGTAAAGCGATCCATTCAGAATTTTCCACAAAGGCATCCCTTTCAGTGTTCGTCACAAAGACTGTTCTTTCAGAGTTAGCTACAAAGGCTATTCTTTTAGAGTTTTCCAAAAATTCCATTCTTTCAGAGCTCATCACAAAGGCTATTCTTAGTTGTCGTGTTTACAATATAGATTCTCCTAAACTCACATTACATGAGTTTTTCCCATCATCATCTTGGGACATGTAGAGAACCCTATTGTGTTATCACTATTCCTTAGTTCTTATTCAGAGGATGCCATGGCCATGGACTTTTCTTTCATAGTTCATATCAGAATTTGTGTTTTCAGTCTCGATGGACTCCATTAGACACCCCCGCGATGAACGGACACAAACTCACTTGACAGACTCTTCATGCATTGAAAAAATCTAAATTCAACATTTTATTTCTCTAACATACATTCAAACAGTACAGGCATCTCATAGTATACATTTCAAACATATACATACTCAACCATACTTCACTGTTTCTATACTCGTACACCAATCATCACATACTATACTCTTCTCTCTTCAGATCTATAGTTCAACCAATTTTCTGTAGATGACTTACAATATGAACACAGGCGTGTGGCTTGGCTGTATGACCCAAGTCAGAGAGTTACACGGGCACGAACACGGGCTGGGACACAGTTCTGAGTCCCTATTTCAAATGCCTACACGCTTGAAACACGGGCGTGCGTCTCAACCATGTGAGTTACACGGGCGTGTTGAATTTTGAGAGTTACACGGCCTGGTACACAGGCATGTGGCTTGGCCGTGTAACCCAAGTCAGAGAGTTACATGGGCACAGACACAAACTAAGACACGGCTGTGTGTCCCTACTTCGAATACCTACACGGCCTTAGACACGGGCGTGCGTGTAACACCTCTCACATGTATTTGACACCGGAATAGGGTTACGAGGCGTTACCGGACTTACATTGCAAATAATCATACAATTTCGAGTCATAAATTTTAATCAAATCAAAACCATTTGCTTTCAGTCATAAAGACCCTAATACGAGCCTACGAGGCCCAAATCATGCCTTGGAAGTGTTCGGGAATAAACTAAGAACTTACAAAATTTTTACAGAACTTAGAAGATTTACGCCATGTACAGGGTCACACGTCCATGTGGGCAGGCTGTGTGGTCACACACGCCCGTATGGGCAGGTCGTGTGGTCACACACGCCCATGTCCCTAACTCGTGTAACTCTCTGTTTTGCAAGGCATGAACAAATTGAAGTCACACGCCCAAGCCACACGCCCTTATGCTAGGCTGTGTGATTAATTTATTTTCATAAAATAGGTGCAGGTTTTATACGGCTAGGACACACACCCATGTTCGGGGCCGTGTCCCTCACACGGCTGAGACACATACCCGTGTCTCTGCCCGTGTGCTCAATTCTGAGCATTTTGTTTCTCAAAATTAAGATGTAGGGGACACACGACCAAAACACATACCCATGGCACAGGCCGTGTGTCATACACGGCCTAGACACACGCTCGTGTGTCTACCCGTGTGGACAAAATAAAGGCTATTTACAAAGTTATTTGTCACCCTCATTTGCACACACACATTCACAACCTTAATGGGACAAATCATAGCATATTTAGGCAACCAAGACATCCACAATCAAGGCCAAATCATGTTGTTTTATTATCAACACTTAACATATTTACAACATCATGTTTTACCAAATCTAATCATACCAAACTCACATTCTACAAGCTTCGATATGGCTACCATTAACATGCATTGTATCATATAAATCTTCTAGCATACCAATGAACCAAACTCAATCATTTAACTATAAAGCTATTTAATCATAAATACGCATATGGCAACCCATTACAAAACACATAAACAAAAGGTATTGGCACATATTACATACTTAGGCTTAAAACCATTTAGCCAAAATGTAACACCCCTATCCCGTAACCATCGCCGGAATAAGTAAGGGGCATTACCGGACTTGTAACTCATGACAAAACGGTAAAACTTTTTTTTTTTTTTTAGGATCATTCATTTGGATAAACACTAAACACAGCCAGGGATAAAATGTAAACTTCTATAGGTAAACATCCAAAAGATGCCATTTTCATATGGCTTATATACAATAGTCAAAATATCATTCTACTATATTGTCTATCCTATACATGCCATAAGCTAAGTCTAATTACATAGTTACCGTAATGGTAGATAGTGTGACGAAGTGCTGATGATCCCCGAACTGGTAGTCAGAATCCACAACCTATAAACCAAAACATGATCGAACAGAGTAAGCTTTTGTAAGCTTAGTAAGTTTTAAGTAAAACAAAGTGTTCTCATTCACTATCATTGGTCATTCATTTCAACTGTTCGATGAAGTTAATCTAGAGCTTCATCTCGAACTATAATATCAATAAACGCATCACTTGGCTGTCACATATATACTTTCGAATGATAATGACCTAGATGGTCAAATATTTCCAAAGCACATTCTTCATCAATTTTCAACTTTCAATAATCCTTTCCACTTGTTCATAATCACATCCATATTTTTAAGTATTCCAACATGACAAGTACTAAATTACCGTAGGCACATAAAGAACCAAACATATTCCTTATCACATATACGTAAGCTTACAAAACATAATCCTTACCTTGTACTGGCACATCCAAATTTGAACCCAACCCATACTCAAATCATAAGGCTTTTGGGCAGAATATGCACTAATACATAAGAATATTTCATCACATACTTCATTATACAAGCATACCATTACCAATTAGATCATTCTCATATTTGGAGTTATAATATTAATCACATTTACCTACCTCTTTGATCTCGATAATTCACCTCGAAATCACTCCACCGATGAGTAAGTAATACGTGCTGAACGCCTTAAATACATAATACTTATTTGATGGTAACTTATTGCGATACTCAATACCAAAGTCTTACTTGAATCCTAGCATTTAGCCGTCGGGTCTTTAAAGCTCGGATATAGTACGAGCACGAAGCCTCTGAACATTAATTAGGATAATATTCTCGCATAAAGCTGCGGGGTTTTAACCGGATATAGTATCGACACAAATGCCCTTCGGGACTTATCACATTTATACACTTTCACATCCATCACATTGGCCATTCGGCCTTATCACATATATACACCTTCACATCCATCACATCGGCCATTAGGTCTTATCTCATATATACACTTTCACATTCATCACATTGGCCATTCGGCCTTATCACATATATACACTTTCACATTCATCACGTTGGCCACTCGGCCTTATCACATATATACACTTTCACATTCATCACATTGGCCATTCGGCCTTATCACATATATACACTTTCACATTCATCACATCGGCCATTAGGCCTTATCACATATACACACTTTCACATTCATCACATTGGCCACTCGGCCTTATCACATATATACACTTTCACATTCATCACATGGGCCATTCGGCCTTATCACATATATACACTTTCACATTCATCACATCGGCCATTAGGCCTTATCACATATACACACTTTCACATTCATCACATTGGCCATTCGGCCTTATCACATATATACACTTTCACATTCATCACATCGGCCATTAGGCCTTATCACATATACACACCTTGTACATCAATTTCATCATAACAAAATTGACTAGGTATACTAGTCATTTACGGCTTATAGCTTCACTTTAATACGGATTTGGTACTTTGATTACCAATATTTAATCGATAGCTTATAAGCAACTCAAATTGTTTTATTAAGGTTTACAACATAATCACAAATTCAGCACAAGCTGTTTTTCCTGAGCAACAGTCATTAAATTATTCGTAAATGGAGCTACGAAACTCCAAATGAAGTGCCGTTAATTTTCCCTGAAAATAGACTCATACATATTTTATCCAACAAATTTTCAGAATTTTTGGTTTGGCCAATCAATTCCAGATTTTTCTTCAAGTTTCCACTATTTCACTGTTTGACTATGCTGACCACTCTTCACTACGAATCAAATTTCTCATTGTACAAAATTCAAAATATGTTCTAGTTTATTTCATTTGAAACTAGACTCACTAAGGCATCTAGAATATAAATTTTGTCTTTTAAAAATTTTTGTACAATTTATAATGAGTTTCTAAAAACAGAACAGAGGATTACAGTGTCATTCTGTACTGTCTCACACAACTTTAAATATCTCATTATCGAAAATTCCTTTGCTTACACGGTTTCTTTTATAAGAAACTAGACTCATTAAGCTTTAATTTCATGTTTCATTCAGCCTCTAATTCAAGTCCATAAATTTATGGTGATTTTCTAAAGTCACGTTACTGCTGCTGTCCTAAGCAGACTATTTCAAATTACACTTAAATTCCCAAGCTCAAACACTTAAGAACTTACCATTTGAGCTTAGAACATAACATGGCCACATCATATCTTATTAAATCAACTCATCATGTCCTATTATGATTGAATTTACTAAACGTTTAATCACTTAAAACTTACCTCGGAAGTGGTCGACGACTAGATATCCACGGCTATTCGTTTACTTTCTCTTTATCCAAAATTGCCCCTCTATGCTCTTGAGTCTAATTAACAAAATTTAAACTATTTTAATCACCTTGTTATATCATTAAAAACAACAAGGTAAATCTTCTCAATGAAACTCATACATAAGGCAACACCTCAATACATCTGCACACATTCGGTATTTCATAAAAACCATCCCAAATACATTTACCTAGGTATCACCATGTCGCCTTATATACATATACTAGTTATGTGGTCAATTTTACCGATGACCTATGCATATAACTAATTACACCTTTAATAATATTCACAAAGCCGATTATCCACATGACTACCTTAGCATATTATTAGTTATGTAACACCCCGTTCCCGATACCGTCGCCGGAGTCGAACACGAGGGGTTCTCAGACCAACTCTCATGTGTCACACAGACTATTTTTCACATTTCCGGTCCAGCTGGCAAACTGCGTCCCTGTCACCTTAAAAATAAAATCTCGAGTTCCAGAACTCGAAAACCAGTTCCGTAAATTTTCCCCGAATTTAGACTCATATGTCCATCCGTGGATTTATTTCTAAAATTTTTGGTCGGGCCAATTGGTACAATTTATTAGTTAAAGTCACCCCTGTGTCACTGACCTTTGCGCATTACGACCTGGATATCATCTCGTACAGAGCTCCAATGCTCATGCCGTTTGTTTCTAATGAAACTAGACTCAAAGGGGAATCTATGCATATAAGGCATGACTTCTAATTGTTTCTGGATAATTTATGGTAAATTTTCAAAGTCGAAACATAGAATCCAGAAACCGTTCTGGCCCTGTCTCACGAAATCTTGAATATCTCTTAAAATACAGCTCATATGGTCGTTTTGTTTCATCCATATGAAAATAGACCCATCAAGCTTCGAGTACGTAATTTTTTTTTAGCAATTAATTCCACTTCTACTATTTTTAGTGATTTTTCGATCTCATATCACTGCTGCTGTCCGCATAGCCATTCTGCAGAGACTATGCCAATTTCATGAATCCTTCCTTAGCCTTACTAATCATCCATCATACATGACACAAATTATGGCCACCTTATCGAAATTAAGGTTTCTAAGACTCGTGGCTATAGGTTCTAGCATCCCACTCAAACGACCACATAGGCCATTTTCACATGGCTTAAAGTTTACAACCCAAAATTTAACAAAACAAAATAGCCCATACATGCCAAATGTTCTCCTAAGTTGACTAAGAAGACAATACCAAAAATTGCTCACGGGTGTGATGACTTCGTTGACGGTTCCGAGCACCCAAAAGGAGACGAGTCCAAGAAACCTAAAATGGGTGACAAGAAAACACCGAGTGAGTTTATAACTCAAGAAGTCATAAGCATTCCACAACCATCCATTAATAAAATTATCATAAAATGAAATAATGAAACAAGGCCAAGTGTTCCACCATACCGAACTATACCATAGTTCCTTAGACCTTCGGATCAATCTCATACCAAGTCATACATTTACATTTCATATACTATTCAATAGGATATTTGAAGCAATTTCCATACATCATTTCATTTCCGCAACAATCATGCAATCAAATGAACTTTCATCTATTCCACGATACCTTATTTACGGTAATGCAATTGAAATCATCACATAGATTTAAATCTTACCAACTCCACCCGAGCATGAACATAGCATCTATTAGCCATGAACTCAAGGTACTTACTCTTTCCGCTGTCCATACTCATCTCGATAAAGTCACACCTCCATATAAATATTCAATCGAGATATGTGTAGAGTTCGCACACATAGTGCTTAATACTCAATCACGCACACTTAGTGCCATGTGATTCAAGCCCACACACATAGTGCCATATAGTCCAAACTCGCACACTTAGTGCCATACATTACAAGCTCGCACACTCAGTGCCAATCTCACACCGTACACATCTATTTCTCGCACACTTAGTGCCAAGCAAACTTCCTACACATTTCACTATCTCTTTTACGTTCAACAATATCATCTTTTCATACACATACATTTGTATATATTTCATCTCATTAAACACAATTGCATAGATATTACAATCATTTAAGCAATATCAAATATATGCTTAATGACTTACCTTGTATTGGGTAAAATGGTTCCAACTCGGCTACTCGATGTTCTTTCCTTTGCCTCTGCTTGATTCTCCACCTCTAGCTTCTTGAGCTTAATCAATAAATTAACTAGTTTAACCGTCTTGCCACATATTTATACATGACATCAACTATACTATCATCATTAATTCATCAAATCACAAAATTTTATCTCATGAACATTTAACACTTAACATTTACCCCATCTAGGCCGACTTTGCTAGCACACAAGCCTTTGGTCGAATGTCCTTGACCTATAGTCACCCAAAATTTCTTTGTTCTTTAAAATTCATCCAAGACCACATTCGGCACCTCCAACTAATAATTTAGATACTCTCAAGCTCATTCACAAGTACTATTATATATCACATTAAGCATTAATTATTTTGCAACATGAATTCTATAGCATGGCCGAATACTCATGCACATACACATATAACAACAAGAACTCAATGGCACAAAAATCTCCTTTTATTAAACATTCATCTCACTTCTCTTCATGCTTCGTCACAACAACATTAAAATACCAACCAAGAAAGACAACCTCCATGGCGAACTTCATCTCCATCAAATAGCAAAGAAATCTAAGCCATGGGCTAGGTAGGTTTCAAACTAACAACTAAAACATGCATGAATCTTAAGGAATGACATCAAACATACCTCAATCTAGTTGCAAGTATGGCCAAGCTTCTCCAAACCCCCCCTCTCCCTTACTCACGGCAATACAAAAATTTGAGAAAGGATGAGCACTTTTTTTTTTTGTTTTTCTTGTTCAATTCACGGCAAATGGGGGGCATCCATGCTCATCATTTTTTTTCAATTCTTTAATGCTAGCTTTTATTTTATGGCTTCCTACATACACCACTAACCTAACATGTTGGAAACATGTTCCCTTTGCCCATAATCTTGTCATGGCCGGCCACTATCCTTAGGAAATGGACTATTTGACATGCAACTCCATCTATTTTACTTCATTCTTTTACTAACCTCTTAAAATTAGCCACATATATTTAAATCCTTTCACATGAGTCCTTTTTCTTTCAATTCACTTTCAATTTAACTAAATCAAAGAATTAAAAATTCACACATGCATTTTCACATATATTTGGCATGGAATAAGGTATTTAAATGTTTTTGTGACCCAGTTTTGTGGTCCCGAAACCACTTCCCGACTAGAGTTAAATTAGGGATGTCACAAGTTAGCTTCTTATCCAAATTTGCCATAAAGAAAATTAACTCATATACCCTCAAGTGCATAAGCAATTGCATCCAAAGGACACTTTAAATGCATGTTATGAAAGTAACCGAATGCACATATATTTATACCAAGACATCATATACTTCAAAACCAATTATCAAGGCATAAAGCCGAACCTTCAAAATCAATTATCAATACACGTTCAAACATGCCCTCCTACAAATATACAAGTTCTCCCTTGGTTAAACTAAATCATGCTTTAAGGTTTAACACATTTAACCATTAGAGAGTTAATCAAATTAGCATTCAATTATTCTATACACCCACCATTAACCGAATCTCATTTAATCAAATTTATTTCTTGACAATTTCATCACATTCGGTCATTGGTCATTTAATCCTATAAAGAGTCAAATTTTACTTCAATTCACTAAGGTGAGGTTATTATAATTTAACCTCTATTTCCGAATGCCCCCTTCTCCATAAAACCATCAAATTTTCAAATTATAATAGGTTCATAACTCATTTAACCACTAATTCCATGAAAGCATAAAAAGGCCATGGGTTTTACACCTAACTTACAAGACCATAAAACATAAAGGTTTAATGTTCATCTTTAACACAATTACCACACTTCAAACTAAATTTTTAACTTCATATATCCCACACCGATTTTTTTTCCATGCTCAATTTCCATGGCGAATGAAATTATGCCCTAATTCATGAACTTAAACAACATTGGCCAACTTTCCAAGCTCATTTGAGCCATCAAGCACATTTAGTTTGTTCATACTCAACTAGAATCAATTATCCTCCCAAAATCATCAAACATACAAAATATACCCCATTAAGCTCATGACCGATTGCTATATGCTTCATGAACACAAAAAATTTCACATGGGTCTTGTTGCAAGCTTCAAAACCAACCAAAATTCACAACTTTTCAAAGAAAATAACATGAACCTTACCTTATTTGAAGCCTTCTTTTGCCGAATGCCCTAAGCTCAAAGGTTTCTATTTTTTTTCTCAACTCACGGCAAGAAGAAGAAGAAATGGCCTTGTTATTTTCACCTCAAACATGTTTTATTCATTTATTTCATTAACTTTTATTATTTCTATTTTATGAAACCATTTTCTTTAATATAAACAAATATATTATTAACATTATTTACTAACATACAAAGCACAAAATGCCAAAATGTGTCATTCATGCCCATCCTTGCCGTCCACTACCAAGAAAAAGGAATGTTTGACATGCAAGTCCCTCATGCTTCAAACCATGCAATTTTTAGCCACTTCCAATTAACCTATGACATTTTCAAGATTTTTCACATAAGCCCCTTTTTATTTATTTCACATCCAAATGACAAAATTTAAAGCATGAAATTTTCACACATACTTATTCATAAATAATAAGCATAAAATATAACAATTAATTATTTTTGTGACTCGGTTTTGTGGTCCCAAAACCACTTTCCGACTAGGATCAAATTAGGGGTGTCACACAAAATAAGCTAATTACATGGCTAAATACCAAATCACCTTAATCAAATATAAGCCAAAACATTTGGCCAAATTCATAATGACACATATACCAAAATGACCAAGTTCCTATACATGCCATAACCTCAAAATGTTTAAAATCATCGATACCCAAAATGATAGTTTGATAGTGTGATGTGATCTCTGATGATCTCCAATCCGAGCTAGCTTGGTAACACTATAAAACATGGAAAAATAAAATGGAGTAAGCTATATAGCTTAGTAAGCTCGTATGAAAGAAATAAGAAAATCTTACCATACATTTAACATTCAAGTAATATAATCTAAGATAATGTAATTTACCATAATCTCATGACCATAATTCATTCCATCACAAACTTACCTTGAAATCATCATTTCACGAATTTAATAATCATAAGCTTTATGTACGTACTTGTACCATCTCGTAATAATTTCATACTTATTTTCATCGTTGGCATACCCTATGAACCACTCGAAATAATAATACCGGATACTTGGGAAACCTTGCACACAAGGTGTCACATATGTAGCCATTGCTACCTCTATCTCATAACACATATATGCTCACTCTCGAGCCATCAACGGGCCTGCTCACACAAGCTGTCAGTCAAGATGTAGCTACACGGTGTTGCTCACAAAAGCTGTCAAGTAACCGCAACATATGTTGGTATACTCAGCCACCGGTAGGACGTACAGGACCAACACTCGAATCACGTAACATAATACTCTAGTGACATGTCACTTATATCCTAATCTATTCCTAAGGTTCGATTGGGATTTCTCACTTGCCAAAACATTATCACACGTGTTTGTAGAGTCGTTCATACAAATTATGAAATATTAAAGCATTTAAAATACAATTATAACAAAGCTTATTAAGATACGAACTTACCTCGGTTACAAAAACGATGAAAATGACCTATTCGCCAATTACTTTGTTTTTTCCCCAATCTACACTCGAACTTCATTTTTCTTAATCTATAATACCAAATTTAACTTATTTAATAATCACATTATTCAGTGTAGCCTAAAAACACATTATGGCAAAAATTACATTTTTACCCCGAACATTTCAACATTTTACGATTTAGTCCCTAGGCTTGTAAACGGAATTTCTTTCAATTTCATTTCAACCCAAGCCTAGCCGAATATTACTTGTACCCATAACAGTCCACATTTTTTCATTTATTCACACATTTCTACACATTTTACAACTTTTTACAAATAGGTCCCTATTTAACGTTTTTATCAAAAATCACTTTACAAATGTTGTTCATCCAACAACAAACATGCATTTTTTATCATCAAACATCAAAATACAAGAACATCCAACATGGGTGAAATTTTAGACTTTAACTTTCTCTCAAATTAGTCCTTGAAATAGCTAGATCAAGTTACCACGATCTCAAAAATATAGAAATCATTAAAAACGAGACAAGAATGGACTTACAATCGAGCTTGAAAGTTGGCCAAACCCTAGCTATGTCTTCTCCTCAAAAATTCAGCTAAGAGGACTAAATTGAAGAAGATGGACATCTTTTATTAGGTTAATTTGTCTTTATTTACCAAGTTACTAAAATGCCCTTAATGTATAACTTTAAAATTTCACCTAACCATATCCATTTTTTTCTACCCAAAAATATAATGGTCTAATTACCATTTAAGGACTTCCAATTAAGATCTCATAGTAATTAGACACCTTTAACTTATAGAACTCAAATTTTACAGCTATTGCAATTTAGTCCTTCTAGTCAAATTAAGCACTCAATCGATAAAATTTCTTAATGAAATTTTCACACAATTATTCTATATGCTGTAGGCCTTAAAGAAATAATAAAATAAATATTTCTACTTCAGATTTTTGGTTCTGAAACCACTGTTCTGATTTGACCCAAAAACGAGGTATTATAGTGTGTCTCTGTAACACCCCTAACCCGCATCTTCGTCGGAATAGGGTTACAAAGCATTATTGGATTTTGCATTTCAAAACTATAAAAAAATTTAAAAAACATTTAATTCACAACATCAATCATAGCAAAATCAAACAATAACATATATATTGTCCCTTATATGAGCCCTCAAGGCATTAAACACACATTAGAAACAAGTTGGGACTAAATCAGAAACATATAGAATTTTTAAGGAAAAGATGAAAATTTTTAAAATGCAGGGGTCACACGGTCATGTAGGCATCCGAACACATGGTCTGCAACACCCCTAACCCGTATCCGTCGCCGGAAAGGGGTTACGAGGTATTACCAAACGAAACACAACTTTTGGACATTCATGGATACACATAGAAATTAATCATTTTAATTCATCACATTTGAACATATACTAAATCAAATCAAATATTATAGGTTACATATAAGTTAAAAACCATGTTACTATTCATATGGTCATTTACCTAAACTTTAGCCGAAAATATATGCAACATGCCAAATACATATGGATTATTTAATGTTAACTTTCATTCTTCTCTATTACTATACATGCATATAACATTTCTTATAAACAAAACATTATGACAATCATCACATATTAAATCAACTGTGAACCATTTCAAATGTAGTTATTAAATCAAATATACCAAAATGTATATGCCAATATTATAACAAAATTTGCAAATACATAATCAATTCATTTTCCCACATATTCGGCTATCAAGGTTAATCATATATATACTACAAATTATACCATTCAACCATAAGCTTAAATAAACCATTTTCTAATCAAACAAAGTTAATCATTTCACAACCAATGACTTCATAGACATAATCTATTAACTAAATTTATTACCACCTGAGCATAATAGTGCATTTAGTTCACTTAATAACTATTCACATAACCAATACAACATTTATATAATATTTTCATGAAATCAAATCAATTCACCCTAATTTAAATGCACAAATGTCGAATCCAATTATGATGTTACACATACTATACCATATACCAAAATTTAACACAAAACCAACTTTCTTCTTATCAATTCAAGTAGTAAAGTTAACCACAAAAATTCATACAAATTTTATATACTTTGTAATAAGCCAAAATATCATTTAATAAACCAATATATATATACATCACATTGAGCATTTCTCAACGCCAATTCTATGATTAAATACTATCACATATATGTCATATATAATAAATTTATCAACATAATTAATTTATAAGTCATACATACCGATATTCGACTAATTCAATTAACCAAAACACCATTCAAACATGTCATGGAATATACTTACCATAATATATTTATCCACTATCAAATTAATAATTCATCAACTAATCTAATAATCAAACCAATCCATATAGCCAAACACCACACACACACATATATATATATACATATGCCATGAAATATACTTTAATATCAAGCCTATGTCATAACCGAATACACATATAAGTATTAATATTAAGTCACATAACATAACCTTAGCAAAGCATATCAACCAAGATTTACATATATATATATATATACACATATAAGCAATAGCCGAACACCAAAATCAAACATGACCATCATCAAAACGAAGCATTAAATCCGAACATAACAAAGTAATAAGCCATTTTCTCATGGCTCATGATTACATTAACCAAAATCAAACATTTCAAAATATAATCCAGCCTATACATGCCATAGTTTCGAAAATTCAGCTTATAAAATACCGAAGACAGTCGATAGTGTGATAAACTTTACTGACGATCCCCGAGCTCGTAACTAGATCTCAAAATCTATAAAACAAATTAAACATATACACACAGTAAGCTATCATAGCTTAGTAAGTCATAAGCAAGTAATAATCAAATGATCATTTGTATTTAATCAACTAAACCAAATCAAATAATCTTTACTCAAATACACATTTTTCATGCTTGAAACTCATATACCATCACATGAACAATATTTAATTATATTAACTTGGCCGAATACACATAAGTTCATAAACATATATAATTCTTACTTTCATAATACATATTTATTTGTTCATCTCAAATATATATACTTACCTTATCTTTCAAATCAACTAATTTAGCACATACCTGATATTTTAGCTCAATTTCACATTCGATCTTAACTTGATATTGCCCGTTGAACCATTCGAAATTAAATAGGATACTCGGATAATCACATTTATCATACAATGCCAATGTTCCAGACGTGGTCTTACATGCTATCTCATATCGATGCCACTGTCCCAGATAGGGTTTTAAATGAATCAAATACGATGCCGATGTCCCAATCATGGTCTTACACGTAACCACATATCGATGCCAACGTCCCTGATGTGGTCTTACACGAAAACACATATCGGATCCTATGTCATGAAATATGTATCCTAGCTATTCCTAAGGTTCGTATAGGGCTTTCGGATGTCGTAACTCAGTCGAATCAAATCGTAATCCTTAATTCTCAAGCATGTACACATTCGGTCATTATGTATATATAATCATAAAATTCGATTCAACATTTAAAACTTATATATATATATCCAAAATTAACAGAATTTATTTGCTTATAAGCTTACCTCGGACGATAAAAACCGGAACGGGACGGCTAGTCAACAACTTTAGCTTTCCCCCGATCCAAATTCGATTTCTTTGGTTCTTGATCTAAACATATTCAAATTAAACTCATTCAAACATATTTTTATTCAATTTAATCCAAAAACACATAAATGGGCAAATTACCATTTTACACTTTTTACAATTAGTCCTTATTGCACAAAACACAAAATATGCAAAATTTCAATATATCATGCTTAAGCCGAATCTTCCTTGTGTTCATAAAAATCCATATATTTCATTTATTTTACATTTTAGTCCCCAAATTTATTATTTTTGCAATTTAATCCTAATTACTCAAAATAATAAAAAATTCCAATACAAAACATGTTAATCCAAAACATATCTTTCATATTTCATCAACTAACATTACATAGCTCAAATATTCATCAATGGCATAACTCAAAATAGTCATCAATGGCAAAAATCAAAATGTTCATCAAAATAAAAAATTCAAGCATGGGCTTTGTAGATAACATAGCAACGATCTCAAAAACGTAAAAAATATCAAAAACTGAGCTAGTTACATATCTTGATTAAGTTCCAACAATGGCCGAACCCTTGAACCTTTTTTTCTTTTCTTTTATTTTATGTTTCGGAAAAAGCTAAGTATTATGAAACCATGTTTTAATTTTTATGTTTTATTATTTCATATATTATTACACATTTTACAAATATAACCTTTATTAATTAATACAAAACCATTATACTTCATGGTTAATACCGTCCACTCAATTAATCATGGTCCAATTGCATTATAAATTCCTCCATTTTAAAAGACAACAACAATTCATTCCTTTTACAATTAACCATCAAATTTTCATTTTATGCGATTAAGCCCTTTTTTATTAAATCGACACTCAAACGATAAAATTAAAGCACCAAAATTTCACAAATATTAATTCACACATAATAAACACATAAAATAATTTTAAAATATTTTTCTAACTCGGATTCGTGGTCCCGAGACAACCGTTTCGAATAGGGTCTAAATTGGGCTATTACATGGTCGTGTCCCAGCCTGTGTCCGTGCCCTTGTAACTATCTGACTTGGGTCACACGGCCAAGCTACACACCTATGTGCGAGGCCATGAAAATCTTGAAATGTAACCTTTAAAAACCTACAGGGGACATACGACTGTGTCACACAAGATTGAGACAGACGCCCGTGTCTCTAGTCATGTGGATGAAAAATAGGCCATTTCCAAGCCAAATTTTCTCACATATAATCAAGCATCCCAAGTGCATCAAACTATGCAACAACAAGCTATCCAAATAAAATATACGTTCATACAACCAATATGCCTAAAAGGCATCTCAATCACAACAATTAAAAATGTATAACCATATGCATAGTTTAGCCAAAACTTACCATTTTGTTCACATATCAAATCCACACTCATACTACCAAATTGACCATTTAACATTTAGCACCATTAGCCATATATGTCAACTACATTCCATATACCAATATGACCACATTTAACCATGTCAAAGAACATATCATTGCATACATTTTAAATACCATTTCAACTTCCATCATTTAAGCATCATAAAGACTACAAAATCAACTATCATAAGGCCACATAGATATATCAGGCTAACAACCATTTCAATCACTCAAAATACCATAATTACAAGCCAAAACATAATGGCTATGATATCAACCAAAACACCTATACATGTGCATATTTAAACAATTATCACTTAACTTGTTTTCATGCCAAAACATAACATAATTGATACATAATAACCATACCATTTTAGCCATTTAAAGATACAAATCTAAACATATCTAGATGGTTCCAACAATCAACATGTATACAAACCATGTTTCAATCATGCATATTTAATCAAAACCTTTCCAAAGCATACCATATCATTACCATGTTGAGGTCAATTCATCATATATCACTTTGGCCATTTAAACATGCTTTAACACATTATCAAATTAACACATATCAACAAGGCACCAAATGTACCAAGGCTACATCACCCCAAATGACATATACAAGCCAAACTCATCAACTAACATTCAACCAATCATCAACCGCAAGTCCACCTATACATGCCATTTTAACCTTAACCAAGACATCAAAATATATTGATATAATCGCTAGATAGTGTGATAGATCTCTGATGAGCTTCCAACCCAATCAAACTTCCGATAATCTAAAAAGTAAAGGAAAAACAACTACGTAAGCAATGAATGCTTAGTAAGCTCATATAAACTTTAGTCATATGAATCCATTTCAAATATGAAATTTATACATATAAAAAATAATCCTATACCAATACCGCAAGATTCATAAAACCATATTCCACAACTCACAAAGTGAATAAATCCACAACATCACATATACATATCATCCCTAGCATAGTAGGATTTTATAAAACTTTAAACCCTTTCAAATTTTCTTACTTTCATTTGCATTTCATTACTTTCCATTTTATTTACTTTCTTTAGCTTAAATAACAATATAATTCAACTCATCATTCCCCTTTTCATCATTTTACACTTCAAGTATGAACTTACTATTTCATTACCATTCCACAGCCGTTTCATATACTTAACACACAAAAAATAAGCATATCATCAACCATAGCCACATGTTAGTGCTTTTAAACATAGTTCTTTTGAAATTAACTACATGATAAACCATTTCATAAGAAATTACATAATTTAAACATTACCACTTTTTCATTAACACAAGCGTATTTCCATTTGGGCACTTACCATTTCAATGCATAACTTCTAAGTAAGCATAATACAATCCATCCAATAGCTTGGCCGAAGCCTAAGCATTGACACCAAACTTGTTAGTATTATAAGCATAAGACATAGGCAATTTACTCATGGATGATCACAACATTTAAACATGTAACATATGAATATATCACCCATCTCAACTTACATTTATCCATGTATCACCAATTCAATGCAATTCATACGTGAACATGTCTTAGTTTGTATCAAACTCTTACCATTTCCTTTCAAATCATGCCTGTTGAACCATTTAGAATACCGTTGGATACCTGAGATAGCTCACACATAGTGTGCTAACTCATATAACTGTAATCCGTCAATTCCTGTACATGTATGCTCACACAAGTTCTGAATCAAAATGCTCACACAAGCTGTGGGTCAGAACGTAGCTAAACGATGCTGCTCACACGAGTAGTGGAGTATCCACAATACATGCTGGGCCTTAGCCATAGGCAGGACATCCAAGACCAACAACCGAATCATGTAAACCATAATTACATGTCATTTGTATCCTACAAATTCCTAAGCTTCAAATGGGGTTTGGTTGTCGTCGAAACATCGTTGGATTTCATTACAAGATAAATCGCATACAAACACACATATATATATTGATTTAATCACAATATAATCACATATTAACATTGAATTTAATCAAAATTATACAGAATGCAGTTCATACGAACTTGCCTGGCAAAATTACAAAAATGTCAAAGTATAGGGACATTTTGGTAATTTTCCATTCTCCTCGATTTTCCACCCGATCTTGATCTAAATTAATAATTTCATTTAATATATTAATTTATACAAGAAAATAATTTATTTTATACATTTAGTCATTTTTTGAAATTTTTACAAAATTTCCCCTAAAGTTTTACTTTTTATTCAATTTAGTCTTTGAACCCAAAACATGCAAATTTTCCATTTTTAATGCCAATTTATAACAGAAGAATATTCATGACATCCATATCAGCCCATATTTGTAATAAGTTCCATCAAATCCTTGTACTTTTACTATTTTAATAATTTGGTCCCTAATCAGAAAATTCATCAAAAATCATTTAATAAAATACTTTTAAATATCAACCAACATTTCATATCCATCATTTAACATATAAAATCACAAGGTTCATCAAATGAAACATTCAAAATCTTTAACAATTTCAAAATCGAAGGTACGGGCTAGTTGGACCTAGTTGCAATGATCTCAAAAACATAAAAATTACTAGAAACGGGGCTAAAATGAACTTACATGCATCCTATGAAGCTTGGCTGAAGCTTGAAGGTTTATCAATGGCTTTCTTTTTTCTCAAATTCGACAAAACAATTAAAGGAAAAGGATGATATCTTTAACTTTATTTTATTTCCTTTTAATTTGTTTAATTTTAATTAATAAAACATACATATTTTCATAATAAGACAAAGCCAACCGCCGCTCATATATAATAAGGTATATTTAACATATTAGTCCATATACTTTCATTCATTAAGCCATTTAATCATATAAATCAAACAGTGATCAAATTTTACATCTTTTACGATCTAGTCCTTTTTAATTAATTAACTATAGAAACGTTGAAATTTTTCAATGAAACTTTAATAATACCTTAATGACACTGAGTAAATATTTATAAAAACTATTTATGGCTCGACTTGTAGAAACGAGGTCTCAATACCTCATTTTCTAAAACCACTTGACCTTAAGGTCATACCACTAGAACTTAATAAATCTCTTAAATAACATAAATTATTAAATAAAAAACCTTTTAAAACCATATTTGACTTGTAAATATTAAATAATAATATTTATGAACTTACTCGTCGGATTTGGTGGCCCTGAAACCACTGTTTCTGACACCACTAAAAACAGGCTATTACAACTTTTCCCCATAACCAATCAAAGATCTCTACAAACTGCATTAACTCAAATGAAACATAACCTCTCATTTTAACTCATTGACATAAATTGAGATTACATGAATAATAAGAATCAATATTCAAGGTTAAGTTCGATCTTCCACTGTCAATACTCTTTCATTACCTATCCCCTTCATGAAAACTACAAATGGGATAAATATAATAGAATTATTAACATCAGAACTTTTAACCATATCAGAGCCACAACCATAAGATGAATTAAAACTATAGTGCTATAATAAGACTGACATTTCAACCGTATAGATAGAACAATACCTCAACATTAATAGTGCATTCTGAAGTAAAAGAGAAAAACCTAACGTAATTCTAGTAACAACTAGTACAGGAACACAACCTCTAAAAACCTGAGATCTGCACAACCGTGCTTCCATGATCAAGCTAGGAATCATAACTGTAATAAATATATTTATCTCAAGTCAATATATATATCTTCTCTAAAGATGAACCACATTTGATAGAATATACCATAAGAATGATAAGAAAATCTAGTTAATGAAATCCAAGATGTGAAGCTATACTGTATTTTCGAGATTACATCCCTCATTGAATGATAAAGAGATTGATGATACCCTAGAGGAAATCCAGACGAAGAATATCGTTCACACGCACTATAATCAGTTGTGATAGAGAAAACATAAATTGCATATATATAATTCAGAGCTACAACCAATAGAAGAAATAAAATAACATCACATGAATCTTGTCATTGAATCTTCTACTAAACATAATAGAAAGATAGAGCAATATCGATGATAAATCAACCAGACAAACAATACTTTCATCTAACATTATGGTTAGCTAGAATTCCCTTATTATGAGAATCACATCTAAAAATGAACAATTGCATATACCTCTAACGATAAAAGAACATATAGAATACCCAGAAGAGATCGTCGTAAGCTACTCGATTATAACCGTTACATTCAAATATTTTTGCAATTCAAACATTATTTCACTGACTACTAAAGTCATCAATAATCCTACATTATCCCATTCACTAAAGAAATTAGAAGAAATTTTGGTGAATAAGTTCTATAGATACCATACCTGAATAAGTTGATTACCCGTGATTAGCCTCTTCTTTAACAACGATGTTGTGCATCCCGAATGATCTTCAGAAAAATCTAATATCTTTTCTAGAACTCTCTTTACTTGCTGACCCTTTTCAGCTTTGACTGCATTATTATTCATTCAGCCATTGAACTTTTCGATCTCATACTTGTGGGCATGTCAACGTAAATCTTGTGAATTCCGTTGTATAAGACTTTCAGAGTGAGGGGTGAAGGTAATAAAGCCTATAAATTTGACATTCATATATATACAGATAACATAATATTTATCATTAACATAATCATTATAAATATTTATTCATACCTTCATGAGTTTCTACTCATCCTTAGCAACATTTTTACTCAGATACTTGAGTATCGCATTCAGCATTACCGGAATTAACTCAGTTTGAGAACATCTCTATATAAAAATGGAACAAATCTCATCAGAGTCGAAAGATCACGCTATCACAGGTTATATAATGGCATGTATTTCTAGACTTCACACATACTATGTTCAGTCTAAGAACTAACTAAACCGTAGCTTTGATACCACTAAATGTAACACCCCTAACTCGTATCCGTTGTTGAAATAGGGTTACAGAGTATTACTGAAGTTTACTTTCAAAACTATCAAAATTGTTTAAAAATTTTCATTTTTTCCCTAAAAATTCTATATGTTTCTGATTTAGTCCCAACTTGTTTCTAATGTGTTTTTAATACCTTGAGGGTTCATATAACGGAAAATATGTATATTATTGTTTGATTTTTCTATGATTGATGTTGTGAGTTAAATGTTTTTAAAAGTTTTTGATAGTTTTGCAACGTAAACTCTAGTAATGCGCTGTAACCTTATTCTGGCAACGGATACGGGTTAGGGGTGTTACACTTCTAATATCTTTGAAAGAAAGGTTGGCTTTACCACTAACTCTGCTAGCAGGGATCCATTATCATACATACTTTTGCTTGAAGTGACACTAAGGCTGTCACAATTTTTCTACTCAAAGCATCTGCTACTACATTTGTCTTTCCTGGATGGTACTCAATGGTCAAATCATAATCTTTCAACAACTCTAACCATCTCCTTTAACACAAATTCAAATCCTTCTGATTTATCAAATACTTTAAACTTTTGTAATCAGAAAATACATGGCACTTGTCTCCATATAAATAATGTCTCCAAATTTTCAATGCCAACACCACTGTTGCCAATTCTAAGTCATGATTTGGATAGTTTTTTCTCATGAGGTTTAAGATGATGTGATGTATAAGCTATAACCTTTCCTTTCTACATGAGCATACATCCTAACCCATTCAAAGATGCATCAGTATAAACTGTATGCTCTGCCCCAGACTCTAGTTGTGCTAACACTAGAGCTTTAGTTAAAATTGTTTTCAATTTCTTAAAACTCTATTGACATTTATCATTCCACTCAAATTTTTTTTTACTCTTTAGTAGTCGAGTCAAAGGTAATGCTATCATAGAAAAACCCTTCACAAATCTTCTATTATAACCAACTAATCCCAGAAAACTTTGAACTTTAGATGCATTTTTGGGCGCATTCCATTCAAGAACTGCCTTTAGATCGATGGGGTCAACTTTAATACCATCAGTAGAAATAATATGCCCTAAGAAAATGTACCTCTCTATACCAAAACTTACATTTAATGAACTTAGCATACAATTGATTATCATGTAGAGTTCTCAACACAATTCTCAAATGTTCCTCATGATCAGTCTCATTCTTAGAGTAAACTAATATGTCATCGATAAAAACTACAACAAACTAATCTAAATACAGTTGAAATACCTTGTTCATCAAATCCATAAATATAGCGGGTGCATTTGTCAATCCAAAAGGTATTACCAAAAATTCATTATGACCATACCTTGATAAAAAAGCTATCTTAGGTACATCATCACCCTTAATCATTACTTGGAAACATCTAGACCTCAAAACAATTTAGAGAAAATAGTAGCCCCACTTATCTGATCAAATAAATCTTCAATCCTTGGTAGAAGATACTTATTCTTTTCTGTGACTTTGCTTAACTGGTGGTAATCTATACATAGGCGCATAGTTCCACCTTTCTTCTTTACAAACAGAATTGGTGCACCCTATGATGACACACATGTTCTAATAAAGCCTTTATTCAACAGATCTTGCAATTGCTCTTTTAACTCATCAAGCTCTAATGGCGCCATCCTACATGGAGGACAATAAATAGGTGATGTTCCAGGTTCTAGTTCAATAAAAAACTCTACCTCTCTCTCACGAGGCATTCCAGGAAATTCCCGAGAAACACGTTTGCAAATGCTTTTACTATATGAATTTGGCTAACCTCTTTTCTTGATTCATATAATTCCATGATATAAGTCAGATAAGCATTTGCATCTTGATTAATCATTTTTCTGTCGAACAATGCAGTAATTATCCTATTCGCCAATCTAGTCTAGAAACCAGGCATCATCATTTCTTTACCCTTAGCATTTCTCAAGTGTACACTTCTAGTTTGACAATCAACCTTAGCATTGTGTATTGTCAACCAATCTAACCTTAAAATTGCAACAAACTCATGAAAACTTAACAATAAAAAAATTTCCAAAAATGTATGCTCGCTAAAAACTAACGGTCAATTTTTTATCAATTTATTCACCACAGCACTTTAATTTAAGGGATTTGTTACTCGCACATTTGTTTTAGAGTATACTACCTCAAGATTAAGACCTTCTATAACCTTAGTACAAATATATGAATGAGTAGAACTTGGATCAATCAAAGTATAAATATTGTTTCCAAGAAAAGAAAATTTATCAGTTATTACTTTAGGAAGATCAACATTCTCCTTAGCTTTCATCACATAAGCTTTTGCTGTTACGCCAGAACTTGACTTACTAAGATTTTTCCTCTGTGCTCCCTGTACTGAACTAGATTTAGTTGCCATTGCATATCTACTCTCATTTAGATCTTTTAAGAACTTCTAACTGATTGTTCAGTACATACTTCAGCTCTAGATGGGCAGTCTTTAACCATATGATCTCTGGACCCACATCCAAAACATGCCCCTAAACAGTTCCTGCATTTACCACCATGATTCCTACGATAATATTCACATTCACTTTTCATCATTTTAGAACCACCAGAACTTGCCATAGAAGGAATTGATCTACTAATTCTTCACATTTGAAACTTGCATATTGTGAATCTTTTCTCAAAGCTGAAAATCTTTGATCTATATGTTTTTTAAAAATTGTTGGTGATGGAAAACTTGACCTACCTCTCTTCATCCTTTCTCATTCAAAATTCTTTCTTCTATATCTAATGATCAATTCCATCTTATGGGATTTTTTTTTCTATAAGATTCTTACATTAAGCTACTGCAACTAGTGCACAAATCTCATCCCTTAGTCGTGTAACAACTCGGTTTAGACCCTAGTCGGAACAGTATTTTTGGGACCACAAATTTGAGTCAAAAAATATTTCAATATTATTTTCTATGCTTATAATATGTGAATTGATATCTGTGAAAATTTTGTGATTTAATTTTATTGTTTGTGTGTCGAATTATGAAAAAGGACAATCGCAGAAAATGTAAAGGCTACATTCTACATGTTTAAAGTGTTTAAATGTTATGTGTTATTAAAGTAAAGGTCTTTATGTTGTTATTATACCATTATTAGCTTGAGTGGACTATTATGGGCATGAATTAAACGGATTTCATGTTTTATAATTAAGGTTATATAGGTAATTTGGTATTTAAGTTAATAAAATTAAAACAAAACAAATGATATTCATTTGTTCATCTTTGTTGACCAAAAATTGAAGAAGGAGAAGCCATTAAAATACCTTGAAGCATTCGACCACTGCATTATTCATTAGTAAGTCCATTTTTGCTCGGTTTTTGATAATTTCTATGTTTTTGTAATTGTTGTCAAGTATTCTATCAAGCCCATGTCTCAATTTAAGAAATTGATGAAGATTTAAGTTATGCCATTGATGAAATTGTAAGCTTTGTGATGTTAGTTGATGGAAAATGAAAGATATGTGTTGGGTTAATAGGTTTTGTATTTGAATTTTTGATGAATGTGAGTATTTTGGACTAATTTGTGAAAATGATAAATTGAGGGGTTAAAATGTGAAATAAATGAAATATATGGGCTTATATGTGCTAGAGGAAAATTTGGCGTAGCATGTGTAATATGAAATTATGTGTATTTTGTGATTTTATGAATTAAAGACTAAAGTTTTAAAAAGTAAAAATGTGAGGGCTAATTTGTAAAATGCCCTAAATATGTGCATATGGATTGAATTGAATGATTTGTTGAATAAAAGAGTTAAATTTGAATGTGTATAGATCAAGAACCAAAGAAAACGAAATTAGATAGGGGAAAGTCGAAAGTAGTTGAATAGCCGTTTCATTCCCGTACGAGGTAAGTCTATATACAAATAAATGTGTTTTGAATTGAATTATTATTGATTATATTCTATTGAATAGTGATGAATGGCTATTTGAGTTGAATATGAGAAATCCAAGAAAGTTCCGATAGTGTGACGACGTCCGAAAAGTCCCGTACGAACCATAGGAATAGTTGGGATACATATGTCATGACATAGGATTTCGATATGTAATTTCGTGTAAAACCATGTCTGAGACGTTGTTCGATTTGAGATTTACATGTAAGATCATGTCTGGGACATCGGTATCATATTTAATTTCGTGTAAGACCCTCTCTGAGACAGTGGCATCGATATTTAATTACATGTAAGACCTCGTTTGGGACGTTGGCATTATACGAGCTTTCTCAGCTATTCGCGTATCCTATTTGATTCCGTATGGTTCAACGAGCATTCAGAGAAACGAATGACTATGTGAATGTGTATCCAATTCAGGTACGTTTGAAATTTATATCTTTTTTAAGAATGAAAGGTAAGTATATGTACATTTGTGGACATATGATATATGTATGAGTTATTATTATGAGAACGAGATGTGTCATATGTAAGTGAATTATGATCAAATGACCTATATGAGACATATGGATATGTGATTGTATTTTGACATGAGCTATATGAAAGAATTGGTTTAGAATTGTGTTATGTGATAAATTTATTTGATTATGGCTTATTAAGTTTTTGAAAGCTTACTTTGCGTGTTTTTCAATCATTTTATAGATTATCAAAGCTATCAGAAGCTCGGGGATCATCGAGGATCATCATCACACTATCGAACTATATTTTGGTACCTTTTGAAAATGTGAATATTGAAGTATGGCATGTATAGGCTAGAATATTTGAATATGATTTGTGAAGTGTATATCATGCCATATGATATGGCTAGATTAAAGTTACTCAAAACGGAGAATAGGATGCCTTAAAGGTAAATAAGAAAGATCATAAAAAAAAAAGATTTGGTGTGGTTTTTGGTATATAAGTTGAGTTAAGAAATGGTATGTGTTGATGTGCATAAATGGCCTACAGAGAAATAGGTAATTTGGTAAGTTAGTTATGAGAATTAGTTATGGAAATGGTATGATTTTGATAAGAGGATGGATGTGAAAAATTGGGGATAATGACATGTATGAATGAATGAGTTTGGTATGTGATTTTGGTATGTTTTGGTTTGGATAATAAGATTGAAATTGATTGGTAACATTGTGGATTAAATTATGCATGTTTGAGTATGGTTTTGGTTGCTATTTGGTCATGAATTATGTAACACCCCAAATTCTGAAAACCCCTTTTAAAATTATTTTTATGTGTTTGTGTCATGGATGTATGTCTGCCTTAAGGGTTTAGTGCTCTGGGAGTATCTGGGAAGTCATGGGTTCAAGCCTTGGCTTGAGCAAAATTTATGCTTCTACTTGAATAAACCCTTGTCTCCAGTTAGTAGACTTTTAAATTAATGTATGGGTTGCATGACATTAAAAGCTTACTGGTTTAGGGGATAGTGGCGTGTTATTTGTTGCTAGAAAACTAGGGTTCGAGTCTGGCTGCGTGCAAGTGTGTTTATTTTTGCAAGTAGCGGTGTGGGAGGTTGTAGGGCAGTGGGACTCTATTGCTTGGTCGATTGGGTTGTTGAGTGAAGTAAGGGATCATGTTAGTTGAAATTGAGGAGACGAAAGTAGGATTGGATGGTGATCAGTTTGAGGATGTAGTGGAGAGATTTTAGGAGAAGTTGCCGATTGTGGGAACTCCCTTATGCCAATTCGGCCTTAGACTATGGGTGCCGAATATTATTGAGTTTTTGCTCTTTTTTTTTTGGTAGCTATCTCCCTTTGTGCTCTTTTCACTCTTGAGATTTTTGTTGTTTGTTTTGACAGCTGACTTTTGCATGTGGCCAATCGAGTACGTTTCGTGATTACCTACTTGGGTTTTGTCCTCTAAAACCTGTACTTTGATTGATCAACCTTTCTCTCTGAATCACTCTTCTCCTTTTCTGTTTCTTTTGGCTGAACATCTTTTAGGTTTCCCCTCTTCTCTCTTATTTTTCTCTCAATTGTTTCTCTTACACTCTTTTCTATTTGGAACCCAAGCCGAATACCACATTCTCTCTTTTCCAATCGGTCATCAACTTTTACCCTCTCCTTAGACCATTAGCTGAATATCTACCTCCTTAACCCTTACCGAATCTTTGCTAGCTCCCTTTCTTTTGGTTTTAAGCCAACACCTTTTGTAACACCCTTCGCCCGTATCCCTCGCCGGAACAGGGTTCGCGGTGTTACCAGATTTAAACTCATCCATTTATATAAAACCAGACCGTAAAAATTTTTGATCAATTTTGAACTTTTCATACACACGTATATTATCCTTTAATCGGGCTTACAAGGCCCAAAATATTCATGAGGCATTATTAAATATTTACCAATATCTTAGTCTTGTATCATTTACTCACTCAACTTTACAACCCTATACATGCCATAGACTCGAAACACTAAGATTTACTTACGCCGATAGCGTAGACTTGACAATGTGATAATATCTCTGACGGCCTCCAACCCGATCTAACCTGGCAACCCTAGGGAATATGGGAAAGAAAAGGGGAGTAAGCTTTACGCTTAGTAAGCTCATAAGAAAACAATAAGCAACTCATTAACAAGTTTTATCAATGTTTACAACATAATCACAAATTCACTACAAGTTGTCTTCCTGAGCAATAGTCACTAAATTATTTATAACTAGAGCTAAAAAACTCCAAATCAATTTCCGTTAATTTTCCTTGAAAATAGACTCATATATCTTCCATCCATAAAATTTTCAGAATTTTAGGTTTGGCCAATAAATACTAGATTTTTCTTAAAGTTTCCCCTGTTTCACTATTTGACTAATCTGACCACTCTTCACTACGAATCAAATTTCTCATTGTACAGAATTAAAAATATGTTCTATTTGATTTCATTTGAAACTAGACTCATTAAGGAGTCTAAGAATATAAATTTTATCTTATAACCATTTTTGTACAAATTATAATGATTTTCTAAAAACAGAATAGGGGACCCCAAAGTCATTTGACTCTATCCCACGCTACTTCAAATATCTCATTATCAGCAATTCTTTTGCTTACACGGTTTCTTTTATAAGAAAGTAGACTCATTAAGCTTTAATTAAATAATTTATTCAGCTTCTAACTCAACTCCAACAATTTATGGTAATTTTCTAAATCATGTTACTGCTGCTGTCCCAAGCAGATTTATTACAAATTTACTCTTTCACACATTCTTTGCATTCACATTATTTAAACATGTATATCACCAATCAATTTCATCACATATCTATAATTTCACTCAAGCATAATCTCAATACAATACATCATGCTCAATGATTCGCACACAACCGTTCAAATTAGCAATTATAAGATGATTCCGCACATAGTCCACCCTTATCAATAATTTACGATGGTTTTGCCCTTACTCACATATATGACATAGGCATTTTCACCTATGCTTCTCATTTCACACTCATGATTCAATTTCAATCGATCTAACATGCATAAGAATATATCACATACCGCCAACTTAATGCATTGAACAAATTCAATTGCCGATTTAACACAAGGTCTCATAGTCTTAGACTTTTATCAAATCACCGCATTTAGCCCGCTAGGTTTTAAACCCGATAATATTATTCACCACTTAAAGCTTGCTAGGCTCAAAGCCCAAATATCACCATTATAAAGCCGTCTCATAAACAATTCATATAATATAGCATGTATACTGTTCACTTTGCTCTATTTAATCATTCAATCACAATTTATAATTTCCTTTGAATCATTTGATATTTTGCACACTAAGTGTCATTCTCAATATCTCGCACACTAAGTGTCATTCTCAATATTTCGTAATCGAGTACCATATTTGATTGCCCCGCACACTAAGTGCCACATTTTGTCGATATGTCGTCGGACATTAAAATATTCACGATATACAATTTATACAATATTAAAGCATTAGAAACATCAATTTAACAATGCTTATTGCATACGAACTTACTCGCTAAATTGTAGAGATACCAAAGTTCGGGGTATTTTGGTAATTTTCTCATTTTCTCGATTTTCCACCGATCTTGATCTAAATTAATAATTTCATTCAGTATATTAATTTAGACATTAAAACACCTCATTTCATACAAATTGGTCATTTTTGTCATTTTTACAAAATTACCCCTAAAGTTTTACTTTTATTCATTTTAGTCCCTGAGCTCAAAACATGCAAATTAACCATTTTTAACCATTATTAAGCTTAGAAAAATGTTCACGGTATCAAAACAGTCCATAATTCACTTTATGGCAAAACTATAGTTTTGCCCCTAATATTTCAACTTCTTTACAATTTAGTCCTTATATCATAAAAATGCAAATTCATGAAATTGAGTAAAATTCTACTATAGAAGAATATCACTAGTGTCTCTAGCAGCCCACACATTTCATTTATTTGACATTTTAACCACAAAATTTTCACATTTATCAATTTAGCCCTTAATAGTCAATTTCACAAAAATTCACTTAACAAAAAGTGTTTAACTATCAACAAGGACTCATATTCTTCCATCAAACTTCAAAGCCCTATTATACTCATAAATGGAAAATATCACACTATTCAATGGTTTTTCAAAATAGTCCCCTCATTAGATAGATTCAGCAACAATGATCCCGAAAATATAAAAATAATTAAAAACGGGACTAGAAATGCCTACCATGCATTAGCTGAAAGTTGGAAGCTTATTCCATGGCTTCTCAAGCCTTCATATTCGGCCGGTAAAAAGAGAATGAAATAGATGACACCTTGATTCTTTTATTATATTCATTTTATTATTATTTTTAACCAATTTACAATATTAACCTTTATACACTTTATTTATTACACCAAATGTCAAGCCATCATATCCCACTATCTCTTTAATGGGCTAATTACCAAAGAAGGACTTCTACTTTTAAGTTCTATATCTATTTAATACCTTTAGGTTATAGAACACAACTTTTGCACTTTACACAATTTAGTCCTTTTTGTTTAATTAACTATCGAAACGATAAAATTTTTCAACGAAACTTTAATATCATCTTATTGCCACTATGTAAATATTTATAAAAATATTTACCACTCGGTTTATAGAAACAAGGTCCCGATACCTCATTTTCTAAACCCACTTGACCTTAGGGTCATACCACTTGAACTTAATAAATAGCTTATAAAACAAAAATCACAATATCAAAAAAAAATTTAAAATCACAATTAACTCGTAAATATTAAATATAATATTTACCAACCTACTCGTTCGGATTTGGTGGCCCCGAAACCACTTTCTGATCAACCCTAAAAAAAATGGGCTGTTACACCTTTCCCTTCATTGCTAGCCGAATCTCCAAGCATCTCTCTCTACCCCTATTGTGTTTCGGCTTCTAAAGTGCGTCCTTGAGCAATCAGTTAGGGGTCAAGTGCAAGGTTCTTTCTCCCTTTGCATCACATTAGTCCTCTTCTTCCCTCTTTTGTTTTGGCCAAAATAACCTTGTTTATTAACTCTCACTTCTAACGTTTTCTACTAGGGAGCAAGATTGTTGCATCTCATGCCTCGAAATTAAGGTGTGCTTTGGGGTGTTGGCTAAATACTGCTGTCCCTCACTCTTAGTCTTCACTTTTGGCAAGTGACTATCCACTTAGTACAATGGATTGTGTATAATAATAATTTACAAGGGGTGTGTGGGTTACAAGTAGTCACTAAGGATTGGAAACGATTGCTTGTAATGGTTCTTGGATCAGTCAAAACTAGGGATAGGTAATGATATGAAGAAGTGTTTCGGTTAGGGTTTGCTTTAATTCAATTTTAGGCAACTAGTCGAAACTTCTGCTTGAAATAGATTGGTGTATCTCGTGGGCCAGTAGGGTAATTTTGCAATTAGGTGTGTAATCATATTGCATCAACCGTAAATCAACAAAAGTTGGAAACCGTTACCATTGACGCTACACGGGCGTGCATTCGCTCGTGTGGTCATCTGAACGTATAAGCGTGAGCATTTGATCGTAGAGACCACCACAAGCGATTTCGTGGACTTGGGTCTCTTTGGGCCACATTGGGCTGAAATAGGCCGTGTGTGCCCATGGGCTCGTGGGCTCCACACGAGTAAACCACACGACCAAGGTCATTTTAGGCTTTATGGGCCACACGAGCGTGTGGGCCCATATGAGCTGGGTTATGGGCTTTGGGTCTTTTTATCTGTTGGATTGTTAAGGTCGCACAGGTCACCCAAGACGATTGTGGACCTACTATTGGGCGGGTAAGTATACTTAGACCCCATATTTATGAAATGACCGTTATACCCCTAATAGGTAAAATGACTGATATACCTCTATGTGATGTGTGACTGTTTGAGCATGCCATTCTTACTGTATATAAATTTATATTATGTTGCATTGCATGGGGTGGGATATATGATTTTGGAGGAAGTGTAATAAAAGGCTATAAGCCTATTACTAGCAGCTTTGCTGCAAATACTGTTTTAGTACCGCTACCGGTACTACTTGGTGTGTAGGGTTAGATGGGTCGATTTTATCCCCACATGGTATGTAGGGTTGGTACGGAGATGGTCTGTAGAAGATGGATTGGGTAGGACTCTTGTTTGCATACTGTACTGACATGTTACGGGCTCAGGCCCAGACTGTTACTATTACTGAAATGGGCTAGGGCCTAGACCGCTACGTTACTGAAATAGGGTAAGGCCTAACTAGCCCAAATCTTGTTTACTCTGACTGTATGCTTTTATGGGATTTCACACACTGAGTTTTCATAAACTCACCCATTTGTTAACCGTGCAGGAAATCCTTAGGCTTATACGGATCGAGGCGACGGAGGACTCAGAGGTGGCCACTCGACGTAGTTTTCTTTTAATATTATAATAAAGATTTTATTTTGGATTTTCATTATGTAATAAGGCCTCTTTAAGTTTGGTTTTAATTTGGGAATTTATTTACTTGATTTTTATCTGTTAGTAGTAGGATTCAGTTTTTTAAGAAACTATAAACAAATGTTTTCCTGAAAAACACCACGTTTACACAACACATGTTGAGAGTTTCCGCAACAAACACTGTTTTAAAATTAATAATAATCTTATATGATCAATATTTTGCTAAAACAACTTAAGTTTTCATAGTAAACAAATCATCCTAAAATTTTGATAAGAACCCAAAGAAGTTTTATGAGATCAGATTATTACAGAAATTATGTTTTGAACAACACTCCAATGTGACATCGCAGATTCAGCCATAACGTTTGGGCTGGGTTTGGGGTGTTACATTTAGTGGTTTTAGAGCTAGGTTACAAAACACAGTTGTGGATTTGGATTTTTCAAAAAGGTGAAAATTTTAATAGAATTGTTTCAAATAGTTTAAAGTGATTAGTAAAATTTGGAAATGTCTTACTAAAGGAGTGGTACACCGAGTCTCCGTACCGATCCTGTTAGTCTTCTGATTGTTTTTTCTAAAAGGATAATATTGAAATGTTAGTATTGAAACTACTTTAGGTAGTAAAACTGTACTGAAACTCTCTAGTTAGGGTAAACTACGAACTGTAGTAAGACTGCGAACTGCGAAAAGAAAACTTGGAGATAATATTGTTCATAAGATATCTGTAATAAACACTGGAACAATAAACTGACTGTCACAAAACTTTTAATACAGATAAAAGCGCGATTGGACAATGAGCACTAGAGGTACTCGTGGTAGAGGCCGCGGCAGAGGCCGTGGAGGTGCTTAGGCTGGGTTTTCGTCATTTGGACATCAGCCTAATGAGGAAGCTAGAGAGGTGCCAACTTCACGTATGGCTGAGACAGGGTCTCAAAGTCGAGTAGCTGGGGATGACACATTATCCTAAGCAATGTTGAGGATTCTGGAAAGGGTCACTAGGCCTAGTACTGGCACTGTGGGTCGTGGGTCGGTTACGGCATGACTTAGGTCTAATGGGGCAGAGATATTTAGGGGTATTGCTGGAGTTTCCCCTAATGTGGCTGAATATTGGATTGAGGCCACAGAAAGGATCATGGATGACCTTGAATGCACCCCTGATCAGAAGCTAAAATGGGTGGTATCATTGTTGAGAGACGAGGCATACCAGTGGTGGCTTACTGTCAAAGAGGGCACTCAAGCCGATCGATTGACCTGGGTTAACTTAACTCAATGAGATAGGACAGTGGCTGAATATGAGGCCGAATTTTTATGACTAAGCTGCTATGCACGTGGGATGGTGGCAACAGAATACGAGCAGTGTGTTCAATTGGAGGATGGCCTCAAGGATGGTCTGAGGGCTCTAATAGCTCTTTAGAGGGAGCCAGATTTCGCAACACTGGTTGAAAAGGAAAAAATCGCCGAGGATGTGGCGTGTACTGAGCACCAGAATAGAGAGAAAGATAGAGGTAAGAGGGATGTTGAGTCCTCAAATTCTGTCCAAAGGCTTCAGAAAAAGCCTAGAGCTGATGGACCAATCAGAGTTAGGGCTCTTATTGCTCCTACTACTGGACTGCAGTTTTGTACAGATTGTGGAAAATGCCACCAGGGCAAATGATGGAAAAAGATGGGTGCATGTTTGAGATGCGGATCGTTGGAGCACCGTGTCGTGGATTGTCCACAGAGGCTCGAGCAGACGCAAGCTACTAGTTTGGGTAATGTACAACGGGTGGTCAACAACCACGAGAGGCCAAAGTCAAGATAGGGGTGGAAATGGTTTGGGCCATGGTCATAGAACATTAGGCAGAGGTGCTGGTCATACTGAGGTGAGGCAGCCTACAGTGGTTTATTCTACATGTCACCGAAAAGACAGAGATGCTCCAAATGTCATTTTGGGTACGTTCTTTATCCATAATGTACCTTATACTGTATTAATTGATGTTGGGTCTACATATTTATACATAGCATGCTTATTTCTAAGATATTGGGTTTTATAGCTTAAAACACTATGAGTGAGATTACTGTTCTAAGTCCGCTGGGGTAGTTCATTCGGATAAATAAGATGTTTAGAGATGTTCCCTTTGAGATACAAGGAGTTATCTTTCTGGTTGATCTTTTGGAGCTACCTTTTGAAGAATTAGACCTAATACTGGCCATGGATTGGTTAGTTAAACATCGGGTAAGCTTGGATTCTACCATTAAATGGGTTGTACTAAAAATTGAAGAGGATGATGAAGTAGTGGTAATTGGGGAACGGGGGAACTACTTGAGTAATGTAATTTCTGCACTAAGGGTCGAGAAATTGGTTCGTAAGGGTTGTGAGGCGTTCGTGGCCTACATCAGTGTTTCAGATATTGGGGATTCTTCAGTAAAAGATATCAGAACAGTTAAAGATTTTCCCAACGTTTTTTCTGAAGAGCTACCAGGGTTACCTCCAGAACGTGAAGTGGAGTTTGGGATTGAGCTCCTTCCTGGTACAGCTCTGGTGTCCATCGCCCCTTATAGAATGACACCGAAAGAGCTTGTAGAGCTTAAGGCCCAAATTTAAGAGCTACTGGACCGTGGGTTTATCTGACCTAGTGTGTCTTCATGGGGAGCGCCAATCTTGTTTGTGAAATAGAAGGATGGATCCATGCGTATGTGCTTCGACTATAGAAAACTGAATAAGTTGACTATTAAGAACAAATACCCTCTACCAAGGATTAATGATTTGTCCGACCAACTGCAAGGAGCATCAGTATTCTCTAAAATAGATCTTCAGTCAGGGTATCACCAACTGAGAGTAAAAGAGGCTGATGTACACAAGACGGTGATTAGGACTCGTTATGGTCATTACGAGTTCCTGGTAATACCTTTTGGACTGAAAAATGCACTGGCAGCTTTTATGGATCTAATGAACAGAGTGTTTTAACCCTATCTGGAGCGATTTGTTATAGTATTTATCGATGACATACTGGTGTATTCGAGGACTGAAGATGAACATGATGAACATCTACGAGTAGTTCTAAAAATTTTTAGGGAAAAACAACTGTATGCCAAATTTAGTAAGGGTAAGCCAAATTTAGCAAGGGTGAATTCTGGTTACGTGAGGTAATGTTTCTTGGTCATGTGGTATCTGCTGAGGGGATTAGGGTTGATCCTTGAAAGATTGAGGCTATTTTGGATTGGAAGCAGCCTAAGACTGTATTAGAAATTCGTAGTTTTTTGGGACTGGCTCGGTACTATCGAAGATTTGTAGAGGGGTTCTCATTGATTGCTGCGCCCTTAACTAAGTTGTTACCCAAGGGCGTGCCATTTAACTGGACTGATACGTAGCACGAGAGTTTTGAGAAGCTCAAGAAAGTTCTGACTGAGGCCCCTGTCTTGATTCAGCCGGAGTCTGGGAAAGAATTTCCTGTCTACGGAAATGTATCACACGTTGGTTTGGGTTGTGTGTTGATGCAAGAAGGTAAGGTGGTAGCTTATGCATCTCGCCAACTTAAGACTCATGAGGTGAATTACCCAACACATGACTTGGAGTTGGCCGCAGTAGTGTTCGCATTGAAAATTTGGAGGCGTTACTTGTACGGTGGGAAGTGTATCATTTACACGGATCACAAGAGCCTCAAGTATCTCCTCACTCAGAAGGAGTTAAATATTAGGCAACATAGATGGATTGAGCTGCTTAAAGATTATAACTGTTTGATTGAATACCATCCTGGTAAGGTCAATGTGGTGGCTGACGTGCTGAGCCGTAAGGCTATGTCTGATTTGAGAGTAATATTTGTTCGTCTTAGCTTATTTGATGATGGTAGCTTGTTAGCTGAACTCCAAGTTAAACCAGTGTAGACTAATTAAGAGTAAATAGTTGGAAGATGAGTCATTGGGTCTTCGATTCCGTTAGACCGAGAATGGTAATACTATGGATTTTGGGCTGAATAGTGACGGGGTACGCTATTTCTGAGGCAGGATTTGTGTACTTAAAGATACTGATTTGAGGCAGACTTTACTGCGAGAGGCATATAATAGCCCCTATGCTTTGCACCCAGGTGGAAATAAGATGTACAGAGATCTCCGTGAGATATATTGGTGGTCGGGTCTTAAGCGTGAGATTACCGACTTTGTAGGGAAATGTTTGACTTGTCAATAGGTTAAAGCGGAACATCAGTTGCCTTCTAGGTTGCTTCAGCCGGTTAAGATTCTACTGTGGAAGTGGGAAAGAGTAACTATGGACTTTGTGAGTGGGCTACCCCTCATGCCTTCTAAGAAAGATTCAGTATGGGTCATTGTGGATCAGTTGACCAGAACTGCCCATTCCATACTGGTTCGCACAGATTATTCGTTACATAAACTAGCTAAGTTGTACATATCTGAGATAGTGAGACTGCATGGTGTACCAGTTTCCATAATATCTGATAGAGATCCTTGCTTCACGTCTCGGTTTTGGAAGAAGTTACATGAAGCTCTAGGTGCACGGTTGGACTTTAGTTCTGCATTCCATCCTTAGAAAAATGGTCAGTCAGAGAAGGTGATTCAGATACTTGAGGACATGTTAAGGAGTGTGTAATTGATTTTCGAGGCAGTTGGGAGGATTACTTGCCGTTAGTAGAATTTGCTTACAACAATAGCTACCAGTCTAGCATACAGATGGCACCTTACGAAGAACTATACAGTCGTAGGTATTGCACTCCATCATGTTGGACTGAGTTGGGTGAGCAGCGTGTTCTAGGTCCTGAGCTAGGATCTGATACAGAAGATAAGGTTAGATTAATTCGGGATCAATTGAAGGTAGCATCAGATAGACAAAAGTCATATACGAATCTGAAGCGTAAGGAAATTGAGTATTCTGTGGGAGATTTTGTCTTTCTGAAGGTCTCGCCATGGAAGAATGTACTGAGATTTGGGCATAAGGGCAAGTTGAGCCCAAGGTGTATTGGGCCTTACCGCATTTTAAGACGAGTAGGACCAGTTGCCTACCAGTTAGAGCTACCTCCAGAATTAGAGCAGATTCATGGTGTGTCCATGTCTTGATGGTGAGACGCTACCGCTCTAATCCTACGCATGTGGTACCGATTGAGGAGATTGAGGTTAGACCAAACCTGACTTTCGAGGAGGAACCAGTCCAGATTTTGGATCGAGAGGTGAAAGTCTTGAGAAGGAAATCAATCCCATTAGTGAAAGTTCTTTAGCGGAATCATTGTTTTGAGGAGGCTATGTAGGAACCCGGAGAGGTGATGCAACAGCAATATCCTCACCTATTCTGACCAGGTAAATTTCAAGGCCAAAATTTTCTTTAAGAAGGGTAGAATTGTAAAGCCAAAAATCCCAAAAACCCTTGTTAAAATTATTTTTATGTGTTTGTGTCATGGATGTATGTCTGCCTTAAGGGTTTAATGCTCTGGGAGTATCTGGGAAGTCATGGGTTCAAGCATTGGCATGAGCAAAATTTGTGCTTTTACTTGAATAAACCCTTGTCTCTAGCTAGTAGACTTTTAAATTAATGTGTGGGTTGCATGACATAAAAAGCTTACTGGTCAAGGGGATAGTGGCGTGTTATTTGTTGCTAGAAGATTGGGGTTCGAGTCTTGCTACGTGAAAGTACATTTATTTTTGCTAGCGGCGGTGTAGGAGGTTGTAGGGCATTGGGTTGTTGAGTGAAGTAAGGGATCATGTTAGCTGAAATTGAGGAAAAGAAAGGGGGATCAAATGGTGATCAGTTTGAGGATGTAGTGGAGAGATTCTAGGAGAGAGTTATAGGTAGTTGAGGTGTGTGGAAGTGGTTGCCGATTGTGGGAACTCCCTTATGCCAATTTGGCCTTAGACTATGGGTGCCGAATATTCTTGAGTTTTTATTCTTTTTTTTCGGTAGCTATCTCTCCTTGTGCTCTTTTCACTCTTGAGATTTTTGTTGCTTGTTTTGATAGCCTACTTTTGCATGTGGCCAATCGAGTACGTTCCTCGATTACCTACTTGGGTTTTTTCCTCCTTTTCTGTTTCTTTTGGCCGAACATATTTTAGGCTTCCCCTCTTCTCTCTTGTTTTTCTCTAAATCGTTTCTTTTACACTCTCTTCTATTTGGAACCCAAGCTGAATATTGCATTCTCTCCCACCCAATTGGTCATCAACTTTTACCCTCTCCTTGGCCATTAGCCGAATATCTACCTCCTTACCCTTTTCGAATCTCTGCTAGCTCCCTTTCTTTTGGTTCTGAGCCAACACCTTTCCCTTCATTGCTAGCTGAATCTTCAAGCATCTCTCTCTACCCCTATTGTGTTTTGGCTTCTGAAGTGGGTCCTTGCGCAATCGGTTAGGGGTCAAGTGCAAGGTTCTTTCTCCCTTTCCATCACATTCGTCCTCTTCTTCCCTTTTTTGTTTTGGCTGAAATAACCTTTGTATTAACTCTCCCTTCTGACGTTTTCTGCTAGGGAGCAAGATTGTTGCATCTCGTGCCTCAGAATTAAGGTGTGTTTTGGGGTGTTGGCCAAATACTACTGTCCCTCACTCTTAGTCTTCGCTTTTGTTTGCTTTAATTCGATTTCAGGCTATTAGTCGAAAATTCTGCTTGAAACAGATTGTTGTATCTCGTGGGCCAGTAGGGCAATTTCGCAATCAAGTATGTAATTACATTGCTTCAACCGTAAATCGACAAAAGTTGGAAACCATTACCATTAATGCTGCACGGGCGTGTGTTCGCTCATGTGGTCATTTGAATACATAAGCACGAGCATTTGATCGTAGAGACCACCACGAGCGATTTTATGGGCTTAGGTTGCTTTGGGCCACGTTAGGCCAAAATGGGCCATGTGGGCTCTATGGGCTTGTGGGCCCCACACGAGTAAACTACACAGATATGCGGAGATTGTTGGGCCAGACTGTGTAGTTCATACGGGTGTATGGGCAACATGGGCCGGGTTATGGGCTTTGTGTCTTTTTCACTGTTCGATTGTTAAGGTCGCACGAGTCGCCTAAGACGACTGTGGACCTACTGTTGGTGGGTAAGTATACTTAGACCCTATATTGATGAAATAACCGTTATACCCCTAATAGGTAAAATGATTGATATACCCCTATGTGATGTGTGGCTGTTTGAGCCTGCCATTTTTACTGTATATACATTTATTTTATGTTGCATTGCATGGGGTGGGATATATTATTTTGGAGGAAGTGTGCTGAAAGGCTATAAGCCTATTACTGGCAGCTCTGCTGCAAATACTGTTTTAGTGCCGCTACCGGTACTATTTGGTGTGTAGGGTTGGGTGGGTCAATTTTATCCCCACATGGTGTGTAGGGTTGGTAAGGAGATGGTGTGTACAGGATGGACTGGGTAGGACTCTTGTTTGCATAATGTACTAACATGTTACGGGCTTAGGCCCAGACTATTACTGTACTGAAACGGGCTAAGGCCCAAACTGCTACGGTTACTGAAATATGTTAAGGCCTAACTGGTACTGAAAGGGCTTAAGCCCAAATCGTGTTTGCTCTGACTGTATGCTTTTGTGGATTTCACACATTGAGTTTTCGTAAACTCACCCATCTGTTAACTGTGCAGGAAATCCCCAGGCTTAGACGGATCGAGGCGACGGAGGACTCAGATGTGGCCACTCGACGTAGTTTTCTTTTAATATTATAATAAAGATTTTATTTTGGGTTTTCATTATGTAATAAGGCCCTTTTAAGTTTGGTTTTAATTTGGGAATTTATTTACTTGATTTTTATCTGACAGTAGTAGGATTCGGGTTTTCAAGAAACTATAAACAAATGTTTTCCTGAAAACACCACGTTTACGCAACACATGTTGAGAGTTTCCGCAACAACCATTATTTTAAAGTTAATAATAATCTGATATGATCAATATTTTGCTAAAACAACTTGAGTTTTCACAGTAAACAAATCATCCTAAAATTTTGGTAAGAACCCAAAGAAGTTTTATGAGATCAGATTATTACGGAAATTATGTTTTGAACGACACTCCAATGTGACATTGCAAATTCGGCCATACTGTCTGGGTTGGGTTTGGGGTGTTACAAATTATGATTTGATTTTGGATTAGTAGGGATGACCATTAGGGTGGGCAAATTGGCTTTGCAAATAGTCTATTTTTTTCCACACAGGGAGAGACACAGGCGTGTGTCTCAGCCATGTGTGACATATAGTTATGTTACACGGCTGTGTGTCCCCTAGGGTAGTCCTACAATTTAAAATCAGTGTCGAGCACGACTTAGACACACGGGTGTGTCTGGTGGCCGTGTGAGGCACACAACCTTGGCACATGGGCGTGTATAGCCATTTCGAGGGGTACACGGGCTAGACACATGGGCGGGTGGTTAGCCGTATGACCCAAGTCAGTTTCGACCATGGCCAAGGAACACGGGCATGTCTTCGGTCGTGTGGTACAAGTCAATATATATGCCATGTTTAGCCACGGCTTAGACACACAGTCGTGTCTAATGCCGTGTGAGGTACACGAACCTAATCACACGGGTGTGTGACCTCTGTAACTTTGAAAATTTGTTAAGTTTCTGAGAAATTTTGTATGTGCTCGGTTTAGTCCGACCCTTTCCTAAAGCATGTTTAAGGTCTCGATGACCTAAGAAAGGGACTTTGAAATGATGTTTGACTATGATGCTATTGTAACACCCCGTACCCGAGTCCGTTACCGGAGTCGAACACAAGGTGCACACAGACTTAATTATTTTCACAGTCCATAAAAAATTTCCGCACAAAGTTGATTCTTTGCGTCACTGTCGCCTTAAAAATCATATCTTGAGTTTCAAAACTCAAAAATCAGTTTCGTAATTTTTATCTGAAACTAGACTCAAATGTCCATCTACATATTTTTTTTATAATTTTTGGTCGAGCCAATTAGTACAGTTTATTAGTTAAAGTATCCCATGTTACAGGGGTCGACTACACTGACCTTTGCGCGTTACAACTTGAATATCTCCCTGTACAGGGCTTCAATACTGATGCCGTTTGTTTCTATAGAAACTAGACTCAAAGAGGAATCTATAAATATATTGCATGACTCCTAATTATCTCTGGTTAATTTATAATGAATTTCCAAAGTCGGAACAGGGAATCCAGAAACCGTTCTGGCCCTGTTTCACGAATACCTAAATATCTCTTAACATACAACTCATATGACCGTTTCGTTTCTTCCATATGAAAGTAGATTCATCAAGGATCATTCACATAATTTATTCACTATTTAATTCCATTTCTGCTATTTTTAGTGATTTTTCACATCCACACCACTGCTGCTGTCAGCATCTATTTTCAAGGTAAACTTTACCTATTTCGTGGTTTCCATGGACCAACTAGAGTTTTGTCATACATAGGTCCACATATGATCATATTTAGCCATTCCAAGGGCTGATCATTGCCCAACACTTCCATTCTAGTCCATAGTCACATCATGAAACCATATATATATACATAAACACAAATGGTCTAATGCCATACTCCACTTCTATGCGCCATTTTCGCATGGTCATACACACATACATCACAAAAGTACTAGAAAAACAACAAAGGGTAGTCCTATACATGCCATTTCAAAGCTCAACCAAAATTTGTACCAAAAGGGGGCTTTGATAGTGTGGGAGACTTCGACTTCCAAAAATCCCGAGTCCGATAGCTGACGAGCCAAAATCTATAAAACAGAGAACAAAGAAACGGAGTAAACAATTTATGCTTAGTAAGTTTTGAGCAAGGGATTCCAGCACAACAAAAGCATAGCATTCATATAGCTAAACGGATAATTTCATATGCACACATTCTCAATATCCTACTTACTTCACATTACCAACCCTTATGTTCATACACAAAAGATCAACTTAGCCAAAGGCCGGTAGCTCGTTTATCAACTGAGCGAATACTTATTTGTAAGGGCTCAACTAATTCAAAGCACATACGAAACATACCTCATTGCTGGAATTTTGCAAGCGTATTAACTGAAATTTTTACAGCAAGATTGCTCATTCCCGAATCACGTACCTTCGGAATTTAACCGGATATAGCGACTCGCTCGATTGTCTTCGGGACATAGCCCGGTTATAGTGATTCGCACAATTGCCTTCGGGAATTAGCCCGGATTTAGTAACTCGCATAAATGCCTTCGGGACTTAACCCGGTTTTGGTAACTCGCACAAATGCCTTCGGGAATTGACCCGGATTTAGTCACTTAGCACAAAAGCCTTCGGGACTTAGCCCGGATATCATTCGAATAACCAAGCACATATATCAACAAATCATAACACATTCTTATTACATTCTCATTACCAAAGCTCAAACACAAGACACTTATCATATTTACAATTTCGGCTCAATAGCCACACACAAAGAGCATGATTTCAATTTGCTTAACACATGATCTAATCAAATCATAATCTAAGTTCCATTACTCGAAAACTTACCTCGGATGTTGTCGAATGATTCCGATGGCTATTCGACCACTTTTTCCTTCCCTTTATCGGATTTAGCTCCCCTTTGCTCTTGAGCTTAATTTAACAAATAAATTGATTTAATCATTTGAGCATCGAAAGAGGAATTCAAGGTACTTAGCCCACATATTTTCATTAGACATTAAAGTCACATATGTACGGAAATCATGAATCAAACTCAACACATTAGTTAGTACTCTCCTTAGTCGAATTTTCCAAGCCAAGAATAGGCATGAATATGCTTGCCTCTAACCGAATGCATGCACACCAATCCCCCTCATGTGGCCGAATATGCATGTCCATGTTGAGGCCAATTATACACTTAATACCACACATAAACGGCATACATTTTACTAACTAACGCATTCCATATTGTAACTCAATACGCATCAATCATTTACTTCATAACCGAAACATCATCATATGAAAATATATACCTTGAGATAGTAAATATGTCATACCAATACATCATGTGCAAACATATATATATATATATATATATATATATATATATATATATATATATATGCTAGAGCCGAATCTCAAAGTTGATTATAACTAAACATGAACATAAATCCAAAACACAAATCTTACCTACCATGCAATAAGCATAAATTATACTTATGGATGTACCATGGCCGAATACATCACAACACCATACCATTTCAATTTTGGTCATGGTTAAACAAAGAACTTAATGTCTCACTCAAAAATGCTAAAAAGAAAGTCCAAGAGCCATCAATCCACCATCACATGTATCATTAGCAAGCTTCATATTTAACATGCAATGGCATTAACACAAAATCCACCTTGGCCGAATACCACCCCCATGACATAGCAAGGATTTGAGCCATGGGCTAATAAGAACATCAAGTTAGCAACCAAAAACATGCATGAATCTCATGGCACAACATCAAACATATTTTAATCTTGATACAAGTATGGCCAAACCTCTTCCTAATCCCCTTCCAAACCAAACATGAAGCAAGAACTCCTTCCTTCTTCCTTAGAATTTTCGGCCAAGAGAGAATGAAAGGATGAACAAATTTTTTTCTTTTCTTTTCTTCAACTCACGGCAATGGGGGAATCACACACCTTCTTTCCTTTTTTTTCTTTCTTTATTACCCATACTCATTTCTTTATTTATTCCAACATAAACCACTTACACAACATGTTTCATGACATGTTTTGCCCATAATCCTTGTCATGGCGGCCACTAGCTATTAGGGGGAATTTGACATGCAAGTCCTCCTTTTGATTACATGCACTATTAGGTCCTTATAGATTAGCCTATCACATTTCAAAAGTGTCACACAAGTCCTAATAACTGAATTCACATGCAATCGACTAAATCGAAGCTTGAAATTTTCACCCATTCATAAATACATATTCTAGACAATAAATATTACGTTCAAACATTTTGGTGACTCGGTTTAGCGGTCCCAAAACCATTTCCCGACTAGGGTCAATTTTGGGCTGTCACAGCTATATTGTGTGGATGATATTTTTGAATTGATTATTAAATGTTCCGATATGTCCAGGAATGCCTCATAAACCTAGTCCGAAAATGGATACGGGTTAGGGGTGTTACAAGTCCCTATTCGAATTTATCATACATTTCTTTTTTAGTCTGAAACATGTTCTTTGCATAACGATTAATTCTAATAAAATCCTTCTCATATTCAATAATTGTTATTCTCCCTTTCTCAGATACATGAAATCCTTCTTCATCTGTTCAACATACACCTGGTTAACACATTTTTTTCTAAAATTTTCTAAAAAGAAGTCCCAACCAATCATTTGCTTAGGAGTTGCACTAACCAAGGCTTCCTACCATTAGTAAGCTTCTTCTTCTAACAACGATATAACACATCAAGGACTATCCCCAGAAGTGCAGTTTATTTCTTTATTACCCTACACAGATGAGATACCACTGCTTAGCTATAGTGGGATCATCACCTTTGTAACCAAGGAACTCTTTGGAACCTTTTTTCTGAATTTCTCTTACAGGGGCAACCTTAGGTGGAGCTACAGTAGGTACTGAAGGAGTAGGGTGTCTGGAAGAACCACCTCATGCTATGGTTACTGTGGCTATTTTGATTGAGGCTCTTGATTGTTTCCCATAAATTGATCGAATAATTGTATCATTATAGTGAAAAACACAATCTTGAATGCATTCCCTTCATTTTCCATATTATTAGCAGTAGTAGTATGTTCCTGTGTAAGCATGTGATTTTCCATTTTGTCATCTATGGCTTCTTTAGAACCATTAGAAATTTTCTTATGTCACTATAAAAGAAAAATTAACTTAGCTAAAAACACTAAAAACTAAGCTAAAGGTGGACGATGCATGATGGAATGTGACAAAACCATTAGCTTTTCGAGAATTAACTGAACCTTGACTTGATACCAACTTGTAACAAGCCAAACTTGATCCTTTAGGAGGATCCGAATGTAACTTGTCATTAATCAGAAATCATTAGCTTAAACAATTTCTGGTGTAGACATTAGAAAATTA
The DNA here is from genome assembly GCF_025698485.1 of Gossypium arboreum. Taxonomy (NCBI): domain Eukaryota; kingdom Viridiplantae; phylum Streptophyta; class Magnoliopsida; order Malvales; family Malvaceae; genus Gossypium; species Gossypium arboreum. The sequence goes on from NC_069071.1 coordinate 62,120,738, forward strand.
TAGTGTTTGAAATAAACCATTAATAAAATATGGAAAATAAAGTATAAGCCAAATGGTGTACGAAATTTCAGGAATATATTTTATCAACCCAGGATAAAAATACTTTTAAATCATTCCATAAATTAAAATGAAACTTCATTGAGTCATAATCCTTCAACATGAGTCTTAATTACAATTTCTTTCCAAAATACAATCAGACATCACCCCATCATCATGCATAATACAAAAAAACAAAAGTCTCACAGTAGCAGATGTCCTCTAGCATAATCTAACAGAATGTCTGCCTTCAACAATAGTCCTAAGAAGGAAAAGGGAAACAGAGTAAGTTCAAAAGAGCTTAGTGAGTTCTAAAAGAAATCATAACATCAGTTATTATTTATTTTGGTAGATCCTTTTAAGGTTCTAACACAATCACACAATTCAGTAGATGGCAACTACCATTCATGAACAAACAATACGCTAGTTTACTATTCCTTTGGCGTATACAATTCGCTCACATGACCATTCAGAGAAAACTTCTTCATGTTAGCCACATACCTAGGTCTATAGTCAGATTCATATCATTCAATCCATTCTTATTCCGTTGGTTTGTAACCTTTGTCGTGATTTGCCAGTCTGGTTTGCAACATACATTTGCTTTACTAGATGCTGCACAACCATTTTCATGTATCGCGGTCTGTCAGTTCAATGCATATTCCATCGAAGGAAATGCCATGAATAAACTTCCTTAACATCATTTTTGTGATTTAGACCATATCATTCTTGTTAGAAGTAGAAGGTAGTGGCTTAATCATGAAGAATGATTATTACACTTTAACATAGACATCATAAACCCAGACAGACAACTCTGAATAAACATTTTTCATATACTCATATTTCACTTTTGCAGAGCATAAGAACTTACCTTACACAAAATATAACACAAGAATATTACTCACATGGAAGTAAGAAGGAACTCAACAACATACAACAAAGTCTATAAAGTAGGACGTTTGCCTTTTTCACTTGGTCCTTCAATAGCGTATTGAGCTAAAATGTGGATAATTACACTTATTAGATCATTACTCCATTGAATCCAAACATGCATGCAAGAAACACTAACACATAACCTAAAATTAAGTAGTTGCCTTTCTTACATAAACCTAGAATCAAGAAGTTTCCTTTCTTACATATAATTCTAACACTTATCTATGCAGAGCTAAAAATACATAAATAACTATGAAAATATCCTAGGGTTCATCAGTATTTACCAGAGAGCTAAAATAATGTGAGAGTTGATTGAATACAGAGAACCCAACTTTAGTAAGGTTTTTGAACTTAAACTTTGAGTGAGAATGTAGATAAAATCAAGAAGAAGATGAATGCAAAGAAAATACAAAATTTTATCGGTGAAGACACTGATATCATTATATACTTAAGCACGGAGACAAGATTTAGTGGAAGGATCAGGTTATTCCACTAACACTTTTGATTTTTGTGATTAAGTGTGCTTATCATAATTTAAGTCTTATCAACTACAACATCATAGTTCCATTCTAACCAATTCTCATTGGTCTAATTAAATAGTCTTATAAAAATAATAAATAAATCATTGAAACTACAAATTTAACGGCTTCGCCAAAACATCTAGGGTGGCATATACTCAACAGAAGAATCCACCAAACCACAAATCTCGCCCAAAATGCGGACTTCACTGAAAGATAGAATTCACTAGTCGGTTCATACACAGAATCCCATACTTAGCCACTGCTAGTAATTTACTTACTCAAAACTACATTTAGGATAATAAACAATAACCAAAAATAGAGATTTCGCAGAGCAAGCTGTTACATAGTGCCTGATACAACATGGACACTGGTACGAAGTACCTGATAATATGGTCATCGGTACATAATACCTGATAAATATAATCATAGCCACATAGTGCCTAATAAACCCTAATGACATGTCATTTGTGTTCTAATCATTCATTAAGTTCACACGGGCCTAAATTCATTTCCCATGTTCTTTCCATCAAGTTAAGATAGTCACATATACAATATGGCTATTAAACATTTCATATCATCTTTCAATTCATTTCAAATACATATAATTACCATACTTTATAATTTAATCATTCAATCACAATTTCAATATTTATTTCAAACATTCACACCAACATATTTATAAATAATACAAACATAAATATGTATTAATCAAAATGGACCTAATATGAACTTACCTAAACAAAACAACAACGAACACAACATTGAATACTATTCAACAATTTTTCTTTTTCCGCGTTTATATATCAGTTGATCCGTTTTTTGATCTATATAATAATTTAACTCAATTAATCATTCCAAGCACCTTATATTGTCTAAATATATATGCATATGATCCTTTGTTAAATTTTTGCAATATTTCCCTAAAATTTTACCCTTTATTCAATTTAGTCCCTAAAACCAAAACTTACATATCTTTTACAATTAAGCCCAAGATGTAACACCTCAAACCTGGCCAAGTAGGTCTGACCCGGATCTGACGTGCCACATTAGCCATTAAAGTGACTCTCTGTTAACTCCTAACCTAACCTCTAATACACCAAAGGTTCACAATATGGAAGTTGTGCTAAGTTCTCATTGTAGTGGAATGTCATAATAACATGCATAAGATATCAAACATGTGAGCACATAACACCAACGTGAAAAGCAAAACTTCAAGTTTCGCAACAAAGACAAGTACATAAGTACAAGTAATTAGAATAATACAACAACATTAGTTTGCATACAATAATATAGGTTTGTATACTAACACTCATATTAGGTCTACCAATTGTCAACAGGTCACATAGTACCTAAGTTTGCAACATGCATTATGGTTTCACAACTAAAACATACTTTGTAATAAAGGAATTGTACATGCATGGGTTTCCATACTTTAATAGGGTTCATAAAATACATAGGCTCACATATTTTGACTAGGCTCGCTAAGACTATAGCTAATAGGGTTACACATGTAATTTTTAGGGTGGCAAACTAAAAAGGGCTGTATGCATGGACACTTCGCATTAAGAGATAATATCATGGCATGCATGTAAGGTGGGTTACTGAAACATAGACTTTATTCATGTTATAAGAGATAGGGAAATATTATAGTGATTAGTTCCCATAAACAAAAGAAATTAGAAGTAGAAAAAAATGAAATAAACTTAATGAAATCAAGTCTAATAATTGAAGCAATATTCAAACTAGTCTAATCCCAAAAAAAACCACATCGCTTTTTCCAAGGTTCGTTGTTATTAGTTCTAGGTCTAGCCTTGCTCAAACCATATGCCTCACCTTTGCCATTCACGACCCACTTACTTGCGCAATAAAAGAGGATTGGGTGAGTTCATTGAGAACTCAGTGAATACACAAATGGCATCAATGTATACTTAAAAATATGGAGTTTAAAATAGAAATAAGACTTAGTTTGAAAAATCATGTCGCGTGTTGGGTTTACGGTGAAAGTTGTAACACCTAGTTCGCCTTTTTGCCTGCTTCTCAGAAAAACATTTAAGTTTGAAAAAGTTTTGCATGTAGTTATTGAAAATCATACTTAAAAACTTGGCTTTTTCTTGTTTGAAAATAAATCTTATATAGCATGTAACATGCTCATATACTTGTCTTATCAAAATGGTTGAGAAACATAAAATATGATCTCGCCCTTATCTTAACACACTTATCTTATCTTTGTTGGATATGCGAATTGTAATATCCCTAAACTGAGTCTAGAAGTTTCGGGTATATTTTTCGGGTTCTGAGTGTGAAACAAGGAATTTATGGGGTTTCTAGTAATTTTTAATTTAATTTAGGAGATTAATTTCATCTAAAATCGATTAAACAATAATATGGAAAAATAAAATATTTTTGGAAAATTAATTTTAAAGCAATTAAATAATTATTAGTGAAAATAATTAATTTGGGTCTAAAAAGAATTTTAAAATAATTTTTATTAAGGGTTAATTTGAGCTAAATTATGAATTAAATTGGGTATAGTTGTAAAACAAGAGAAAATTTAGAGTATTTATTTAGAAAATAAACCTTAAAATTTTGAATTTTGGAGGGAAATGATTAAATGCTGAAACAAGGGAAATGGGGGAGTGACCATTAGGCTAATTCCCCAATTTTTAAATTATGGTGGGTTGTTTCATCAATTTTAAAAATAATGCATCTAGCCTACTTTTCACAACATTTACATCATATTAGAGAGTTATAAATTTCTTTTTCTTTGCATGGTTTTAAAGATCTATCATTAGAGAATAGATCCAACCATTTTCTTTCTTAAAATACTCTCTTTTCACCTAAAATTATTATCAAAAGTAGCCAAAATATTCTGAAATTTTTCAAGATTCTTGAATCAAGATTTTTAATCAAAGGAATTAGAATGAGTCAAAGGTAATTATTATTTCCAAACTTATTTTTATGATGATTAATTTGAGAGTCAATTACATGATTTTTTATCAATGTCATCTTCTTCAAAAGCTTAAGGTGCTTTAATGGTGGATCCTGAATTTTGAGAGGAAATCCTCAAATCAATGGATGTTCTAACTCAAAATGGATCTATTAGAAGGTTTTAGTCTTATTTATCAAGATTAAACATAATTTGTAAGATAATTTGAAGAAATCTGAATTTCAACATCTTCATAAATCGATTTTTTGGATTTTTGTGAAATTGATTTAAATGTGAAATTGATGCTTAGTTTATGTGTAATTGGTTTAGTATTGATGTTTGGAAGTGATTGGGAGAGCTGGAGAGGTCGATTTTGTGAAGAATCGAGTTTTCGACTTGATGTTACAAATCCGGTAAGGTATTTTTGAGAATGAATTTTGATTAGCATAGTTAATTAAAATTCGTGTTTAATATAGCTTTGGAAAGGTGGTAATGTCTACTTTACCTCTGTTGAAGCTCTGAATATTGAAGAGGACTGAGATAACCAGAATTGAAGCTCGAAATTGCCTAGTTGATCACTTGTTGTGATAGAATAAAATTGTCTGGGGAGTGTTTCCAAGGGCAATTTGGTAAATTGACCCTCAATTATGTTTAATTAGTACCTTAAATAATGATTAAAATTAATTAATTATGGATGAATGGTTGATTTTGCAAGATTGATATTAAATGTGCAAAAATTGAATTTGTATTGAAAAAATAAATTGTAAGTGAATTTTTGGGTGGTGTTGTACTATTTAATTAAATTAATTTTAAGGATGATTTTAAGCATGTGTACTGAAAGTTTTGATGATTATATGTTGATGTTTCAATTGGTAATTGATTACGAAAAATCGGCAAATGAATTGCTTGATTTAATTGGATATTAAATGCTATGTTACATGTTACACATAAGCATCTTGTCACATTAAATTAAGCACACTAATGATTGATTTATATCCTATGTTTGATTGAATATATTGGCAACATGCATGGTGGATCCATTGGATATAGTTAGCATGCCATAGGATTTGTGGGTACTCAACTTTATTTGTGACATTGTGAGCATATGGCTCTAGGTAGATTGATTTGTTTAGAGTAAATAAGGGAGTGTTGAGCATGAGTGTCCACTCAATGGGTTATTTAAGGAACTATAAGGGAGCACGTGCTTCAGCTCACTCAACTCAGTGGACTGTATTTGATATTTATGGGAGTTTAGAGATCCGTTTATCCGACGTATGATCACTCGATTAAGCCATGAGAAGTGTATGCCAATATATATTTATGTGTGATTGTTGCTATATCAATTGATGATTAAAATCCATGAATAATTGATTTTTGGTATTGAAAATGCTTATGGAAATTAAATTGACATGTTTAATTATTTTTGGCTGATAATTGGTGAATGATTGGTTGTGAATTAAGTATGAATTGGATGTTAATTTACTTGTTGTTTTTATTAACATTCACTGAGCTTTTTAAAGATCACACCCTCACATTCATGCATATATTCATCGAGATTGAGGAGCTGAAGAGCTGAGAAGCCGAGCAAAAGGGTTCCAAGAGATCTACGCTTGGTAGAGACTTTATTACGCATTTTAGACAATGTAGCTGGGTATTATGGAACTTCCAGGAATTAGTTTGATTTTTGGTTCTAAATGGACTTTGGACATTTATTTTGAATGGTTTTATAAAAATTTTGAGGCATGTTTGAGTTTAATTATTGATTTATTTATGGTGTATTGTTTCTTAATAACACAGTGTGTGAAGCATGAAATTTATACTAATGATTGTTTAAATGAAGCTTCCATGGAGCGGTTTACTAGCAACTAAGGTACGCCCCTTGTTTGATTTATTTGGTGTTTTATATGCATGAAATTAGTTGCTTAATTCTATTTAATTGAGGCTAATTGATGTTAATAAATTCAATTGAAGTTGTGTGTATATATATGTTAGTTAATCGTAGTTAATCGAGTTTAATTGGTCATTAAAATATGCAAAATTAGGTTTTAAAATGAGTTTTTTCGTAAAAATAGGTGTAGTGGTTTTAACACGGGCATGTGGGTATGTGACATGGGCGTGTGGAAAATGGAGCTATCACACACTGGCGCGTGGAATTTCTATACGATTGTGTGCGATCTGTTAAGAATTTTTCCATGGCATGAACAAAGACATTTAATGACACATGGGCTGGGGGACACGACCGTGTGGGTTTTTGGGGGTTTGAATTTTTGTCTTTTTAAATTGGTATTCTAATTTGTTAAAGTTACTATTTAGTCCAAAAAATTGATTAGTTTAATTAGAGCCTTAGATGATAAGGAAACTTGGTTTTTAGGATTTGTCTCGTAATGGGTAAAATTCATTAGAAACATATTTAATTTGTAAGTTAGAATAGGTCGTGATAGTTTGTATTTGTTACAATTTAGTCTCTAATAGTAAAACTTGACAAAGCAAACGAAGTCAATTTAAGCTGAAATTTTTAGGCTTGCATAATTTTGAATAAAAGAAGGTTGATAAACATTTAGATCTAAAATTAGGTTAGTTTTACCACAAGTGGTAAAATGTCGAAAATTCCCTTAGGTTAAATTACCTAGAAAAAGTTTAAAATTGGCTCATAATTTGCTTCCAAGTTAATAAATAACTAATATACATATAAGATTGAGGTGTTATAAGGCCGGGGTGTGTCTTGGGTGGTCGTTTGTCAGAGAGTCAATTAGGTGGCTAATATAACCCTTCGAGTTCGGGCCGATCCATCCCGGTCAGGTTTAGGGTGTTACACGGTTCTCCTTATAGTGCCTCATAATTATGTAAAGAGTCCTTAACATGTCAAGTGCAGCACGAAGCTACACACTCCCTATACACCAACATGTCCCATTGGTTGGAGCACAGCGTGATATTCCATTATCTCTCCACATATCACAAAACCTATGGGTGAGTACTCACAATCCTTTGGCATACCAATATATCCAACATATAAGCTCGTAAAGGAGCTCACACAAAATACTAATTACGTAGACTCAAAGAGGAGGTCATACAAAATACTTATCATTTTGAGCTCACATAAAGAGCTCGTAAAACATAACTTGTAAAATAAAAAAAAAACCATACTTTAAAAACATATCTTGAAACATAGGCTCGCTTGGGCATATCATAAAACCTAAGTTTAAAAACATAACTTAAAAATAAAGTCTTAGTGTAACAATCTGATTTTGGGCTTATTGGAACAGTGGTTTCAATACCACCAATTTGAAGTAAGAAAAAGTATTTTATTATTATTTTAGAGTTATAGCATGTTTATATTAGTGCATGAAAAATTTGGTGAAGTAATTTTAGCGTTTGTGAGCTTAATTGCAAAAAAGGACTAGATCGTATAAAGTGCAAAAGTTTTAATTTAATAGTTAAGGGTGTTAAATTGCAATGTATCATAAATTAGGGGTCTTTAAAGTGAAATTTGGCCATTATATAAGTGATGGCCAATGTGACAGTCTGGTTTAGACTCTAGTCAGAATAGTAGTTTCGGGACCACAAATTCGAGTCCAAAAAATATTTTAATATTATTTTTTGTGTCTGTGATATGTGAATTTGCATCTGTGAAATTTCTGTCATTTAATTTGTCTATTTTTGTGCTTAATTAGGAAAAATGACTTAATCGCGTAAAGTGCAAAAGGTGCATGCTAATTGTTAATGGGGTTAATTGGCTCTGGCTTTTAAATATGGGTCCTTGCATGTCAAATTTACCATTTATATTAATGGTGGACAATGATGGACATTAGTTGGTAAAAATTCAATGATATATGCCATGGGCAAAATGGTAAAAGGTGAAATTATGTTAATTGAATAAAATGAAAACATGATACTAAAGCCATTATCACCTTTGTTTTGGTCGAACATCAAAAGAAAGGAAAAGATATAAGCTTGTTGAACATTCGGCCATGGTTAGCTTGATTTGGTAAGTGATTTCTATTCGGTTTTTGATAATTTCTACGTTTCTATGATCGTTGCTTCGTGTTCTTCAAAACCCATGTCTGAATTTCTGTTTGTGTTGAAGATTATGAAATGTACCATTGATGATTATATGAGCTTTGTGATATTTTTATATGGATTATGAAAGATATATGTGAGATTATCATACTTTGTTCTTGAATTTTGATATAATAGAGCTACTTGGGTTAATTTGTGAAAATGAGGTTTTGAAGGACTAAATTGTGAATTAAATGTGTTAATTGGGCTTATATGAAAGCTATGTATATTCAGCCAAGCTATAGTCTTGGTGAATTTTGCCTATTTGTGATTTTGTGAAAAATGGACTGAATTGTCAAAGTGTGAAAATGTAAGGGCTAAAATGCAAAGTCCCCTAAATATGTGTTCATGGATTATTTTGAATGAAATGAATGATTGAATGGTTGAATTTGATTAGATCAAGAACAAAGAAAATCGGACTTTGATCGAGGGAAATCCAAAATAGTTGATTAAACGACTCGTTTCCGTCTAAAATCCGTACGAGGTAAGTCAAATTACAATTACATGTTATATTGACTAAGTTCAGCACATACAAACTGTAATCTATATTGGAAGGCCTTAAGAGCCTGATGAATGAATTCTGATTAAATTCTGATAATATGCTAGTATCTGAAAAGCTCTGTATGTATCTTAAGGAATGTGAACAACGATCTGAAATATCGTGTAAGACTATGTCTGGGACACAGGCCTTGTTTTGAGATTTACGTGTAAGACCATGTCTAAGGCATCGACATCGTATCTAATTTCGTGTAAGACCTGTCTAGGATAGAGGTATCGATACTAAATTACATGTAAGATCACATCTGGGACGTCGACATTGTACTTGTCTATGAATATCTGTATCATTTCTGAATTACCTGGTGATAGAGTACGAGATATAGGAATGAATATATGAAATGTATAATTTATATAGGTACGTTTATATCGTACTAAATTTCTGAATATAAAGGACTCTGTTTTTACGAAATAATGAATGTGAAGTATGTATCAATCCATGGAAATGAAATATGATATGTATACAAGCAATGAGCATGGTTAGGCTCATGAGTTTCTATGTGAAATGATTATGAATTATTGCTATAGACTTTTATTTTGTGCTTTAATAGTTAGACCATTTGTATTTGGCTTACTAAGCTATTTGTAGCTTATTCTTTTTGATTTCTGTCTGTTTTACAGTTATCGTTGCTACTGAAGGCTCGGGGATAGTCGAGGACTGTCACCACACTGTCAAACTCATTTTTGAACTTTTGAAAGTATAAATATTTTAAGTATGGCAAGTATAGGCTAGAGGGTCTAAGTATATAAGTTTTGATATGTATATATATATTATGCCATGAGAGTTGGCTAGCAAATGATATGTTGTACATAGTTTTGGTTTTTGGTTGATGATGACCAAATGATGCATGCTTGTGATGTTTTTTGATCTAATATGATATAGTTATAATGAAGCATGTTATGAGCATAGAATTGGTTGAAAATTTACCTACAAATGTTGTTTAATTTGGCTTGTAGGAATGACCCATAAAGGGTTTGCAAATTGGCTTAAACCAAGCCTGCATGGTGCCACACGGTCATGGAGCACGGGCGTGTCATATGGTCCTGGGCTTAAGTCAGTAGCTAGCTAAGTATCACACGACCATAGCACACGGACGTGTCTATCGGCCGTGGGTGAAAGTCAGTATGTATGCTATGTTGTGGCACGGTTGGTTTACATGGGCGTGTCTGGTGCCCATGGGAGGCACACAGCCTGGTCACACGGGCGTGTGACCTCAACATAATTGAGAAATTTTCTAAGTTCTAAAATTTATGAATTTGTTCGGTTTAGTTCTGACTATTCCTAAAAGTATGTTTTAGGTTTTGTAGACCATCATAAGGAATGAATAGTTGATGACTGCATTTGTATTAATGTTATGTGATTCTGAATTTTTCTGAAATGTTCTGTCTGTCTGGTAATGCCTCGTAACCCTAATCCGATGACGGTTATGGGTTAGGGGTGTTACAATTTAATAGGTATCAAAGCTATGGTTGAGTCGGTTCTAAGACTACCATAGCGTATATGAGTCTAGTTATACATGCCATATATCTGAAACTATGATAGTGTGATGAATCCTGATATTGAAATATGCTTTTATATAGCAAATGGATCCCAATAGAGCTGTAGTTGACAATGTAAAAAGCAATGCGCCAGCTCCCGTACAAGGGACAGTGCAAGCTGATTCTCGACCGGCTATGAGTAGCTGTGATGGTGAGGCTAAGCAAGCCTTCTATCAGATGATCAATGATTGGTTCACTCAGTATATTAGAACCAATCCGACTATACCACAACCTCCACCCCCTGTTAATCCTTCTTAAATTTCTGTTATGCCCTCAGTGAATTTGGTTCAGTCAAGTAGACCACCGGTTGATAAGATTAGAAAGTATGAGGCTGAAGAGTTCCGAGCGAAAACAAATGATGATGTTGAAAAAGCTGAATTTTGGTTAGAGAATACAATACGAGTGTTTGATGAAATATCTCCGAATCCTAAGGAATGTATAAAATGTGTCGTTTCACTTCTGAGAGATACAACGTATCATTGGTGGAAAACTTTAACATCTATGGTTCTGAGTGAACGAGTTACGTGGGATTTCTTCCAAGCTAAATTTCGGAAGAAATATGTCGATCGAAGATTCATCGATCAGAAACGCAAAAAGTTTCTCGAGCTTAAATAAGGCTGTATGTCTGTTACTGAATACGAACGTGAATTTGTGAGATTGAGTCAGTATGCTCGAGAATATGTATCGAATGAAGAAATAATGTGTAAAAGGTTTAAAGATGGACTAAACGAAGATATCTGTTTGTTAGTTGGTATTTTGGAGATTAAAGAAATGGTTGTGCTGGTTGAGCGAGCCTGTGAAGTTGAATAATTAAGTAAAGAGAAAAGAAAAGATGATTCTGAAGCTAGAGATGTTAGAAAGAGATCTTCAAGTAGATCATTTCAATCTGTCAAAGAAATTATGAGATGATCATAGTCGTTCAAAGGCTCATGTGAGACTTTCAAACCGAGATCGAATTAGATCGCATTTAAATTTTAGAGCTCCTGCTACATCTGTTGCAAGTGTCGGGAATGTCTGATCTAAGAAACCTGAATATAAACACTGTGGTAAAAGACATCTGGGAAATTGTAGATTGAATGACCGAGCCTGTTTTTGATATGGATCTCTGGACCATTTTGTAAGGGATTGTTCTGAACCTACTGAGCAATAGAATGTACAGAATCCGAGACCGAGCAACACCTCAGTTAGTGGTAGACCTTTCAGAAAAATAGGAAATGCAAGTGGTGGTCAAAGAGCTGCTAAGGATACTGCGTTAGATCTAAGGCTAGAGCACCTGCCAGAGCCTATGCTATCCGATCTCGTGGGGAAGCCTCGACTCCATACGTGATTACTGGTACTTTTACTCTTTATGATACTACTATGATTGCATTGATAGATCCTGGATCAATGCATTCTTATATCTGTATGAATTTAGTCCACAGTAAGACTATGCCTGTAGAGTCTATTGAATTCGTAATTAGAGTATCGAACCCCTTAGGAAAAAGTGTCCTGGTTGATAAAGTCTGCAAGAATTGCCTGTTAATGATTCGAGATATCTGTTTTCCTGCTGATCTGATGCTTTTACCTTTCGACAAATTTGATATAATTCTGGGAATGGATTGGTTAACTTTACACGATGCCATTGTGAATTGCAAACGAGAAGTCATTGATTTAAGGTGTAAGAATGATGAGATAATTCGAATTGAGTCTAATGATCTGAATGGACTACCAACTGTGATATCTGCAATGAAAGCACAAAAATATGTGAAGAAAGGCTGTGAAGCCTACTTAGTTTATGTGTTTGACTCAAAAGTGGATGATAAGAAAGTTGAATCAGTGCCTGTTGTCTGTGAATTTTCTGATGTGTTTCCTAAAGAACTACCGGGTTTGCCTCTGATTCGAGAAGTCGAGTTTGCCATTAAATTAGTACCTGGTACTACTCCAATTTCTATAGCTTCGTATAGAATGGCTCCGACCGGGTTAAAGGAATTAAAATCTCAGTTGCAAGAATTGGCAGATCTAGGATTTGCTAGACCGAGCTTTTCACCATGGGGTGCTCCTATCCTGTTTGTGAAAAAGAAAGATGGTACAATGAGAATGTGTATTGATTACCGTCAGCTTAACAAAGTGACTATAAAGAAAAAATATCCTCTGCCCAGAATCGATGATTTATTCGATCAGTTGAAAGGTGCTACTGTATTTTCGGAGATAGATCTGAGATCAGGTTACTTACCAGTTACGAGTAAAGGAATTTGACATTCCGAAAACTACTTTTAGAGCAAAGTACGGGCATTATAAATTTTTAGTCATGCCTTTTGGGTTAACGAATGCACCTGCTGTCTTTATGGATTTAATGAATAGAATTTTCAAACCGTATTTAGATCAATTTGTTATAGTATTTATTGATGACATATTGATTTACTCACGTGATGAATTTGAACATTCCGAGCATTTGAGAATAGTGCTACAGACTTTGCGAGATAAATAGTTGTATGCAAAGTTTAGTAAATGTGAATTCTGGTTGCGAGAAGTTGGTTTCCTGGGTCATATTGTATCAGCCTCTGGTATCTGAGTTGATCTGAGCAAAATTTTAGCTATTCTGGATTGGAAACCTCTGAGGAATGTGTCTAAAGTCCGTAGTTTTCTAGGACTTGCTGGTTACTACAGAAGATTTGTAAAAGATTTCTCTGTGATAGCAACTCTGTTGACAAAATTGCTCCAGAAAGATGTGAAATTTGAGTGGTCTGAAAAGTGTCAGAACAGTTTTGATCAGTTAAAACTTTTATTGACTGAAGCTTCGGTTTTGGTACAACCTGAATCAGGTAAAGAATTCGTTGTTTATAGTGATGCTTCATTGAATGGACTCAGTTGTGTTCTAATGCAAGAAGAAAAAGTTGTTGCTTATGCTTCTAGAAAGTTGAAGCCACATGAGAAAAACTATCCGACACACGACCTTAAGTTAGCTGCTATTGTGTTTGCCTTGAAGATCTGGCGTCACTATCTATTCGTTGAGAAATGTCATGTATTTTCTGATCATTAAAGTCTGAAGTATTTAATGACTCAAAAAGATTTGAATCTGCGACAGAGAAGATTGTTAGAACTACTAAAAGATTACGAACTTGTGATTGATTATCACCCTGGAAAAGCAAATGTTGTTGCTGATGCTTTGAGTTGGAAATCGTTATTTGCTTTGTGTGAAAAGAATGCTCATTTAGTTCTGTCTGATGATGGTTCAATTTTAGCTGAATTAAAAGCGAGACCTTTGTTCTTACAACAGATTGTCGAAGCTCAGAAGGTTGATAATTAATTAATAGCAAAACAAATTCAGTGTAACTCTGATTCTGATTCTGAATTCCGAGCTGATGTTGATGAGTGCTTAAGATTTCGAGTTCAGATTTGTGTTCCGAGAAATCCAGATATAATTCAAATGATTTTGAGTGAAGCACACAGTAGTTGTTTATCTATACATTCGGGTAGTACGAAAATGTATAATGATCTGAAGCAACATTATCGGTGGGTCGAAATGAAAAGAGATATTTCTGACTTTGTTTCGAGATGTTTAATCTGTCAGCAAGTTAAAGCTGAACATCAGGTGCCGTCTGGATTACTACAACCGATTATGATTCCAGAGTGGAAATGGGATCGAGTGACCATGGACTTTGTTTCGGGTTTGCCCTAGTCTCTGAGAAAGAAAGACGCAATTTGGGTTGTAGTTGATCGATTTACGAAATCGGCTCATTTTATTCCGATTCGATCTGATTTCTCACTTTTTAATTTAGTTGAGCTTTATATTTCTGATATTGTGAGATTGCACAGGGTGCTTATGTCTATTATGTTAGATAAAGACCCGAAATTTAATGCTTTGGGTACTAAATTGCATTTTAGCACTTCTTTTCATTCGCAAAGAGATGGTCAATCTAAATGGATTTTCAGATTCTCGAGGATATGTTGAAATGTTGCATTCTTGAGTTTAAAGGTACGTGGGAACAATATTTATCTTTGATTGAATTCACTTATAATAATAGCTTTCAATCGAGCATTAAAATGGCACCGTACGAAGCCTTATACGGTCGAAAGTCTAGAACTCCATTATACTAGTTTGAGCTCAGTGAAAATAAGATTGACGGTATTGATCTAATAAAAGAAATAGAACAGAAAGTGAAAGTAATCCGAGAAAGTCTGAAAGCTACCTCTGATAGTCAAAAATCTTATGCAGATTTAAAACAAAAAGATATCGAATTTGAGATGATCAGTGATAAAGTGTTTTTGAAAGTATCTCCATGGAAGAAACTGTTCCAATTTGGCAAAAATGGCAAGTTGAGTCCGAGGTTCATCGGACCATATGAAATCATCGAGTGAATTGGGCCGGTTGCTAATAGATTGAGGCTACCATCTAAGCTGGAAAAGATTCATAATGTGTTTCACGTATTGATGCTTCGATAAGACAGATCTGATCCTTCGCATGTAATTTCACTGTCTGAGATTGAAATTCAACCTGATATGACTTACGAAGAAAAGCCAATCCGTATTTTAGCTCGTGAGGTTAAAGAGTTGCGAAACAAGAAAATTCCATTAGTTAAAGTGATGTGGCATGACACGGTTTTGAAGAAGCCACGTGGGAGTCTGAAGATGATATGAGACAACAATATCCGAATCTGTTTAACGGTAATATTTTCGGGGACGAAAAATCCCTAAGGGGGGAGAATTGTAACATTCTGGTTTAGACTCTAGTCAGAATAGTGGTTTTGGGACCACAAATTCAAGTCCAAAAAATATTTTAATATTATTTTCTGTGTCTATGATATTTGAAATTGCATCTGTGAAATTTTTGTGATTTAATTTGTTTGTTTCTATCTTAATTATGAAAAAAAAATTAATCGAGTAAAGTGCAAAAGTTGCATGCTAATTGTTAATGGGGTTAATTAGCTCTGGCTATTAAATATGGGCCCTTGCATGTCAAATTTACCATTTATATTAATGGTGGACAATGATGGACATTAGTTGGTAAAAATTCAATGATATATGCCACGGGCAAAATGGTAAAAGGTGAAATTATGTTAATTAAATAAAATGAAAACATGATACTAAAGCCATTATCACCTTTGTTTTTCCCGAAAATCAAAAGAAAGGAAAAGATATAAGCTTGTTGAACATTCGACCATGGTTAACTTGATTTGGTAAGTGATTTTTATTCGGTTTTTGATAATTTCTACGTTTCTGTGATCGTTGCTTCGTGTTCTTCAAAACCCATGTCTAAATTTCTATTTTTGTTGAAGATTATGAAATGTGCCATTGATGATTATATGAGCTTTGTGATATTTTTATATGGATTATGAAAGATATATGTGAGATTATCATACTTTGTTCTTGAATTTTGATAGAATAGAGCTATTTGGGTTAATTTGTGAAAATGAGGTTTTGAAGGACTAAATTGTAAATTAAATGTGTTAATTGGGCTTATATGGAAGCTATGTATATTCGGCCAAGCTATAGTCTTGGTGAATTTTGCCTATTTGTGATTTTGTGAAAAATGGATTGAATTGTCAAAGTGTGAAAATGTAAGGGCTAAAATGCAAAGTGCCCTAAATATGTGTTCATGGATTATTTTGAATGAAATGAATGAAATGAATGATTGAATGGTTTAATTTTAATTGTATTAGATAAAGAACAAATAAAATCGGACTTTGATCGAGGGAAATATAAAATAGTTGGTTAAACGACTCGTTTCCGTCTGAAATCCGTACAAGGTAAGTCAAATTACAATTACATGTTATATTGACTAAGTTCAGCACATACAAACTGTAATTTGTATTGGAAGGCCTTGAGAGCCTGACGAATGAATTCCAATTAAATTCTGATAAAATGCTAGTATCTGAAAAGTTCTGTATGTATCTTAAGGAATGTGAACAACGATCTGAGATATCGTGTAAGACTATGTCTGGGACATAGGCCTCGATTTGAGATTTACATGTAAGACCATGTCTGAGACATCGACATCGTATCTAATTTCGTGTAAGACCTTGTCTAGGACAGAGGCATCGATACTAAATTACATGTAAGACCACGTCTGGGACGTCGGCATTGTACTTGTCTATGAATATCTGTATCGTTTCTGAATTACCTGGTGATAGAGTACGAGATATGGGAATGAATATATGAAATGTATAATTTATACAGGTACGTTTATATTGTACTAAATTTCTGAATATAAAGAACTCTGTTTCTGCAAAATAATGAATGTGAAGTATGGATGAATTCATGGAAATGAAATATGATATGTATACAAGCAATGAACATGGTTAGGCTCATGAGTTTCTATCTGAAATGATTATGAATTATTGCTATAGACTTTTATTTTATGTGCTTTAATAGTTAAACCATTTGTATTTGACTTACTAAGCTATTTGTAGCTTATTCTGTGTGATTTCTATCTTTTTTATAGTTATCGTAGCTACTGAAGGCTCGGGGATAGTCGAGGATTGTCACCACACTATCAAACTCATTTTTGTACTTTTGAAAGTATAAATATTTTAAGTATGGGATGTATAGGCTAGAAGGTCTAAGTATATAAGTTTTGATATGTATATATATATTATGCAATAAGAGTTGGCTAGCAAATGATATGTTGTACATAGTTTTGGTTTTTGGTTGATGATAACCAAATGATGTATGCTTGTGATGTTTTATGATCTAGTATGATGTAGTTATAATGAAGCATGTTATGAGCATGGAATTGGTTGAAAATTTAGCTACAAATGTTGTTGAATTTGGCTTGTAGGAATGACCTATAAAGGGGTGGCAAATTGGCTTAAACCAAGCCTGCATAGTGCCACACGATCATGGAGCACGGGCGTGTCATATGATCGTGGGCTTAAGTCAGTAGTTAGCTAAGTATCACACGGCCATAGCACACGGGCGTGTCTATCAGCCGTGGGTGAAAGTCAGTATGTATGCTATGTTGTGGCACAGTTGGTTTACATGGGCGTGTTTGGTGCCCATGGAAGGCACACGGCCTGGTCACACTGGTGTGTGACCACAACCGAATTGAGAAATTTTCTGAGTTCTAAAATTTACGAATTTGTTCAGTTTAGTTCTGACTGTTCCTAAAAGTATGTTTTAGGTTTTTTAGGCCATCAGAAGGAATGAATAGTTGATGATTGCAGTTGTATTAATGTTATGTGATTCTAAATTTGTCTGAAATATTCTGTCTGTCTGGTAATACCTCGTAACCCTAATTCAATGACGGTTACAGGTTAGGGGTGTTACAGTCGGCCAAGGGACAAGGAGTTCAAATAGTCAAAGGTTAAGTAGGCATTGGTGGCTTACTTGACAAAATAGAAATAAAATAAAGAAAAATGATATCACTTTATCATCATCTTCTTCTTCACTGATTTTCAGCATCAAATGGGGGTTTAGAGAGCTCAAAATATCAGCCATTTGTATCTCTTGCAAGTAAGCCATTTAGAAGGTTATTCTTGATGATTTTTGTAATTTTGGACCCCTTGTAGCATGAACTTTCTAATAAGAGGATTATTTTGCACAATGGTTGAAAGTAAACCGACGGGCAGAGATACGGCCGTGTGTCTCAGCTGTGTGAAGAGCACGGCCTAGCACATGGGCGTGTGCCTTGGTCGTGTGATCTTTAAGGCTTGTTGACGTTAGAAACAGAATGTCATGGTTTTTAGACACGAGCTATGACACGGACATGTCATGACGTTGTGAGAGACACAGGCCTTAGACACGGGCGTGTGTTAGGCCATGTGAAAACCCCTGTAGGTTCAAATTTAGAATTTAATTCACACGAACGTGGGGCACTGGGGTGTCCCTAGAGGCTTAGTCTGTATGTGTCACACGGGCCATTAGCACGGCCGTGTCATAATGAACTCACGGGCGTGTTACCCTTCCACACGGCTATGTGCCCTTTTTTTAGGTTAATTATCTAAAGTTGATTAAGGACCTGAATTGGTCTTGAATGGTTTCTAATGGATGTTTGACGCCTCATAGGCCCTTGTTTAGGAATTTGAACAAATTTTGAAAAAGTTCTAAGTTTGATCAGGTCTTAATGAATCGAAAACGTTGGAATGCATGTGTTTAAGTGAGGTAATGCCTCGTATCTCATTCCAGTGTAGCGCATGGGTGTGGGGTGTTACATTTAGTGGTATCAGAGTATGGTTTAGTCTGTTTTAGGACTAACCTAGCATGAGTATGAATCTAGTTATACATTCCATAACTGTATATTGATAGTGTGATGACTCCTGATGAGATAAATTATGTTTTATTCATATAGTAAATGGATTCTGACATAGCTATAGCGGATGATGTGGAGAGCAATGCACCAGCTCCCGCTGAAGGGACAGCGCTAGTAGGTAGTGAGCCCGTGACGATGAGTCAGGGCGGAGGAGCTAGAGAAGCTTACCTCCATATGATGGACACTTGGTATACGAAGTTTGTTCGTGCGAATCCGAACACTCCACCTCCCTTACCTCCTCCGATTCCTCAGTATGCCCCTGTAGCTCCACAAAAAGTGGATTTGGTTAGGAGAGAGAAACCTTTAGTAGATAAGATATGAAAGCAAGGGGCCGAGGAATTTCAGACTAAAATTGATGATGACCCAGAAAGAGCAGAGTTCTGGTTGGAAAATACCATTAGGGTATTTGATGAGCTATCATGTACACCTGAGGAGTGCGTGAAGTGTGCAGTGTCACTCCTACGAGATTCGGCCTACCAATGGTGGAATACTCTCCTGTCTGTTGTACCTTAGAGATATGATAACTTGGGAGTTCTTCCAGGAAGAGTTTCGGAAGAAGTACATTAGCTAGAGATTTATAGACCAGAAGAGGAAGGAATTTTTGGAGCTGCAGCAAGGCTGTATGACAGTGATGAAGTATGAACGTGAGATTGTACGCCCAAGAGTGCATATCTACCAAGGCCATAATGTGTAAGAGGTTCAAGGATGGCCTGAATGAAGATATCCGAGTATTTGTCGACATCCTAGAACAAAGGGAATTTGTAGTACTGGTTGAGAGAGCTTGTAGAGCAGAAGAGTTGGTTAAAGAGAAGAGAAAGGTGGCTATTGAGTCGCGTGATTTGAAGAAGAGATAGATGGGGAAGTCACATCAGTCCTTATCTAAGAGATTGAGAGAATTCACTACCACATCGAATACTTCAAGGGGATTCTCGAGTAAAAACAAGAACAAGCAGCACACGACATCTAAAGCCCAAACCACTTCCATCGCTAGTGTTGGTAGTGCTCGGCCAAATAGGCTGGATTGTTCACAGTGTGGTAGGTTTCATTTCGATGAATGCCAAGGGAATGGAAGAGGATGCTTCAAATGTGGATCTTTAGACCACTTCATTTGAGACTTCCCTGGATTAGATGAAAAAGAGAAAAAGCCAGATGTGAGGGTGAGTAGTGCTCCTACGAGAGGTAGACCACAGAAGAACCCGGGCAGTAGGGCTAGTAGTAGAGGTGCCCCTACAGATTTAGTGTGAGGTCCAAGGGTCGTACGCTTGCAAGGACTTATGCCATTTGCGCTCGCGAAGAGACATCTTCACCAGATGTGATTACGAGTACTTTTCCCCTTCATGATATTTCTGTTATTGCTTTAATTAATTCGGGGTCTACTTATTCCTATGTATGCATGAAATTAGTATCCAGTATGAATATGTCTATTGAGTCTACCGAATTTGTGATAAAAGTGTCAAACCCGTTAGGCAGGCATATGGTAGTTGATAAAATGTGTAGAGGTTGTCCTTTGATGATTAGAGGTCATTGTTTTCCAGCTAACCTCATGGTACTACCGTTTGATGAATTTGATCTGATTCTTGGCATGGATTGGTTGACTGCTTATGATGTGATAGTGAATTATGGTAGCAAGTTCACTGAAATGAAATGTGAGAATGGGGATATTATTCGAGTTGAATCAGGTGAACCAGATAACCAACCAGTATTGATCTCGTCTTTGACTACCGAGAAAAATTTGATAAAAGGGTATGAGTCCTACCTAGCATTTGTGTTGAACACTAAGGAGTCTGAAGTAATGATTGAGACAATGCCCTTGGTATGCGAGTACTAGGATGTATTTCCGGAAGAGTTGCCCGAATTGCCTCCAATAAGAGAAGTTGAGTTTGGTATCAAATTAGTCCCTAGTATGGCACCCATCTCAATTTCTCCATATAGGATGGCTCCTATGGAGTTGAAGGAGTTGAAAGTTCAACTACAAGAGTTAACTGACAAAGGTTTTGCAAGATCGAGTTATTCACTGTGGGATGCTTCGGTACTTTTAGTGAAAAAGAAAGACGGGTCGATGAGATTGTGTATAGACTACCGACAGCTCAACAAGGAAACCTTAAAGAAAAAGTATCCCTTGCCAAGGATCGATGATTTGTTTGATCAGTTGAAGGGAGCCACTATGTTTTCCAAGATCGACTTAAGGTCGGGCTACTATTAGCTATAGGTTAAGGAACAAGATGTACCAAAAACCACGTTTAGGATGAGGTATGGGCACTATGAGTTTCTTGTTATGCCCTTCGGTTTAATGAATGCTCCTACGATGTTTATGGATTTGATGAACCGCATTTTTTGGACATATCTGGATAAGTTTGTAGTGGTCTTTATCGATGACATACTGATTTACTCACGTGATAAGAGTGAGCACGCGGAGCATCTGAAAAGGGTTTTACAAACCTTGAGAGATAAACAGTTATATGCCAAGTTCAGTAAGAGTGAATTTTGGCTTAAAGAGGTTGGGTTCCTAGGACACATCGTTTCGGGAGATGGAATCAGAGTTGACCCAAGTAAAATCTCAACTATTGTTGAGTGGAAACCATCAAAGAATGTGACAGAGGTTTCAAGCTTTCTGGGCTTAGTTGGGTATTACAGAAGATTTGTGAACTGATTCTCTATGATAGCTACTCTCATGACATGGTTGTTACAAAAGGATGTCGAGTTCGAATGGATAGAGAAGTGCCAATAGAGTTTTGAGAGATTAAAGGCTTTATTGACAGAAGCTCCAGTTCTGGTGCAACCAGAATCGGGAAAAGAATTTGTGGTATATAACGACCCCTCTTTAAATGGATTGGGGTGTCTGCTCATGCAAGAAGGCAAAGTGATAGCTTATGCCTCGAGACAGCTAAAGCCACACGAGAAGAATTACCTGACACACGATTTAGAGTTGGCTGCCATTGTGTTTACGTTGAAAATTTGGAGACACCATTTGTATGGCAAGAGATGCTGAGTGTTCACCAACCATAAAAGTCTCAAGTATTTGATGACTTAGAAGAAGTTGAACCTACGGCAACCAAGGTGGCTAGAGTTTATAAAGGATTACGAGTTGGTGATTGACTACCACCCGAGAAAAGCGAGTGTAGTCATTGATGCAGTGAATAGGAAATCATTGTTCGCCTTGAGGGCTATAAATGCTCGGTTGTCAGTTACTGATGATGGTTCGGTTCTGGAAGAGTTGAGAGCTAGACCAATGTTTCTGCAAGAGATCTACAAAGCTTAGAAAGGTGACAAGGATTTACAAACTAAGATGGCTCAGTGTGTCGGGTGATGAACTGGATTTTCAGATTAATACAGAAGGCTACTTGATGATCCAAGATAGAATTTGTGTACCCAAGGATAATGAGCTCATTCAGAAGATTTTACAAGAGGCACATAGTGGTTGTATGTCTATCCATCCGGGTAATGTGAAAATGTACAATGATTTGAAGAAAATGTACTGGTGGTCAGGAATAAAAAGAGACATTTCTGAGTTTGTCTCTAAGTGTCTAGTCTATCAACAAGTGAAGGCCAAACACTAAGTACCTTTGAGTTTACTTCAACCTGTGATGATTCCTGAGTGGAAATGGGACCGAGTAACCATGGACTTTATGTCAGGGTTGCCTTTGACACCAAGGAAAAAGGATTCAGTTTGGGTCATTATTGATAGACTTACTAAGTCGGCACATTTTATACCAGTGCGTACCAACTATTCCCTTGAGAAATTGGCCGATCTTTATGTTTCTGAGATTGTGAGACTTCATGAATGCCCTTGTCAATTATTTTAGATAGAGATTCGAGGTTTACCTCGCAGTTTTGGAGGAAGTTGCAAGAGGCATTGGGAACGAAGCTGAATTTTAGCACGGCTTTTCACCCGCAAACTGACAGGCAGTCAGAGAGAGTAATTCAGATATTAGAGGACATGATACAATGTTGTGTTCTTGAGTTTCAAGGTAGTTGGGAAAGGTATTTACCACTGGTCGAATTCGCCTACAACAACAGTTATCAATCAAGTCTGATAATGGCACCTTATGAGGCTTTGTATGGGTGTAAGTGTCGAACGCCTTTATATTGGACCAAGTTGAGAGAGAATCAGATTCATGGGTTCGACTTAGTCAAAGAGACTGAAGAAAAGATTAAAGTGATTCACGATTGTATAAAGGCCGTATCGGATAGATAGAAATCCTACGCAGATTTGAAACGGAAAGAGATCGAGTTTCAAGTCAGGGATAAAGTGTTTTTGAAAGTATCCTCGTGGAAGAAAGTCCTTAGATTTGGTAGAAAAAGGAAAGCTGAGTACCGATTAGCCTTGCCTCTTGAGCTAGAGAAAATTCATGGTGTATTCCATGTATCGATGTTGCACTACTACCGATCTAACCCCTCACATGTGGTTTCACCGGAAGAAATTGAAATAAGCCTGAATATGACCTATGCTGTAAAACCGATTAAGATTTTGGATTGAGAGATCAAGAAGTTGAGGAATAAAAATGTAGCACTAGTAAAGGTTCTGTGGCATAGAAACAGAGTAGAAGAAGCCACGTGGGAATCCGAAGAGACTATGAGAGATCAATACCCGTGTAACACCCCGTACCCGAGTCCGTTACCGGAGTCGAACACAAGGTGCACACAAACTTGACTTAATCATTTCCACTGTCCATTTAAAAATTTTTAGACAAGCTGGTTACTGCATCACTGTCGCCTTAAAAATCATATCTTGAGTTTCAAAACTCGAAAATCAGTTTCGTAATTTTTCCCCGAAACTAGACTCATATGTCCATCTACAGATTTTTTTTCTAGAATTTTTGATCGGGCCAATTAGTAAAGTTTATTAGTTAAATCTCCCCTATTCCAGGGTTCAACTACACTGACCTTTATACATTACAAATTGGATATCTTCCTATAGAGGTCTTCAATACTGTTGCTGTTTGTTTCTATAGAAACTAGACTCAGAGAGGAATCTATACATATATGGAATGACTCCTAATTATCTCTGGTTAATTTAAAATGAATTTCCAAAGTTGGAACAGGGGATCCAGAAACCATTCTGGCCCTGATTCACGAGAACTTTAATATCTCTTACCATATAACTCATATGACCATTTCGTTTCTTCCATATGAAAGTAGATTCATCAAGGTTCATTTAAATAATTTATTCACTATTTAATACCATTCCTACTATTTTTAGTGATTTTTCACATCCACATTACTGCTGCTGTCAGCATCTGCCTTTAAGGTAGGCTTTACCTATTTCATGATTTCCATGATTCAATTGGCCCTTTTTGCATACATAGCACAAAGTGTGATCATGATTAACCATTCCAATGGCTAATCGTTCAAAATAATTCCATACCTCATAATGATCAACATACAAACGATTATAGTACTATGCTAAAACGATATATAAGCCATTTTCGCATGGCTATCCAAGTTTACACAAAACCGAAAGGTACATGACCTACAACAAAAGGGTAGTCCTATACATGCCATTTCAAAGTTCAACCAAAATTGTACCAAAATGGGGCTTTGATAGTGTGGATGACTTCGACTTCGATGATCCTGAATCCGATAGCTAACGAGCGAAACCTATAAAACAGAGAGCCAAAGCAGCGGGTAAGCATTTTAATGCTTAGTAAGTCTCAAGCAATGAAATCAGCTTTGACTAAAGTATTACATTCACATAGCTAAATGAATCACTCTATTAATACACATTCTCATAATCATACTTACTTCACATTACTGACCCTTATGTTCATACACAAAAGAACAACTTAGCCAAAGGCCGGTAGCTCGTTTATCAACTGAGCGAATACTCACTTGTAAGGACTCAACTAATTCAAGCACATACGAACATACCTCATTGCTGGAATTTTCACAAGTGTATAAACTGAAATTTTACAGCAAGATTGCTCATTTCCGAGTCACGTACCTTGAGGATTTAACCGATACAACCACAAGCACAATTGCCTTGGTCTTAACCCGGTTTGGTAATTTGCACCATTGCCTTCGGGTCTTAGCCCGGATATAACAACTCGCACGAATGCCTTCGGGTCTTAGCCCGGACATAATCACTAGCATAAATGCCTTCGGGACTTAGCCCGGATATCATTCAAATGCTCATGTACACATATATCAATAATCACGACACATCCATATTTCATTTTCGTTACTAAGGCTCAAACACAAAATATTTATCAAACCTTTACAATTTCGGCTCAATAGCCACACACAAGGAGCATGATTTCAATATAATTCAAGTAGGGTCATTACTCGAAGACTTACCTCGGATGTTGTCGAACGATTTCAACGGCTATTCAACTACTTTTTCCTTCCCTTTATCGGATTTAGCTCCCCTTTGCTCTTGAGCTTAATTTAACAAATAAATTGATTTAATCATTTGAGCATCGAAGAGGAATTCAAGGTACTTAGCCCACATATTTTCATTAGACATTAAAGTCACGTGAGGTACGAAATCATGAATCAACTCAACACATTAGTTAGTACTCTCCTTAGCCGAATTTTCTAAGCCAAGAATAGGCATCAATATGTTTGCCTCTAACCGAATGCATGCACACCAATTCCCCTCATGTGGCCGAATATGCATGTCCATGTTGAGGCCAATTATACACTTAATACCACACACAACAAAAAAACAGCATACATTCTACTAACTAATGCATTCCATATTGTAACTCAATACACATCTATCATTTCCTTCATAACCGAAACATCATCATAAGTAAGTATATACCATGAGATAGTATATATGTCATACCAATACATCATGTGCAAACATATATACATATATATATGCTAGAGCCGAATCTCAAGTTGATTATAATTAAACATGAACATAAATCCAAAACACAAATCTTACTTTCCATGCAATGAGCATAAATCATACTTATGAATGTACCATGGCTAAATACATCACAACACCATAATTTTGGTCATGATTAAACAAAGAACTTAATGTCTTACTCAAAAATACTAAAAAGAAAGTCCAAGAGCCATCAATCCACCATCACATATATCATTAGCAAGCTTCATATTTAACATGCAATGGCATTAACACAAAATCCACCTTGGCCAAATACCATCCCCATGATATAACAAAGATTTGAACCATGGGCTAATAAGAACATCAAGTTAGCAACCAAAAACATGCATGAATCTCATGGCACAACATCAAACATACCTTAATCTAGACACTAGTATGGCCAAGCCTCCTCCTAATCCTCTTCCAAACCAAGCATGAAGCAAAATTCCTTCCTTCTTCTTTAGTATTTTCGGCCAAAAAGAATGAGAAAAGATGAACAATTTTTTTTCTTTGCTTTTCTTCAACTCACGGCAAAGGGGGGGTTCACTCACACACATTTTTTTTTTCATTCTTTATTACCCATACTTATTTGTTTATTTCTTTTCTCCCATGATGTACCAACATAACATGTCTAGGACATGTTTTGCCCATTATTCCTTGTCATGGCCGGCCACTAGAACTTGGGGGGGAATTTGACATGCAAGTCCTCCCCTTTGACTACATGCACTATTAGGTCCTTATAGATTAGCCTATCACTTTTCAAAAGTGTCACACAAGTCCTACTAACTGAATTCACATGCAATCGGCTAAATCGAAGCTTGAAATTTTCACACATTCATAATTACATATTCTAGACAATAAATATTACGTTCAAACATTTCGGTGACTCGGTTTAGCGGTCCCGAAACCACTTCCCGACTAGGGTCAATTTTGGGCTGTCACAACTCTCCCCCACTTAAGAAATTTTCGTCCCCGAAAATCTTACCGGTAAATAGGTTTGGGTAACGCTCTTTCATAGAGTTCTTGGGTTCCCAAGTAGCTTCTTCCATCCCGTGTTTGAGCCATAACACTTTTACTAACGGAACCCTTTTGTTTCGCAACTCCTTTATTTCACGAGCTAGGATACGAATCGGTTCTTCTTCATAACTCATATCGGCTTGAATTTCAACCTCTGATGGACTAATTACGTGCGACGGATCAGATCTATAGCGTCGAAGCATCGAAACATGAAAGACGTCGTGAATCTTTTCAAGTTTAGGGGGCAAAATCAAACGATACGCAACTGGACCGACTCGTTCGGATATCTCATATGGCCCGATGAACCTCGGACTCAATTTGCCCTTGCGCCCAAATTTGAGTATCTTTTTCCAAGGCGAAACTTTAAGAAACACTTTATCTCCCACCTGATACTCGATGTCTTTTCGTTTCAGATCCGCGTACGACTTCTGACGATCGGAGGCTATCTTTAGATTTTCACGGATTGCTTTTACTTTCTGTTCAGCATCTTTAATCAAATCCACTCCGAAAATTTTGCTTTCACAGAGCTCGGTCCAAAACAATGGTGTACGGCATTTACGCCCGTACAAGGCCTCGTAAGGCGCCATCTTAATACTTGATTGAAAACTATTGTTGTAAGCGAGGTAAATACCGTTCCCATGAACCACTGAACTCGAGGATGCAACATCTCAACATATCCTCAAGTATCTGAATTATCCGCTCGAATTGACCATCGGTTTGGGGGTGAAAAGCGGTGTTGAAATGCAACTTGGCACCCAAAGCTTCTTGCAATTTCTTCCAAAATCGCGAGGTGAATCTCGGATCTCTATCCGACACAACAGAAATTGGTACCCCATGTAATCTCACAATCTGGGAAACGTATAATTCAGCTAGTTTATCCAATGAAAAATCCGTACACACGGGGATAAAGTGAGCCGACTTAGTCAGTCTATCAACAGCAACCCAAATCGCATCCTTCTTACTTGATGACAATGGCAGTCCGGACACAAAGTCCATTGTGACTCGATCCTATTTCCACTCGGGTATCATAATCGGCTGAAGTAATCCTGAAGGCACTTGATGTTCCGCTTTCACTTGTTGACATATTAAACATCTCGAAACAAAGTCGGAGATGTCTCGCTTCATACCATGCCACCAAAATCGACGTTTCAAATCGTTGTACATCTTCGTACTCCCTGGGTGGATTGCCATTCGGCTACAATGGGCTTCGTTCAGAATTATCGAAATAAGTTCCGAATTCCTTG
Source organism: Gossypium arboreum (assembly GCF_025698485.1). NCBI lineage: Eukaryota > Viridiplantae > Streptophyta > Magnoliopsida > Malvales > Malvaceae > Gossypium > Gossypium arboreum. Next base: position 62,148,621 of record NC_069071.1, read on the forward strand.
GAGCACACAGACGACTTCTGAACCTCAAACAATCGTCATCATCAATTTGAAACTCCGATTCCTTGTTTGGAACACACTCAGCCCGTTTTGCAACCAACTCATCGTCAACTTTCTGAGCTTCACGAATTTGATGAGTCAACAATGGTTTGGCCTTTAATTCGGCTACTAACACATTGTCGGGTAGAATAGACAAGTGTACATTCATTGCTCGTAAAGCGAATAATGATTTCCGGCTTAAGGCGTCCGCAACCACATTCGCCTTTCCCGGGTGATAGTCAATGACCAGCTCATAATCCTTTAACAGCTCGAGCCAACGTCTTTGTCGCAGATTCAAGTCTCTTTGAGTCATCAAATATTTGAGACTTTTGTGATCCGAATACACATGGCACTTCTCACCAAATAAGTAATGTCGCCATATCTTTAAGGCGAATACGATGGCAGCCAATTCGAGATCATGAGTCGGATAATTTTTCTCATGTGGCTTTAATTGTCTCGACGCATAGGCTACAACTCGACCTTCTTGCATCAATACGCAACCTAACCCAAGTAGGGAGGCGTCACTATAGATGACAAACTCTTTGCCAGATTCGGGTTGCACTAATACTGAAGCTTTCGTCAAATGAGTTTTCAATTGATCGAAACTTTTCTGACACTTTTCCGTCCATTCAAACTTGACATCTTTACAAGCGGTTTACGTCATGGGTGTGGCTATCATCGAGAATCCTTTTACAAACCGTCGGTAGTAACCGGCAAGTCCCAAAAGCTCCGAACCTCAGAATATTTCTTGGAGGCTTCCGAGTTAAGTATGGCTGAAATTTTGCTCGGTCGACTCGAATACCCGATCACAGATACCACATGACCCAAGAAGCTAACCTCTCTTAACTAGAACTCACACTTCCTGAACTTAGCATATAACTACCTATCCCTTAATATTTGTAACACTAATCTCAGGTGCTCCGCATGTTCGGTCTCATCTCTTGAATAGACCAGGATGTCGTCAATGAACACAACTACGAACCGATCCAAATATGGTCTAAAATCGATTCATCAAATCCATAAATACCGCGAGGGCATTAGTGAGCCCAAGCGGCATCACTAAGAACTCGTAGTGACCATATCTCGCTCAAGGCGCTTTGGGTATATCCAAATCTTGGATTCATGAATCGATAATAGCCCGATCTCAAATCTATTTTTGAGAACACCGAGGCTCCTTCAGTTGATCGAAAAAATCATCGATCTGTGATAGCGGATATTTGTTCTTTATTGTCACTTTATTAAGGCGACGATAGTCGATGCATAACCTCATGGTTCCGTCCTTCTTTTCACAAACAACACCGGTGCACCCCAAGGTGAAAAACTCGGGCGAGCAAAACCTCTATCCACCAACTCTTGCAACTGAGCTTTCAACTCCTTTAATTCCGTTGGTGCCAGTGTAGTCCCAGGTACAAGCTCAATACCAAACTCTATCTCCCGAACAGGTGGCAAACCCGGTAATTCTTCGGGAAAAACATCTGGGTATTCACAAACCACCGGCACAGATTCGGGTTTTATTTCTAGCTCCTTATCATCAATTACATACGCAAGGTATGCTTTGCACCCCTTTCTTACATACTTCTGGGCCAACATTGATGATATTACAGCTGGAAACCCCTTCAAGTCCGTAGACTCAACTCGGATCATTTCGTTATTTGCGCACCTCAAATCAATAGTCTTGCTTTTGCAATTCACAACCGCATCATGCACGGTCAACCAATCCAAACCAAGAATAACATCAAATTCATCGAACGGCAAAAGCATCAAGTCCGCCAAAAAGCAGGAACCTCGAATTACTAGGGGCATTTCTTACACACTTTGTCGACCAAAGACGTAACGACCCAAGGGATTTGACACCGAATTACGAACTCGATGAGACTCAATAGGTAAAGTCTTCTTGGATGCTAAGGTTTCGCATATATAAGAGTGAGTAGAACCGGGGTCAATTAAAGCAATCACATTAGTATCAAAGAGAGTGAAAGTACGGTAATAACATATGGCGAGGAAGCATCCTCACGTCTTGGCGTATGGCATAAGCCCTAGCAGAGCGCGAGCCTTGGATCTGGTCGTAGCATCTCTAGATCCTCTCGACCACCACTAGCATTGCCCGTATTTCCGGATGGTCTACCTCGGCGGTGGTAGCACCGGTTTCCCACTCGATTTGTATTCGCTCGGGCAACCTCGGGCAATCTTTAATAAAGTGGTCGACCGATCCGCACTTATAACAGAGGCGGTCACAGAACCTCAGCTTCCGAATGCCATTTGCCACAATGTTGACACTGCTTACATCTCGACGTTCATTCCCAACACTGGCGGCCGAAGTGCCTCGTGTACCCATTGAGGTCGATCACGATCTTGTCTAAAAAGGCCCGAAGTGCCTCTAGACCGGCCCATATCATCTCTAAATTTCTTCGATGCATGTTGAAGAGACTTTCTCGAGGATCTTTTACGAAACTCTCCAGTTCCCACATCAACTTTTTGTTTTTCTTTTTAAGCTCTTGACTTTACAAGCTCGCTCGACAAGTACTACGAACTCTCATATTTCAAGAATGCCAACGAACATTTTATGTCTTCATTCAGCCCATCCTCGAAGCGTTTACATATGACGACCTCGGACTAAACACATTCCCGAGCGTATCTACTAAGTCTAACAAATTTTCGCTCAGTAATCGATGGCGACATAGAACCTTGCTTAAGCTCAAGAAATTCCTTCCGATTTTGATCAACAAATCTCGGTGATATACTTTTCCAAACTCGGTTTGGAAAAATTCCCAAGTTACTTGCTCTCGAGGCTGTGAAGTCGAGTGCTCCACCAATAGTAGGCGAAATCACGTAGCAAGGAGATAGCACACTTTAGGCATTCATCGGGTGTGCAAGATAGCTCATCGAGTGCCGGATAGTGTTGTCCAACCAAAATTCAGCTTGCTCGGCATCGTCGTTATCCGTAGCTTTAAATTCAGTAGCCCTATGTTTTCGGATTACATCAGCTGGGGCTTATTCGACCTTATTTGGTCGATTCTGGAGGCATTGTAGGTCGGGGTTGTATTAGTCGGGAATGGAGGTTGTGGAACAATTGTATTAGTTCGAATGTATTGGTTGAACCAATCATTCATCACGCTATAAAAGGCTTGCCTAGCCTCATCATTCGGATTGCTAGCAATAGGTTGAGAGTCCGCCGGAGCTGTCCCTTGTGCGGGAGCAGGCACCACACTCTCCACATCATCAGCTATCGCTCGGTTGGGATCGGGATCCATTACTATAAATAAACACAAATTCAAATGTCAGAAATCACCACACTATCAAATAATCACATAAAATGGCATGTATAGCTAGACCCAAATGCATTACGGTAGTCCTAGAATCGACTAAACCGTAGCTCTGATACTAATAAAATTGTAACACCCCGTACCCGAGTCTGTTACCGGAGTCGAACACAAGGTGCACACAAACTTGACTTAATCATTTCCACTGTCCATTTAAAAATTTCCAGACAAGCTGGTTACTGCGTCACTGTCGCCTTAAAAATCATATCTTGAGTGTAAAAACTAGAAAATCAGTTTCGTAATTTTTCCCCAAAACTAGACTCATATGTCCATCTACAGATTTTTTTTCTAGAATTTTTGATCGGGCCAATTAGTACAGTTTATTAGTTAAAGTCTCCCCTATTCCATGGTTCGACTACACTGACCTTTATACATTACGAATTGGATATCTTCCTATACAGGTCTTCAATACTGTTTCTTTTTGTTTCTATAGAAACTAGACTCAGAGAGGAATCTATACATATATGGAATGACTCCTAATTATCTCTGGTTAATTTACAATGAATTTCCAAAGTCGGAACAGGGGATCCAGAAACCGTTCTGGCCCTGTTTCACGAGAAATTTAATATCTCTTAACATATAACTCATATGACCGTTTCGTTTCTTCCATATGAAAGTAGATTCATCAAGGTTCATTTAAATAATTTATTCACTATTTAATACCATTCCTACTATTTTTAGTGATTTTTCACATCCACGTCACTGCTGCTGTCAGCATCTGCCTTTAAGGTAGGCTTTACCTATTTCATGATTTCCATGATTCAATTGGCCCTTTTGCATACATAGCACAAAGTGTGATCATGATTAACCATTCCAATGGCTAATCGTTCAAAACAATTCCATACCTCATAATGATCAACATACAAACGATTATAGTACTATGCTAAAACGATATAAGCCATTTTCGCATGGCTATCCAAGTTTACACAAAACCGAAAGGTACATGACCTACAACAAAAGGGTAGTCCTATACATGCCATTTCAAAGTTCAACCAAAATTGTACCAAAATGGGGGCTTTGATAGTGTGGATGACTTCGACTTCGATGATCCCGAATCCGATAGCTAACGAGCGAAACCTATAAAACAGAGAGCCAAAGCAGCGGGGTAAGCATTTTAATGCTTAGTAAGTCTCAAGCAATGAAATCAGCTTTGACTAAAGTATTACATTCACATAGCTAAATGAATCACTCTATTAATACACATTCTCATAATCATACTTACTTCACATTACCGACCCTTATGTTCATACACAAAAGAACAACTTAGCCAAAGGTGGTAGCTCGTTTATCAACCGGCGAATACTCACTTGTAAGGACTCAACTAATTCAAGCACATACGAACATACCTCATTGCTGGAATTTTCACAAGTGTATAAACTGAAATTTTACAGCAAGATTGCTCATTTCGAGTCACGTACCTTGGATTTAACCGGATACAACCACAAGCACAATTGCCTTGGTCTTAACTCGGTTTGGTAACTTGCACCATTGCCTTTGGGTCTTATCCGGATATAACAACTTCATACGAATGCCTTGGTCTTAGCCGGACATAATCACTAGCATAAATGCCTTCGGGACTTAGCCCGGATATCATTCAAATGCTCATGTACACATATATCAATAATCACGACACATCCATATTTCATTTTCGTTACTAAGGCTCAAACACAAAATATTTATCAAACCTTTACAATTTCGGCTCAATAGCCACACACAAGGAGCATGATTTCAATATAATTCAAGTAGGGTCATTACTCGAAGACTTACCTCGGATGTTGTCGAACGATTTCGACGGCTATTCAACTACTTTTTCCTTCCCTTTATCGGATTTAGCTCCTCTTTGCTCTTGAGCTTAATTTAACAAATAAATTGATTTAATCATTTGAGCATCGAAAGAGGAATTCAAGGTACTTAGCCCACATATTTTCATTAGACATTAAAGTCACGTAGGTACGAAATCATGAATCAACTCAACACATTAGTTAGTACTCTCCTTAGCCAAATTTTCTAAGCCAAGAATAGGCATCAATATGTTTGCCTCTAACCGAATGCATGCACACCAATTCCCCTCATGTGGCGAATATGCATGTCCATGTTGAGGCCAATTATACACTTAATACCACACACAAAAAAACAGCATACATTCTACTAACTAATGCATTCCATATTGTAACTCAATACACATCTATCATTTCCTTCATAACCAAACATCATCATAAGTAAGTATATACCTTGAGATAGTATATATGTCATACCAATACATCATGTGCAAACATATATACATATATATATGCTAGAGCTGAATCTCAAGTTGATTATAATTAAACATGAACATAAATCCAAAACACAAATCTTACTTTCCATGCAATGAGCATAAATCATACTTATGAATGTACCATGGCCGAATACATCACAACACCATAATTTTGGTCATGATTAAACAAAGAACTTAATATCTTACTCAAAAATACTAAAAAGAAAGTCCAAGAGCCATCAATCCACCATCACATATATCATTAGCAAGCTTCATATTTAACATGCAATGGCATTAACACAAAATCCACCTTGGCCAAATACCATCCCCATGATATAACAAAGATTTGAACCATGGGCTAATAAGAACATCAAGTTAGCAACCACAAACATGCATGAATCTCATGGCACAACATCAAACATACCTTAATCTTGACACTAGTATGGCCAAGCCTCCTCCTAATCCTCTTCCAAACCAAGCATGAAGCAAAATTCCTTCCTTCTTCTTTAGTATTTTCGGCCAAAAAGAATGAGAAAAGATGAACAATTTTTTTTTCTTTGCTTTTCTTCAACTCACGGCAAAGGGGGGGTTCACTCACACACATTTTTTTTTTCATTCTTTATTACCCATACTTATTTGTTTATTTCTTTTCTCCCATGATGTACCAACATAACATGTCTAGGACATGTTTTGCCCATGATTCCTTGTCATGGCCGGCCATTAGAACTTGGGGGGGAATTTGACATGCAAGTCCTCCCCTTTGACTACATGCACTATTAGGTCCTTATAGATTAGCCTATCACTTTTCAAAAGTGTTACACAAGTCCTACTAATTGAATTCACATGCAATCGGCTAAATCAAAGCTTGAAATTTTCACACATTCATAATTACATATTCTAGACAATAAATATTACGTTCAAACATTTCGGTGACTCGGTTTAGCGGTCCCAAAACCACTTCCCGACTAGGGTCAATTTTGGGCTGTCACAACCCGAACTTATTCACCGGTCAGATTTTCGGGGATAAAAATCATGAAGGGGGGAGAATTGTAATAGCTCAATTTTGGGCTTAGTCAGAATAGTGGTTTTGATACCACCAATCCAAATTCAGAGAAAGTATTTTATTATTATTTTAGAGTTATATCATGTTTATTTTAGTGCATGAAAAATTTGGTGAAGTAATTTTAGCGTTTGTGAGCTTTATTGCGAAAAAGGACTAGATCGCATAAAGTGCAAAAGTTTTAATTTGATAGTTAAGGGTGTTAAATTACCATGTATCATAAATTGGGGGTGTTTAAAGTGAAATTTGGCCATTATATAAGTGATGGCCTGCCAAGGGACAAGGAATTCAAATAGTCAAAGGTTAGGTAGGTGTTGGTGGCTTACTTGACAAAATAGAAATAAAATAAAGAAAAATGATATCACTTTATCATCATATTCTTCTTCATCAATTTTCAACATCAAAAGGGGGTTTAGAAAGCTCAAAATATCAGCCATTTGTATCTCTTGCAAGTAAGTCATTTTGATGGTTATTCTTGATGATTTTTGTATTTTTGGACCCCTTGTAGCATGAACTTTCCAATAAGAGGGCTATTTTGCAAAATGATTGAAAGTTTAGGGTTTTACAATGAGAGTGTTCATGATTGTTTTGAAATTTTATGGAAGAAAATGAATCATGGTTGTGAAATAAACAACTTTTGTGAAGGGACTTCTCATGAAAACCCTAAAAAGGACCATTTTGCATAAGTTGTAAAATAAGTGATAAATGTATTAAATATTGAGAATTTTGGACTGCTTCTAGTATAAAACGTAATTGGCTAGGCTTGGTTAGTGAGAAAATATGATAAAAATAGATTTTCGGACCTAGGGGTAAAATGGTCATTTTGTGAAAATCTAGGGACAAAACGGTCATTTTGCCAATTATGAATTTTCAAGTGTCTAGAGTAAAATGCTGATGAGAAGAATGAATTTGTATCACTTTAGAACACGAATTACAAAATCAGGGCCTAGACCAGGGAAAAGCAAAGCAAGTGGACTAAGCCGAGCTAGTCATCTACATTTTGTAATCCGAGGTAAGTTGTATGTAAATAATACAACTATATTGTTATTATATGTGTTTGAATTGATATAGAATAAATTGCTTAACTGTGGAAATGATTTTGCATGATGAATATTGAGATAGTAGAACTCCCATTTGAACCTTAGGAAATAAATCGGATATTCATGCCATGACATTAGGGTTACTTGTGTGCTAGTGTAAGACATGTCTGGGACATGCATCGGCCATATTATGAGAGCGAGTGTAAGACCATGTCTAGGACATGGTATCGACATTGAGACGAGAGCTAGTGTAAGACATGTCTGGGACATGCGTCGGCCTCGAGGTTTAAGCCAGTGTAACACATGTCCGGGACATGCATCAGCTTCATGATGTGTCAGTATAAGACCATGTGTGGGACATGGCATCGGCACAGATACATGAGAGTTAGTGTAAGGCGATGTTTAGGACATGGCATCGACTTAACGTGAGAGCCAGTGTAAGAGGCTTAGTGAATATCCAATAGCATTTCAAATGGTCCAACGGTGAGAGTTACAGTTTAAGTTAAACGAGAAAAGTATAACCCTATTGTGAGTGGTAGAAGTACCTATTTGAAATGTATGAGATGTGAGCTTGGTATATGTTATTTGAATTGTATTGGATAGTGACGAGTAAGTCGTGCTTATGCCTACTTTTGTATTAAGAGCATGATGATGAATGGTAATGTTGTTGCTACATCTATTTTCATGCAACTAACTAAGATTTATGCTTACCCCGTTTCTTTCTATCTTCTTATAGTGTCATTTATTTAGCTTGTGGATCAACAGACGTCGGAGGCATCGATCAGACTATCAATCGAAGCAATTGGTATAGTTAGGTCTATTTATTTTGATTATGGCATGTATAGGACCTTGATTTTGAGTTTTGTGTCAATGTAAATTGGTCAAATGTGTTGGCTCATTTTAGAAATTGATTCATTTTGTACAAGGCCATGGAAAAATGGAAAAAGTTGAATGTTGTTTTATGAATACAAAAAGATCTTTCATGAATGAGTAATTTGTTGAATACTTAAGTATATATGGAATGGGTAGAAGCTTTGATGTAGTTAATGGATTGAGAAGTCGTATTATATTAATCTTAGCATGGTGGATTGTTGTTATATGGTGTTTCAGGGTGGCAAAAGGCTTGATAAATAGCCTTATGTTGTCCACACGGGTAGACACACGGGCATGTGTCTAGGCCGTGTGTGACACACGGCCAGCCCCATGGGCGTGTGGTCTGGTTGTGTGTCCACTGCACAAAAAAATTTCAAGTTAGTGTGCATGGTAGTAAACAAACGGGTAGAGATACGGTCGTGTGTCTCAGTCGTATGAAGAGCACGGCCTAGCACATGGGTGTGTGCCTTGGCCGTGTGACCCTTCAGGATTTCTGACGTCAAAAATAGAATGTTTAGGTTTTTAGACACGGGCTAGGGCACGAGCGTGTCATGGCCATATGAGAGACACAGGCGTGAGTCAAGCCGTGTGAAAACCCCTGTAGGTTTGAATTTATAATTTAATTCACACGGACATGGGGCACGGGCGTGTCGCTAGAGGCTTAGTCCGTGCGTGTCACACAGGCCATTAGCACGGCCATGTCATAATGAACACACGGACATGTTACCCTTCCACATGGGCGTGTGCCCTGTTTTTTTTTTGGGTTAATTTTCTAAAGTTGATTAAGGACCCAAATTGGTCCCGAATGGTTTCCAATGGACGTTTGAGGCCCCGTAGGACCTTGTTTAGGAATTTAAACGAAGTTTGAAAAAGTTTTAAGTTTGATCGAGTCTTAAAGACTCGAAAACATTGGAATGCATGTGTTTAAGTAAGGTAACTCCTCGTATGACGTCCCGGTGTAGGACTCGGGTGTGGGGTATTACACTTAGAACTTGAAAATAGGGTTTTATGGGAAAACATAGTCTTGGAACTTAGTTCAAAATTCTTGAAAAACACGACAGTTTGTACATAAGTAACGAACCTTGAATATTCACTCTGGAAAACATGATAGTTAGCCCACATAAGATGATTCCTACACATTCACTAATTTGACTAAGAAACTAAATAAGTTTGGCTTTTCCCTTTTCCTTGCTAGTAGATGGTCCAGTGGTTCGCAGTGTACATAAAATAAATTACTAAGTAGATATAATCATACAAAAACACACAAGTGAACCTAGCTTCTTGGAAAATCAAGCTTATTAGGGTAGAGACTTACCCTGGTTACGACCAATGTGATTCTGTACAGAGACTTGGCAATAGAATAATCGATGAGAAAATTTTCTCAAAATAAGGGTTGTATATATAAGCACTAACTGGCTTAGTGATCTTAAGATACCCTACTTGACTTAGGAACTCTAGTCAGTTTAGAATAAGATTACTTACACGAAAAGTATCCTATATACATAATATTTTAAATTCGTAATTTATGTCTAACTTGACTTTGACTGGCGAACCCCCAATTCACAACTTAATTGGTGAACACCCAACTTGCCAAACTGACTTGCAAACTCTAGCTTGCAAAACAGACTAGCAACACAACTTTCAATGAATCTAGCGAACCCCTTACTGCATCTTTTGGTGCACACTATATTGCTAAATCTTTGGTGAACTCCTTATTGATTTTCCTCATTCGACGAACCCTTACTGCTGAGGCTAAAACTTCCAGGCCTTATCTTGGCAACACAAATTTCAATGAATCTGATGAACCCTCTTATCGCATCTTTTGGTGTAGAGAATCTCTGGCGAACTCCTTACTGACTTTCCTCTATTGATGAACCCTTACTAGCGAGGCGAAAACTTCTAGGTCTTATTTCTGGATGTTATGACTCTTTCCACTTAAGGCATTTTATCCTCGAAATGTTATTTGCTAAATAGCTGTGGATACTACTATTTTATTGCTTCTATTTTTCCTACGTAGCTTCACTGGTTTTATGGTTTTGCCACCGTACCTTGACTAAAGGTATCTTCTTGTTTTGTAAGACTTTCACCTCGTGAGCCACAATCTTCATTGGTTCTTTCTCGTAAGTCAAATCAGGTCACACTTCAACTTCATTTGTTGCTACTACATAAGATGGGTCTATATGATATTTCTTGAGCATGGATACATGAAACACATAGTGAATTTGATTAAATTCGCGTGGCAATTTAAGTCGATATGCTACAGGACAAATTCTTTCTACCACTTCATAAGGACCAATAAATCTCTAACTTAGCTTTCTTTTAAGCCCAAACCTTAGGACTTTCTTACATGGTGATACCTTAAGAAACCCATGCTTGCCCACTTAATACTCCACATCTTGCCATTTCAAGTCAATATTAGACTTTTTTCTATTTGAAGAAGCTTTTAATCTTTCGTATATCATTTTCACTTTGTCTTCAGTTTCACTAACTAACTCAGTCCAACACATGGGTGTTTGAAACCTCCTTTCATATAAGGCTTTAAAGGGTACCTTCTGAATGCTTGTTTAGTAATTTTTGTAATAGGTGAATTCTACCAAAGGTAAATAACATTCCTAGCTTCTTGCAAACTTCAAAACACAACTTCACATCATGTCTTTCTAATACTTGTATCACTCTCTCTGATTAGCCATTTGTTTGAGGGTGATAAGCAGTATTGAATTGAAGTTTCATACTCAAAGCTTCTTGTAAACTCTTCCAAAACCTTAATGTGAATCAATGATCTTGATAAGAAATAATGGAAATTGGCATGCCATACAACCTTTCTGTTTCAACAATATAAATCTCTGCAGACCTTTACAAAGAATATGTAACACCCCAAAACCTGGAGTGCTTTTCGAATATTTGTTCTTGGTGATGCAAAATCATTTGGAAATTTAATCCTCTTTGTTAGAACTCAAATCATTACAGCTACTCGTTATTCATTTTAAATTGTCATTACCTTTAAAACTTTGTTTGTTACGAAAGCATTTCAAAAGTGTTGCGAAAACGTAGTGTTTTGAAAACAGTTATCGTTTTGGGAAACCGTGTTCTACTTTTAACAGATATAAATCATAATAAACAAAAAAACCCAAATTAAAAGCTAGAAAATTAGAGAGGCCTTATTACATACTTTAAAACCCAAAACGAAACCTAATAGCAAATAAACGCCAAATAAAATAAAATCGGAGCAGTAGTATGGCCATCTCCAAGCCCCTCGCAGCACCGATCTGGCTAAGAATTACCTATACATTTAAAACAAATGGGTGAGTTTACGAAAACTCAGTGTGTAATCCCAATATCAAGCAAACAGTGAATAACACGATGCGGGCCTAAGCCCGGATCGATGCTGACACAGGCACCTGAGCTCATTACGAATAAGAATAGCAGTGGGGCCTTAGCCCAATGCAATATCAGTTCAGTACAATGATGCAACCCAACCCAAACCAGCCAACACACCACTCCGTACCAACCAACACACCATGTGGGGTCAAAGTCGACCGACCTAGCCAACACACCAATATCACAAAAAAGCTGCCAGTAATAATATCACAGCAAAGCTACCAGTATCAATAACGCAGCAAAGCTGCCAGTAACAATATCGCAACAAAACTGCCAGTATTAGTATATGTGGCAAAGCCACCAGTACAGTACACTGCCTCCATAATAGTATCCCAACCCCATGCTGAATGTCATTGTAACACTCCAAACCCGTGACCGTCACCGGATTCGACCACGAGGTGTTACCGGGCTTACTTCCCTTATTTCCCTCTTGGAAATTATGAAATTTTTGTTTCAGGCAGGCTAGCTAACTGCGTCACTGTTACCTTAAAAATCATATCTCAAGTTCCAGAACTCGAAAACCAATTCCGTAAATTTTCCCTGAAACTATACTCATATATCCATCCATGGATTTATTTCTAGAATTTTTGGTCACGCCAATTGGTACAGTTTATTAGTTAAAGTCACCCATGTTACAGGGGTCGACTACACTGACCTTCGCGCGTTACAACTTGAATATCTCTCTGTACAGGGCTTTAATACTGGTTCCGTTTCTTTCTAATGAAACTAGACTCAAAATGGAATCTGCACATATAAGGCATGACTTCTAATTCTTTCTGGATAATTTATAGTAAATTTTCAAAGTCGATACAGGGGATCCAGAAACATTTCTGGCCCTGTGTCACGAGAACTTTAATATCTCTCAGTATACTGCTCATATGGTCTTTTCGTTTCATCCATATGAAAATAGATTCATCAAGGTTCAATTTCATAATTTATTCACTATTTAATTCTACTTCTGCTATTTTTAGTGATTTTTCAATCTCATATCACTGCTGCTGTCCGCAACAGTTACTGCAGTAGACTATGCCAATTTCATGAATCTTTCCTTGACCTTACTAATCATCCATCATACATGACACAAATTATGGCCACCTTATCAAAATTAAAGTTTCTAAGACTCGTGGCTATAGGTTCTAGCATCCCACTCAACGACCACATAGGCCATTTTCACATGGCTTAAAGTTTACAACCCATAATTCAACAAAACATAATAGCCTATACATGCCAAATGTTCTTCTAGTTCAACTACGAAGACAATACCAAAAGATTTCCAGCCGGTGTGATGACTTCAACGACGGTTCCGAGCACGCAAACAATACGAGTCCAAGAGACCTAAAAGGGGTGACAAGAAAACACCGAGTGAGTTTATAACTCAGTAAGTCATAAGCATTCAACCACCATCCATTAATAAAGTTATCACAACATGAAACAATAAACGAGGCTAGGTACTCACCCATACCAAACTATACCATAATTCCTCGGACCTTTCGGTTCAATCTCATACCAAGTCATACATCCACATTTCATATTCTACACAATAAGATATTTGAGGCATTTTCACACACTAACTCATTTTCACCACAATCACACAATTGCAATCATCACATAGATTTAAAGCTTACCAAGCTCAACCCCGAGCATGAACATATTGCCTATTCGTCATGAGCTCAAGGTACTTACCCGATCCGCTGTCCGGATTAACTCGATAATGTCGCACACTCAGTGCCAATTGTAATGCAAGAGCATATAGTGAATCCGCACACTTAGTGCTATAAAATCAGCTCGCACACATAGTGCTATATAATCAAATTCGCACACTTAGTGCTGTACAATTTAAACCAGACACGTAGTGCCAATCTTGTCACCGTGTCCATTTATACCCGCACACTTAGTGCCAATCTTGTCACCGTGTCCATTTATACCTGCACACTTAGTGCCGAGACCAATACTTTATGTAATTTACCACCTTTATACATTCAACGATGGCATCATTCCATACACATACATTTCTATTTACACATCAATTCATTAAACACAATTGCATATATATTATGATCATTTAAATCAATACCAAATATATGCTTAATGACTTACCTCGGATGTTGTCGAATGTCTTCAACGGCTATTCAATTACTTTTTCTTTCCCCTTGTCCAACTTCGATCCTCTAAGCTCTTGGGCTAATTCAAACAAATTTATCTTATTAAAGTCCCATCATGCTAGCTTATGGCGAATACCCATATCAAATAAGCAATTTACCTTAACTCGTAACCCACATAGCCAAGTTACACATATAACCCTTATGACCGAATATGAATATCACCAAAATCTCTATGACTTAACCTTCAGCCTTCATAGCGAATATATATATAGCTTATCAAATAGACATTTATTCACCTTCCTTAACACATATTAATCAATTAGTCCATGCATTATCCCTTGACACACCCGATCATTAAAGCAATAACCTATTAACATCCAAGCATATTATACTAAAATTTCTTCTAAGGTCAATTCATGTACCATCCTTAATACTCATACAATTATTTTATTTTAAATAATTTACACACACCATTTACCTAACATCAATTAACTAGACACTTTAAGGATTTCTTCTTTGACTATACACACATTCGCAACTATCCATACACACACAAGCCGATTTTTTTCCTATCACCCAAACCATCTACATGAACACTTAACTAACTCAAACTTCACCCATCCACAAATACTCATTACAACACAAAGACAACAATCATTTTCCTCAATTTCTTCCATGGCCGATTACCCAATATTACCACACAACCAAGATTTTGACATGGCTAAGTAGGAAATTTTAGTAGCTAGCTTAAAGTATGCTAACCTTTCAAGAACCAACATGAACTCACTTACCTTAATTCAAGCTCAAGGGTGACCAAACCTTCTCTTGCTTTCTTCTTCAATTCGGCCAAGCATGTTCAAGGATGAACACTTTTTTTTTCTTTTTCTTTGTTCACTTCACGGCAAATTGGGGGGGGGAGGCATCCACACACTTTTTTTTGCTATCATCATTTTCCTTTTTTTTTTCCCCTTTCTTTATTACTAGCTTTTATTCTATTGTTTTCTACATACCCCACTAACATAACATGTTGGAAACATGTTTCCTTGCCCATAATTTTGTCATGGCCGGCCACTATCCTTGTCAAATGGATTATTTGACATGCAACTCCATTTATTTTACTTCATTCCTTTATTAACCTCTTAAAATTAGCCACATATAATTGAATCCTTTCACATGAGTCCCTTTTCTTTCAATTCACATTCAAATTAACTAAATCAAAGAATTAAAAATTCACACATGCATTTTCACATATTTAGACAGTAATTATCATACTCAAATGATTTAGTGACTCGGTTTAGCGGTCCCGAAACCGCTTTCCGACTAGGGTCACTTTAGGGATGTCACAGTCATGTCATAAATCATAAAAGTATGCAGGATGTCATGCTCAGTATAGTCAAATCGTAGGACAAATCTATCATTTACTCTTGAAGGGTAAAATAGTCATTTTATCCTATAGGGGTATTTTGGTCATTTTACCTGTCTTGGGGTCTCGGTACTCATTTTGACCCATCAGAAGGTCTACAGTCGCCTCGAGTGACTCGCGTAACCTTAATGGTCCCAACAGTGCAAATGAACCATTTTGTGGCCCAAGTAGGCCCACACGTCCGTGTGGCCCATCAAGCCTAAAAATTTACCACGGCCATGTGAACTACGCAGCCCAATCTAGTAATTACCATGTATCATTGATTTTATCTGTGTGGAGCCCACGAGCCCATTGGGCCCACACGACCATTGGGGCCCAGAACGTTCCAAACCCATGAGAATGCCCATAGTGGTCTCTATAGTCTAACACTCACGTTTCGTGGGCTTTGTTTGCCACATGCGCATTCGCACACCCATGTGGCCAAAAGGCCATCTTTTCAGCTTTTCAGCTTTTCAGCTTTTGCCGATTTATAGTCTATTCAGTGTGTGAATACACACTTGTTTGCAAGGATGTAACAATACCACGAGCACTCCAACCTATTTCACAAAAGCTATCATTAGGTGTCTAGCAAACGAGTTTGAGCAAGCCTTAATCAAATTCCCTTCACCACAAGATTACCTTCCACTTGCTAGACCGGTCAATGGAAGTTTGTCTACCACTTCACTGCAAGAATGCAACCCCTAGGCCTTAATAGTTGTCTGCATTCAAATAAAACCTTATCAACCACCACATAAGAAAACAGTTAAACTAGAAGAACAATCGCTTACCAAAATGTAGGATCTAAATTAGAAGGGAAGTAGATTCGACTCACACCACACAAGAGCCAAAAGTACCCAAAAGATAGGGGCCTTGAATCCTAACAGCAAAATAGTCGCAAAGGGAGAGATTAGATATCAGCACGACAAAAGAGAGAAAGAGAGAGAGGAAGAATACACATACCCTCACACCTAATCAGTCAAACTTCACAAGTCCACAACTAAAAGCTTAGAAGAAGAAAATAGAGTATTCAGCTACAATGCAAAAATGAAGAGAAGGAAAAAGAGTAAGAACAATCTGTTATGGTTTCAATGTAGAAAGGAATGGAAACCAAATAATACAGAAGACTCGAATGAGAGGAAGTAGAAAAGAAAAGAAGGAATTCGGCTAGAGCAAAACCAATTTGAGAAGAAGAAGAGAACCAATGATATTTGGCAATAGGTTGAGGAGGGAAGAGTGTTCGGTTGGAAGAAAGCCCCAAAATGAAACACCAGACCCGAATGGTTACCAAAAGAATACGACTGACAAACAAGTAAATAAACTTATGAGTGATCAAAACAAAAGTAGAGAAGCTACTGCCAAAAGAGAAAAAACTCGCAAATTTGGCAATAAAAGCCTATGACTGAATTTGCATCATGGGGAATCCCATTTTCGGCCAACTACTATCACCCCTCTCAAACTCCCTTAATCCTCTGCTAATATATCTCTATAATCCTCTCCTTGATTTTCTCCCCAAATCACTCCAACACCCCACTCAAACTCTATTCAAACTTTCATGACCAATTCAACCTCAAAGTCTCAAACCAACTCCACCACCTACCCAACTCAACAGCAAAATAAATTTTCCATTGTGCAACCCAAGACTCGAACTCAAGTCCCCCAGTAGAAGCAACACGCCGCCTTGCCACTAGACCACACGCTCTTTTTGTGTCATATATTACCTAATTTAATTAAAGAAGCCTACTATCTAGAACCAAAGGCCCTATTCACTTAAAATTAAAATTTCTATTAAAGCCAAGGTTTGAACTTAGGACCTCTTAAACACTTCCTAGAGCACTTAACCACTGAAGCAAACATGTATTTATGTCATTTCCTTGCACAATTAAATACTTACGTCTAGTCTCTTAGCTGCACCCATGCTCAAGCCCTATTTCTTTTAGGCCCAAATCGGGGCGTTACAGAGTAGCTTGTGCAAATAGCTAAAAAATGTGAACTCTTGGTAAGGTGATTTAAAATTACCCAAATAACATCCTTCTTGGACGTAGTTAATGGAAAAATTGACAGAAAATCCAATGTGATATTTTCCCACTTCCATTTTGGAATCTTCAGTTACTGAAGAAGTCTTGAAGGATACTGATGCTTTGCTTTGATTTTTTGGAAAATTATACACTCTGTCACAAAGTCTGTAATAGCTTGCTTCAAACTAGGCCACCAATATAGTTCGCTAAGGTTACGATACATATTGTTACTTCATTGGTGCATTGCATACAGACTATTGTGTGCTTCCTTAAGAAAAACATTCTGGAGTTCCTCATCTCTGGGTATGTAAAATCTTCCATGAAAATAGAGTACTCCTTTATCTTTCAGTATGAAGTCCCCTTGCACTTCTTGCTATACTTGGCAAACCCTTTTCACCAACTGTTCAACTGAGGCTTTGTGACGTCCCTAATTTGACCCTAGTCGGGAGGTGGTGTCGGGACCGTTAAACCGAGTCTTATAAGTAATTAGAAGTTATATTCTATGTTTATGATGTTAGCAAATGCATGTGTGAATGTTGCATGCATTAATTTGATCATTTCCATGTGAATTTATTTAGATGGACTTATATGAAACATTGTTGAAAGGTGATAGGCCAATCTTCAAAGGTCTAATAGTACATGCATGCAAAAGAATGGTTTTGCATGTCAATTTACCCAAAGAGAGGGAAGTGGCCGGCCATGGTGATGAATATGGGCAAAAGAAAACATGTCTTAAACATGTTTTGCTAGTGGTGCATGTGAGAAATAATAAAATAAGAGTATGGAAAAAAAAATTAATGTTAGTAGGATGAGAAACAAAAAAAAAAGTGTTCATCTTTCTCCATAGCCCTTGGCCGAATATCCTAAAGAAAGAAAAGAAAAATTTGTTCATCTATTTTCACTTCTTGGCCGAAAATACTAAGGAAAAGGGGAGGATTTTTGCTTCATGCTTGGTTTAGAAGAGATCTAGAAGGAGATTTGGCTAAATTTGCATCAAGATTAAGGTATGTATGAGGTTGTGTTAGGAGTTTCATGCATGTTTTGGTTGCTAACTTGATGTGCATGTTAGCCATGGCTCAAATCCTTGTTATGCCATGGAAATGGTATTTGGCCAAAGTTGTTATGGTGATAAAGCCATTGCATGCTAAGTGTGAAGCTTGATGATGATGCATGCAATGATGGATTGTCTACTCTTGAGTAAGATTTTGAGTTTTCTTTTGTTTAACCATGATTGAAGTTGAAAAGGGCATGATTGTCATATTCGCCATGATGCATTCATGAGCATGGTTCATGCTTCTTGCATGTTAGTTAAAATTTGTGTTTTGGATGGCTATGGACACCTTGAAATTCGCCATGCTCATATATGTATATATATGTTTGCACATGATGCTTTGGTTATGAAGTAAGTGATGAATATGTTTGTTTAAAGAAGAAGATGTTGAAGAATAATTGTGAAATTGTAAGCACATTCTGCCTAGCACACATATGAGTGCTTGATGCTATATTATAAGTTTTGAGCTACAATATGCAAAGCATTAACTAGTAAAATGCATGCTGTTTTTGTGTGGTATTAAGTGCATAATTGGCCTCAACATGGACATGTATATTCGGCCTTAGGTAGCCTATTGATGGCCTTAGCTTTTCCTTGATGCTCGAATGAATTGTATTGAATTGCTTGATGTAGTATAAAATGTGCATGACCATTGTGTATTCAAGCTAAAGAGTGGCCATATGACCATTTAAACTCCTTGTCATATTCGCCATAAGCTAGCACAATGAGGTTTTAATAAATTGAATTTGTTTGAATTAGCTCAAGAGCTAAGAGGGCCACAATTGGACAAGGGGAAGGAAAAAGTGATCGAATAGCCGTAAAAGCCGTTCGACAACATCCGAGGTAAGTCCTCAAGAAGTGACCTTAATTGAATTATGTGGAATGAAATATGGATGTATTGATTATTGATTTATGTGTGTATGAGTATTCGAATGATACCCGGCTAAGTCCCAAGGCGATTATGCTAATGATTATAATTGTGTTTGAGCCTTAGTAACGAAAATGAAATATGTATGTCCAATGATTATTGATGTATGTGTGCATGAGAAATTGAATGATATCCGGCTAAGCCCAAGACAATTATGCTGGAAATTATATCCGGTTAAGACCAAGGCAATTGTGCTAGTGGCTATATCCGGCTAAGACCAAGGCATTCGTATGAAGTCATTCTATCCGGGCTAAGACCCGAAGGCATTTGTGCACATGGTTATATCCGGTTATATTCCGAAGAATCTTGGGCTGGAGGTGAGTGTTGGTTGCTGTAATAAATTCAATTAGTACGCTCGAAAAGCCCAAAGAATAAGGTACGTTTATATGTGCATTGGAAAGTCGACATGTTTGAGCAACATTCGCTCAATCGACTAACGAATTTCAGCTATTGAATTGATCGATACTTTGTGAAAGTATATAATGATGAAGTGTGAAGTAAGAATGATTATGTGAATGTATTGCTTTAATTAAAGCTGATTATATTCCTTGAGACTTACTAAGCATAAAAAAAAATGCTTACCCCGTTGCTTTGGCTCTCTGTTTTATAGATTTCGCTCGATAGCAATCGGATTCGGGATCAATAAAGTCGAAGTCATCCACACTATCAACGCCTCTATTTTGGTATAAATTTTTGGTTGAACTTTGAAATGGCATGTATAGGACTACCCCTTGTTGGTTTAAAAATGTGGTGATGTATATGTATACGGCCATGCGAAAATGGCTCGTAAAAGGAAGCATGAACTTAGACTATTTGTGGTTTGTATGTATATATATGGTGTCATGATGTGATATTGGATTGGAAATGGGAGTGTTGGTCACATGATCAGCCATTGGTATGGTTAAAATGATCATATATGAACCTATGTATGGCAAGACTAGTTGGTTCATGGAGACTACAAAATAGGTAAGACCTACCTTAAAAACAGATGCTGCCAGCTGCAGTGACGTGAATGTGAAAAATCACCAAAATTTGTAGGAATGGTATTAAATAGTTAATAAGCTATGTAAATGAGCCTTGATGAGTCTATTTTCATATGGAAGAAACGAAATGGTCATAGGCATTACATGTTAAGAGATATTAAAGCTATTGTGAGACAGGGCCAGAACGGTTTCTGGGTCCCCTGTTGCAACTTTAAAAATTTACTATAAATTATCCAGAAAGAATTAGGAGTCATGCCTTATATGTACAGATTCCATTTTGAGTCTAGTTTCATTAGAAACAAACGGCACCAGTATTAAAGCCCTGTACAGAGAGATATTCAAGTTATATCTCGCGAAGGTCAAAGCAGTCGAGCCCTGTAACATGGGTGACTTTAACTAATAAACTGTACCAATTGGCCCGACCAAAAATTCTAGAAATAAATCCATGGATGGATATATGAGTCTAAATTCAGGGAAAATTTACAAAACCAGTTTCCGAGTTTTGAAACTCGAGATATGATTTTTAAGGCGACGGTGATGCAGTTTTCCAGCCTGACTGGTAATGTCAAATTGGTGGACAAAACATGTGGACTTGGCTTGTTAACCCCTCGTGTCCGACACCGGCGATGGTCTCGGGTTCGGGGTGTTACAATTTTATTGGTATCAGAACCACGGTTTAGTCGATTCTAGGACTACCGTGATGTGTTTGGGGTCTAGCTATACATGCCATTAAATGATGAATCGATAGTGTGGTGATTTCTGACAATTTGACTTTGTGTTTGTTTATAGCAATGGATCCCGATCCCAACCGAGCGATAGCTGATGATGTGGAGAGTGTGGCACCTGCTCCCGCGCAAGGGACAGCGCCGGCGGACTCTCAACCTATGGCCAGCAATTCGAATGATGAGGCTAGGCAAGCCTTTTATAGTGTGATGAACGAATGGTTTAATCAATACATTCGAACTAACACGGCTGTTCCACAACCTCCGTTCTCGACAAATGCAACCCCAAGACCTACAATACCTCCGGTGATGACCAAATAAGGTCAAGTAAGCCCCAATCGATAGGATTCAAAACATGGGGCCACTGAATTTAAGGCTACGGATGATGATGATGCCGAACGGGCTGAATTTTGGTTGGATAACACTATCCGGTGCTCGATGAGCTATCCTATACACCGATGAGTGCTTAAAGTGTACCATCTCCTTGCTACGCGAGTCCGCCTACTATTGGTGGAGTACTCGACTTGTGGTGCCTAGAGAGCAAGTGACTTGGGAATTCTTTCAAACCGAGTTCAAAAAGTATATTAGTCGAGATTCATCGACCAAAAGCGAAGGAATTCCTTGATCTTAAGCAAGGTTCTATGTCGCCATCGACTACGAACGAAAATTTGTGAGGCTTAGCCAGACGCGAGAATGCATTTCGTCCAAGCCATTATGTGTAAACGCTCGAGGATGGGTTGAATGATGATATAAGGATGTTTGTTGGCATTCTCGAGATACGAGAGTTCGTAGTACTTGTTGAGCGAGCTTGTAAAGTCAAGAGCTTAGAAAGGAGAAACAAAAAGTCTGATGTGGGAACCGGAGAATTCGAAGAGGTCCTCGGAAAGTCTCTTCAACAAGCATCAAGAGATTTCGAGATGATGTGAGCCGGTCTAGAGGCGTTTGGCTTTTCTAGACGAGGACGCGATCGACCCCTATGACCACACGAGTCACTTCGATCGCCATGGAGGAAATGATCGCCGAGAGAGGCGGAGTGTCCACATTGTGGCAAATGGCATTCGGGAGCTGTTGGTTTCGTGATCGCTCTTGCTATAAGTGTGGATCGGCCGACCACTTTATGAAGGATTGCCCGAGGATGCATGAAGAATGTAAGTCGAGTGGAAACCCGGTGCTACCATCGCCGAGGTAGGCCACCTAGAAATATGGGCAATGTCGTTGGCGGTCGAGAGGATCTAGAGATGCTACCATCGATCTCGAGGCTCGTGCTCTGCTAGGACTTATGCCATACGCCAGCACGCCGAGGATGCCGCCTCTCCGGATGTCATTACCGTACTTTCACTCTTTTCAATACAAATGTGATTGCTTTGATTGACCTGGTTCTACTCATTCATATATATGTGAAACCTTAGCATCCAAGAAGACTTTGCCTATTGAGTCTCATCGAGTTTGTAATTCGGTGTCAAACCCTTGGGTCATTACGTGCTTGTCAACAAAGTGTGCAAGAAAAGTCCCCTAGTGTTCCGAGGTTCTTGTTTTCCCACAGACTTGATGCTTTTGCCATTCGATGAATTCGACGTTATTCTTGGTTTGGATTGGTTGACCATGCACGATGCGGTTGTAAATTGCAAAAGCAAGACTATCGATTTAAGGTGCGCGAATAATGAGATAATTCGGGTTGAGTCTACGGACTTAAAGGGGTTGCCACCGTAATATCGCAATGTTGGCCCGAAAATATGTAAGAAAAGGGTGCGGCGTACTTTGCGACGTGCTTCGATGACAAGGAATCGAAAAGAAACCCGAATCTGCGCTCGTGGCTTGTGAATACCGGATGTTTTCCCGAAGAATTGCCGGGTTTACCACTGTTCGGAAATAGAATTTGGCATCGAATTGGTACCGTACCACTCCATTTCGATAGCTCCGTATCGTATGGCACCAACGGAATTAAAGGAGTTGAAAGCTCAGTTGCAAGAATTGGTGGATAGAGGTTTTGCTCGCCTGAGTTTTTCGCCTTGGGGTGCGCCAGTGTTGTTCGTGAAAAAGAAGGATGGAACCATGCGGCTGTGCATCGACTATCGTCAGCTTAATAAAGTGACGATAAAGAACAAATATCCGCTGCCACGATCGATGACTTGTTCGATCAACTCAAGGAGCCTCGGTGTTCTCGAAAATAGATTTGAGATCGGGCTATTATCAATTGCGAATCCGAGATTCGGACGTACCCAAGACCGCCTTGAGCGAGATATGGTCACTATGAGTTCCTAGTGATGCCGTTTGGGCTCACTAATGCCCTGCGCAGATTTATGGATTTAATGAATCGATCTTCGCACCATATTTGGATCGATTCGTAGTCGTGTTCATTGATGACATCTTGGTCTATTCAAGAAATGAGACCGAACATGCTGAACACCGCGGTTAGTGCTGCAAATTTTACGGGATAAGCAATTATATGCTAAGTTCAGCAAGTGTGAGTTCGGTTAAGAGAGGTTAGCTTCTTGGGTTATGTGGTATCTCAGACGGGTATTCGAGTCGACCGAATAAAATTTCAGCCATACTTAATTGGAAGCCTCAGAAATATTACGAGGTTCAAGCTTTTTGGGCTTGCCGTTATTACCGACGATTTGTAAAAGGTTTCTCAACGATAACCACGCCGATGACGGCTACTCCAAAAGGATGTTAAGTTCGAATGGACGGAGAAATGTCGAAAAGTTTCGATCAATCGAAAACTTATTTGATGAAGCCCCAATTCTAGTGCAACCCGAGTCCCAAGAAAGAGTTTGTCATCTATAGCGACGCCTCCCTACTTGGGTTAGGTTGTGTATTGATGCAAGAAGGTCGAGTTGTAGCCTATGCATCGAGGCAATTAAAGCCACATGAGAAAAATTATCCGACCCATGATCTCGAATTGGCCGCCATCGATTCGCCTTTAAAGATTTGGCGACATTACTTATTTGGTGAAAGGTGCCATGTGTACTCGGATCACAAAAGTCTCAAATATTTGATGACCCAAAGAGACTTAAATCTGCGACAAAGACGTTGGCTCGAGCTGTTAAAGGATTATGAGCTGGTCATTGACTATCACCTGGGAAAGGCGAATGTAGTTGCGGATGCCTTGAGTCGTAAATCATTATTCACTTTACGAGCGATGAATGTGCACTTGTCTGTTCGATCCGATAGTGTGTTAGTAGCTGAATTGAAAGCCAAACCACTGTTGATACATCAAATTCGAGAAGCTCAGAAAGTCGACGATGAGTTGGCTGCAAAATGGGCTGAGTGTGTTCCGAACAAGGACTCGGAATTTCAAATCGATGATGACGATTGTTTGAGGTTCAAAAGTCGTCTGTGTGTTCCAAAGAATTCGGAACTCATTTCGATAATTCTGAATGAAGCCCATTGTAGCCGAATGGCAATCCACCCGGGGAGTACGAAGATGTACAATGATTTGAAACGTCGGTTTTGGTGGCATGGTATGAAGCGAGACATCTCCGACTTTGTTTCGAGATGTTTAATATGTCAACAAGTGAAAGCGGAACATCAGGTGCCTTCAGGATTACTTCAGCCAATCACGATACCCGAGTGGAAATAGGATCGAGTCACAATGGACTTTGTATCCGGACTGCCATTGTCAGCAAGTAAGAAGGATGCGGTTTGGGTCGTGGTAGATCGATTGACTAAGTCGGCCCACTTTGTCCCCGTACGTACGGATTTTTCAATGGACAAATTAGCCGAATTGTACGCTTTCTCGATTGTGAGATTACACGGGTGCCTATTTCCATCGTGTCGGATAGAGATCCGAGATTTACCTCGCGATTTTGGAAAAAGTTGCAAGAAGCTTTGGGTACCAAGTTGCATTTCAGCACCGCCTTTCACCCCCAAACCGATGGTCAATCCGAGCGGATAATTCAGATACTTGAGGATATGTTAAGATGTTGCGTCCTCGAGTTTAGTGGTTCATGGGAACAGTATTTGCCGTTGATTGAATTCGCTTACAACAACAGCTTTCAATCAAGTATTAAGATGGCACCCTACGAGGCTTTGTACGGTCGTAAATGCCGTACACCATTGTTTTGGACTGAGCTTGGTGAAAGCAAGATTTTCGGGGTGGATTTGATTAGAGATGCCGAACAGAAAGTGAAAGTAATCCGTGAAAGTCTGAAGATAGCCTCCGATCGTCAGAAGTCGTACGCGGATCTGAAGCGTAAGGATATCGAGTATCAGGTGGGTGATAAAGTGTTTCTCAAGGTATCGCCTCGGAAAAAGATACTCAGGTTCGGCCGTAAGGGCAAGTTGAGCCCGAGGTTCATTGGGCCATATGAGATATCCGAGCGAGTCGGTCCAGTGGCATATCGTTTGATTTTGCCCCCTGAACTCGAAAGGGTTCACGATGTCTTTCATGTTTCGATGCTTCGACGCTATAGATCCGATCCATCGCACGTGATTAGTCCATCAGAAATTGAAATTCAAGCTAATATGAGTTATGAGGAAGAACCGATTCGTATCCTATCACGGGAAGTGAAAGAATTGCGAAACAAACGAGTTCCACTAGTGAAAGTGTTATGGCTCAAGCACGGGATAGAAGAAGCTACTTGGGAGACCGAGAACTCTATGAAAGAGCGATATCCAAACCTATTTACCGGTAAGATTTTCGGGGACGAAAATTTCTTAAGTGGGGGAGAGTTGTGACGTCCCTAATTTGACCCTAGTCGGGAGGTGGTGTCGGGACCGTTAAACCGAGTCTTATAAGTAATTAGAAGTTATATTCTATGTTTATGATGTTAGCAAATGCATGTGTGAAAGTTGCATGCATTAATTTGATCATTTCCATGTGAATTTATTTAGATGGACTTATATGAAACATTGTTGAAAGGTGATAGGCCAATCTTCAAAGGTCTAATAGTACATGCATGCAAAAGAATGGTTTTGCATGTCAATTTACCCAAAGAGAGGGAAGTGGCCGCCATGGTGATGAATATATAAAAGAAAACATGTCTTAAACATGTTTTGCTAGTGGTGCATGTGAGAAATAATAAAATAAGAGTATGGAAAAAAAAAATTAATGTTAGTAGGATGAGAAACAAAAAAAAAAGTGTTCATCTTTCTCCATAGCCCTTGGCCGAATATCCTAAAGAAAGAAAAGAAAAAAATTTGTTCATCTATTTTCACTTCTTGGCCGAAAATACTAAGGAAAAAGGGGGAGGATTTTTGCTTCATGCTTGGTTTAGAAGAGATCTAGAAGGAGATTTGGCTAAATTTGCATCAAGATTAAGGTATGTATGAGGTTGTGTTAGGAGTTTCATGCATGTTTTGGTTGCTAACTTGATGTGCATGTTAGCCATGGCTCAAATCCTTGTTATGCCATGGAAATGGTATTTGGCCAAAGTTGTTATGGTGATAAAGCCATTGCATGCTAAGTGTGAAGCTTGATGATGATGCATGCAATGATGGATTGTCTACTCTTGAGTAAGATTTTGAGTTTTCTTTTGTTTAACCATGATTGAAGTTGAAAAGGGCATGATTGTCATATTCGCCATGATGCATTCATGAGCATGGTTCATGCTTCTTGCATGTTAGTTAAAATTTGTGTTTTGGATGGCTATGGACACCTTGAAATTCGCCATGCTCATATATGTATATATATGTTTGCACATGATGCTTTGGTTATGAAGTAAGTGATGAATATGTTTGTTTAAAGAAGAAGATGTTGAAGAATAATTGTGAAATTGTAAGCACATTCGCCTAGCACACATATGAGTGCTTGATGCTATATTATAAGTTTTGAGCTACAATATGCAAAGCATTAACTAGTAAAATGCATGCTGTTTTTGTGTGGTATTAAGTGCATAATTGGCCTCAACATGGACATGTATATTCGGCCTTAGGTAGCCTATTGATGGCCTTAGCTTTTCCTTGATGCTCGAATGAATTGTATTGAATTGCTTGATGTAGTATAAAATGTGCATGACCATTGTGTATTCAAGCTAAAGATCGGCCATATGACCATTTAAACTCCTTGTCATATTCGCCATAAGCTAGCACAATGAGGTTTTAATAAATTGAATTTGTTTGAATTAGCTCAAGAGCTAAGAGGGCCACAATTGGACAAGGGGAAGGAAAAAGTGATCGAATAGCCGTAAAAGCCGTTCGACAACATCCGAGGTAAGTCCTCAAGAAGTGACCTTAATTGAATTATGTGGAATGAAATATGGATGTATTGATTATTGATTTATGTGTGTATGAGTATTCGAATGATACCCGGCTAAGTCCCGAAGGCGATTATGCTAATGATTATAATTGTGTTTGAGCCTTAGTAACGAAAATGAAATATGTATGTCCAATGATTATTGATGTATGTGTGCATGAGAAATTGAATGATATCCGGCTAAGCCCCAAGACAATTATGCTTGAAATTATATCCGGTTAAGACCAAGGCAATTGTGCTAGTGGCTATATCCGGCTAAGACCAAGGCATTCGTATGAAGTCATTCTATCCGGCTAAGACCAAGGCATTTGTGCACATGGTTATATCCGGTTATATTCAAGAATCTTGGGCTGGAGGTGAGTGTTGGTTGCTGTAATAAATTCAATTAGTACGCTCGAAAAGCCCAAAGAATAAGGTACGCTTATATGTGCATTGGAAAGTCGACATGTTTGAGCAACATTCGCTCAATCGACTAACAATTTCAGCTATTGAATTGATCGATACTTTGTGAAAGTATATAATGATGAAGTGTGAAGTAAGAATGATTATGTGAATGTATTGCTTTAATTAAAGCTGATTATATTCCTTGAGACTTACTAAGCATAAAAAAATGCTTACCCGCTGCTTTGGCTCTCTGTTTTATAGATTTCGCCGATAGCAATCGGATTCGGGATCAATAAAGTCAAGTCATCCACACTATCAACGCCTTATTTTGGTATAAATTTTTGGTTGAACTTTGAAATGGCATGTATAGGACTTACCCTTGTTGGTTTAAAAATGTGGTGATGTATATGTATACGGCCATGCGAAAATGGCTCGTAAAAGGAAGCATGGACTTAGACTATTTGTGGTTTGTATGTATATATATGGTGTCATGATGTGATATTGGATTGGAAATGGGAGTGTTGGTCACATGATCAGCCATTGGTATGGTTAAAATGATCATATATGAACCTATGTATGGCAAGACTAGTTGGTTCATGGAGACTACAAAATAGGTAAGACCTACCTTAAAAACAGATGCCGCCAGCTGCAGTGACGTGAATGTGAAAAATCACCAAAATTTGTAGGAATGGTATTAAATAGTGAATAAGCTATGTAAATGAGCCTTGATGAGTCTATTTTCATATGGAAGAAACGAAATGGTCATAGGCATTACATGTTAAGAGATATTAAAGCTATTGTGAGACAGGGCCAGAACGGTTTCTGGGTCCCCTGTCGCAACTTTAAAAATTTACTATAAATTATCCAGAAAGAATTAGGAGTCATGCCTTATATTTAAAGATTCCATTTTGAGTCTAGTTTCATTAGAAACAAACGGCACCAGTATTAAAGCCCTGTACAGAGAGATATTCAAGTTATACCGCGCGAAGGTCAAAGCAGTCGAGCCCTGTAACATGGGTGACTTTAACTAATAAACTGTACCAATTGGCACGACCAAAAATTCTAGAAATAAATCCATGGATGGATATATGAGTCTAAATTCAGGGAAAATTT
The DNA here is from genome assembly GCF_025698485.1 of Gossypium arboreum. Taxonomy (NCBI): domain Eukaryota; kingdom Viridiplantae; phylum Streptophyta; class Magnoliopsida; order Malvales; family Malvaceae; genus Gossypium; species Gossypium arboreum. Next base: position 62,177,478 of record NC_069071.1, read on the forward strand.
ACGAAACCAGTTTCCGAGTTTTGAAACTCGAGATATGATTTTTAAGGCGACGGTGACGCAGTTTTCCAGCCTGACTGGTAATGTCAAATTGGTGGACAAAACATGTGGACTTGGCTTGTTAACCCCTCGTGTCCAACACCGGCGATGGTCTCGGGTTCGGGGTGTTACAGGCTTCTCTTTCTTTGATATGTTGTGTTAATATTGGTCTCACTTGCAATTACACAAGTAATCCTCCATCACTTGTTACACTTAACTATGTGAACAGAGCTCACAGCTCACTCACAAACTGCCTGCTTAGCACATTAGCTCCATATTTTCCTTACTAGAGTGATACTTTATCACACAGTTGTAGTCCTTCAACAACTCTATTCATATCCTTTGCCGTAGATTCAATTCCTTCTGTGTGAGCAAGTACTTGAGACTTTTGTGGCCTATGTAGATGGTACACTTCTCACAATACAAGGAGTGCCACCATTCCTTCTTGCATCAACGCGCATCCTAGCCCCATGTGCGAGGCATCACTGTAAACCATAAACTCCTTCCTTGGTTCTGGTTGAATCAACACAGGTGCTTTAGTAAGGATCTCTTTAAGCTTGTCGAAGCTCTATTGCCTTTCTTCTATCCATGTGAACTCTTTTTTCTTCTAGAGAAACTTTGCTAAGGGTGCTTTGATAATGGCGAACCATTAAAGAAACTTGCAATAATACTATGCTAGCCTTAAAAAGCTTCGTACTTCAGTTACACTTCTTGGTGATCTCCATTTTACAACAACTTCAATTTTTTGGGGGTCTACGAATAATTTCTTCTCTTGTAGAACTTGCAATATAGTTTGCAGATGAGTGTTGTGCTCTTTCTTAGTTCATGAATATACTAGGAGATCATCAATAAACATCACCACACAACGATCTAGATTATCATGGAACACCCGATTCATTAGGTCCATGAAAGTATCAAGTGTGTTTGTCAACCTAAATGGCATCACCAAAAACTCATAGTGCCTATACTTTGTTTTGAATGTTGTCTTCAACACATCAGGCTCCTTCACCTTGAGTTGGTAGTAACCAGATCGTAGATCGATCTCTGAAAAAATTGTGACAACCTTTAGTGAAACAAATTGTCAATTCTTGGCAACAGGTACTTTTTTTATAGTCAATTTATTCAACTGTCTATAGCCGATGCACATCCTCATGCTACCATCTTTTTTCTCCAAAAACAACATTGGCAAACCTCAAGGTGATATATTTGGTCTGATGAAGACTTTATCAAGTAGGTCGTGAAGTTGTATCTTGTCACACCATAAAATAGAGCCTAAGAGTTTTAGGGGTATTTTAGGAATTTTAGCCTTAGAGTGTTCGAAATTTTGTGACATGGCATACTGGGAATTTTTTCAATTATGATTTGTAGAAAATTAAATCAATTTTTGAAAATGAGTTTTAAATACCTTTAATTTTGAAGATAGGAGTGATTTGTAAAAAAGCCAAATTGGGAGTTTTTATGAAGCAATTTAACCACATTTTAAAATCCAAGCTAAATAACCTCTCTTTACCAAGTTATTTAACGTTGTATTTGTCATCCGTTGATTCTCTCTTGCTATTTCAATCAATTTTGAACTCCAATTCCTAATCCTCTTTGATTTCTATCACCCTTGAACCTTAAAACCTCTATAAAAGACCAAGAACAACACCTAAAAATACCATAGTTCCTCAATTGTCAAGTTTTAGGGTTTTTTGGGTTTTCGATCAAACACATAGGTTTGCTCATCTAAGATAACGATTCAATTCCTTATGAGTTTTTAATGTTATCTAGTATTTAAAACTATGTTTTTAGCAGTTAAAACACATGTTATTGATAAAAGCTGAAAATCAGGTCATTAATGGTGAATCTTGAGTTTTTGGGCAAAAATTGATTTTAAAGTGTTTTTCAACTTTTTTAACATAATTAGAATCTTTCTAAAGTTCTTTGAAGTTTCGTTAAGAAATTCTTGAGTTTTAATGAAATTTCATTGTAATGGCCAAAACTTGTTGAAAAATTTTGATACCTTAAAACGCGCAGTTTTGTGAAGTTTAAAGGTTGGGAGTTAGTCATAGATGAATATGTAGATGAAATAAATTCATTTCGTGTGAAAAGATTAAGTGTAGACCGAGATATACGAATCTAAATTTTTCTATATTGAAAGTTTTGGTTAAAAGATAAGGTAGCTTAGGCTTATGTTTGTGATTGTTTTAATGAAGTTGATGATCGATTGTTGAATATGTTTTGTGTGGTTTGTCTTGTTGAAACATCGGAGTTAGTAGGACCTTCAACGAGTAGAAATAAAAGCAAAGAAAAGCTTGTCTAAGTTTTTGGTTTTTGGTAAAAGTGTCTATTTTGGTAAGTGTTTTGGATTAGTACTTCTAGATGATTCATTGTGTAACTGGGAATTTAGAGATAGCCTAAACCCCTGCTCTAAATTTTGAGTGTAAGTGTTCTCGCACCTATGATTAAATGTGAAATATGTTTGCTTGTGAGTTTGTGAAATTGTGAAATTGTGAAATATTAGAGTAATGAATATATATGAGATGCTATAATATAAGCTATAAGCTTGTGATGACCATTGTGAAAGTGAATATGAGGGTATGTTATTCATGCCATGTGACAGTAAATAAGCAGATATGTTGTCATGCCATATATTGTGCTACTAATGTGAATATACAGTGAATATGTGCGAAAAATTGGTAAGTAAATTTGTGATAATAATGTGGATATTTTGGCCTTGTGACCTTATGGGACCATTTGATATAGTTGGCACACTATAGAATTATGAGTACCCACTTTTTCTGTGATATATGTGGGGCGTTGAGGCCTAGGGACAGTTTCAGAGAGATAAAATAAGTAAGCTAAACTCCATTCATCAGGATATGTATATGTAGTGTGTTGGAGAGTGTTAGTTATATGCTTCACTTATGGGACATGTTCAACTCTTTGAGTCATTATGGTGTTATGGGGACCGCATATCCGATGTGTGGTGATAGAGTCCACGTTATGTTTCATAATCTTAAGAGCCAAATTATCATAAAAAGTGACTGAATGTGATTAAATGTTATTGATATATGTTAAAATATATGCTTAAGTATTCATGTGGTTAAAATGTAAATATTCATGAAAGATAATTAAATGTGTAAAATATGGCATAGAAGTAGAAGATATTACAATTATGTTGCATGTCTTCCTTATTGATGCATAATGACTTGTTGACGTAGTGGTTATTCTGAGCATTCACTGAGCTTGTTAAGCTCACTCACTCCTTTTTAACCATTGCAGATAAGCAGTAACGGTTTGAGCGATGTGGCCTTCAAGGGAGTAATCCGAGCTGATTATTTAGCTTCTATTAATATGTGTTATATGGTTATTTATGTTTGGGGAATAAAGGCAATGTGTTAGGCCAATGTGGTAGATTTTATATATGTTATACTAAGTCAATTTTTGGGTTGGTTGCATGCTATTTATGTTTAGAGGTTTGTGTAACAGCCCAATTTCGGTAAAATCGGAACAGTGGTTTTGGGACCACAAATTTAAGCCAAAAATAAAATTTGTTTTTATTTTATTATATGATCCGTATTATATCAAAATGTCATGTGAAAATTTTGATAAGAAAATCTTACCGATTATGTGTTTAATTACGGGAAGGACCAAATCGTATAAAATGCAAAAGTTGGATTCTTGTAGCTAGAACGATCAAATAGCAATGGTATTCAAAACTTAAGGTCCTTATATGGTAATTAGACCATTAAAGAAAGTATGTAGATATTTTGGTATGACTCATCCATGGAAAAATTAAAAAAAGAAAGGCTAAGGACTAAAATAGAAAGATGAAAAGTTATTAAATGATAATTTAATTAAATGAAAAAGAAAAAAATTTCATATCATCTTCCCCAAATATTTCTATGGAACCCCTAGGTGAGAGGAAGAAGACTTATCAAGCTTATTTCGGTAAGTAATCAAGCCCTGTTTTTAGTAATTTTTATATTTTTGAAACCGGGATAGTTTAATCTATCTATTTGGGGATCAAAGTATGAAATTTGGGTCATGTATGAGTAGGCTAGAAATATGAAATTTATGATAGAGAATGAAAGGTTCTTGATAGATAAACAACTTTTACAAAGCAATTTTTGATGGAAACTTGATTTAGGGACTAAAATGAAAAAAGTGATAAAATCCATGGAAAATTTTGAAATTTGTGAAATGTATGTGCTGTAAATGTAGTATATAAATTTTAGATAGGCTTGAAATAGGGAGTAAATTGCATAAATTTCATTTTCGAGCCTAGGGACGAAATGGAAAATTATGGAAAATTTAGGGGCACAATGGTAATTTTGGCTAGGATAAAAATTGAGACCACTTGAATGTAAAATATGATAAATTGATGTCAAATATACTCGTATAGATCTGGATAGACCAAATTCGGAGCTAGAACGAGGAAAAGAGGAAAACATCAGATTAGTAGATTTTTCATACACGAACATTTGTCGAGGTAAGTTCGTGTAACTAAATTGTGTTTATTTACATGCTTGCATTTAATGTGTTCATGTAAATTGTATAAATTTTATAAATATGTGAAATGATTTCATATCCGATCAAGCCCGATAAATAAAAATGTTAAATTAAATGAAAGTGCCCGATCAATTATAATGCCCGACAAATGATAAATGATAAAAATGTTAATTTTATGCTTTAGTTGAATGTGAACATTTGAAGTGCATAAATGCATAAATATATGAAATTGGCCACATGCTTGATAATGCTTGAATGATGCTAAATTCCATTTGAATAAATGGAAAATTCAATGGATATGTGATTTCCCGAAATGAATAAGGTCCTGCATTTGTTACGGACGAGATTTATCTTAGACAAGTAATCCTATTGGTCTTATGATAGAAAGGATTTAGCCCAGACGGGTAATCCTGTTATAAGTCCTCTCGAGCATATGTTATGGATTGGATTTAGCTCAGACGTGTAATCTAGATCAAGCTCCATAGAGCATATGTCATAAAAAGGATTTAGCCTGGACTGGTAATCCTGTTGTATATATATGTGCCTCGAGAATGTACTCTCTAAAATAGTACCTATAGGTACCATTGGACATGAATTGAAGGATTCTGATTCGTACACCTCGAGTGTACTAACTGCGTATCCATCGATATTTCAGTTAAATTCAACGGGTAAAAGTTCTTGACATGAGAAGATATGAATAAGAAATGAGTTATTACACATATTAGCCTGAAATACATGAAAATGATGATACGTGATAATTGATATACGAAAATATGAAATGATGATATTGTACATAGAATTTATTTGATGAGTATGTATATCCTTGATTCTAGAAACGTGACCTTAATGTTCTAAGTAATATGAGTAAAGTTTTGATATGAAATGATCTGAACTCGAAATGAACTATTATGTAATTTTACTTGAAATAATGAGTTGAATTATGCATGTTGAACGAATACATGTTGTGGAAAGCATATGTGCTTGGAAACTTGATTGTTGTTGAGCGCATATATGTTTTGATGCTAATATGGAATATATGACTAACAAGGGTAATGAGAATGTGTGTAGGGCTTGAGATCAAACTAATTGATTATGCCTTACATAGTTACCTCAAAATAGAATGAATGGTAAGTTAAGTATCATGTTATACGACCTTACTAAGCATTTTATGCTTACTTAGTTTTATTTCCCTATTTTAGAGTAAATCGGAAGCTTGTTGGATTGGAAGCTTGGTGGAGATCACTCACACTATCCATCGGCCCATGCCGGTACAATATGGTAAATCAATTATGGTTGTAATGGCATGTATAGGATATATTGGCCATATTGGAATGCAAGTGTAAATGAAGTGTAATAGCTCGATTTAGACCCTAGTCAGAACAGTGGTTTTGGGACCACAAATCCGAGTCTTAAAAATATTTTAATATTATTTTTCGTGCTTAAAATATGTGAATTAATATCTGTGAAAGTTTCATATGAAAATTTTATCATTTATGTGTTTAATTTGGTAAAAGGACCTAATTGTATAAAATGTAAAAGTTTCTTACCATATGTTAAGTGTGCCTATTTGTTATGTCTTTGTAAATGAGAAGTCCTTATGTTGAGAATAGACCATTTGAATAATGGATGGACATATGGTATTAATTAAGGGCAAAATTGGTATTTGGTAATTAAAGTTATATTTAATAAACCAAAGTGAAAAATTAGACCATTAACATCCATGTTGGTCGAATATATCAAAGAAAAAGAAAAAAATACAAGCTTAGGGTTTTGACACTTTGATTGGTGATTAAGGTATGGATTTTGTTCGGTTTTTGATAAATTTCTACGTTTTTGTGATTGTTGCTTAGTGTTCTATCAAGCCCATGTCTCAATTTTTGATTTTGTAGATGATTTTGAGTTATGCCATTGATGAAATTGTAAGCTTTCTGAAGTTAGTTGATAGAAAATGAAGGATATGTGTTAGGTTAATATATTTTGTCTTTGAATTTTTGATGAATTTGAGTAATTTGGGCTAAATTGTAAAATTGAGATTTTGAGGGACTAAAATGTGAAATAAACGAAATATGTGGGCTTATATGAACACTATGAATATTTGGCCAAGTATGTGAAAAAGGAAATTTTGTGTATTTTGTGATTTTGTGAAGTAGGGACTAAAGTGTTAGACTGTGAAAATGTGAGAGCTAATTTGTAAAATGCCCTAAATGTGTATATGGATTGATTTGAATGAATGTGTGATTGAATAAGTCAAATTTCAATGTGTTTAGATCAAGAACCAAAGAAAACGAAATTAGACAGGGGAAAGTCGAAAGTTGTCGAGTAGTCGATTCCGTTCATTCAAATCTGTACGAGGTAAGTCGATATACAAATAAATGTATTTGAATTGATTTATTCATGCTTAAATGATATTGAAATTATAGAAGCTGATTATTTAAAATTGATAAAGTTCCGATAATGTGACGACATCCAAAAAGCCTTGTAAGAACCATAGGAATAGTTAGGATACATATGCCATGACATAAGATTTCCGATATGTGATTTCGTGTAAGACCACCTTTCAAACGTTGGCGTCGACTTATGATTTATGTGTAGGACCATATCTAGGACATCAGCATCATATTTGATTTCGTGTAAGACCCTGTCTAGGACAGTGGCATTGATATTTATTACATGTAAGACCACGTCTGGAACGTTGGCATTGTATGAGCTTTTTGAGCTATCCGAGTATCCTTATTGATTCTAAACAGTTCAATGGGCATTTTGAGAAAATGGATGACTATGTGAATGTGTATCCGATTTAGGTACGTTTGAATTGTATACCATGTTTGAGAATGAAAGGTAAGTACATGTACCATTGTGAACATATGATATAAGTATGAGTTGATGAGATATGATATATATATATATATATATACGTGAATCATGATTAAATGAACTATAAGAGAAATATGGCTATGTGAATGTATTTTGCCTTGAGTTATATGAATGAATTGATCTAGATTGATGTTATGTGTTAAGTTTATTCGTATATGGCTTACTAAGCTTTTGAAAGCTTACTTTGTGTGTGTTTTCAATTGTGTTATAGATGTCGAAGCTACCGGAAGCTTAGGGATCGTCGAGGATCATCACCACACTATCGAACTTCATTTTGGTACATTTTGAAAATGTGTATATTGAAGTATGGCATGTATAGGCTAGAAGTATTTCAATATGTTTTTGAGTTGTGAATATTAGCCATGTGATATGGCTTAGTTTTGGTTGTGATTATGAATGATTTTTGGTTTAAATTATGTGATGCAATATTGCTAATATGATGTGTTCTTGGATGGCCAAAGAGAATTGGTCAATTTGGTAAGATTATGGTATGTGTTTTTTTTTTTTTGAGGAATTGATAAGTTCATGGTATGAGATTGAATGAAGTGTATTGAGGTTATGAAATATATGTTTTGGTATGATTATAACTTTTGATATAGCATGATTTGGTATGGATTAAAAGCATAGAATTTGTTGATAATGATATGGTATGAATGATGAATGTTTTGGTTGAAAATTTGGTACAAGAAGTTTTAGTTTTGGTGCTTGTAGGGAGGACCCTTAATGGGTGGCAAATTGGCCTTGTAGATGGCCTATTTTTGCCCACACGGGTAGGGGCACGAGTGTGTGTCTTAGCCATGTTGTTTGAGGGCCATTTTGAAATGAGCCTGAGTAGACCACATGGTGCACATGCACGGGGCGTGTGATAGTCTGTGTGGCCAAGTCAGTTTCAAGCACAAGCTAGACGCACGAGCGTGTCTTGTGGTCATGTGGACAAGTCAATATGTATGCCCTGTTTTGCCACAGCCTAAACACATGGGTGTGTCTAATGTCGTGTGAGGCATACAATCTGTTCACATGGGCATGTAACCTTTATAACTTTGAAAAATTTTGTATGTGCTCAGTTTAGTCCTGACCCTTTTCTAAAGCATGTTTAAGGTCTCGTTTACCTATATAAGGGACTCTGTAATGATGTGTGACTATGATACTATGATGATTGTGAAATGAATGCGAAATATTCTGATATGTCCAGTAATGCCTCTTAACCCTAGTCTGGCTATGGATACGGGTTAGGGGTGTTACATGAAGTTTGTAATCTAGCCATTGGAATGGCTAGTATTGGTTTGTTTAAATATACTTGCAATGTCAAACTATGGTAGCTACATATATGTTAAGTAGTTGATCAAATCATGTTTAATACATGGATTGAACTAAGGTAACATTGTAGACATGTATGCATGAAATGATATGCCATGATGAATGATGGAATTTGCTTGATTTGAATGCTTGAAATTGTTGGTATTTGGATGTGTGATTCAAGTGCAGGTCATGGGTGTGATTTTGGGTGATAAATGAAATAAGAAATGGCTTTATTTTGTCCACATGGGTAGACACACGGGCATGTGTCTAGACCATGTGTGACACACGGCCAGGTAACATGGGCATGTAGTTACATGTAGTTAGGCCGTGTGTCCCCTGCACCTTAATTTTGAGAAACGGAATGCTCAGAATTGAGCACGCGGGCAAAGACACAGGTGTGTGTCTCAGCCGTGTGTGCTACATGGCCTAGAACATTGGCGTGTGTCTTGGTCGTGTGAAACCTGCACCTAATTTCGAAATGAATTAATTGACCACAAGGCCTAGAACACGGGCGTGTGGCATGGCCATTTGCACAAGTCAAAGAGTTACACAGCCTCCAGCATGGGTGTGTCCTAGGGTCACACGGGCGTGTCCCTTGGACCACACGGGCATGTGAGCCTTGCACCTTGGAAAAATTTTGAAATGTCACGAAAAATTCTCAGAGTTCCCGATTAATTCCCGACTTGATTCTAATGCTCGTATTGGGCCTCGAGGGTCCAATTAAGGGACGTTTTCAATGATCTTGGTTAATGAAAAGTAATTTACAAGAAATATCTAAAAGTTTTTCGGAGGTTCCCGGTAACACTCCATAACCCTGTTCCGGTGACAGACACGGGTTACGGGTGTTACATATTGGGATTGCTATGTCAGATATTTTGATGTTTCTTTAACTAGGTGAATGAATCATGTTATTTAGGATTAAGTTTGAATGGTTTGAATGTTGATGTATGTTGAGAATTTATTGAATGTTGATGTATGTTGAGAATTTGTAGTCTGGACCAGAGGTATCGATATTTGGTTTGAAAAAACGATACCTTTGTAACTTCAAAAGTGCATGGAGTCAGAATGTAGATTTGGTATCGATACTCGGGGTATATTTATCGATACCTTGTAAAAGGCACCAATAGTTTTCGATGTTTGGGAATTTTGGTGAGAAACATAATACAAGTCTGGTATCGATTTTTCATGTGGTATCGATACCACTTAAAGAAAATATCATACCACTCCTTTATTATCGATACCTATGTATCAATTTTGGGAAATTTTGTTAAATGGACCTTATGCATGTTTAATTATTATTTTAAGACTATTTGATGTACGATTAGCATGTAACATTGATAACTAACAAGTATAATTGACTTTAAACCTATACGAATACTAAAATGGAATACATTTCGTTTAGAATGAATGTTTACTTGTTGTATATGACATGAGACAGTGGTGTGGCATCTCATATTCGGGCTTGGTGACCAGGCCGAGTATAGGGTGTTACATATCTTCAATTCCTTAAGCTATTTGGGCGTTATGCAATATGGTGTGATAGATACTGGTGAACTACCAGGATATAGTTCAATGGAGAACTCCACTTTGCATTCTAGAGGTAACTCAAGTAACTTATTAGGAAACACATCAGGAAATTCTATCATAGTTCACATCTAGTGAACCCCTTTCGCTTTATCCTACGAACCCCTCACCAATGTGAGATAAACTTTGCATCCTTTTCCTAGCAATTTTTCTGCTTTCATCGTTAAGACCGCATTAAACATAAACTGAGCTTGCTTACCAACCACCACAACTTCTTTGCCTTTGTTGCTTCGTAAAGTGACTCTTTTTCAGCTCAATATCAATTTTGACTTTATGCTTAATCAACCAATCTATTCCCAAAATCACGTCAAACCCCTAGAATGGCAACTCCATCATGTCTACATAGAAAACTTGACCTTGAATCATTAGTGGACACCTACGATACACTCTATTGACCAACACATTATCTCCAAATGAACTAGTGACAGTCTCACCCTTATATCTATGGTTTTGACTAGAATTCCTAATTCACTAGCTAGTTCCCTCAAAACACACAAGTGTGTGGAATCAGATTTAATCAGGGAAAATAAAGGAATAGTTCACTGAGTGAAGGTACCTGTAATGACATCAGTGGCCCTTTCTCATGGGTTTCTCTCACATTATAGACTTGTGCGAGGTCTTCTATCTCATCTTTGGTCACAAAAGTGTGAGCTAAAGTCTGTTGCCCATTCACCTTCACTGTCTCTTTCTCTTCCATGAACCCCTGTTCGCACTTGAGTAGGGGTCTCACTCTATACTTGCGGTCTTTCTTGCTTGTTTCGGCAATCTTTAACCAAGTGTTCCTTGGATTCGCACTTGAAACAACCCTCAGTAGTCTTATGAAATTCTCCAGGTTGTCTTCAATCACAATGCTCGTAAAATGGCCAGCTCACAGTTTTGTGCTAATCCTCCTTTCCATCCCTAGTGCTGTTCCTTTATCGTAGACAATTTGTCCTGAATCTTCGCTTAACATTCTTGCCTGAATTTTGGGAGTCACGATCCCTCTTGGACACTCACCCAGAAACTTGCTTCCTAGCTCAACCTCCAGTTCGCGGAGCCTTAACCTCCTCAATAACTTTGGCTTTTTTGACTAACTTGTCGAAGTTCGCAATATTGTGACAGGTAAAGTTTGATATCACAATGTATACCAAATTGAAACCTCTAGCAATGATCCTTCTCTTGCGAGACCGTCTCTACTGTGTACTGGCTCAATCGCACAATTAGTCACAAATAGCTCGTTTTGCACAAGGTTGATGAATTCATGCTTGCAAGCTTTCAAATACTGCTCACCCATGAATTTCTTCTTCAAAGTTCCTAAGAAAAACTCCCATGTCAACTAATTCCTAGCAGTTCCTACTTCAAGGTATTCCAACAAAGATGGGTTTCATCGATAAGTAAGGACATACTGCATCCTAGCTTTTCATCATCAGAACACACCATTAGCTCAAGGATTTTCTCAACACCTTCAACCTAATACTCAGCTTTTGTATGATCAAATCTTATAACACCATGAAAATCTTTACCAACAAGAGTTCATAGACGCTCTAGTGGTAGATCCACGGTTCGCGGGTGCAATGTTGGTCCAAACAACTGATAAATCTTGAAAAGAATTATATTTTATAGTTTTGAACCTAGTTAATTGCCTGTACTTAAGTATATCTAGTTGCATTTTAGGACATTTCATTAGTATTTTTAGCATTGCATTAGAACTTGGGTTGCTTTTAAATATTAGTTACTTTTAATTGCTCATGAAAGGGTTGTGTTTTATGGTATTGACAGGTGCAAGATGAACAGCAAGAAATAAATGAGTGAAATTTTGTCAGGGCAAAAGGGTGGTCAGAGATCCTTAGGCAAATTAGAAGGATGTGGCTGAATAGAGATTGGAAGGGGAAAGATGCAGGCAACCCTTTTCAACCACCTCAGGACACTGCGCACTGGAAACACAAAAGTATACTTTCTTTTTCATACCCTTTTTAACTCAAATTCATACAGTTTCGGTGTAATTCTTGTTGAAAATACAATATAATTATAAAATGATTAAATTGTATTTAAATTATTAACATATTTAATTTTAATTAATTTTATAATTAATTTTTATAAATTTTGATTTATTTTTGACAGATTTGCACAAAGGGTGAAAATTAGCTCAGTAGACACTGTTAGAAGCACAAAACTGGGGAGCATTTTTGAAGCATCGAGGCTAATTAATTTTTCAACCTATGACATTCAAAATTACGAATATTAATTCATAATATAATTAATTTTAATTTTAATCCAATTTATTTTAGGTTAAATAATTATTATTAATTAAATTATGAAAGGAGGCCCAGTTGTGCTGAACCAAGAAAATCGATCCAATCAAGAAAAAGGGCTACCCAAAACCATCCAACATCCTGACCCAATCAGCTCAAATTAGCTAATTATTTGACTTGCAAATCAGCCCTTGAAGTTTCCTTGAAATTGTATTCAAACCTGTCCATTTATCAAGCTTTTGTAGATTTGCCCCGAGCTAAATTTAGCAACTTTGAAACATTCAAACATGCCACATGTGTGGCCGGCCAAGGGGGGCCTATGGCTGCTGATTTTTTTGCTATTTTTAGCATCCAATACCACCTAAAAATACCCCCTTTACAACTCATTCCACACACCTCTCACACCTTTCATTCTTCACTCCTCTCTCATTTTTTCTCTTCCAAACCTTCCTTTGTTTTCCACTTTTCCCTTCCATTCCCTTGCCGATTTTCCCTGTTGGAAAAGATACCTTCAACCACCATCGATAGTAGCATTCAATTGATTGTAGAAGCCTCAGTTTAGTAAGAATGAGTGGAGAAGAAGGAGAGGAGCAAACTAGTCAGACTTCTGAGAAACAAGAGATTTGATTCTAGTTTCCTATCATTTAACTTTTATTGTTGTTGTTATAAACATGTCTATGAATATTTGTTATGTTTATTTTTTCTTAATGTACCATCCCCAAAATGGGGGTTTAGTAGAACCGGGTTGTGAATCAAGAGAGAGTGGTGATGCCTTAATTTTTGAGGTTATCTATGCATTTTTAGGACATAAATGAGGTAGTAGTTTCTTGGTTAAGTTTTAGTGAAATGTTCCTTGAAACCCAAGTTAAAATCCATTCCCTCACACCGTTTTTATTATTTTGCAAATTTTTCCTTAAACCCTAGTTTGTGACATGTCTTATTTTTTAAAATAAATATTTCAAAATTATATGAAGAATGAGTTATTAATTTGATGGTTAAACATTAGTGAATTTATCCACGAGGTCCTAATGTCGAGACCATTTTTAAATCGAGTTTTTGAAAATGGGAATCGACTTTAAAAAATGAAAACAGGAGTCGCCACCAATCTTTTTAGGTGCGATTGGATCACCTTTAAAACATTTTGTTTTAAAATCATTAGTTTTGGTCTACGAAATTAGAAATGGGTTCGAGAGCTGGTTACGTACGATGAAGGGTTATCACCCTCGTAACGCCCAAAAATTGGTACCTATTTGATTATCAAGTGTCTTTAATGTCGGAGATTCAAAAATTTTAAGATGCCATCCCTTTTAGAATATTTTGATTTTTTGTAAATTAGAGTTCACTCGTATCAAAGTATTGACACTAAGTTAGCTTTTTAGAAATCCCCATCTCGAAACAACAAAACGCTACATCCAATAAGTTAGGACATATTGCTTTGCAATTCCAAGATAGTTGCTCACGTTTTGCAAACATTTAAAAACTAAGAAGGGTACTTGATTATTCGAACTTAACGAGAAAAGTTGCAACCCAATAAGTTAGGGCACTACTTTCTCGAAATTTCCAAACACCAAGCATTGCCTTTATATTTTTTGAAAACTTTGGGGCCTTAAAATGATGCGTGGGGAATTGTATTGTATTATAAATCATGCATAGTAACATATTATTGTAGTAGGTAAATAATACATGCATTTAAACAAAATGATGGCAATAATATAAAGGTCTTGCATTAGATACATACATATAAAAATCATATATACATGGCAAACATTAACAATATACATACAAAGATATATATAGCATGTATTGAGAATGAATAAACAAAACATACAAACATACACAGAATACATATACAATGCATGATATACAAAAAGAGTAATACAATATCAATGTTCATGTTCATGAACTGTAATATCGAATATAAAATAACATATAACACATGATACATAATATAAAAATACATAAAAGAATTAATAAATATAAAATACAATATAAGGTGAATAATTGTTAACAAAATATACATATAATAACAATATGATATTTAATAATAATTTTAAAATAGTATTTGATTATACAATATATAATATATAATAATGTAATTTAAAAATATGTTGTTTTAAAAATAATGTATAAGAAAAATACTTTTAATGTAATTTTAGCATAATAAGAAATTAATGATGAAATATATGTATTATAATATTATAATATCTTCAAAATATATAACAATAGAGTATAAGTAAAATAATTATTAACATATGAATAAAAATAAAAAATTTGTAATAGTATAAAAATAGCTATAACTTATAATATGAAAGTGTATATATGTACAAATAATATATAATATGTACAAATAATTAATAAAAATATATATAGATAATAATGTAAAATAATAATAATTTGTGTAAAATAATATATAATAAATAATAATATGAAATAGTATATTATTAAAATGTAAAATAATAGAATAGTATAAGGATATATGAACATTATGTGATAAAAATATACTATAATAAATAATAAGTAATGATATATGTTAGAATATATGTATTAACATAACAATAGAAAAAAACATGAAATAGTATAATATAATAACATATAACTAATAATTATAAAATATATTATATGTATACTTATAATAAAATAATAAAAAAATAGGTTATAAATAAATTAAAATGGGTAAAAGGACTAAAATTAAATATAAACAAAAATCAATGGCTATTTTTAAAAAAAAACTGAGATCGGGCCTAATTGAAACGGCGATTAAAATCTTAGGGACTCATAAGGAAAATTTCCCTTGTCCCTAAACGGCGTCGTTTTAATCCAAGACATAAAACATTTACTACAATGACTAAATTAAAACTGAAGCAGAATATCAGGGCTAAATCCTAATAAAATAAAAACAAAATTGTAAATAAAAAGGGTAGAGGGACTAATTGGGTAATTATCCCAATCTTCAAAAACACGCGGATCCTCCCTGGGTTATCGGGTCAACACGCGGATCCTCAGGTCTTAAAACGATGTCGTTTTAGGCTTATTGACTTAAGCCAAAACGGCACCGTTTCTTCCGAGCTATATAAGTTAAATTTTAAGCTTTAAAAATCATTTTACACCATTCTTTAAAAAAAAAGTTCGAAACTCTCTGAATAGGGGAAGAGAGAGAGGTCTGGTTTTGGCCTTCGCCCTTCGACCAATTCAACCACACGCGCTACATGCGCCGATGCGAACACCGCCCCACATGGTGGTCGGAGGGTTAAAAACCCTCGTCCTTCCACAGGTAACCCCTTTTTCTTTTAAATATTACTTTTTTCTTTAAAAACGATTTATATATTCATGAAAAAAAAGGGAAAACAAAACAAGAGAAAAAAAAAAAGAAAAATAATCACCTTCTGAAATTTTATTGCAAAGGTTTGGTGTACAATGCCTTTTTTGTGATGTGTTTTCCTATGCCTCTGTATATTAGATTTTTTCTATGTATCTCCTTTACAGATTTGCGATAAGCTTTATAGCTTTAAACTACTGTCTATTTTGGAAGGAAATCGGAGTATTTCTTTCCATTTCCTGTTCTAGTATATCTACTGCCCTTTTTGTTTTGATTTCTTTCCTTTCCTTGCTCTGCCCTTTTTTGTGTATCTGTTGTTTGTTTCCTTTTCTTGCAGGTGACTCGGGAAGATTTCGGTGGCTGGGCTTACTGTCATGGATTCGAATCTCGGAAGATACCCATTTGTGCACTGATGACCACGAGATAGCCTCTTTTACGGGGATATCGGCGTCAACGGAGGTACCCAGGTCGGAGGTGAGGCCTGAGATCATGGCGCTGAACGGTCGTGAGAGGGACAAGCTATCGGACAACGCATTGATGGCGCGCCAGTGTGCATTGATGGCCTCGATTTGGGGAGTTGAACAGATGCTCCCCAAGGCTTCCAAAAGCTGCTACGATGCTGTAGTCTTCAGGAAACCCTAGGGTTTCTTGTTTCCTAAAGTCTCTTGGGCTTTTGGGCCATTTTGATTTGGGCTTGGTATTCTGTTTGGGTCAAGGGTGTAAATGGGTCTGCTAGGTGTAACGGGTCTATTTGGGTTTGGGTTTAGGCTAGTTGTGTGACAGCCTTAAAACGACCCTAGTCGGAATGTGGTTTCGGGACCATAAAACCGAGGCACAAAAATAGTCTAATATTCATTTTGATGCCTATGATATGTGTTAATTCGTGTGTGACTTTTTGATGATTTGATTTAGGGTTATAAATGTGAATTTCACTAAAAAGGACCTAGTAGTAAACTTTGAAAGTAGGATAGGAAATGTGTGATGACTAATTAAAGCATGCATGCAAAACAATGGTCTTGCATGTCAAATACCCTCTTTTATAAGTGGTGGCGGCCATGACAAGGAGGATGGGCAAAACATGTCATAGACATGTTTTGTTGGTGCAATATGGGAGGAAAAATTAAACTAAGGTGAGGAATAAAGAAATGAAAAAAAAAGAGAGAGGTGTGATTCCCCCATTGCCGTGAGTTGAAGGAAAAGAAAGAAAAAAATTGTTCATCCTTTCTTTGAGCCAAAACTAGGAAGAAAATACAAAGAGAAAAGAAAAGCTTCATCCTTTGGTTCTTCTTGGCGGTTTGAAAGGAGAAAAGTTGAAGATATTCTACCATATTTGCATCTAAGTTAAGGTAAGTTTGATGTTGTGCCATGAGATTCAAGCATGTTTTAGTAGTTAGCTTGAGTTCTAACTAGCCCATGGTTCAAATCTTCACTATGTCATGGAGATAATGTTTGGCTAAGGTGGATTTGTGGATGTCATTTGCATGCTAAAAGTAAAGCTTGTAATGATGCATGGTATGGTGTTGTATGGCATTCGCCATGGTAGGAAGTAAAAGAAAACTATGGTCGTTGTTCATGTTATTTGAATGAGAAGTGCTAGTAAGGTGAAGTACAAATGTTAGTGTTTGATTTACTAGTGTATATGTGCGTATTAGCCTAGTTTTGAACTTGAAACAAAATGGTGTTTAGTCGATACAAGCGACCATACTTGTAGAATGTATCAAGTGTTGAAATCGGCCTCAACATAGATGTGTATGTTCGGCCACATGAACGAGTACTTATGTTGATGTGTATATTCGGCCTTAGGTAGCCTATTGATGGCTTTAGCTTGACTTAGAAATTCGGCTAAGGGGGAAATATTAGCTAGTATGTTGAATTCGATTTGTGATTTCGTACACATGTGACTCTAATGTCTAATGGATATATGGGCTAAGTACCTTGAGCTTCTCTTTGATGTTTGAATGAATTGTATTGAATTGCTTGATGTAATTAAAAATGTGCATGACCATTGTGTATTCAAGCTAAAGGGTGGCCATATGACCATTTAAACTCCTTGTCATATTCGGCCATAAGCTAGCATAATGAGATTTTAATAATTTAAATTTGTGTGAATTAGCTCAAGAGCTTAGAGGACCACCGTTGGATAAGGGGAAGAAAAAGTGGTCGAATAGCCGTCGAAATCGTTCGGCCACGTCCGAGGTAAGTCTTCGAGTAATGACCCTACTTGAATTATATTGAATGATTTGTCATATTATGGCGGATAGCCGAATGTGCGTAGGGACTACGTTGTAAAGTTAATTGAAATCATGCTCTTTGTGTGTGGCTATTGAGCCGAAATTGGAAAGGTTTGATAAATGTTTTGTGTTTGAGCCTTAGTAACGAAAATGAAAAATGGATGTGTCGTGATTATTGATATATGTGTGCGTGAGCAATTGAATGATACCCGGGCTAAGCCCCGAAGGCATTTATGCTAGTGAGTATATCCGGGTTAAGACCAAGGCATTTGTGCGAAGTTGCTACATCCGGTTAAGACCAAGGCATTTGTGCGAAGTTGTTTTATCCGGCTAAGACCAAGGCATTTGTGCGAAGTTGCTATACCCGGTTAAGACCAAGGCAATTGTGCTTGTGGTTATATCCGCTAAATTCAAGAAACTTGGTTTGAAGGTGAGCGTTTTGTGCTGCAATAAATTCAATTAATACGCTCGAAAAACCCAAACGATAAGGTACGTTTGCATGTGCATCGGAAAAGTCGATTCGTTTGAAATAGTATTCGTTCAATCGACTAACGAACTTTCGGCTCTTAGATAGGTTTATACCTTGTGTGTGTATATGTTGATGAAGTGTGAAGTAAGTATGATTATGAGAATGTGTATTACTAAAGTGATCCATTTAGCTATGTGAATGTAATACTTTAGTCAAAGCTGATTTCATTACTTGAGACTTACTAAGCATTAAAATGCTTACCCCGTTGCTTTGGCTCTCTGTTTTATAGATTTTGCTCGTTAGCTATCGATTCGGGATCACCGAAGTCGAAGTCATCCACACTATCAAAGCCCCCTTTTGGTACAAATTTTGGTTGAACTTTGAAATGGCATGTATAGGACTACTTTTTCGTTTGTTGGTCATAGACCCCTTTGATTTTGTATAAATTTGAATAGCCATGCGAAAATGGCTTATATACACTTTGGCATGGTATCATAATCATTTTGTATGTTGTTCATTAAGAGGTATGGAAATGTTTGGAAACGATTAGCCATTGGAATGGTTAATCATGATCATTCCTTGTGCCATGTATGCTAAAAGGGCTAGTTGAATCAAAGAAATTATGAAGTAGGTAAAGGTTACCTTAAAAACAGATGCTGACAGCAGCAGTGATGTGGATGTGAAAAATCACTAAAAATAGTATGAATGGAATTAAATAGTGAATAAATTATGTAAATTAACCTTGATGAATATACTTTCATATGGAAGAAACGAAATGGTCATATGAGTTATATGTTAAGAGATATTAAAGTTCTCGTGAAATAGGGCCAGAATGGTTTCTGGATCCCGTGTTCCGACTTTGGAAATTCATTGTAAATTAACCAGAGATAATTAGTAGTCATGCCATATATGTATAGATTACTCTTTGAGTCTAGTTTCTATAGAAAGAAACGGCATCAGTATTGAGGCCCTGTACAGGGAGATATCCAATTCGTAATGCGTGAAAGTCAGTGTAGTCGAACCCTGGATTAGGGGAGAATTTAACTAATAAACTGTACTAATTGGCCTGACCAAAAATTCTAGAAAAAAATATGTTGATGGAGATATGAGTCTAGTTTCAGGGAAAAATTACAAAACTTATTTTTGATCTTTAAAACTCAAGATATGATTTTTAAGGTGACAGTGACGCAGTAACCAGCTAGTCTGGAATTTTTTTTTATGGACTGTGAAAACAATTAAGTCTGTGTGCACCTTGTGTTCGACTCCGGTAACGGACTCGGGTACGGGGTGTTACAATTTTATTGGTATCAGAGCTACGATTTAGTCGATTCTAGGACTACCGTAATGCGTTTGGGTCTAGCTATACATGCCATTTTATGTGATTATTTGATAGTGTGGTGATTTCTGACGTTTGAATTTGTGTTTATTTATAGTAATGGATCCCGATCCCAACCGAGCGATAGCTGATGATGTGGTGAGTGTGGCGCCTGCTCCCGCACAAGGGACAGCGCCGGCAGACTCTCAACCTGTTGCTAGCAATCTGAATGATGAGGCTAGGTAAGCTTTCTATAGCATGATGAATGATTGGTTCAACCAATACATTCGAACTAACACTACTGCTCCACAACCTCCATTCCCGACTAATACAACCCCAAGACCTACAATGCCTCCCAGAATCGACCAAATAAGGTCCAATAAGACCCCAGTTGACTGAATCCCAATACATGGGGCTACTGAATTTAAAGCTACGGATAACGACGATGCCGAGCAAGCTGAATTTTGGTTGGACAACACTATCCGGGTACTCGATGAGCTATCTTGTACACCCGATGAATGCCTAAAGTGTACTATCTCCTTGCTACATGATTTTGCCTACTATTGGTGGTGTACTCTGACTTCTGTTGTGCCCCGAGAGCAAGTAACTTGGGAGTTTTTCCAAACTGAGTTTCGGAAAAAGTATATCAGTCAGAGATTTATGGATCAAAAACGGAAGGAATTTCTTGAACTTAAACAAGGCTCCATGTCGGTTACCGACTATGAACGAAAATTTGTGAGGCTTAGCCGGAACGCGCGAGAATGCATTTCTTCGTAAGTCGTGATGTAAACGCTCAAGATGGACCGAATGATGATATAAAGCTGTATGTTGGCATTTTGGAAATCCGAGAGTTTGTGGCTCTTGTCGAGCGAAAGGCAAAACCGAGGAGCTCAAGATGGAGAAAAGAAAAGTGAAGTGGGAGCAAGGGAGTTTCAGAAGAGGTCTTGGGAAGCCCTTCCCACACTCATCAAAGAAATTTAGAGATGGCTTAGGCCGGTCTAGAGACACTTCGGCTTTTCTAGACGAGATCGCGATCGACCCCTGTGACCACACGAGTCACTTGATCGCCATGGTGGAAATGATCGTCGAGAGAGAACGGAGTGCCAGATTGTGGCAAATGGCATTCTAGAAGTTGTAGATTCCGTGACCGCCTCCTGTTACAAGTGCGGATCGTTGACCACTTCATTAAAGATTGCCCAAGGTTGTCTCGAATGAATGTAGATCGAGTGGGAACCGGGCGCTACCACTACTCGAGGTAGACCATCTAGAAATACGGGCAATGCTAGTGGTGGTCGAGAGGATCTAGAGATGCTACGACCAGATCCGAGGCTCAAGCGCTCTCTGCTAGGGCTTATGCCATACGCCAAGCGTGAGGATGCTTCCTCGCCAGATGTTATTACCGGTACTTTCACTCTCTTTGATACTAATGTGATTGCTTTGATTGACCCCGGTTCTACTCATTCTTATATATGCAAAACCTTAGCATCCAAAGAAGACTTTACCTATTGAGTCTCATCGAGTTCGTAATTCGGTGTCAAATCCCTTGGGTCGTTACGTGCTTGTCGACAAAGTGTGTAAGAAATGCGCCTAGTAATTCGAGGTTCTGCTTTCCCACGGACTTGATGCTTTTGCCGCTCGATGAATTTGATGTTATTTTTGGTTTGGATTGGTTGACCGTGCATGATGCGGTTGTGAACTGCAAAAGCAAGACTATTGATTTAAGGTGCGCAAATAACGAGATGACCCGAGTTGAGTCTACGGACTTGAAGGGGTTGCCAGCTGTAATATCATCAATGTTGGCCCAGAAATATGTAAGAAAAGGGTGCGAAGCATACCTTGCGTATGTACTTGATGATAAGGAGTTAGAAATAAAACCCGAATCTGCGCGGTGGTTTGTGAATACCGGATGTTTTTCCCAAGAATTACCGGTTTGCCACTGCTCGGAGATAGAGTTTGGTATTGAGCTTGTACACAGGACCACACCGATTTCGATAGCTCCGTATCGTCGGCACCAACGGAATTAAAAGAGTTGAAAGCTCGCTTGCAAGAGTTGGTGGATAGAGGTTTTGCTCGCCTCGAGTTTTTCACCTTGGGGTGCACCGGTGTTGTTTGTGAAAAGGACGGAACCATGAGGTTGTGCATCGACTATCGCCGACTTAATAAAGTGACAATAAAGAACAAATATCCGCTATCACAGATCGATGATTTGTTCGATCAACTGAAGGGAGCCTCAGATTCTCAAAAATAGATTTGAGATCGGGCTATTATCGATTCATGAATCCGAGATTCGGACATACCCAAACCGCCTTGAACGAGATATGGTCACTACGAGTTCTTAGTGACGCCGCTTGGGCTCACTAATGCCCCCGCAGATTTATAGATTTGATGAATCGGATCTTCAGACCATATTTGGATCGGTTTGTAGTTGTGTTCATTAACGACATCTTGGTCTATTCAAGAGATGAGACCGAACATGCGAGCACTGATATTAGTGTTGCAAATATTACGGGATAAGCGCTTATATGCTAAGTTCACAAGTGTGAGTTCGGTTAAGAGAGGTTAGCTTCTTGGGTCATGTGGTATCTCAGACGGGTATTCGAGTCGAATCGAGCAAAATTTCAGCCATACTTAACCGGAAGCCTCCAAGAAATATTACCGAGGTTCGAGCTTTTGGGACTTACTGGTTACTACCGACGGTTTGTAAAAGGATTCTCGATGATAGCCACACCCATGACGAAACTGCTTTAGAAAGAGGTCAAGTTTGAATGGACGGAAAGGTGTCAGAAAAGTTTCGATCAATTGAAAACTCATTTGACGAAGCTCCAAGATTAGTGCAGCCGAATCGCAAAGAGTTTGTCATCTATAGTGACGCCTCCCTACTTGGGTTAGGTTGCGATTGATGCAAGAAGGTCGAGTTGTGGCCTATGCGCCGAGACAATTAAAGCCACATGAGAAAAATTTTCCGACCCATGATCTCGAATTGGTCGCCATCGATTCGCTTTAAAGATATGGCGACATTACTTATTTGGTGAGAAGTGCCATGTGTATTCGGATCACAAAAGTCTCAAATATTTGATGACTCAAAGAGACTTAAATCTGCGACAAAGACGTTGGCTCGAGTTGTTAAAAGATTATGAGCTTGTCATTGATTATCACCCGAAAGGCTAATGTGGTTGCGACGCCTTAAGCGAAAATCACTTTGTTTTTACGAGCTATGAATGTACACTTGTCTATTCTACCCGACAATATGTTAATAGCCAATTAAAGGCCAAACCATTATTGACTCATCAAATTCGTGAAGCTCAGAAAGTTGACGATGAGTTGTTTGCAAAACGGGCTGAGTGTGTTCCGAACAAGGAATCGGAGTTTCAAATTGATGATGACGATTGTTTGAGGTTCAGAAGTCCTCTGTGTGTTCCAAAGAATTCGGAACTTATTCCGATAATTCTAAACGAAGCCCATTGTAGCCGAATGGCAATCCACCCGGGGAGTACGAAGATGTACAACGATTTAAAACGTCGATTTTGGTGGCATGGTATGAAACGAGACATCTCCGACTTTGTTTCGAGATGTTTAATATGTCAACAAGTGAAAGCGGAACATCAAGTGCCTTCAGGGTTACTTCAGCCGATCACGATACCCGAGTGGAAATAGGATCGAGTCACAATGGTATTTGTGTCCGGACTGCCATTGTCAGCAAGTAAGAAGGATGCGATTTGGGTTGTTGTTGATAGACTGACTAAGTCGGCTCACTTTATCCCCGTGCGTACGGATTTTTCATTGGATAAACTAGCTGAATTGTACGTTTCTCAGATTGTGAGATTACACGGGGTACCGATTTCTTTTGTGTCGGATAGAGATCCGAGATTCACCTCGCGATTTTGGAAGAAATTGCAAGAAGCTTTGGGTACCAAGTTGCATTTCAAAGACCGCCTTTCACCCCAAACTGATGGTCAATCTGAGCGGATAATTCAGATACTTGAGGATATGTTGAGATGTTGCATCCTCGAGTTCAGTGGTTCATGGGAACGGTATTTACCTTTGATTGAATTCGCTTACAACAATAGTTTTCAATCAAGTATTAAGATGGCACCTTACGAGGCTTTGTACGGTCGTAAATGCCGTACACCATTGTTTTGGACCGAGCTCGGCGAAAGTAAAATTTTCGGAGTGGATTTGATTAAAGATGCTGAGCAGAAAGTAAAAGTAATCCGTGAAAATCTGAAGATAGCCTCCGATCGTCAGAAGTCGTACGCGGATCTGAAACGAAAAGACATTGAGTATCAGGTGGGAGATAAAGTGTTTCTTAAAGGTTCGCCTTGGAAAAAGATACTCAGATTTGGCCGTAAAGGCAAATTGAGTCCGAGGTTCATCGGGCCATATGAAATATCCGAACGAGTCGGTCCAGTTGCATATCGTTTGATTTTGCCCCCTGAACTTGAAAAGATTCACGACGTCTTTCATGTTTCGATGCTTCGACGTTATAGATCTGATCCGTCGCACGTAATTAGTCCATTAGAGGTTGAAATTCAAGTCGATATGAGTTATGAAGAAGAACCGATTCGTATCCTAGCTCGTGAAGTGAAGGAGTTACGAAACAAAAGGGTTCCGCTAGTGAAAGTGTTATGGCTCAAACACGGGATAGAAGAAGCTACCTAGGAACCCGAGAACTCTATGAAAGAGCGATACCCAAACCTATTTACCGGTAAGATTTTTGGGGATGAAAATTTCTTAAGTGGGGGAGAGTTGTGACAGCCTTAAAACGACCCTAGTCGGAATGTGGTTTTGGGACCACAAAACCGAGGCACAAAAATAATCTAATATTCATTTTGATGCCTATGATATGTGTTAATTCGTGTGTGACATTTTTGATGATTTGATTTAGGGTTATAAATGTGAATTTCACTAAAAGGACCTAGTAGTAAACTTTGAAAGTAGGATAGGAAATGTGTGATGACTAATTAAAGCATGCATGCAAAACAATGGTCTTGCATGTCAAATACCCTTTTTTATAAGTGGTGGCGGCCATGACAAGGAGGATGGGCAAAACATGTCATAGACATGTTTTGTTGGTGCAATATGGGAGGAAAAATTAAACTAAGGTGAGGAATAAAGAAATGAAAAAAAAAGAGAAGGTGTGTGATTCCCCCATTTCCGTGAGTTGAAGGAAAAGAAAGAAAAAATTGTTCATCCTTTCTTTGAGCCAAAACTAGGAAGAAAATACAAAGAGAAAAGAAAAGCTTCATCCTTTGGTTCTTCTTGGCGGTTTGAAAGGAGAAAAGTTGAAGATATTCGCCATATTTGCATCTAAGTTAAGGTAAGTTTGATGTTGTGCCATGAGATTCAAGCATGTTTTAGTAGTTACCTTGAGTTCTAACTAGCCCATGGTTCAAATCTTCAATATGTCATGGAGATAATGTTCGGCTAAGGTGGATTTGTGGATGTCATTTGCATGCTAAAAGTAAAGCTTGTAATGATGCATGATATGGTGTTGTATGGCATTCGCCATGGTAGGAAGTAAAAGAAAACTATGGTCGTTGTTCATGTTATTTGAATGAGAAGTGCTAGTAAGGTGAAGTACAAATGTTAGTGTTTGATTTACTAGTGTATATGTGCGTATTAGCCTAGTTTTGAACTTGAAACAAAATGGTGTTTAGTCGATACAAGCGACCATACTTGTAGAATGTATCAAGTGTTGAAATCGGCCTCAACATAGATGTGTATGTTCGGCCACATGAACGAGTACATATGTTGATGTGTATATTCGGCCTTAGGTAGCCTATTGATGGCTTTAGCTTGACTTAGAAATTCGGCTAAGGGGGAAATATTAGCTAGTATGTTGAATTCGATTCGTGATTTCGCATACATGTGACTCTAATGTCTAATGGATATATGGGCTAAGTACCTTGAGCTTCTCTTTGATGTTTGAATGAATTGTATTGAATTGCTTGATGTAATTAAAAATGTGCATGACCATTGTGTATTCGAGCTAAAGGGTGGCCATATGACCATTTAAACTCCTTGTCATATTCGACCATAAGCTAGCATAATGAGATTTTAATAAGTTAAATTTGTGTGAATTAGCTCAAGAGCTTAGAGGACCACCGTTGGATAAGGGGAAGGAAAAAGTGGTCGAATAGCTGTCGAAATCGTTCGGCCACGTCCGAGGTAAGTCTTCGATTAATGACCCTACTTGAATTATATTGAATGATTTGTCATATTATGGAGGATAGCCGAATGTGCGTAGGGACTACGTTGTAAAGTTAATTGAAATCATTCTCTTTGTGTGTGGCTATTGAGCCGAAATTGGAAAGGTTTGATAAATGTTTTGTGTTTGAGCCTTAGTAACGAAAATGAAAAATGGATGTGTCGTGATTATTGATATATGTGTGCGTGAGCAATTGAATGATACCCGGGCTAAGCCCCGAAGGCATTTATGCTAGTGAGTATATCCGGTTAAGACCAAGGCATTTGTGCGAAGTTGTTATTTCCGGTTAAGACCAAGGCATTTGTGCGAAGTTGTTATATCCGGTTAAGACCAAGGCATTTGTGCGAAGTTGCTATACCCGGGTTAAGACCAAGGCAATTGTGCTTGTGGTTATATCCGCTAAATTCAAGAAACTTGGTTTGAAGGTGAGCGTTTTGTGCTGCAATAAATTCAATTAATACGCCGAAAAACCCAAACGATAAGGTATGTTTGCATGTGCATCGGAAAAGTCGATTCGTTTGAAATAGTATTCGCTCAATCGACTAACGAACTTTCGGCTCTTAGATAGGTTTATACCTTGTGTGTGTATATGCTGATGAAGTGTGAAGTAAGTATGATTATGAGAATGTGTATTACTAAAGTGATCCATTTAGCTATGTGAATGTAATACTTTAGTCAAAGCTGATTTCATTACTTGAGACTTACTAAGCATTAAAATGCTTACCCGCTGCTTTGGCTCTCTGCTTTATAGATTTTGCTCGTTAGCTATCGGATTCGGGATCACCAAGTCGAAGTCATCCACACTATCAAAGCCCCTTTTGGTACAAGTTTTGGTTGAACTTTGAAATGGCATGTATAGGACTACTTTTTTCGTTTGTTGGTCATAGACCCTTTGATTTTGTATAAATTTGAATAGCCATGCGAAAATGGCTTATATACACTTTGGCATGGTATCATAATCATTTTGTATGTTGTTCATTAAGAGGTATGGAAATGTTTGGAAACGATTAGCCATTGGAATGGTTAATCATGATCATTCCTTGTGCCATGTATGCTAAAAGGGCTAGTTGAATCAAAGAAATTATGAAGTAGGTAAAGGTTACCTTGAAAACAGATCTTGACAAAGAAGAAGTGATGTGGACGTGAAAAATCACTAAAAATAGTAGGAATGGAATTAAATAGTGAATAAATTATGTAAATGAATCTACTTTCATATGGAAGAAACGAAACGGTCATATGAGTTATATGTTAAGAGATATTAAAGTTCTCGTGAAACAGGGCGAAACAGTTTCGGATCCCTGCTCCAACTTTGGAAATTCATTTTAAATTAACCAGAGATAATTAGGAGTAATTCCATATATGTATAGATTCCTATTTGAGTCTAGTTTCTATAGAAACAAATGACATCAGTATTGAAGCCCTGTACAGGGAGATATCCAATTCGTAATGCGTGAAAGTCAGTGTAGTCGAACCCTGGATTAGGGGAGACTTTAACTAATAAACTGTACTAATTGGCCCTACCAAAAATTCTAGAAAAAAAGATGTTGATGGACATATGAGTCTAGTTTCAGGGAAAAATTACGAAACTGATTTTCGAGCTTTAAAACTCAAGATATGATTTTTAAGGCGACAGTGATGCAGTAACCAGCTAGTCTGGAAATTTTTTTTATGGACTGTGAAAACAATTAAGTCTGTGTGCACCTTGTGTTCGACTCCGGTAACGGACTCGGGTACGGGGTGTTACAAGTTGGGTTTTAACTTTTGGGCTGTAAAAGGACTTGGACTGTTAAATTGTTTATTTATTTATCCCTTTTTATTTGGTTTTCAGCCAGGTCAAATTTGGGCTCTTACACCTAACTTCAATTCCATTCCCATACAAATAATTTAATTTTTTTGACAAAAACCCCTTATTTTAATGTGTGGGCCATCCAAGCCTAGTTAGCCTATGTATAAATATTAATTTTTCACTAATAATCAGCCTTTAATCATCCTCATCATTTCCCTAGATGTTCCTCTCCTCCTCTCCTTCTCTTTGATTTTAATTTTGTTTTCTTTCCTCCATTGTTGTTGTCCCTTACACCTAATTTTACCATCTCTTTCTTTTTTCTTTTTGCCACAAGATCTGTTAACATGTTCCCCACCATATTTTTTTCATTTTTCCTCATTAAAATCAGCCCCAAATCTAAAGTCTTGAACTCCAAGATCGATACCAAACATTGCCAAGAATGTGCCATTTTCGTTTCTCTCGACTAGTTTGGGTAATGTCTCTTTTCTCTTTAATTTCTTGATTAATTTTGTTAATTAATAACCAAAATTTTCAGATCTAGAATTTGGGAGATTTTATATTATTTCAAATTTATTTTTCTATATTTTAATGAGATCTAAAACTATTTTAAAATTCAGCCCCAAATTTGGCCACCATGGGTGGTGGTGCGTGCGCCTATGTGCAAGAAAGGGGGATGTTTTGTTTCTTGATTCTTGCTTATATTTTTTTCAGTCTTAATTTGAGTTTTTGAACCCTACTAATCAGATTTTAAACCCATTTCAATTATGGAAAAACGCTCTTGATCGATTGGCCATTAGAAACCCACAAATCGTGAAGCGTAAGTGCAATTAAGGGTAACTAGATTGTTATTCTGACATAGTTGCTGGGTAAAGGTTATGAATTGATTAAATGAAGGAATTTAATAATTAAGTAGCTACTTATTTTCTAGTATATTATTGAATTAGGTTCAGACCCAAACGCCCCAAATCATCCGTAAAGGCGAAGAATGATTGTACATACGGTTCGCATCGATACAATGTAAGGAACCTAACTAGTTTAGATTCATAAAATAGTTATAATTTCAATGATTGATTTGAACTCATAAGTGGGTGTTTGGGTGATTTGAACTCATAAGTGGGTGTTTGGGGGCTGTTTTAATGGTAAATTTATTGTATTTATATTGAATTTTGGTTTAGTTTCATTTAAGAAATTATTAAGGAAAATTGGAAGATTCCCTAGTGTGCTGCGAGGAAACGAAAACTAAACTCATAAAATTGTTTAAAAATGTTAAATATAATGTTATATTTGATAAATTAGCTTTCTAATTGTATTCGCTTAATAGTCGAATTATTTATTTTGTGAGTGGTTGAACTAGGTATGTTTTGAGCCTTAAATATTGACATGTTAGCAAAATTGCTAGTTTGATAGTATAAATGTTTGATTGAGATTGTAATTGCATATTTGAGTTATGAGATATGAGAATGTTTGACTGAATGATATAATATATGATTTAAAAGCATGAGATATTTTTTATATTTTGTACTGAAAAGGGTTGTAACGCCCCAATTTTTGGGAATTCTGTGAATGTTGGCATAGGTTTAATTATGTTAGTGGGCCTCTAGAAGGTCCAAGCTTAAGATAGAACCCGACAATTTTAGTTAATTTTTTTTTCCATAAGAAAAGGGGGGTGAAATTATGAAATAAGACCTATGTGAAAATGTTTGAAAATGCTATAGGCTAAATTGAAGTGGCTAAATAAATAGGAGTGCAAAATAGGAGGATTTGCATGACAAACCTCCCATTTTACATGAAGTGGCCAGCCATCATGTTGTTGTAGACAATATGAGCACTTGATATCCATAATTCATGGTACAAATTGATAATGGATTAGGTAAATGTTCCATGATAATGGATTAGGTAAATATTCCATGATAATGGGTTAGGTAAATGTTTCATGATAATGGTTTAGGTAAATGTTCCATGATGGACATTTCATGTCTTTTGTATTAAAGAATTAAATGGATGAAATATGAAATTTTATTAAAATAAAAAGGGGTGAAAAGAACAAAGTTTTGTCCATCTTTGTTCATCATAGCTGAAAGTTAGAGAAGAGAAAGGAGAGGACAAAGCTCTTGAATGTTCGGCACTTAGGGAAGAAAATTGAAGGTAAGTTCATGGTAGTTTGCTTCTATCTTGATGTTCATGAGTTCTTCTTGATTCTACCCTAACTCTTGAAGCATATTTTGGTTTTTAGTTGTGTTGTGAGCATTTAGTCATGAATTAAAATGAAGGAAATGGTTGTTGTTTCATGTTCTTTTGATGAAAAATGGAAGATAGGTGAAGTTGAGCCAAACAAATGAGCATGCATGTGCCTTAGATGCTAAAGGGAAAAATCGGCTAACATGTTGTGCTTTAAAATGATGAAATGGAGATTATACTTAAGTAAAATCATAGATATGTGATGATTGATTGGTGATATACATGTTTAAATAACATGCATGCAAGGTATGTGTGAAAGAGTGATTTGGTAATAAATCTGCTTGGGACAGCAGCAGTAATGTGACTTTGGAAAATCACCATAAATTGTGGGAGATGAATTAGAAGCTGAATAAATTATGTAGTTAAATATTATTGAGTCTAGTTTCAAATGAAATAAACAATAACATATTTTGAATTTTGTAAAATGAGATTTTTGATTCGTAATGAAGAGTGGTCAGATTAGTCAAACAGTGAAACATGGGAAACTTTGAGAAAAATCTGGTATTGATTGGCTAAACCAAAAATTCTGAAAATTTTATGGATAGAAGATATATGAGTCTGTTTTAAGGGAAAATTAACGGCACTTGATTTGGAGTTTCGTAGCTCTAGTTATAAATGATTTAGTGACTGTTGCTCAGGAAGACAGCTTGCAGTGAAATTATGATTATGTGGTAAACACTGACAAAAATTTGTTAATGAGTTGCTTATTGATTTCTTATAAGCTTACTCTGATCTGTAGGTGTGGTTGGCCGAATATTGTAAGGGGTTAATACGTATTTCGTATTTGAATAGTTAGATTAACGTGTTAGTAATCCAATTGTAGGCGGTTCGTGTGTGGATCTCGTCAGCATATCGTCGCAAACAGGTGTGTAACTAACACCCTCTTATAGACTAGATCGGCAAAAGCCGAAAAGCCGGTATTTTGATATCTTGCGAGTGCGCTAATGCTCATGAGATTAATAGTTTGATGTATATGGTAAATTAAAGTGATAAGACTGCAGAGTGCGCGATTCCGTGCATTTCGATGTTTTTGGGCTTAATGGCCCAAAAACGGGATAATGGGCCAACGGGCCCAAGTTGGTAAGAAAACGCGGTAAGTGTTTTTGATCGTACGTAAATGGCTATGTTATGTATGAAAACCTTAAGAATAGTGAAATTACTTGAACACCCCTATGTATGCAAAATTACTGTTATACCCCCAAGGTTATTTTTTTTTGAAAAGCATGATGTTCTGTTTCTGTATACGTATGCCATGACATATTATTTCTGTTGTATGGGGACATAGGTTATATTATGGAGGAAGTGTCCTGGAGGCTATGCCACAAATATCTGATCTGGTGGCTCTGCCACATATATCTGTTCTGGTGGCTCTGCCACGATTATCTGATCTGGTGGCTCTGCCACATATATCTATTCTGGTGGCTCTGCCACGATTATCTGTATCTGGTGACTCTGTCACATTATCTGTTCTGGCAGCCATGATGCATATTTCTGTGGTGTGTAGCGGTTGGGTGGGTCGAGTAGCCTCCCCACATGGTGTAAGGCTGGTACGGGGGTGTTATGGATGAATCTGGGTTGGGTTTCTGCATAAACATGTAATATATGTTCTGTTCTGTTATAGGCCTATGGGCTTTATTCTGAATTTCTGTTCTGGGCTAAGGCCAACTTATTCTGTTTCTGTGGTTTGAGCTGATTTAGACTATGGTTGGGTTATTTTGCACACTGAGTTTTCTCAAACTCACCCCTTAATTTTTATCCACGTAGGTAAACCCCAACCATAGTAGGCTTGGAGCTGTGAGGGAATTCGGAGTGGCCACATGTTCTGCAAATTCCTGTTTTCTTCCGGTGAATTGGACATCTTTTCTTTTATTTTTATGATTTGGGTTTTAAGTTGTAATAAGGCCGCTTAATTATTTTTTATGGTTTTGATATGTTTTATTAAGATAGGTATTACTTATATTAACTGTTGGAATTGGATAGCTTTAGGGCGCGTTTTCAAAAACAGTAATTGATTTCAAAATAACACAACAACAAGAAAAGCTTCTGCAATGAAGATATTTTCCAAAATTAGTCACTTTTCCTAAAAAGGACTTAATCAAATCGGTTTCCTAGAAATATACATGACGTTAAGGTGTGGCAATGGCGGTGTGCATGTCTAGGATTGGATCTGAAGGGAGCTTGGTACTTAAGCAGTCCGATGGACTCACCTCCTCTTTTCCAGTTTCCTACCTGGTGCACAGCTTCCATCCACTTTAACCTATAATGAAATCATCTTTTAAAACACTAAGTAAGTTTTTTTTGGATCAACAATGTAAAATGTTTTGAATGCTTTGATGTGGCATGTCGGATCCGACCATAACGTCTGGGCTGGGTTTGGGGTGTTACAAGGGTGCTATTTATGCATAATAAAAATCCATAAAGTATGTGAAATTGAATGATATTGATTGATACCAACACAATGGTAATTTGAAAGATTGAAACACTGTTTCCATCTACTGAAAGTATGTGATTATTTAGGACATGCCAAGCATGTCAAATGAATGTGAAAAGTTTTAAGATATGATTATGTATGAGATTGTATGACATATTGCATATGCCTTGGGTTAGGATTTTGTGGTTGATGAAAGAGTTCTGTGGAGTACCGACGGCATATTAAGTCTGTATTTTCATAGTCAGTGCACTAGACCTAGAGTACTGAGGGGAATGGCGATTTATCGCATTTTTACTGGCAGCTTGTCTTTACTTTTATTAGCAGAATTTTTTGCATATTGTTATCAGTGGTTTTAACCATGATGAGCTTAAGCCCATAATGTTTTGGAGTTTGGATGATGGGTTCTAAGGAACTCGTGGTGTGTAGCAGATGGTATGGGTAGGAACCTTTTTGCATTGCATCATGCTCATGACATATTCGAATGTTATTTATTTATGATATGTGTTGTATTGAATGGTATCAAAATTATTGATTATTACTCGTATGAATGATGTCCCATGCTCATACACCATTTGACATCAATTTGATAGTGGCTATGTAATGATATGAAATTCCTATGATGGATCCGTTTTCTTCTGTTAATGCTAATATGTTTCATTGTCTTTGATGTTTTTGTCTATTTAAACAATTGTTCAATTCATACTGAGCTTTTCATAAGCTCATCTCCAATAGTGTTTAACTTTTCAGGTAAATCTCAAAATTAGGACCGAACTCTGCATTCAAAGAATCACCTTGGACCTCAGATTATGCTTAATAAGTATTAATCAATCTTTATTGGTTTTGGCTTGTAATTTTTAATTATTCTGGTTTATGGCTTGGCAACTTTTCTTTTGGGGATTTTTGCATGGATTACTCAAGCATAATAACCAGATAATGCATGGTATCAAGCTTAAGTAAAATTTGATATTGTTCCCTAGTTTCCGCTACATTGCAAAGGAACTTGTTTTGAAAAAAAAATCGACAAGACAACTAAGTTTCCAAAATGACTTGAAAAATGGTTTTTCCACTGCATCAGTTTCACATTTAGTTTTTTTTTTTTTTAAAAGAAGAGTGACCAACAAATGATTTTTCTAAAACGACACCATCAATAATAAAATGAATCCTAAGTATACACAACCTAATGACTGAATGCTTTTAAGCTAGCTTAAAGTAAAACTACGGTTTTCTCTAAAATGAGTTTATTTATGGTCTTCAAAAGTAACGTAAGTTAGCTTAGCCATTTCGGTGCCTAATGTAGCCTTCCCAATCTAGCCATAACGTCTATGCCGGGTTTGGGAGTTAGACATAATTTAATTAGCATCGCTTAAATTAAATTAGTTTTAGGTTTATTGCATTTCGTCCATTTAAGTTACTAAAATTATGTTTGTGTTGTTATAGGTCTTAGTAAATTGTTTGATTAAGTAAAACGATGATTATGTTATTCTTGCATTACAACTGTGAGGTAACTAATGAATTAATTATTAATCGTGTTGAAATTTTAATTAATTGACATAATATTTAATCAGTGCATGTTTAATCTTCTAAGGTAGTTGAGGGTTAAATGAGCGACAGTATTAAATGGTACATTAGCCTTGCATAACTTGCAAGATTATTGTGATTAAACTGTTTCAATGTCGGTATAAATTGTTACCTCACTTAATCTTTTATTTGCTTATTTAACTTGATTAATTGTTTGAATTGGCATAGTGATATATTCAAGAGATTAGTTACTTTAGTAAGTCTGTATGTGCTATAGTTAATAAATTACCAAGTTGCTGTGAATTTATTTGTAACAACATAAACATTGTTTTAGTAATATTAAGTTAAGAAATGTAATTAATCTAACACAATTATGTATCTTGATTAAAATCATCTTTTGGAATCGTGCATTGGAACTTTTATTTTATTTTACATAGTTAAATTTAATTTTTAATCACTTACTCAAAATCAAAATATTTTTAATCACCAGACTGATTGAATTTCATTTCATAAATAATTTTCTTACACAGTCCCTGTGGGTATGATTACTCGACATTTACTTGTCACTTTATTACTTGTAGCTATTATGTACACTTGTACATTTGCATCATTCCAAGTTTTTGGCGCTGTTTTCAGGGACTGTTCTAAAGGTCATTATTTGTGAATTTGTTAATTTTTCATTTTGGTTTATTTTTTTGTTCAATTTTAACTTAATTAATTTTTCTTGTTTCAGGTGTCTATGAGTATTGATCGAATTATTGATTTACTCCTCGTAGACCCTGCGATTGAAAGAACTTTTCGATAATGAAGAAGGAAAGTAGTTCAAAGAAGGACCGAAGAGATGAACTACGAAAATCTGAATCAAGGAAATGGAGCAAACCCTGCTCAAAATCCTATCCTTAATGCTGATGACAGGGATAAAGCTCTAAGACAGTATGACATGCCAATGTTTCATGATCTTAATTCGGGTATTAGGAGACCCTAAATTGAGGCACAACAATTCAAGCTGAAGCTGGTTATGTTCAAAATGTTTCAGAAAATGGGCCAATTCAGTGGAATGCCTATCGAAGATCCTTACCTTCACTTAGCACTGTTTATGGAGGTGAGCGATTCTTTTAAGCTAGCCAGAGTACCTGAAGATGCACTACGATTAAAGTTGTTCCCATATTCGCCAAGGGACAGAGCTCGAGCCTATTTGAACTCATTGCCAACACATTCCATTACCACATAGCAAGAGTTAGCAAAAAGATTCCTTATGAAGTATTTCCCGCCTAGCAAGAATGCTAAGTTGAGGAATGATATCCCTACTTTCCAAAAAATGGATGACGAGTCCTCGTATGAGGCATGGGAAAAGTACAAAGAATTATTAAGGAAGTGCCCTCTTTATGGAATCCCGTATTGCATCCAACTTGATACATTCTATAATGGTCTCAATGCTCACACGAGAATGGTAGTAGACGCTTTTGGTAATAGTGCTCTCCTTTTTAAGTCTTATAACGAGGCTTATGGAATCATTGAGAGGATTGCCAGTAATAATTGTCAGTGGCCAACCAATCGAGCAGCGTTAAGAAGATGAGTCACTGAAGTACATGAAGTGGACGCTCTCACTTCACTTGCATCTCAGGTATCCTCAATATCCTCAATGCTTAAAAATTTTACCACTAATAGGTTTAACAATTTTGCAGCACAACCACTCAATCAATTTGAGAGTATAGCTTGTGTTATTGTGGGGAAGAACATTCGTTCAAAGAATGTCCATCTTGTGACAGCCCAAAATTGACCCTAGTCGGAATGTGGTTTCGGGACCACAAAACCGAGGCATAAAAATAATTAAAAATTTATTTTGATGCCTATGATATATGTTAATTTGTGTATGACAATTTGATGTTTCGATTTAGTGTTATAAAGGCGAATTCCACTAGAAAGGACTTAGTAGTGAACTTTGAAAGTACGATAGGGAAATGTGTGATGACTAATTAAAGCATGCATGCAAAATAATGGACTTGCATGTCAAATTCCCCCTTTTTACAAGTGATGGCCGGCCATGACAAAGAGATATGGGCTAAACATGTCATGAAACATGTTTTGTTGGGCATTAGGGAGAAATAATAAACAAATAAGCATGGGTAAGAAAAGAATGAAAAAAAAAATGTGTATGAGAGAGTAGTATTCCCCATTGCCGTGCAACCAAGAAGAGAAAACAAAAAATTTGTTCATCCTTTCTCATTTTTTGGCGAAAAACATAAGGAGGAAGAAAGGATTTTTGCTCCATTTTTGGTTTAGAAGAGAACTAGAAGGAGATTTGGCCATACTTGTACCAAGATTAAGGTATGTATGAAGTTGTGTTAGGAGTTTCATGCATGTTTTGGTTGCTAACTTGATGTGCATGTTAGCCATGGTTCAAATCTTTGTTATGCCATGGAAATGGTATTTGGCCAAAGTTGTTATGGTGATTAAGCCATTGCATGCCAAGTGTGAAGCTTGATGATGATGCATGCAATGATGGATTGTCTACTCTTGAGTAAGATTTTGAGTTTTCTCTTTGTTTAACCATGATTGAAGTTGAAAAGGGCATGATTGTCATATTCGCCATGATGCATTCATGAGCATGGTTCATGCTTCTTGCATGTTAGTTAAAATTTGTGTTTTGGATGGCTATGGACACCTTGAAATTCGCCATGCTCATATATGTATATATATGTTTGCACATGATGTTTTGGTTGTGAACTAAGTGATGAATATGTTTGTTTAAAGAAGAAGATGTTGAAGAATGATTGTGAAATTGCAAGCACATTCTACCTAGCACACATATGAGTGCTTGATGCTATATTATAAGTTTTGAGCAACAATATGCAAAGCATTAACTAGTAAAATGCATGCTGTTTTTGTGAGGTATTAAGTGCATAATTGGCCTCAACATGTACATGAATATTCGCCTTGGGTAGCCTATTGAAGGCCTTAGCTTTTCCTTGATGCTCGAATAAATTGTATTGAATTGCTTGATGT
The DNA here is from genome assembly GCF_025698485.1 of Gossypium arboreum. Lineage (NCBI taxonomy): Eukaryota > Viridiplantae > Streptophyta > Magnoliopsida > Malvales > Malvaceae > Gossypium > Gossypium arboreum. The sequence continues at coordinate 62,214,514 of NC_069071.1, forward strand.
AGTATAAAATGTGCATGACCATTGTGTATTCAAGCTAAAGAGTGGCCATATGACCATTTAAACTCCTTGTCATATTCGCCATAAGCTAGCACAATGAGGTTTTAATAGATTGAATTTGTTTGAATTAGCTCAAGAGCTAAGAGGGCCACAATTGGACAAGGGAAGGAAAAAGTGATCGAATAGCCGTAAAAGCCGTTCGACAACATCCGAGGTAAGTCCTCAAGAAGTGACCTTAATTGAATTATGTGGAATGAAATATGGATGTATTGATTATTGATTTATGTGTGTATGAGTATTCGAATTCTACCCGGCTAAGTCCCGGCGGCGATTATGCTAATGATTATAATTGTGTTTGAGCCTTAGTAACGAAAATGAAATATGTATGTCCAATGATTATTGATGTATGTGTGCATGAGAAATTGAATGATATCCGGCTAAGCCCAAGACAATTATGCTGGAAATTATAACCGGTTAAGACCAAGGCAATGGTGCTAGTGGCTATATCCGGCTAAGACCAAGGCATTCGTGCGAAGTCATTCTATCCGGGCTAAGACCAAGGCATTTGTGCAATCGTGATATCCGGGTTAAGTCCGTGAGGCCTTGGTGCGGGTTACCATATAAGGGTATGTCCCAAGGCGTTTGAACGAGTAGCTATATCCGGTTAAGCTCAAGGTATGTGATTTGAAAATTATAAGCTTGCTGGAAAAATTTCAGCTAATACACTTGTGAAATTTCCCAATAACAAGGTAAGTGTGGTGTGTGCTTGCTAGGAGTAGGAGTAGCGTATGCATATCCGCTCCTATGATGGAACGAGTTATCGGCCTTAACGAAGCCGTTATTTGTGTATGAACCTAAGAGTTGGGATGGTGAAGTAAGTATGATTATGTGAATGTGCATTAGTGAAATGATGTATTTGGTTATGTGAATGTAATGCTTTAATTAAAGCTGATTTTATTCCTTGAGACTTACTAAGCATAAAAATGCTTACCCCGTTGCTTTGGCTCTCTATCTTATAGATTTTGCTCGATAGCAATCGGATTCGGGATCATTAAAGTCGAAGTCATCCACACTATCAACGCCTCTATTTTGGTATAAATTTTGGTTGAACTTTGAAATGGCATGTATAGGACTACCCCTTGTTGGTTTAAAAATGTGGTGATGTATATGTGTACGGCCATGCGAAAACGGCTCGTAAAAGTGAAGAATGAACTTAGACTATTTGCGGTTTGTATATATATATAGGGTGTCATGATGTGACTATGAATTGGAAATGGGAATGTTGGTCACATGATCAGCCATTGGCATGGTTAAAATGATCATATGTGGACCTATGTATGGCAAGACTAGTTGGTTCATGGAGACTACAAAATAGGTAAGACCTACCTTAAAAACAGATGCTGCCAGCTGCAGTAACGTGAATGTGAAAAATCACCAAAATTTGTAGGAATGGTATTAAATAGTGAATCAGCTTTGTAAATGAACCTTGATGAGTCTATTTTCATATGGAAGAAACGAAATGGTCATAGGAGTTACTTGTTAAGAGATATTAAAGCTATTGTGAGACAGGGCCAGAATGGTTTCTGGGTCCCCTGTCACAACTTTAAAAATTTACTATAAATTATCCAGAAAGAATTAGGAGTCATGCCTTATATGTGCAGATTCCATTTTGAGTCTAGTTTCATTAGAAATAAACGGCACCAGTATTAAAGCCCTGTACAGAGAGATATTCAAGTTGTAACGCGCGAAGGTCAGAGCAGTCGATCCCTGTAACAGGGGTGACTTTAACTAATAAACTGTACCAATTGGCCCGACCAAAAATTCTAGAAATAAATACATGGATGGATATATGAGTCTAAATTCAGGGAAAAATTACAAAACCAGTTTCTGAGTTTTGAAACTCGAGATATGATTTTTAAGGCGACAGTGATGCAGTTTTCCAGCCCGACTGAAATTGTCAAATTGGTGGGCAAAATATGTGGACTTGACTTGTTAACCCCTCGTGCCCGACACCGGTGATGGTCTCGGGATCGGGGTGTTACACATCTAACCCAGAATTCCTGTATTACATGGGTAACAGAACCATAACAGAGGAAGGCAAGGGCTACAATCCAATTTTTACAACCCATCAAACCAATCTAATTTCTCTTGGAGTAACCAAGGGGCTAGACCCAGTAGCACTTATGCCCAACCTAGATCTACCTAGCCACCTATTTTTACCTAAGTTCGGAAGCAACCTTAAGCTGAATCTTCCAATGGCTTAGAAAACTTGTTGAAGGCATACATAGCAAAAATGATGGCTTGATCCAAAACTAAGTAGCCACATTGAAAAACTTGGAGAACCAAATGGGCCAGCTTGCAATTAAAGTTAGGAACCAACCACAAGGTGCTTTGCCTAATGATATAGAGAATCCAAAAAATCTGGGGAAAGAGCATTGTAAAGCATTGACATTAAGAAGCGTAAAGATGTTAAAGCCTAACACTGTCAAAGTTGAAGAAGAGCCAGCTGATGCTCAAGACTCAGTGGAAGTTCAACCAAGAGTTGAAATTCCAGCTTCACCGGGACCAGAATCTGTAAAATCTGATAAGGTAACTCCTGAACCAGTCAATTCTAATAAACTAAAGACTTCGTTAAATGCAAAATTGCCACATAAGATGAATCAATAGTTCCAGTAAAGAATCCTCTACCACCCTACCCTTAAAGACTTCATAAGCAAAAGTAGAAAGTCCAGTTCAAGGAATTTCTAGACATACTGAAGCAATTTCATATCAACACTCTATTAGTAGAAGCACTTTAACAAATGTCAAATTACATCAAATTCATGAAGGATATCTTGTCGAAGAAATGAAGGCTAGGAGAATTTGAGACGATAGCCCTGACGAAGGAATGCAGTGCATATCTTCAAGAAAAAGTACCCCTAAAGTTGAAGGATCCTAGATGTTTTACCATACCTTACAACATAGGAGCAACATATTATGGTAAGGCACTATGAAATTTGGGTGCGACCATTAACTTGATGCCGATGTCTATATTTAGGAAGTTGGGCATAGGTGAAGTTAGGCCTACTACAGGTACACTTCAATTAGTAGATAGATTTTTAGCACATCCAAAAGGAAAAATCGAGGATGTATTGGTATGTGTAGATAAATTTATTTTCCCTGCTGACTTTGTTATTCTAGACTTTAAAGTAGATAAAAAGGCGCCAATCATCCTAGGAAGGCATTTTCTAACAACTAGAAGGACCTTTATTGATGTACAGAAGGGTGAGCTTACTATGCGTAGTCAGGAAAATCTGGTAACATTTAATGTTTTTATGTTTCAATGATTTCCTAACGTAGGTGATGATTGTTCCGTAGTATTTGAGTTAAAGGAATTAATCATGGAAAAGGAACTCAACTATGTTGAAGGCCCGTTGGAGCAAATTTTGACATCAAACACTCCAAGTGATGAAGAAGGGGATGAATACTTAGCTTTGCTAGAAGCTAATCAAAGGGTATTTAATTCACAATCCCACTTTGAGTTTTTAGAGTTACAAAGTAGAGATTATGTCCAGTCAAAAGCGTCAATTGAGGAGTCACCTAAATTAGAACTGAAGGTACTTCCCTCACATTTAAAATATGTTTATTTAGGTAATGTTTCTACTTTACCTGTGATTGTTTCAGCGGAGTTAACTGAAGAGAAAAAAGAGAAACTCATCTTAATATTGAAACAATTCAAGGAGGCTATTAGATGGACTATAGCCAATATTCGTGTCATTAGTCCGTCTGTATTGTAACGCCCCGTGCCCGAGACCGTTGCCGGAGTCGAACATGAGGTGTTAACAGACTTATTTCATTGTAAAACACAGTTCATTTAAAATTTCCGCACAAGTCGGCTAATCGTCACTTGTCACCTTAAAATCATATCTCGAGTTCCAAAACTCGAAAACCAGTTCCGTAAATTTTTCCTGAAACTAGACCCATAAGTCCATCTACAAATTTTCTACAATTTTTGGTCTGGCCAATTAGTACAGTTTATTAGTTAAAGTCTCCCCTGTTTCAGGGTTCGACTGCTCTGACCTTCATGCATTACGACTTACATATCTCCCTGTACAGGGCTTCAATACTTATGCCGTTTGTTTCTAAGGAAACTAGACTCAAAAAGGAATCTATAGATATATGGCATGACTTCTAATTATCTCTGGTTAATTTATAGTGAATTTCCAAAGTCAAATCAGGGGATACAGAAATCGCTCTGGCCCTGTTCCATGAAAACTTAAATATCTCTTAAAATACGACTCATATGATCGTTTCGTTTCTTCCATATGAAAGTAGATTCATCAAGGTTCGATTACATAATTTATTCACTATTTAATTCCATTGCTACTATTTTTAGTGATTTTTCAAATTTACATCACTGCTGCTGTCAGCATCTGCCTTTAAGGTAGACTTTACCTATTTTATAGTTTCCATGATTCAACTAGCCCTTTAGCATATATAGCACAAAATATGATCATGATTAACCATTCCAATGGCCAATCATTGCCAAGCATATTCACACCTCTCAATAACCACTTACATACAAAATGATTATAACACTATGCTCAAAATATCTAAGCCATTTTCGCATGGCTATCCAAAAATATACAACACCAAAGTACTTGACTAACAACAAAAGGGTAGTCCTATACATGCCATTTTCAGAGTTCATCTAAATGAGTACCAAAAGGGCTTTGATAATGTGGATGACTTCGACTTTGACACCCCCGAGTCCGATAGCTGACGAACCAAAATCTATAAAACAAAGAATCAAAGAAACGGAATAAGCATTTAATGCTTAGTAAGTTTTGAGTAATGAAATCATGAACAACTGAAGTATAGCATTCATATGACTAAACGAATAATTTCATATACACATATTCTCACAATCATACCTACTTCACATTTCCAACCCTTATATTCATACATAAGGAATCAACTTGGCTAAAAGCCGGAAGCTTGTTAATCGATTGAGCGAATATTATTTAGAAGGAATCAATTATTCCAATGCATATACGAAACATACCTCATCATTGGGATTTTACGAGCGTATTAATTGAAATTATTACAGCAAGATCGCTCATTCCCAAACCCAAGTATCTTTGGGATTTAGCCGGATATAACAACTCGCACGAGGCCTTCGGGTCTTAGCCCAGATATGGTCACTAGCATAAATGCCTTCGGGACTTAGCCCGGATATAGTCGCTAGCACAAATGCCTTCAGGTCTTAGCCCGAATATAGCAACTCGCACAAATGCCTTCGGATCTTAGTCCGGATATAGTCACTAGCATAAAAGCCTTCGGGACTTAGCCCGGATATCATTCGAATAACCATGCACATGTATCAATAAATCATGACACATCCATATTTCATTTTCATTACCAAAGCTCAATCACAAGACACTTATCACACTTACTAATTCCGGCTCAATAGCCACATACAAAGAGCACAATTTTGATTGGCTTTATAACATGATCTTTATACACATTCGGCTACCCGTCATAGGTATAAACTAATCACCTCAATATATAATTCAAGTAGAATCATTATATCACCGTTTATTTGTCATACTTATATGTCATGACCTAATCGAATCATAATCTAAGTTCCATTACTCGAAAACTTACCTCGGATGTTGTCGAACGATTTCAACGTCTATTCGATCACCTTTTCCTTTCCTTTGTCAGATTTAGTTCCCCTTTGCTCTTGAGCTTAATTTAACAAATAAATTGATTTAATCATTTTAAACATCAAGGAGAAATTCAAGGTACTTAGCCCATGTATATTAGGCATTAGAGTCATATATGTATGAAATCATGAATCAAATTCAACCTACTAGCCAATATTCTCCTTTAGCCGATTTTCTAAGTCAAGATAAAGCCATCAATATGCTTACCTATAGCCGAACGTACAACATCAATTTATGTATTCATTCATGTGGCCGAATATGCATGTCTATGGTGAGGCCGATTGTATACTTAATACATTCTACAAATATGGTCACTTGTATTGACTAATTACCATTTTGTTTCAAGTTCAAAGTTCGGCTAAAACACATATATACACTAGTAATCAAATACTAACATTTGCACTTCACCTTAATAGCTAACTTAGCAACCCTTAATTTAACATATAATTATTCATAACAAAATTAAAGCATCCTCTCCATTCCATCAATTCAAAACACATACATTACTCAATAGTATTCAAAGTCACATTCGGCCTTAGTACACAACTTCTTTACTTCATCTAACATGAACAACAACGATATTTCTCTTCTACTTCCTACCATGGCCGAATGCTTCATGAAGTTGCTAAGACCTACCTTTTTCAAATTCTCACACACACTCACATCCAATCCTTTTTGTTGAGCACTCAAACTCTATCATCTTCATACCTCATCAACACAACATCAAACACCAACCAAGAAGACAACCCCCATGGCCGAGTATCATCTCCTTCACATAGCAAAGATTTAAACCATGGGCTAGGTAGAACTCAAGCTAACAACTAAAAATATACATGAATCTCATGGAGCAACATCAAACGTACCTTAGCCTAGTTACATGCATGGCCGAACTTCTTCAACATTTCTTCTTCCTTTCTCCTTAGAATTTTCGGCCAAAGATGTTAAAGGATGAACACATTTTTTTCTTTTCTTTTTTTCATCACCTTTCATCCCCTTATTTTATTACTAACTCTTTTATTTTATTCTTTCCAACATGAAACATTAACACACCATGCTTAAAATATGCTATGACCCATAGCATGGCCGGCCACTAGCTCAAATTTTGGGCAATTTGACATGCAAACCCACCATTTCTATAGCATGCATTAATAGGCCACTTTACATTTGCCTAGCACATTTCTAAATTTTCTCACATAAGTCCTATTTACTAAAATTCACCTACAATTAACAAAATTCAAATATGAAATTTTCACACATGCATATATACATATAATAAGCATCAAATATGACAGTTAATTATTTTTATGACTCGGTTTTGTGGTCCCGAAACCACTTCCCGACTAGGGTCACATTAGGGTTGTCACAACTATGCATGCACAAGATCATCCTAGAAGATGGCGAGAAAGGGATGATTGATAGACAATGAAGACCGAACCTCATCATGAAGGACGTAGTAAAGAAAGAAATCTTTAAGTGGTTAGATGCAGGTATAATTTATCCCATCTCAAACAGTTCGTGGGTAAGTCTGGTCCAGTGCGTGCCAAAGAAAGGAGGTATTATGGTCGTTGAGAAAGAGAATAATGAATTAATACAGACTAGAATAGTTACGGGATGGAAATTTTGCATCGATTACCGAAAGTTGAATAAGGGGACTAGGAAAGACCATTGTCCTTTACCATTCTTAGATCAAATGCTGGATAGACTCGCGGGTCGAGACTATTACAATTTTGTTGATGGATACTTGGGGTATAATCAGATCATAGTAGCACTGAAGGATCAACACAAAACAACGTTCACATGGTCGTATGCTACATTTGCATTTAGAAGCATGCCATTTGGTTTATGTAATGCATTTGCTATATTTCAAAGAAGTATGATGTCAATTCTTACTAACATGGTTGAGAAGTACTTGGAAGTTTTTATGGATGATTTTTTAGTATTCAGAGATACATATGATGATTGCCTAGCCAATCTATCCAAGGTACTAAGGCAATGTGAAGAAACAAACCTCGTACTTAATTGGGAAAAGTGTCATTTCATGGTACGAGAAGGTATTTTTCTAGGGCAACAGATAACGAGACATGGGATCGAGGTAGATAAAGCAAAGGCAAATGTTATTAAGAAACTCCCACCTCCAACATCTATGAAGGGTGTTAGGAGATTTTTGGGCTACGTCAGTTTCTATTAGAGATTTATCAAGGACTTCTCTAAAATTGCTAAACCTTTATGCATGTTATTGGAGAAGGACACGATGTTTAAATTTAATGATGAGTGCTTAAGAGCTTTCAATGATTTGAAGAATCGGTTAGTTTTGGCACCCATTATCGTCACACCGGACTGGGATTTTCCATTTGAATTGATGTGTTATGCAAGTGAATTCATGATAGGAGCTATGATGGGCCAGTGAAGGAACAAAATTTTCATCCCATCTACTATGCAAGTCGAACTCTAATAGGAGCTCAGCTGAATTATAAGGTAACAAAAAAAGAGCCACTTGCTATTGTGTTTGCTTTTTACAAGTTTTGACCTTATCTTGTAAGTACCCAAATAACAGTTTATACGGATCATTTAGCAATTAAGTATTTACTTGCCAAGAAAGACACTAAGCAGAGATTGATCCGATGGGTACTTCTACTCTAAGAATTCGATTTAGAAATTTAAGATCGAAAAGGGGTAGAAAATCAAGTAGCAGATCACTTATCTAGATTGAAGTCGCAAGAAGGAAATTATCCACTTATACCCATTCAGGAGACATCTCAGATGAGCACATACTTAAGGTAAATCATGTCCATAATACTCATTGGTTTGCTAATCTTGCTAACTATTTGGCTTGTGGTTTGATGCCTCCTGATAAGTCATATCAACAAAATAAAAAGTTTCTTCACGATGTGAAGTACTACTTCTAGGAAGAACCATATTTGTTCAGAAAGTGTACAGATCAAATGATCAGGAGACGCATGGTAGAAGATGAAGTACATAAGATTTTATATCATTGTCACACAGCTCTGAGTGAGGGACACTTTGGAGTTACACGTACTATAGCCAAGGTATTGCAAGCCGGATTCTTTTGGCCAACGCTATTCAAAGATGCGTATTCTTATGTAAAAAGTTGTGATCGATGCCAGAGGGTTGGAAACAATACCAACAGAAATGAGATGCCCTGAACAATCATAATTGAGGTAGAATTATTCGATGTTTGGGGTATTGACTTTCTCAGTCCTTTCCCTCCATCTTTTCGTCACAAGTACATATTGGTAGCAGTAGACTATGTGTCTGAGTGGGTTGAGGCCAAGGCATATAGGACGAACGATGCTAAGATTGTGATAAAGTTTTTTGTAGAAGCATGTATTCGTATGGTTTGGAACCTCGAGAGCTATCATCAGTGATGAAAGGTCCCATTTTGTGAACAAATGGTTAAAATGGATACTCAACAAACATGGAGTAAAGCATAAGGTTGCCACAGTTTACCATCCACAGATGAATGGGCAAGCTGAACTAGCAAACAAAGAGATAAAATGCATACTCAATAAGGTAGTTTGTCCGAACCGACGAAATTGGTCCAAAAGATTAAACTATGCTTTATGGGCTTACAGAATTGCACACAAGACACCTTTACGGATGTCACCCTATAGGTTGGTTTTTAGGAAAGCCTGTCATCTGGCCTTAGAGTTAGAATACAAAGCTTACTGGGCTCTTCAACAACTCAACTTGGATGTTAAGCTTACTAAAGAGAAACGAATGCTTCAACTCAATGAGTTAGAAGAGTTTCGAATGTTTTCATATGAGAATGCCAAACTATTCAAGGAAAGGCTTAAAAGATGGCATGACAAGAACATTCGAGTTAGAGAATTTGAAGCAAGTCAGCAAGTCTTGTTATTCAATTCCACATTAAGGTTCTTTCCAGGTAAGTTAAAGTCACGTTGGTCCACTCCATTTATGATTCACCAAGTTTTTCCATATGGAGTTGTCTAACTTCAAGGTAAGAGAGGTAATTTTCAAGTCAATGCTCAGCGCTTAAAACATTATTGACGAGATAAAATTGAGCAGGATAAAATATCGTTCATTTTATCATATATTTATTTTTTTTCTCATTTTTCTTTTTAAATAAATGAATGGAGGTATATGTTTGAGATTAATGTGTTTAAATAAATTATGTCTAGGAGATTGGAACTTAAGCGGGACCGCTTATGACCTCTCCAATCTTTTCTAGGAATTGATTTGAACATAATCTTCCGAGAAATTATGTAACACCCTTTAACCGTATTCAATGCCAGAAAAGGATACGAGGCATTACCTGACTTATCATAGAAAAAACATACAATTTCGACTATAAATTTGTGCCCAAATTAAAACCATTCATATACAATCACAATGTCCCTATTACGAGCCTATGAGGACCAAAACGTGCATTGAAAGTGGTTCGGGACTAAATGAGAACTTTAGAAATTTTTACACAACATAGAAAATCTTTCTGCTATACAGGGGTCAGATGCCCGTGTGGGCAGGTCATGTGGTCAGACACTCCCGTGTCCCGACCCCATGTAACTCTCTGACTTGAAACTCATGAACGAATTGAGATCACACAGCCAAGTCACACGCCCATGTGCTAGGCCGTGTGGAAAATTAATTTTCCTAAAATAGGTGCAGACTTCACACGGTCAGGGCACATGCTCGTGTTGAAGCCGTGTCGTCCACATAGCTCAGACACACGCCCATGTCTCTTCCCGTGTGCTCAGTTCTGAACATTTTGTTTCTCAAAATTAAGGTGTAGGGGACACACGAACTATACACATGCTCGTGGGGCAAACCGTGTGTCACACATGGCCTAGACACATGCCCGTGTGTCTACTAGTGTGGACAAAGATAAGGCTATTTACCAAGCCATTTTGCCACCCTTTAGTGCACACAACTACACAACATAACATAGCACCAATCCAAACATATACATACAACTAAACATCCACAACCAAGACATCAACATATCATTCATGGAAGGCATCATAATAAGAATATACTTAAAACCAATATTGGCCCATTTCAAATGGCCTTATACAAAATGAACTTCTAACCAATATAAGCCAACACATTTGGCCAAAATAATTATGACACATAAAAAAATGACCAAGTCCTCTATACATGCCATAACTCAAAATGTTGATTTCATTAATAGCAAAATAATTGTTGATAGTGTGAATGGATCTCTGACGATCTCCAAACCCAAGCTAGCTTGGTGACACTATAAGACAATGGAAAGAAAGGGGAGTAAGCTATATAGCTTAGTAAGTTCATGTGCAAATAATAAGCATCTTAACCACATTTTAATCATGCAATTTATATAATGTGAGATAACATAAATGTTACTAAAATCTCATAGTCATAGTTTTCTCAATCACAACCTTACCAAGAGTTCATCACCCATCGAGTTTATTACTTATGAGTTTTACGTACATACCTGTACCAACTCGTAACACAACCACATCTTTTCACATATTTGACATTCCCATTGAGCACTTGGAATATTATCGGATACTTGGAAAATCTTGCACATAAGTTCCATATATGTAGCTAAAGCTACCTTCTATCTCATAGCACATATAGGATCGCTCTCGAGCTATTCACGGGCCTGCTTACACAAGCTATCAGTTAGGACGTAGCTACACAGGGCTGCTCACACAAGCTATTAGGTATCCGCAACATATGCCAGAATACCCAGCCACTGGTAGGACGTACAAGACCAGCACTCGGATTACATAAACACATATACACATGTGTTCCTAGTGACATGTCACTCGTATCCTATTATATTCCTAAGGTTCAACCGGGATTTCTCGCTTATCGAAACTTTTTTGAATACACCTAAAGAGTCAATCACAAAATTCATACAATATTAAAGCATTTAAAACATAAATATAACATTACATTATTTACAAACGAACTTACCTCGGTATAAAATAAGTAGAATTGGACCTAATCGTCAAACACTTTGTTTTTCCCCTGATCTAGGTCCGAACCTCGTTTTGCTTGACCTATAATAACAAAATTAACTCATTTAATACTCACATTATTCAATTTGGCCCAAAAATCATATTATGGCAAAATTACATTTTTGCCCCTAGTGTTTCATATTTTTACGATTTAGTCCCTAGGCTCGTAAAATGAAATTTATTCAATTTCATCAAAACCTAAGCCTAGTCGAACCATTTTCATACTCATATTAGCCTACATTTTCCACTTAATCACACTTTTACTACTCATTTTATAACTTTTACAAATAAGTCCTTTTTGACATTTTTACCGAAAATCACTAAGCAAAAGTTGTTATCTAACACCAAACATGCATTTTCTACCATTAGACGTCAAAATACACAAATATCTAACATGGGTAAAATTTTAAACTTCATGTTTCTTTCAAATTAGTCCTTGAAATAGCTAGATTATGTTATAAGGATCTCAAAAACATGAAAATCATTAAAAACGGGGCCAAAACCATCGCTATGGTGCCTCTTCAAATTTGGAACAAGGGGACTAAATTGGAGAAGATGACATCTTTTTATTAGTTATTTTTGTCTTTATTACCCAAATGACCAAAATGCCTTTAATGCCAAACTTTGAATTTTCACCCTACCATGTCCATTTTTGTCCAACTTAAAATAAAATGGTCTAATTACCATTTAAGGACCTTTAATTTAAAATTTCATAGCAATTAGACACCTCTAGCTTCTAGAACACACATTGTGCGCCTATTGCAATTTAGTCCTATTAGTCAAATTAGACACCCTATCGATAAAATTTCTTAACAAAATTTTCACACAAGTATTCAATCATACTGTAGAGCTTAAAAGAATATCACAATAATTATTTGTAGTTCAGATTCGTGATCTCAAAATCACTGTTCCAATTTAACCCTAAAACGGGCTATTACAAATTATTCCCTAAATGGCAAACATAAATTTTTAGTTATTCAAATAAAAGGGTCGATTTTGATCCAAGTTTTAAATGCAACTCAATTTTCAAATTTTCTTTAAGTCTAGGTACTTAATTGAATTAATTGCAAAATTTGGTTACTCTTGTTGTAAATATTGAAATTAAATATCTTTTTTGTAAATATTTTTAAAAAGTAGCTAAAATAAAGTTTTTAAATTTAATTTTAATAAACAAGATGATAATAACTAATATGTACTTATATTTTATAATATATTTTAATTATTATCAACTTTATATAGAATTAGGATTAGTTTAAACTTGATTATATTTTAATTAATAGTTTTATTTCAATAAATTAATAGCCAATAATATTTTAATATACATCATATTAATTATTAATTGTTATTAACTTTCGTGGAATTAGGATTTAGAATATTTTAATTGTTAATTTGTTCTAAGAATTTTAATTGAACTCCTACCTTATTCACTATAAATTCCACCAACCTTCTCCATTATTCACATCACCTTAACAACCACACCGACACCCACCATTGGCACACCAGCAGCCCCAATGCGCGCCAATTGCTACTTTCAGCTCCAGCTCACGCATGCCAACAGCCCAGTAGCCCGCTCCCTGTCATTGCACCTACCTGCACGCCCAGCTCCAAAGTAGCTCCCGCACCAGCTTGCGTGCCTAGCAACTCGTAGGCCTTGCTCGACACAGCTGTCTACTGCTCACTCATGCCAGGCTCCGCACGTTATTGTTATCTTCATCGCACCAAGCCGCGCCTAGCACACCGTTACCCTGTGCACCCTTTGTCAAATTTACACAACACTTCCATCACATTTAGACGATAACCCTTCCAACCATCCCTCAATTAAAATATTTTTCTTCTAATTTTATTTATTGAGTTTTTAATTTTTGTACAAAGTTGGTAAGAAATTTTCTCTTAAGTTTTAATTTGTTTTAATTATTTAACTCTTCAATTTATTTTGAATTGTTAATATTTTATACTAATTGAATTTTTGAGAAAATATTTATTTCCATCTTATATTCATGTTAGTCATGCCTCGTAAGAGAACTCGTGCTTCTGTCCAAATTGAAGAATCACAAAAACAATTCATTATGAATAAGCCAAAGCAATATATGATAGCGTTTTCAAGAATCAACAAATGCACCTAGAAAAAGGATTTACACTAAAAGAAAGCAACTATATTGATTTCATGGCGCACATTCAACAAATTGTTGAAGCCCTCAATTGAGAATTGTTTTGTGAGAAATGACCTAGTATAGATAAAGAGTTAGTTCGTGAATTTTATGCAAATTTGACCTCAAGCAGATTAATGAAAGTTTCTGCATGAGGAATCAAGGTACCAATAAGCTCAAACACTATTAATGAATTCTTTGAATTACTTGATTATGAAGACGATGAATATTCTTCTTTGATGAGAAATATTAAGGCTAAAAAATTGTAAGAAATTCTTGAGGAACTTACAGTTCCGGATTCTAAGCGAACGGTGTCAAAACATGGAACTCATACTTGCCGTAGATAATATTTGACACCAATAGCGAAGAAGACAATTTATAGCCAGGGCACAATCACAGATTGGGACCTCTACTGAATAGCTAGAGATTCAGTTCTGCAGCAACGAGTTGAAGAGAGTGAGGATCCTAAAGAAGAAGAAGAAGATCCCACAGAGATCGAACCAATGTAGTTAGTTGAGATCCCTGATAAAGTAGAACCAATGGAACCAATAACCGAACTTGACATGGCAAGATCAACATTCAGAACTCAATTACCTCACCCAGATCTTCGAGATGAGCTGTCAAAGTTGATGGACATAATGCAACATATGCACTGGCATCAACAAGCTTACTGGAGATGTTCAAAAATACGGGATAACTCAATAAGAAGCGCTTTTACGAAAATATTTAATGACCCGTTTATTTTTGTACCTAGGATTCCAGATTTTATATTTGAACCATGAAGTCCAATATCAAATAGGGAACAAAGCGATTCATGCAAAAACAAATACAATGGAGCAAAAGATGAGTTAGATTTTGAGGGATTTGCAAATAAATAAGAAGGTGGGATCTTGACTTTATTTTATTTCCTTTCCTAGGTTATTTAATGATTTAGGATTAGGTTCTATTAGGATTTTTTCTCGCATTATAAAATAAGGTGGAAATCATAATTAAAAATGAACAAATTGCAAAGTAAGAAGTGCAGAAATAGATATATACATGTCTAGGATTAGATCTAGAGAGAGCTTGGTACTTAAGCAATCAAATTGACTCACCTTCTCTTTTGTAGAATCCTACCTCATGTATAGCATCTATTCACTTCTAACAATGAGGGCATTATTCATCTTAAGTAGGGAAAAACAAAAAATTGAAATTATTTCCTCTCAGAATAAATTTTTCTTTTAATTATTGTTAGGTTATATTTTGTTAAAAATTTGAAATTTTGTTAAGTATGCTAAACTTCAATATAAAAAGTTCTATTATTTCAATAATTGTTATGTTAGTTGAATTATGACATAAATGTATTCTTAGTAAAGTATGTAAATCATACCATAAAATTTTTAGTTCCATAGGAAAGCTAAACATGCATGAAAGTTTAAGTATCGAGAATTGACTTAGTAATTTCTTGAGGCGAAATCCTAGAAAGCATGAAATGTTGAAAATGAATTAGGCAAACTTTTGTTTGGACCATTTGAGCCTTTCAAGCCAACCTTAATAAATTTTTATCCTTTGAAACCCAACTTTGAGACTATATGGCCTAACTTTATTTAAACTTTTGCAATATTTAAGCATCACTTTTCTCTTAATTATCTTTAAATTGTCCCAAACACTAGACTCAGTACTATTCAAAATATTCTTTGAAAATAAGTTTTGGGGAGTTGAAAAGAAGTATCAAATGCTCAAAAAAGCAGAATGCTCGTGAAAAAAAAAGAAAAGAAATAAAATAAAAAAGAAAAAGAAATAGCATATGTACTCAAAAGCAATAGATGTACAAAAACGCGTTTAAAAGCAAAATGAGTTGGTGTATTGAAGATAATTATTCCGAAGGTTCGATACAAGTTGATTTTAGGGTATTTTAGCCTAAATATATCTATCTCTTACCTGCCCCTAGCCTAGCCACGTGACAACCTATTTTAAAGACGTATTGATTCAAGTTTCTATGCTACCTACATTAGTGAAGAGAAATTGCTATGTTCAACTTATGAAGGCATAAATTAAACTTAATGATTGCAACCTAATCTTAAAAAAGGGAATAAAATTGAATTGGTAGGGGTTTAACATGCCTTTATTGGAGAAAGTATTTAGCCTTTTTTTTTCTATCATAATTATTTTGATTAATTTGAATAATATGTATACTTAAGTAGCATAAGTATCAAAATTTTTATTCTTGAGCATAAGTATGCTAAATTCATAATTTTGAGAAGAATGTTTTTTGAAGGAATTTTTCAAATTAAATTGTGCATTACTCGGGACAAGCAATGAATTAAGTTTGGGGTGTAGAAACACAAAAATATATATACTTTTTCATGCCCTTTTTAACTCAAATTCATACAGGTTCGATGTAATTCTTGTCGAAAAATATAATATAATTATAAAATAATTAAATTGTACTTAAATTATTAACATATTTAATTTTAGTTAATTTTATAATTAATTTTGATAAATTTTGAATAAATTGTACTTAAATTATTAACATATGTAGTTTTGATTTATTAACAAAATCGAGGAGTGATTTTTGAAGCATCGAGGCGAATTAATTTTTCAGCCCAAGGCGGTCCAAATGATGAATATTAACTCAAAATATAATTAATTTTAATTTTTATCCAATTTATTTTAGGTTAAATAATTATTATTAATTAAATTATGAAAGGAGGCCCAATTGTGTTGAACTGAGAAGACCGGTCCTGTAACACCCCAAACCCGGCCCAGACGTTATGGTCGGATCCGACATGCCACATCGAAGCGTTCAAAACATATTTACACTGTTGATCCAGAAAAAACTTACTTAGTGTTTTAAAAGATAATTTCATTATAGGTTAAAGTGAATGGAAGCTGTGCACTAGGTAGGAAACCGGAAAAGGGGTGGTGAGTCTATCGGACTGCTTAAGTACCAAGCTCCCTTTGGATCCAATCCTAGACATGCATACCGCCATTGCCACACCTTAATGTCATGGATATTTCTAGGAAACTAATTTGATTAAGTCATTTTTAGGAAAAGTGATTAATTTTGGAAAATTCTTTCATTGCAGAAGCTTTGCTTATTGTTGTGTTATTTTGAAATCAATTACTGTTTTTGAAAACGCGCCCTAAAGCTATCCAATTCCAACAGTTAATATAAGTAATACCTATCTTAATAAAACATATCAAAACCATCAAAAATAATTAAGCGGCCTTATTACATTTAAAAACCCAAAAATTCAAACGTAAATAAAAGGATGTCCAGTTCACCAGAAGAAAATCAAACTTTTAGAATGAGTGGCCACTCCGAATTGCCTCACAGCTCCAAGCCAACTATAGTTGGGGATTTCCTGTGTGAATGAAAATAAAAGGGGTGAGTTTGGGGAAACTCAGTGTGTAAGGAAAACCCATTCAAAGCCCAAGTCAGCTCCAGCCCATTGGGCCTAAGCCCATTCAGGTAACAGTGGTACTGGGCCAGAGCCCTTTTTAGATTACAATAAACTGGGCCTTAGCCCCTTATTCAGATAACAATATGGCCCATAGGCCCATTTCAAAATACATGCAACATTAATAACATATGCAAGCCCATTTGGGAGACTACTCAACCCACCAACCACTACACTCCACCGTACCACCCTACACTCCATGTGGGAATAGCTTAACCCATCCATTAACACTCCACGATTGCAGTGCTTGCTTTGCTCGATTAACGATAAATTGAGGCAAAGCCTCCAAGACGTGGACAAGCCACTTTCAGATTTCCTCGAAAATATCCCAATCCCATGCATCGATAATAACAACATGGCATGCAATAAATAACAACATCAAACATGCATTTAGGTCAATTTAACCCTCGGGTATTTCGGTAATTTATCTACTAGGGGTAAAGCGTAAATTTTCCACTTTTAAAGGTATTTCAATAATTTATCTATTTTAGGGTTTTTCATGCATATTCCTACTTTTCACGTACTAACGTAATCACGTCTGAGGGTTCTTACGAATTGGGCCCGTTGGCCTATCATTCCAATTTTGGCCCATTAAGCCCAAAAATATCGAGGGCACAGAAATCATGCACTTTGCAGTCCAAATTTTACAGCTTAAAAAAAACATTAATCGATTTACCTCACGAGCATTCGTACACTCGCAAATCTACAAAATATCGGTTTTCGGCATTTCAGCTTTTCAACTTTTGCCGATCCAGACTAAGAAAGAGGGTGTTAGTTACACACCTGTTTGCGACGATATGCTGACGAGATCCACACACGAACCGCTTACAAGTGGATTACTAACACGTTAATCTAACTATTCAAATACGAACTACGTATTAACCCCTTACAATATTCGGCCAACCACACCTACAGATCAGAGTAAGCTTATAAGAAATCTGTGACACCCCTAATGTGACCCTAGTCGGAAAGTGGTTTCGGGACCACAAAACCGAGTCACAAAAATAATTAGATGTTATATTCTGTGCTTATTATATGTGGGATTTGTATGTGTGAATATTTCGTGCCTTGATTTTATCAATTAGGTGCTAATTTATAAGAAAGGACCCATGTGATAGGACTTGAAAATGTGATAGGTGAAATTTAAAGTGGCCAAATAATGCATGAATTATTGACATGAGGGACTTGCATGTCAAATTAGCCAAGAATCTAAATGGTGGCCGGCCATGCTATGGGGTAAGGCATATTATAGACATATTATGCTAAAATGTGTGGGAAGAATAATAAAAAAAGAAGGGAGTGGGAGGAGAAACCAAAGTTGTCTCCCCCCCCCTCCATTGCCGTGAATGGAAGAAAGAAAGACTTCAACATTTTTTTTCCTTTGCTCCCTTGTCTCTTGCAAAGGAAGCTAGAGAGGAGAGGCTGGCTGCATGTAGTGGAAAACCATGAAACTTGTTTGCTTCTAAGTTGAAATTTCAAGTAAAAGGCTAAAAAGGGGGATTAAGGTATGTTAATGCTCTTTCATTGAAAATCTTTGTATATTTGGAGTGGTCATCAAGTATAGAAGCTAGCTCATGGCAAATGTTTTGTAAATTGGTTATGGACATTCGGTTAAGGGAGAGTATTTGTGTTAGAAATCAAGATTGGATAGGGAGTTAGACATGTGATCTTTGTGTTCGATTATTGAATGGAAAACTAAAGGGATGAGGTTGCATGTTGAGCTTGTATTGAATAATACAAATGAATTGCTAATGTGAGATGTTATGTGTTAATATGTGAATTAAGTGATAATTGATAATCAACTAAGTAGCTACATGGCATTTAGATATATATTATAGTAGCTGATTTTGGATTTGATTCTTATTGTGAATTAGTAGTTGATATGGAGATTAGACCGAATGAAATTTAAAATGTTAAAGAAATTATTTCGCTAAGTGCTAACCTTGTTTATATTAGCGAATGTGTATATGTATACCATGAAGTGGTTTAGCTTAAAGTAAATCAAGGTTCTTGGAAGGTGATTTGCGGGATGGTTTAAGAAATGAATCTAATTTTGTTATGTATGTGATGACATTGCGAATGTAAATTGAGTTGTTAAATTGGTTGATTTAGTTCACGAGCTCAAGGAATCAATCTTGTATAGCGGGAAGGCGAATGTAATTGAATAGCCGTTTGAAATTGTTCAACAGTATCCGAGGTAAGTTCTCAAGTGTTTGAACTTTACTTTAGTATACTTAAAGATCGTATAAACTTAGTAGCGAGAAGGATGAATTTATATAGTTTAAGTGCCGAACTAGTCTTAACAGATTTGAGTTACTGCAGTATTGTAACTTTGAAATTACACCAAAAATTGTAGAAGGCGAGTTCGAAGTTGAATAAAATATGAAAATGAAGCTTATTGAGTCTAGTGTCTTATAAAAAAAACTATGTAAGCAAAGGAATTTCCTATAAAGGTATATTTAAAGTTTTGTGAGACAGTGTCGGATTGACTCCAAAATTCCCTGTTTTGTTTTTGGAAAATCATTATAATTTGTACAAAAATGGTTATAAGATAAGATTTATATGCTGAGACTCCTTAATGAGTCTAGTTTCAAATGAAATCAAATAGAATACATTATGAATTCTGTACAATGAAAAATTTGATTCATAGCGAAGAGTGGTCAGATTAGTCAAACAGTGAAATAGGGGAAACTTTAAGAAAAATCTGGTATTGATTGGCCAAACCAAAAATTCTGAAAATTTCATGAATGTAAGATATATGAGTCTATATTCTGAGAAAATTAACGGCAAGTGATTTGGAGTCTTGTAGCTCCGGGTATAAATAATTTAGTGACCATTGCTCAGGAAAATAGCTCGTAGCGAATATGTGATTTTGTTGTAAACATGGATAAAAACTTGTTTTAGTTGCTCATAAGCTATTGATTGATCCCATATTTGAATTCTAAATTGTGATATTGTAAAATGATACATGAGTGCTAGATGGATCTCTGATATCAAAATTTGTGAAATTGTAAGTTTATGAGTATTCGAATATGAAATGATAGTATGGCGTGAAATTGAATTATTTGTTGGAAAATGATTGATGAAGATTCGGCCAAGACCAAGTCTGTACATAATAATATATGTGATAAGGCCTAATGGCCGATGTGATGAATGTGAAAATGTATATATATGTGATAAGGCCTAATGGCCGATGTGATGAATGTGAAAATGTATATATATGTGATAAGGCCTAATGGCCGATGTGATGAATGTGAAAATATATATATATGTGATAAGGCCTAATGGCCGACGTGATGAATGTGAAAATGTATATATATGTGATGAGGCCTAATGGCCGATGTGATGAATGTGAAAATGTATATATATGTGATAAGGCCTAATGGCCGACGTGATGAATGTGAAAGTGTATATATATATGTGGTAAAGCCGAATGGCTAATGTGAATGTTGTAACATGTGATTAAGTGTACATGAAACTTGGAAATATGTTCCGGGTGAGACCCAATGACTACGTGTGGAGATTATGTCCGGGTACGACCCGATGACTACATGTGGAGATTATGTCCGAGTAAGACTTCGTAATAAGAATTGCTTATAAATATACGCAATGCGAAAGGTTAAACAGGTATGTACTCCAAGTTTACATGTGAGCTTGATTTAAACTAAACCATAAGGTAGTTATGTGATGTATACGAGAGCAATCTATGAGACTATTCCCATGATTATGATGAGATGTGCATATTCAGATAAAGGGGTGGTATGCCCGAAGGAAGAGTGAAATAAAAATACGAACAACTATGTTATAACTTGATTGTTATCTGTTGACACTGCTTGAAACTTACTAAGCATTGTAATGCTTACTCCGTGTACTTTGTTTCCTCTGTTTGATAGATCTCATTTGGAAGCTACAGGCTCGGGGATCGTCAGCAACTAGTCACACTATCATTATCCACTGTTTGGTACTGCTATGTTTTGGAATATCTTATGGCATGTATAGAATAGACTAGTAGTGAGAGGATATCATGGTTAATGTATACGACTACCCTTTTGTTGTAGGTCATGTACCTTTCGGTTTTGTGTAAACTTGGATAGCCATGCGAAAATGGCTTATATACGTTTTTAGCATAGTACTATAATCGTTTGTATGTTGATCATTATGAGGTATGGAATTGTTTTGAAACGATTAGCCATTGGAATGGTTAATCATGATCACACTTTGTGCTATGTATGCAAAAGGGGCCAATTGAATCATGGAAATCATGAAATAGGTAAAGCCTACCTTAAAGGCAGATGCTGACAGCAGCAGTGATGTGGATGTGAAAAATCACTAAAAATAGTAGGAATGGTATTAAATAGTGAATAAATTATTTAAATGAACTTGATGAATCTAATTTCATATGGAAGAAATGAAACGGTCATATGAGTTATATGTTAAGAGATATTAAAGTTCTCGTGAAACAGGGCCAGAACGGTTTCTGGATCCCCTGTTCCGACTTTGGAAATTAATTGTAAATTTACCAGAGATAATTAGGAGTCATTCCATATATATATAGATTCCTCTCTGAGTCTAGTTTCTATAGAAACAAACGGCATCAGCATTGAAGCCCTGTACAGGGAGATATCCAATTCGTAATGCGTGAAGGTCAGTGTAGTCGAACCCTGGATTAGGGGAGATTTTAACTAATAAACTGTACTAATTGGCCCAACCAAAAATTCTAGAAAAAAATATGTTGATGGACTTGTGAGTCTATTCTCAGGGAAAATTTATGAAACTGATTTTCGAGCTTTAAAACTCAAGATATGATTTTTAAGGCGACAGTGATGCAGTAACCAGCTAGTCTGGAAATTTTTTTTATGGACTGTGAAACAATTAAGTTAAGTCTGTGTGCA
This sequence comes from Gossypium arboreum, assembly GCF_025698485.1. Lineage (NCBI taxonomy): Eukaryota > Viridiplantae > Streptophyta > Magnoliopsida > Malvales > Malvaceae > Gossypium > Gossypium arboreum. Next base: position 62,236,685 of record NC_069071.1, read on the forward strand.
CATTGTGTTCGATTCCGGTAACGGACTCGGGTACGGGGTGTTACAAAATCAATAAGCAACTCATTAACAAATTTTTGTCAGTGTTTACCACATAATCATAATTTCACTGCAAGCTGTCTTCCTGAGCAACAGTCACTAAATCATTTATAACTGGAGCTACGAAACTCTAAATCAAGTGCCGTTAATTTTCCCTAAAAATAGACTCATATATATTCTATCCATAAAATTTTCAGAATTTTTGGTAAGGCCAATCAATACCAAATTGTTCTTAAAGTTTCCCATGTTTCACTGTTTGACTAATCTGACCACTCTTCATTACGAATCAAATTTCTCATTGTACAGAATTCAAAATATGTTCTCGTTTATTCCATTTGAAACTAGACTCATTAATATTTAATTACATAATTTATTCAGCTTCTAACTCATCTCTCACAATTTATGGTGATTTTCCAAAATCACGTTACTGCTGCTGTCCCAAGCAGATTTATTACCAAATTCACTCTTTCACACCTAACTTGCATGCTTGTTATTTAAACATGTATATCACCAATCAATCATCACATATCTATGATTTTACTTAAGTATAATCTCCATTTCATCATTTTAAAGCACAACATGTTAGCCGATTTTTCCCCTTAGCATCTAAGACACATGCATGCTCATTTGTTTAGCTCAACTTCACCTATCTTCCATTTTTCATCAAAAGAACATGAAACAACAACTATTTCCTTCATTTTAATTCATGACTAAAAGCTCACAACACAACTAAAAACCAAAATATGCTTCAAGAGTTAAGATAGAATTAAGAAGAAGTCATGAACCTCAAAATAGAAGCAAGGTACCAAGAACTTACCTTCAATTTTCCTCCTCCTAGTGACTGAATACTCAAGAGCTTTCTCCTCTCCTTTCTCTTCTCTTACTTTCGGCTATGATGAACAAAGATGGACAAAACTTTGTTCCTTTCACCCCTTTTTATTTTAATAAAATTTCATATTTCATCTATTTAATTCTTTAATACAAAAGACATGAAATGCCCATCATGGAACATTTACCTAAACCATTATCATGGAACATTTACCTAACCCATTATCATGGAATATTTACCTAATCCATTATCATGGAACATTTACCTAACCCATTATCATGGAACATTTACCTAACCCATTATCAATTTGTACCATGAATTATGGATATCAAGTTAAAGTGCTCATATTGTCTACAACAACATGATGGCTGGCCACTTCATGTAAAATGGGAGGTTGTCATGCAAATCTTCCTATTTTGCACTCCTATTTATTTGGCGACTTCAATTTAGCCTATAGCATTTTCAAACATTTCCACATAGGTTCTATTTCATAATTTCATCCCCTTTTTCTTATGGAACAAAAATTAACTAAAATTGCCGGGTTCTATCTTAAGCATGGGTCTTCTAGAGGCCCACTAGCATAATTGAACCTATGCCAACATTCACAGAATTCCCGAAAATTGGGGCGTTACAGGTCCAATCAAGGAAAAGGGTTGTCCCAAACCGTCCAACATGCTGGCCCAATCAGCTCAAATTAGCTGATTATTTGAATTGTAAATCAGCCCTTTAAGTTTCCTTAAAATTGCAATCAAACCCCTCCACTTATCAAGCTTTTGTAGATTTGCCCCTAGCTAAATTTAGCAAGTTTGAAACATTCAAACTTGCCACATATGTGGCCAACCAAGGGGGGTCTATGGCTGTTGGTTTTTTACTATTTTAGTAGCCAATACCACCTATAAATACCCCCCTTTGCTACTCATTCCACACACCTCTCACATCTTTCATTCTTCACTCCTCTCTTATTTTCTCTCTTCGAAACCTTCCTTTATTTTCCAATTTTCCCTTCCATTCCCTCATCGATTTCCCCCTTGGAAAAGAGCCCTTCAACCACCATCAGTAGCATCAGTCAAGTGCTTGTAGAAGCCTTGGTTCAGCAACAATGAGCAGAGAATGAGGAGCGGAGCAAACTAGTCAGACTTTGGAGAAATACGGGATTTGATTCTAGCTTCCTATCCTCTAACTTTTATTGTTGTTGTTATGAACATGTCTATGAATATGTTATGTTGTTATTCTTAATGTAACATCCCAAAATTTGAGGTTTAGTAGGTTGATTGCATTTCATCCACTTAGTTTATTAAAATTATTCTTAATTTAATTAACATGGATTAAAATTAATTCATTTTAGGTTGATTGCATTTCGTCCACTTAAGTTATTAAATTATGTTTGTGTTGTTATAGGACTTGGTAAATTGTTTGATAAAGTAAAACCATGATTATGTTATTCTTGCATTACAATTGTGAGGTAACTAATGAATTACTTATTAATCCTGTTGAAATTGTAATTAATTGACACAATACTTAATTAGTGCATGTTTAATCTTCTAAGGTAGCTGAGAGTTAAATGAGCAACAGTATTAAACGGTATATTAGCCTTGCATAACTTGCAAGATTATTGTAATTAAACTGTTTCAATGTCGGTATATATTGTTACCTCACTTAATCTTTTACTTGCTTATTTAACTTGATTAATTGTTTGAATTGGCATAGTGATATGTTCAAGAGATTAGTTACCTTGTGCTATAGTTAACAAATTATTAGGTTGTTGTGAATTTATTCGTAACAACATGAACATTGTTTTAGTAATATTAAGTTAAGAAATGTAATTAATCTAACACAATTATTTATCTTGATTAAAATCATCATTTGAAATTGTGCATTGGGACTTTTATTTTATTTTACTTAGTTAAATTTAATTTTTAATCAATTACTCAAAATCAAAATATTTTTAATCACCAGAGTGTTTGAATTTTATTTCATAAATAATTTTTTTACACAGTCCCTGTGGGTATGATAACTCGACATTTACTTGTCACTTTATTACTTGTTACGATTGTGTACACTTGCACATTTCCATCGTTCCACACAGCTAGAGTGTGAATTGGACAAGCAAACACTGCCTTCCCGGCTCTTTTCCATTATTTCTAATTTGTTCCTTCGTAAATTACAGTGATGAAAATGATGTTTGAGTTTAATATTATTTTCCAACACATGAGTTAAATCTCATAGGATTAGGATTACTTTGATGAAACTTTAACTTCCTTTAATGGTTGCAGTATAAATCTGGGTTATTTTACTGTTTCATTCAATTTTTTTATTCTTTACAATGTATGTGAGCAATCCCTAGACATAGTCGACTGTGCAGCATACCCTTAAACTAATTTAATTCTAAAAATGTTGGATTAGTTGGACCGTGGTTGAATGATATGAGCAAGTACGTGACTGATACTTGTAGTAGATTTTAAACATATAGAAGCGATCATACAGAAGGTAATAATGCAGGGTACCATGTTAAATGCCTATAGATACAGGCAAGGTAGCTTGACATTTTTGCTCTCGAAAGATCCAGGCCACTTAAGAACTCTTTTGAATAGTAGGTTACGTATGATTTTGCTAAGGCGTTGTTGACAGGAAAAGTAGATTCTTAGTAATCCCGACCTTCCCACTCTACATCGGGTTACCATTATATTTGTCGAAGTAGTTTTTCCATAGCATTCTTAGTCATTTATTTATTTGTTGTATATTATTCACATAGTTATTCTCATAATTGTCATTACATTTCCAAATATTCATTAGTTCCATATATTGCATAAACTATTATTCATGTTAATTGCCATTGTATACTTACCATAATCTTACCATAGCATTAATCACATTTCATAACTTGACCACATTACTGCTTCAATCCGATCCTCGCGGGAATGATACTCACTTATTGCTTTATTACTTGACCTAACGTGTATACTTGCACAATTCACAGATCATATTCACACGGGACAAGTTTTTGGCACCATTTCCGCAGATTGGCAATTTGGTGTAGTTTGGTTTACTTATTTTATTTAATTTCATTAGTTTAATTTAAATTAGTTTAATTTAATTTCTACTGATTTGCCACCAGTACATGAGAAGAGGCATTCCTGCTAACCAAGAATATCATTTTAACCCAGAGATTAACAGAATCTTACACAGAAGGTGAAAAGAACTACGAAAAATAGCTAGGAATGCGATTGATCTTGGTCTCAATGGTAATCCGAATGGTCAAGATCCAAATCCTCCTATTCAAAAGGTGATACCAGGTATAAATGATAACTTGAATGGTCAAAGTGCTGATCCGCATGTCTGTAGGGGTGATAGATGACTAAGATAGACCAATCCGAGAGCATGTTGTGCCAATTTTGGATGATTTGAACCCATGGATAGTCAAACCATAAATACAAGCTCAACAGTTTGAACTGAAGTAGGTAATGTTTCAAATGTTACAAACAGTAGGACAGTTTGGTGGATTGCCTACTGAAGATAAAAGATTGCATTTGCGAATTTTTCTAGAGGTTTGTGACTTGTTCAGGAAACAAGGTGTTCCTGAATATGCCTTGAGACTTCAACTATTTTCATAATCTTTGAGGAACCTAGCAAGAGCCCAGATGAATGCTTTGCCGTCAGGAACGACGGCATCATGGAATGATCTGTTCTAGAGGTTTTTGCTATGGTATAATCCTCCAAACATGAATGCTAAGCTTAGAAACAACATTAAGACTTTTCAACAATTGGAGGATGAAAAGCTATATAAAGCTTGGGAACGATTTAAGGATTTAATTTGGAAATATTCGATACATGGATTTCAATAGTGGACTCAAATGGGAATTTTCTATAATGGGTTGAATCCACATACAAGAATGGTAGTTGATGCATCTGCCAATGGTACATTATTAGATAAATCTTACAATGAAGCATATGAGATTTTGGAAAAGATTGCCCATAATAACTATCAGTACCTTACCACAAGTGTTGAGAGTACAAGAGAGCTGTTGATACCATGGAGCTCAACGCAATTATTTTGTTGATAGCCCAGGTATCTTCTTTAGCTAAAATGGTTAAAACAATGAAATATCCAACTATAGTCCAAGAGGTGAAATCAACCTAGCTATCATGTGTTTATTATGGCGAAGATCATGTGTTTGATGAATGCCCATCAAACCCATCATCGGTATACTACATGGGTAATTTTAACTGAAATAATAACCCTATTCAAACACTTACAATCCAAGGTGGAAGCAGCATCCGAATTTTAGTTAGACTAATCAAGGTAAGGAGAGTTCACACAATGTTGCAAGATAAAATATCCATAATGCACTACCCGATTATAATCATCCTATGCTGAGGCAAAATGCTTAAGAAGGATATGTATCATCTTCTAATTCTATTGAATATTTATTTAAGGGGTATATGGCCAAAAATGATGTTGTGATTCAAAGTTAGGCTATGTCCCTATGAGCTCTTGAGAATCAAGTGGGGTAAATAGAAAATGGTTTAAATTCGAGACCATAAGGAGCTTTGCAAAGTGATACTGATCATTTAAGATTACAAGGGCAAGAGCATTGCAAAGAAATCACTCTCAAAAGTGGAACTCAATTGAATGATGTTGTTAAAGATGCCATGATAGAAGAGGATGACTTAAGACTCGATCATGAAAGGATCTCAAAATTAACTAAAAAGCATAAAACATCTTAAAAGGATAAGAAGAAAAATATTGTGGAAAAATTAGATCATGTTGCCAACAAAAATGCCACAACAAAAGAATATCAACAACTTGAAGGATGACCACCTCTACCTTTTCCTCAACAATTTCATAATTCTAAGCAGGATGTTCAGTTCAAAAGATTTTTAGTGGTCTTGAAGCAAGTCCATATCAACATACCACTGGTAGAAAATTTGGAGCAAATCCCTAACTATGTGAAATTTATGAAAGATATATTGTCAAAAGAAGCGCATAATGGGAGAATTTGATACAGTTGCTCTCACTGAAGGGTGCACAACAATGTTGATGAGTAAATTACCTCCAATGTTGAAGGACCCAGGGAGTTTCACTATCACATGTTTAATTGGATATCATTATGTTGGTAAGGAGTTATGTGATTTAGAAGCAAGTATAAATCTAATGTCTATTTTCAAGAAGCTAGGAATTGGGAAGGCAACACCGACAACAGTCACGTTGAAACTGGCTAATCGATCCTATGTGTGACAGCCCAAAATAGACCCTAGCCGGAATGTGGTTTCGGGACCACAAAACCGAGGCATAACAATAATTTAAAATTCATTTCGATGCCTATAATATGTGAGTATTCATGTATGACATTTTTTGATGATTGATTTAGTGTTATAAAGGTGAATTTCACTAGAAAGGACTTGTGTGAGAAAATTTAGAATTGAGATAGGCAAATGTGGAAGTGGCCTATTGATGCACACTAGAAATGTTGTCCTTGCATGTCAAATTCCCCAAATTTGACTATAGTGGCCGCCATGGTGATGAATATGGGCAAAAGAAAACATGTCTTAAACATGTTTTGCTAGTGGTGCATGTTAGAAATAATAAAATAAGAGTATGGAAAAAAAAGGAAAAAAAATGTTCATCTTTCACCATAGCTCTTGGCGAATGTCCTAAGGAAAGAAAAAGAAAAATTTTGCTCATCCATTTTCACTTCTTGGCCGAAAATACTAAGGAAAAAGGGGGAGGATTTTTGCTTCATGCTTGGTTTGGAAGAGATCTAGAAGGAGATTTGGCTAAGTTTGCATCAAGATTAAGCTCAAGAGCTTAGAGGCCACAATCGGACAAGGGAAGGAGAAAGTGATCGAATAGCCGAAAAAGCCGTTCGACAACATCCGAGGTAAGTCCTCAAGAAGTGACCCTACTTGAATTGTGTGAAATAAAGTATGGATGTGTATTGATTATTGATTATGTATGCATGAGTATTTGAATTCTACCGGGCTAAGTCCCAAGGCGAATATGCTTGCGACTATAATTGCGTTTGAGCCTTAATAACGAAAATGAATTATGTATGTCCAATGATAATTGATGTATGTGTTCATGGAAATTGAATGATATCCGGCTAAATCCGAAGACAATTATGCTGGAAATTATATCCGGGTTAAGACCGAAGGCAATTGTGCTAGTGGCTACATCCGGCTAAGACCAAGGCATTCGTGCGAGACATTCTATCTGGCTAAGACCAAGGCATTTGTGCGTGTGATTATATCCGGTTATATTCAAGAATCTTGGGCTGGAGGTGAGTGTTGGTTGCTGTAATGAATTCAATTAGTACACTCGAAAAGCCCAAAGGATAAGGTACGTTATATGTGCATTGGAAAGTCGACATGTTTGAGCAACATTCGCTCAATCGACTAATAAATTTCAGTTATTGAATTGATTGATATTTTGTGAAATCATATAATGATGAAGTGTGAAGTAAGAATGTGTATTAATGAAATGATGCATTTGGCTATGTGAATGTATTGCTGTAATTAGAGTTGATTATATTCCTTGAGACTTACTAAGCATAAGAATGCTTACCCGTTGCTTTGGCTCTCGGTTTTTTTAGATTTCGCTCAAGCAATTGGATTTGGGATCGTTGAAGTCGAAGTCATTCACACTATCAAGCCTCCATTTTGGTATAAATTTTTGATTGAACTTGAGATGGCATGTATAGGACTACCTCTTGTTTGTTAAATATGTTGTAATGTAAGTATGTACGGCCATGCGGAAATGGCTCGAAAAGGAAGCATGAACTTAGACAAATTGTGGGTTGTATGTATATATTTGGTGTCATGATGTGGCTATGGCTTGGAAATGGGAATGTTGGTCATATGATCAGCCATTTGCATGGTTAAAATGATCATATATGAACCTATGTATGGCAAGACTAGTTGATTCATGGAGACTACCAAATAGGTAAGTCCTATCTTAAAACAGATGCTGCCAGCTGCAGTGGCATGAATGTGAAAAATCACCAAAATTCATAGGAATGGAATTAAATAGTGAATAAGCTATGTAAATGAACCTTGATGAGTCTATTTTCATATGGAAGGAACGAAATGGTCATAGGAGTTACAGGTTAAGAGATATTAAAGCTATTGTGAGACAGGGCCAGAATGGTTTCTGGGTTCCCTGTCGCAACTTTAAAAATTCACTATAAATTATCCAAAAATAATTATGAGATATAACTTATATGTACAGATTCCATTTTGAGTCTAGTTTCATTAGAAACAAACGACACCAGCATTAAAGCCCTGTACAGAGAGATATTCAAGTTATACCGCGCGAAGGTCAGAGCAGTCGATCCCTGTAACATGGGTAACTTTAACTAATAAACTGTACCAATTGGCCCGACAAAAAATCCTAGAAATAAATCCATGGATGGATATATGAGTCTAAATTCAGGGAAAATTTACGAAACCAGTTTCCGAGTTTTGAAACTCGAGATATGATTTTTAAGGCGACAGTGACGCAGTTTTCCAGCCTGACTGGAAATGTCAAATTGGTGGGCAAAACATGTGAACTTGGCTTGTTAACCCCTCGGGTCCGACACCGGCGATGGTCTCGGGTTTGGGGTGTTACACTATGCACATTCGGACGGTAAAATTGAATATGTAATGGTAAGGGTAGATAAATTTATCTTTCTTGGGGATTTCCTTATCTTAGAATTTGAAACTGACCACGATGTGCCAACTATTCTTGGAAGACATTTTCTTACTACTGGCAGGACTTCAATTGATGTGTAAAAAAGTGAATTGACCATGAGTATGGATGATCAGTAGATCACATTCAATGTATTTAATTCCATAAAACATGTTGAAGAGAATAAAGAATGTCATGCCATTGACTTGATAGAAACAACAGTGGAGGAAGAATTCACAAGATTTTTCCATAGCAATTCAGATAGTGATGAAAGTTCATTTGAGCGGAGACCCTTGTACACTTTGCTGGAGCAAAATAGACCTTTTAATTTTGATGAACACTGCTTGGTAGCTCATGTATATTCCTATGGCACTGTTGATGTCAAGGACATGAAAACGAGTGTTACATTTAATGTTAATGGACAACGTTTGAAGCATTACTGTTGTTCTCATATAGAGTGAGACAAATAGTCCAGTGATCTTTAGGATGTATAACTTCAACATCTTGAAAATCCTTTTTCTTTTTATTTCATTTTGTCAATTTCAATTTCTTTAGTAATTTCATTTCATTTGTTTAATAAAATATAAGGGGGAAGGGGTCAGTAATGCAGAGCTTGTTGAGACAAATCTTGCCAATAAAGATAATGTGGCTAAAGCACCAAAGGAAGAACCAAAGAAAATAGACTTTTTTAGCATTAAGACTAATTGTGAGGATGAAGAGGAAGCAAATCCCTCAGTTACACCACCAATGGATAGCATTGTGGCTATTCCACCTCTTTCTACTGAACTATAACTGCCCAAGACTGTGACATTGATCGATTGATTGATGAGCTCACGGAGATCGACAAGGATGAGGCTAAACTGACCCCAATGAAGAGGAAGCAGAGGTATAAGGTTGTTGCTCGTAAATCAACCCGTCGAATAGAATAAAGTACCTACAATACACCCCAAGCTAGATAAGTTTTTTTTCTTTCTCTTTCTTTCTTTTTTCTTTTGATGATCACGCATTTCATTTCATTTTGCCATGACATTTGTTTGTCCATCGCATAATTTTTGTTGCATGCACATGCATTGAGGACAATACATCCTTTGGGTTTAGGGGTGTATTGTGCATTTAGGTTGCACTTTATATAATATGGATGTTTTGCCACGTTATTGTAACCACCGAAGTACTGTTGGTATATAAGAAGTACAATTTATACTTATGATGTTCAATGATGAGTTTATATTTTTTTCGATATACCTTAGGTTAAGATGCTTGAAAATTAATTCCAAAAAATAGGATGTATTATACTTAGTGTGTTTTTTGGGGGGGATATAGTAGGTATCTTTTAATGAACATAGGGATTTTTAAAGTCAAGCATTAGTTATATTGTCATAGTATTAATTAATAAAGGAAAGTAGGCATTCCATTGTATATAATTTCCAAGTAGGTCAGCATCACTTTGTTTGCTCTATCGTGCTGTTAATTAGAAAGACGAGTTTAAGCAAGAGTGTGTTTCATGGAATAAAATTAGGGGCACTTCGCTGTAGCAAAAAGGATTGAGTAGATAAGGAGGTAGTTGTATGCTCCATCCATCTTTTTAGTCAAAAGTTTGAGCTTTATGGGTGACTTTCGATTTAAATTATAACGTGATTGAGTACTTAACAATTCGGTGTATGCTCCGCTGTGATTGTCAGGTCAAAGAATTTTGTGACATGCTAAATCCCTTAATAATAACAATATGATTCATTCAAATAAAAAACAACAACAACACCATAAATATGATTAATATATTCTGAGTAGGCTTGAAGTAAGTAACTTATATTTAGGTAATATATTAAATAAGTAAGTTAGAAGATGGTTGCTATAAGCCAAAAAGGAGAAAATATATGAGTACTAAGGAGCTTCTGTGTTTAGGGAAATATTTTTTGCACTTCCTTTGTTGATCAAGCCTTTGGCACTCGAACAAGTTTTAGGAAAAAGGAAGAATGCTAAGACCTGATGTACTTATTATTCTTCGAATAGCCTAGCAGTATGAGTTGATCTGGTGTTTTGGAAAAATGTTGGCATTTATGCATATTTTTCTTGAGGACAAGAAATAACTCAGGTTTAGGGGTGTGATAACTCTTGAAAAGAGTTATATTTTATGCCACTGGACCTAGTTAATTATCTATACTTAAGTATATCTAGTTGTATTTTAGAACATTTCATTAGTAATTTTAGCACTGTATTAGAACTTGGGTTGCATTTAAATATTAGGTGCTTTTAATTGCTCATGGAAGGGTTGTGTTTTATGGTATTGATAGGTGCAGGATGAGGAACAAGAAATAAAGGAGTGAAGTTTTGCCAGGCTAAAAGGGTGGTCAGATTGCCAGCTAGTATGCCATGACAATGCCAGGAAGGTGCCTAATTAGCATTCAACGCATATCAATTTCAACACAACTCTACTTGTACCAAATAGATCTACCTAGAAAAGAGGAAAAAATAAATCTTAGGGCTGTTGGAATTATCTTAAAAGAAAAAAAGAAAAAAAAGTAAATTTTAAAAAAGCAAAGGAGGAAACCTAGGGCACAAAACTGGGAGTAGAGATCCTTAGGCAAATTAGAAGGTAGCGGTTGAATAGAGACAAGAAGAGGAAAGATGCAGGTAGCGCCTCTCAGCCACCTTAAGACACTATGTAGCTGGAGTGTGGATTGGACAAGCGAATGCTGTCTTCCCGACGTTCTTCCATTATTTCTAACCTATTCCTTCATAAGTTACAATGATGAAAATGATGTTTGAGTTTAATATGATTTTCCAGCCTTTGAGTTAAATCTTATAGGCTTGGGATTACTTTGATGAAACTTTAACTATCTTCAATGGCTGCAGTATAAATTTGAGTTATTTTACAATTTCATTCAATTATTTTATTCTTTACAATGTATGTGAGCAATCCTTAAACAAAACTGACTATGCAACATACCTTTAAACTAATTTAATTCTAAAAAGGTTGGATTAGTTGGATTGTGGTTGAATGATATGAGTAAGTACTTGATAGATACTTGTAGTAGATTTTAGACACAAAGCAACAATCATATAGAAGGTAACGTTGCAGGGTACCATATTAAATGCCTATAGACAAAGACAAGGTAACTTGAAATTTTTGCTTTCGAAAGAGGCAGGCCACTTAAGAACTCTTCTGAACAGTAGGTTAAGTATGATTTTGCTGACACATTACTAATAGGAAAAAGTATGATTTTGCTGACACATTGTTGACAGGAAAAGTAGACTATTATTAATCTCGACCTTCCCACTCAACATCGTATAACCCTTATCTTTGCCGAAGTAGCTTTGTCATAGCATTCTTAGTCGTTTTATATTTGTTGCAGATTCACCTAGTTATTCTCATAATTGCTATTGCATTTCCAAATATTCATTAGTTCCACATATTGTATACATCATTATTCCTATTAATTGCCACTACATACTTACTATAGTCTTACCATATTATTAATCGCATTTTATAACTTGATCACTTTAGTGCCTCAATGTGATTCTCGTGGCAACGATACTCACTCATCACTTTATTATTTGATTCGACGTGTATACTTGCACAATTTTCATATCATATTCATACATGAAAGTAGCTCATTGAAATGCCCAAATCATGGCTTACACTAATGGCTCCATGCCATCTTCCCAGATATTTTCCCTATAAGGTCGCTCTTGCATAGCTAAAGTTTGTTCACCTTCAGAGGGTTCGTAGCATCATTCACACGGTTCACATTCACTCTACGGTGAGGCATTTGTAATAGTCCATTTTTCAATGAAATCAGAAAAGTAGTTTCAGGACCACAAATCCGACCCAAAAATATGATTTATTTTTATTTTGTTACATGGTCCGTAATATGGTAGATAATTTGTGTGAAAATTTTGATTTGAAAGTTTTATCGGTTACGTGTTTAATTATGAGGACTAAATCCTAAAAAATGCAAAAGTTGAATTCTAGTAGTTGTAAGGGTCAAATAGCCATGGAATTCAAAACTTAAGGTCCTTATATGGTAATTAAACCATTAAGAAAAGTATGTAGATTTTTCATGGTGACTCATCCATGGAATTATAGAAAAAGGTCAAGGACTAAATTGGAATTTGAAATAACTAAATTCATTAAAAGATGAAAAGAAATTATATCATCTTATTTTTCATCATCTTCAACCTCAAAACACATGGAAACCCTAGGAGAGAGAAAAAAACTTTCAAGGCCTAATTGGGTAAGTTCTCATGTCCCCTTTTTAGTAATTTTGGTATTTTTGAAACTGGGATAGCTTAATATCTCTATTTGAGGGACTAATTTGAAAATTTATCAATGTATGAAAATGCATCATGGATGTATTATGCCGAAAATTATAAATTTATGGTAGAAAATGAAAGATTATTGATAGATAAACAACTTTTACAAAGTGGTTTTTGATGAAAACTTGATTTAGGGACTAAAATGTAAACTTGTGAAATTGTAGGAAAGATTCTAAAATTTTATGTATACATGTGCTATAAATTTTATAATGGGGCTTTGGTTAGGCTTGGAATAGGGAGTAATTTGCATAAGTTTCATTTTTCGGGCCTAGACAACAAAATTGGAATCTATGAAAACGTTAGGGGTAAAATGGTAATTTTTCCTAGGACATAAATTGAGTTATTTAGATATGAAATGTGTGAAATTGATGGTTAAATTTATTTATATAGATCCGGACAACACTAATTCGTGGTTAGATCGAGGAAAAGAAAAGATTTTGGATTAGTAGACTTTTACGCGAACAAGTGTCAAGGTAAGTTCGTGTAACTTAATTCGGCATGTAAATATGTTTAATTTAATATTGTATTGTATGGAATGTGATTTATATTTATGTACATTACTTGAGTGTTATAATGAGAAACTTAATACATGCTTGAAATGGTGATAAATGGTTAAGTCCCAATTGAATTTTGAATTCCAATAATTGTATGCATTTTCCCAAAACATATAGGGTCCTGCATTTGTTGCGGACGGGATTTAGTTCGGACAAGTAATCCCATTAACCTTGTTATAGAAAGGATTTAGCCTGGACAGGTAATCTCGATATAATACCTCTCGAGTATATGTTATGATTAGGGTTTAGCCTGGACTGGTAATCCTAATCGAGCTCCACTGAGCATACATTGTATAAAGGATTTAGCCTGGATTGGTAATCCTGCTACATGATATGTGGCTCGAGAGAGTGTTTCTTGGTTAAGTTCCCAAATTGGTACACTTGAATAAGAAATTGACGGATTATTGAATCGTACACTTCAAGTGTACTACTTAAGTATCTATCAGAATTCAATGATTTAATGGACATATAACTCTTAACATGGCATGAGATATTTAAGATGAATATGATAATGTCTTGAAAGATTATTACATGATGAGCTCATCTATGTTACTTAATTAATATGAATATTTCGGTGACTAACATGTTTGATTGAATATATGTGATTAGGCAATCTAGCCAAATGGATGGAAACATAACTTTATATGCCTATATTTTAATAAACAAGATTGTTAAGTTTAGTTTTCGTTTTACAAACTTGCTAAGAGTGTAATGCTTTGCTTATTTTTCCCTAATTTATAGTGCTCGAAAGCTCGTGATGGTTGGAAGATCATTGGAGCATCATCACACTATCAACTAGCATTTTGGGTATATTTAGTGAAATCATTTTGGTATAATGGCATGTATAGGACAACCTGACCAATAGTGGCTTGAAATGTTATTTTGTAACCTAGCCATTGGAATGGCTAGTAATGGTTCATTTTGGTATTTCTAAGTAGGTTATTATGACATATATATACATATGTGTTAAATTGAGTACATGTGATCAAATGTTGTTATTGCCTAATTTAAACCAAGGTAAGTTTACAAATACATATGTATGTAATGGTATGCCATGATGAATGATGGAATTGTCTATTTTGAATGCTTGGATTGGTTGGTATTGGATGTGTGTTTCAAGCACTGGTCTTGGGTGAAATTTTGAGTGAGAAATGACTTCATTTTGTCCACACAGGCAGACACATGGGCGTGTGTCTAGACCTTGTGTGACACATGACCTAGTAAAATGGGCATGTTGTTAGACCGTGTGTCCCCTACACCTTAATTTTGAGAAACAGAATGCTCATAATTAGGCAAATGGGTAGGGACACGGGCGTGTGTCTCAGCCGTGTGTGCCACACGGCCTAGAACACGGGCTTGTGTCTCAGCCGTGTGAAACCTACAACTATTTTCAAATTGAATTAATTAACAATTGAATTAGTTAACCACATGGCCTAGCGCACGGGTGTGTGGCATGGTTGTGTGAGTAAGGCAGAGAGTTACACGGGGTCGAACACGGCCTCCAACACGGGCATGTCCCTTGAACCATTCAGGCGTGTGAGCCCTACACTTTGGAAAATTTTGTAATTTCACGAAAAATTCTTGAAAGTCCCGATTAAGTCCCGATTCGATTTTAGTGCTTGTATTAGGCCTCAAGGGCCCGATCAAGGGACATTATGGATGATCTCAGTAAATGAATAGTAATTTACAAAGTTAATTGGTAAAATATTTTGAATGTTCTGGTAATGCTCTGAAACCCTATTTTGGCGATGGGTATGGGTTAAGGGTGTTACATTTAGTGGTCTCAGAGCTATGGTTTAACCTATTCTCAGATTTGACATAGCAAACATGAGTTTAGCTATACATGCCATTATATAAATTGTGATAGTGTGATGACTCTTCATCATTTTAAATGTGTTTTTGATATAGTAATGTCATCCAATTGAGCTAGAGTGAAATCTGAGGAAGCTAAGAGCAATGCTTCAGCTTCAGTACAAAGAGTTGCGTCTGCGTTAGGTAGTGAAAGGCCCTTGTCTGAGGGCCGAAGTGAGGAGGCAAAGCAACTCTTCTTTCAAATGATGAATGAATGGTTTACCCAGTACTTAAGAAAAAACCTTGCTGTACAACGAACTCCCCCGCTTGCTCCCCAACCGATTCCTGGGGTACCACAGGGTGCCGAAGCTATTAGAATTGGTATGCCTCCGATAGATAAAATATGCAAGCATGGGGTGGAAGAATTTAAAGCTACTATAGATGATGATCTGGAAAGAGCTGAGTTTTGGTTAGAAAATACTATCCGGGTTTTTGATGAACTATCCTGCACACCTACCGAATGTTTGAAATGTGCAGTATTCCTACTGAAAGATACAGCTTATCAGTGGTGGAATACCATAACTTCAGTAGTACCGAGAGAAAATGTTACATGGGAATTCTTCCAAGCTAAATTCAGAAATAAGTATGTGAGTCAAAAGTTCATGGATCAGAAAAAGAAAGAATTTCTGGAGCTCAAACAAAGAAACATGACCGTATCCAAATATGAACTGGAATTTGTTTGACTGAGTAAGTATGCCAGAGAATGGGTTTTAACCGAGGCTAAAATGTGTAAATATTTTGAAGAGGGCCTAAATAAAGATATTAAGTTGTTGATTAGGGTTATCGAAATAAGGGAATTCGCTACACTAGCTGACCAAGCATACAAAGTTCAGGAACTAAGTAAAAAAAAGAAACAAGCTGGAAGATTTGCTTCTAAGAAATTAAAGAACTATGAGTAAGTCAAAGTCATTTGCTTCTAAGAAATTAAAGAAATATTATGATCGTGTGACCACCTTTATGGGATATTCTAGAAGAGAGCGGGACTCTCTTCTAACCTGAGGTATTCATCTCCATCTGTGACCAGTGTGGGTAGTGTCGGTAACCCCAAACCAAAATGTAAGCATTGTAACACATTCCATCATGGGGAATGTTGATCTAGAAGTAGAGCTTGTTTAGGATGTGGTTTACTTGACCATTTTTTAGGGATTGTCCTGAAAGGGTTGAAAAGGAGATAGAGCTAGCTCCAAAACCTAGTAATCCTATTGCGAGAGGTAGACCACCCCGTCACCCTGGTAATGTTAGTGGTAGCTGAGGTATTACCAAGGATACATCGATTAGATCTAAGGCACGAGCACCTGCAAGGACATATGCTATACGTGCTAGAGAAGATGCCTCTGCACCAGATGACATTACCGGTACATTTTCTCTACTTGATACTGATATTACTGCATTGATTGATCTTGGTTCCACACATTCATACATATGCACGAAACTAGTGTCTGTTAAAAATTTACTTGTTGAATTCACTTAATTTGTGGTTAAACTTTCAAATCCCCTGGGCAAGTGTATTATGGTGGATAAAGTTTTTAAGAACTATCTGTTGATGGTAAACGGTTATTATTTTTCGACTGATTTGATGTTGTTTTCATTTGATGAATTTGATGTGATATTGGGAATGGATTGGTTAACCCAATATGATGCAGTGGTAAACTGTAAACAGAAATATATTGTATTGAAATGTGAGAATGGTGAATTGCTTCGTGTTAAATCTAATAAACTAGATGGACTACCTAATGTAATTTCAGCAATATCAGCACAGAAATATGTTAGAAAGGGGTGTGATGCTTATTGTACGTATGTAATGGATACTAAAGTATCTGAGTCAAGGATTCAGTCAGTGCCGATTATGTATGAATTTCCTGATGTATTCCAAGAAGAATTACCTGGTTTACCACTGGATAGAGAAGTGGAAATCTCTATAGATCTTACTCTAGGTACGACACCTATATCCATAGCACCTTATAGAATGACTTCTACAGAATTGAAAGAGATAAAAGTACAGTTATAGGAGTTGATTGACAGAGGTTTTCCTCGATCTAGTTTTTCACCTTGGTGTGTGCCGGTTCTATTTGTAAAGAAGAAGGATGAATCGTTGAGGTTGTGTATTGATTACAGATAGCTCAACAAAGTTACAATAAAGAACAAGTATCCATTGCCTCGAATCGATGACTTGTTTGACCAGTTAAAGTGTGCTACTGTATTTTCGAAGATTGGTCTCTGTTCTTGTTTTTACCAAATACAGGTAAAAGAATAAGATGTACCAAAGACAACTTTTAGAACCAAGTATGGACACTATGAGTTTCTTGTAATGCCATTCGGCTTGACAAATGCACCTGCGGTGTTTATAGATTTGATGAACAGAATTTTTAGCCTGTATTTACACAAGTTTGTGGTGGTATTTATATATGATATTTTGGTTTACTCTCGAGATGAAAATGAACATGCTGAACATTTGAGAATAGTGTTGCAAACCCTACGAGAGAAACAATTGTATGCCAAATTCAGTAAATGTGAATTTTGGCTATAAGAAGTTAGTTTTCTTAGGCATATAGCCACTGTTAATTGGAAGCCACAGATGAATGTGTCTAAAGTCTGAAATTTTCTAGTACTAGCTGGTTATTATTGGAGATTTGTAAAAAAGAATTCAATGATAGCTTCTCCAATGACTTGTTTGCTACAGAAAGATGTGAAATTTGAATGGACTGAGAAATGTCAGCAGAGCTTTGACATATCAAAGGCTTTATTGATAGAAGCACCTATGTTAGTCCAGCCTGAGTCAGGTAAGGAATTTACAGTTTACAGTGATGCGTCATTGCGTGGTTAAGGCTGTGTTTTGATATAAGATGGTAAAGTAGTAGCCTATGCTTCTCGACAGCTAAAGCCACATGAAAAGGATTATCCGACACATGATCTTGAATTGGCAGCAATAGTGTTTGCATTGAAAATTTAGCGGTATTACTTATCTGGAGAAAAAAGTCACATATTCATTGATCATAAAAGTCTAAAATATTTGATGTCACCGAAAGATTTGAATTTGAGGCAGCGCAGATGGCTTGAGTTATTGAAAGATTATAATCTTGTTATTGAATACCATCTAGGGAAAGCCAATGTAGTGGCAGATGCTTTGAGCAGAAAATCCTTGTATACCCTACGAGCAATGAATACCCGATTATCATTGTCTGATGATGGTTCAATCATAGCTGAGTTAAAAGCTAGACCAATGTTTTTGCAATAGATCTCTGAAGCTCAAAAAAATGATAGTATGTTGCAAGCAAAACGGATACAAAGTGGATCGACTCCTAACTCAAAATTTCAGATCAAGATTGATGGTTGTTTGTTATTCAAAGGTAGTGTATGTGTACCGAAAGGTTCAAAACTAGTACAGAAGAATTTGAATGAAGCTCGCAATGGTAACATGTTTGTACATCCCGGTAGTAATTAAATGTATAATGATTTGAAAAAGATGTACTAGTGGTCGGGAATGAAACAAGATATTTCTGAGTTCATATCTAAGTGTTTTATATATCAGCAAATAAAAGCTGAACATCAGTTACCTTCTGGACTATTACAGTCGGTTACGATATCGGAATGGAAATGGGAAAGAATTACCATGGACTTTGTAACGGGATTAGCCTTGTCTCCAAAGAAGAAAGATGCCATTTGGGTACTTTTTGATCAGTTGACAAAGTTGGAACACTTTATTCCAGTACGTATGGATTGTTCCTTAGATAGATTGGCTGAATTATATGTTTTTGAGATTGTCAGATTGCATGGAGTGCCTGTCTCCATTATTTTAGATAGAGATCCTTGGTTTACTTCTCGATTCTAGAGTAAATTGCAAGAAGCTCTGGGTACTCAGTTACACTTTAGTATTGCATTTCATCCTCAGACAGATGGTCAATCTGAACGGGTAATATAGATCTTGGAAGATATGCTTCGATGTTGTACACTTGAGTTTGAAGGTAACTAGGAAAGGTATTTGCCTTTGGTTGAATTTTCTTATAATAACATTTATCAAAATAGTATCAAAATGGTACCGTATGAAGCCTTGTATGGTCGTAAATGTAGAATTCCATTGTATTGTACAGAACTCAGTAAGAAAACGTTACACGGAGTTGACTCAGTCTAAGAGACTAAAGAAAAAGTGAAAGTGATTCGAGAAAGTTTGAAAGCAACATCTGATTGTCAAAAGTCTTACACTGATTTGAAACGGAAAGAAATAGAATTTCAAGTCAATGAAAAAGTATTCTTGAAAGTGTCGCCTTGGAAGAAAGTTCTCCGATTTGGATGCAAAAGAAAACTAAGTCCACGATTTATTGGACCATATGAGATTACTAAAAGAATTGTATCGGTTGCATATCGATTAGCTTTACCACCAGAGCTTGATCGGATTCATGATCTTTTTCATATTTCTATGCTACAGCATTATCGATCTGATCCATCACATGTTATCTCTCTGATAGAGGTAGAAATCTAGCCTGATGTGACATATAGTGAAGAACCAATCAAAATCTTAGCTCGGGAAACAAAAGAGTTATGAAATAAGAAATTAGCTTTAGTAAAAGTTCTTTGGCAACGAAACGGTATTGAAGAGGCTAGCTGGGAGCCGGAGGATACTATGAGGATGCAATACCCGAATCTTTTTACTGGTAAGATTTTCAAGGACGAAAATCCCTAAAGGGGGAAGAGTTGTAACAGCTCATTTTTCAATGCAATCAGAACAGTGGTTTCGAGACCGCAAATCCGACCCAAAAATATGATTTATTTTTATTTTATTATATGGTCCATAATATGGTAGATATGTTGTGTGAAAATTTTGATATAAAAATTTTATCGATTAAGTGTTTAATTACGAGAATGACTAAATCGCATAAAATGCGAAAGTTGAATTCTAGTAGCTATAAGGATCAAATAGCTATGGAATTCAAAACCTAAGGTCCTTATATGGTAATTATACCATTAAGAAAAGTATGTAGATTTTTCATGGTAACTCATCCATGGAATTAAAGAAAAAGGTCAAGGACTAAATTGAAATTTAAAATAATTAAATTAATTAAAAGATGAAAAGAAATTATATCATCTTATTTTTCATCATCTTCAACCTCAAAACACATAGAAACCCTAGGAGAGAGAAAAGAAACTTTCAAGGCCTAAAGTTCTCATGTCTCATTTTTAGTAATTTTGGTATTTTTGAATCCGAGATAGCTTAATCTCTCTATTTAAGGGATTAATTTGAAAAGTTATCAAGGTATGAAAATGGTTCATGGATGTATTATGCTAAAAATTAGAAATTTATGGTAGAAAATGAAAGATTATTGATAGATAAACAACTTTTACAAAGGGATTTTTGATGAAAACTTGATTTAGGGACTAAAATGCAAACTTGTGAAATTGAAGGAAAAATTCTGAAATTTTATGTATACATGCGCTGTAAATTTTGCAATGGGGCTTTGGTTAAGCTTGAAATAGGGGGTAATTTGCACAAGTTTCATTTTCCGGGCCTAGGGATGAAATAAGAATTTATGGAAAAGTTAAAGGCAAAATTGTAATTTTTCCTAGGACGTAAATTGAGTTCATTTAGATATGAAATGTGTGAAATTGATAGTTAAATTCATTTATATAAATCCATACAACACTAATATGATGTTAGATCGAGAAAAAGAAAATATTTTGAATTAGTAGACTTTTACGCGAACAAGTGTCGAGGTAAGTTCGTGTAACTTAATCGGCATGTAAATATGTTTATTTGAATGTTGTATTGTATGGAATGTGATTTATATTGATGTACATTACTTGAGTGTTATAATGAGAAACTTAATACATGCTTGAAACGGTGATAAAGGGTTAAGTCCCGATTGAATGTTGCATTCCGATGATTGTATGCATTTTCCCGAAACATATAGGGTCTTGCATTTTTTGCGGATGGAATTTAGATCGGACGAGTAATCCCATTAACCTTGTTATAGAAAGGATTTAGGCCAATCGGGTAATCCTGATATAATACCTCTCGAGCATACATTGTAATTAGGGTTTAGCCTGGACTAGTAATCCTAGTTGAGCTCCTCTGAGCATATGTTGTATAAAGGATTTAGCTTGGATCAGTAATCCTGTTATACGATATGTGGCTCGAAAGAGTGTTTCTTGGTTATGTGCCCAAATGGGTACCCTTGAATAAGAAATTGACGTATTATTGAACCGTACACTTCAAGTGTACTACTTGAGTATCTATTGGAATTCAATGATTCAATAGACATATAACTCTTAACATGGCATGAGAAATTTAAGATGAATATAATAATATCTTGAAAGAGTGTTGCATGATGAGGTCATCTATGTTACTTGATTGATATGAATATTTTGATGACTAACATATTTGTTTGAATATATATGATTAGGCAATCTAGCCAAATGGATGGAAATATAAGTTTATATGCCTAGATTTTAATAAACAAGATTGGTAAGTTTAGTTTTCGTTTTACAAACTTGCTAAGAGTGTAATGCTTTGCTTATTTTTCCCCAATTTATAGTTCTCGAAAGCTCGTGAAGGTTGGAAGATCATTGGAGCATCGTCACACTATCAACTAGCATTTTGGGTATATTTTGTGAAATCATTTTAGTAAAATGGCATGTATTAGGACAACTTGGCCAATAGTGGCTTGAAATGTTATTTTGTAACCTAGCCATTGGAATAGCTAGTAATGGTTCATTTTGGTATTTTTAAGTAGGTTATTATGACATATATATACATATGTGTTAAGTTTAGTACATGTGATCAAATGTTGTTATTGCCTAAGTTAAACGAAGGTAAGTTTACAAACACATATGTATGTAATGGTATGCCATGATGAATGATGGAATTGTCTATTTTGAATGCTTGGATTGGTTGGTATTGGATGTGTGTTTCAAGTGCAGGTCTTGGGTGAAATTTTGGGTGAGAAATGAAGCTAGAAATGGCTTCATTTTATCAACACGGGTAAACACACGATAATGTATCTAAATCATGTTTGACAAGCGGCCCGATGACATCGGCATGTGGTTAGACCGTGTGTCCCCTACACCTTAATTTTGAGAAACAAAATGCTCAAAACTGGGCACACGGGTAAGGACACGGGCGTGTGTCTCAGCCCTGTGTGCCACACGGCCTAGAACACGGGCGTGTGTCTTGGCCATGTGAAACCTGAACCTATTTTTTAATTGAATTAATTAACCACGTGCCTAACACATGGCCATGTGTGTAAGTTAGAGAGTTATACAGGGTCGAACACAGTCAACACGGGCGTGTCCCTTGGACCACACGAGCGTGTGAGCCCTGCACCTTGGAAAAATTTTGTAATTTCACGAAAAATTCTTAATGGTCCCGATTAAGTCCCAATTCCATTCTAATGCTTGTATTGGGCCTCATGGGCTCGATCAAGGGACATTATGAATGATCTCAATAAATGAATAGTAATTTACGAAGTTAAATGGTAAAATGTTCTTAATCTTCTGGTAATGCTTCGAAACCCTATTTCAACGACGGGTACGAGTTAGGGTGTTATAGCATTCTTTCTTAATCTAAACGTACACAAGATACTAACTTAGGTAAGACATTTAACACACATAATGGGTATCCAAATTTATACACATACTTGCGAACTCAGTTCCTACATAGCAGACACACTGACGAAAACAGTTCGCACTTATCAACTTACTTACTGTGTAACGGCCCTTTTTTTAGTGGTGTCGAAAATAGTGGTTTTAGGGCCACAAATTCGATGAGTGATTCTGTAAATATTATTATTTAATATTTATGAGTCAAATATGGTAATATATAGAATTTTGATCTAATAAATTTTAAGTCAGTGAACAAATATTAAAAAAAATGGTTTGTCTCTACAGTCAAGTGGTTGTAGAAAATGAGGTATCGGGACCTCATTTCTATAAACCAAGCCCATAAATATTTTCTTTTAATATTTACGGAGTGATTATATAGGTGTATTAAAATTTGGTTAGGTAATTTTGACATTTAGATAGTTAATTAAGTAAAAAGGGCTAAATTGTAAAAAAGTGAAAATTTCAATTAATATTAGTTTAATTCAGTCAAAGGGATGGAAAACCATTATGGTAATTAAGCCATTTCTAATTTAGTGGACGGTATGTATGTATGTTTTAAATTTAAAAAAATTGTGACAACCCGAATTAGGGCCTAATCGGAATAGTGGTTTCGTGACCACAAATCCGAGATAGAAATAGTTGCTTTATAATTATTTTGGGGTTTATGATATGATTGCATGATTGTGTGAAAATTTCGTGATGAAATTCTATGCCTAAAGTGCTTAAATTGAAAGTAGGGACTAAATCGAATAAGTTGCAAAATTTGCATCCCGGAAGTTTTTAGTATGAAATTGTTTTGAAATATTAATTAGGAGGTCTTAAATAGCAATTTGACCAATTTTAAGTTCATGGACAAAATTAGGACATGGAAGGAATTTTTGAAAGTTTAGTAAGGAGGGGCATTTTAGTCATTTGGATATTAAATGAAATAAAATAGGAAAAATAACACAAAATTGATCATCATCCTCCTTAGTTGCTGCCGAATTCTCCCTCTCTCCATAGCTAGGGTTTCTTCAACTTTCAAGCTCCATAGTAAGTGATTCCAAACCCCGTTTTTAATGTTCTTTACGTTTTTGGAATCCCGGAAGCTCGATTAAGTTTATGCTAGTAATAATTTAACCTAGGGTTCATAATTGGAAAAATACCCATAGGTGAAATTTGTGTATTTTGATGTTTTATGATAGAATATGAGGTTTTAAATTATGTTAGACAACTTGTGCTACTCGGTTTTAAGTGAAAACGAGTAAAACGGCATAATCGGTAAAAATACCTATTGTTCATAACTATGTGATAGAGTGAGAATTTGATGTTGTTGTAGAAGAGAAAAATGTTCAGCATATCATAAAATATAAGAATAAGGGCTGAAATTAAATTCCGAGCCTAGGGAAAAATTGTAATTTTGTAAAAGTTAGGGGCAAAATGTAAATTTTCCATGATGTGATTTTTGGATTGAAATAAATAGTATGAGTATTAAATGATCTAAATGTGTTATTATAGATCAAGAAAGACGCGAATTGATCTCGAGCGGGGAAGGAAAAGTTTTGGACTAAATTGCAAAATTTCCACATTTTGCGCCAAGGTAAGTTTGTATGTAAATATTACAATAATTTCATGTACATTCTTATATTTCAACCTATTATATAAATATACTAGCTGATGTTAAAATATAAATCGACTATTGGAAGAATGGAAATAAATATAGAGAGAGATCCGGTTGAACATTCGGAGAGATCGAATGAAATAGAGGGCGTAGCTAGGTCACATGTATGATCTTGAGTGCACATCATGTGTACAAGAAAGCTACGAGACACCATGTAGTAGCTAGGTCACATGTGTGATACGGGATGTATCCCATGTAGACAAGAGAGCTACGTGAAAGATAAATGTAGCTAGGTGCATGCGTGATTCCAAGTGAAGGACACCATGTAGACAAGAGAGCTACTGAGACAAATCGGCTAGGTCGCATGAGTGGTACTAAGTGTTCACCATGTGTACAAGAGAGCCGAACTAAATGAAGTATGATGGTGGGGTGTGTCTTTGAAACCATTAAATATCGAGGATTGATCCGAATTGTTCAACGGGATGGTTTTGTGGTGATATTGTGGTTTGGACCTACACTTATGGTGAAGGATATGTGGTGAAAATGATTTGTGGTATATACATTTATAAGATAAAATGAGGTTAGCATAAAGAATGTGTGAAAGAGTGAAATTAACATTAAAACTGTTTTTAGATGGTAGCAGTGACGTGATTTTGAAAAATCACCAAAAATAGGAGGAATATAATTAGAGGTTGAATGAGATGTGAAATTAAAGTTTAATGAGTCTACTTTCATATAAAAGAAACAGAGCAAGCAAAGGAATTCTATATTTTGAGATATTTATAATTGTATGTGACTTGCTCAGGATGAATACGTGATCCCCTGTTCCAACTTTGAAAAATCATTAAAAATTGTACAAAGCAAATTAAGAAATATAGTTTACATGACTAAATTCCTTATTGAGACTAGTTTTAAATGAAACAGACATCAGGGTTGTTTGAATTGTGTACTGAGAGAAATTCAATTCGTAGTGAACAGAGGTCAGATCAGTCGAGCTGTGTAACAGGGGAAACTTTAACTAATAAACTGTACTAATCGGCTGAACCAAAAATTATAGAAAAATATTAACAAGAAGCTTTATGAGTCTAGATTCAGGGAAATTTTGCGGATTTGAATTTCGAGTTTTGTAACTCGAGTTATGATTTATTTAGTGAATATGACGCAGCAGAGACAGCTTAATCAAAGTGGAATGAATAGTTAAGTTAAAGTAGATATACTTGAATTGTTGTGTAAACATGTTAGATTCTTTAATTAGTATTTACATACTTACTTACTAAGCTATAAGCTTACTTTGTTTTCTCTATTTTGTCTTATAGTGTCCTCCACTTGCTCGGAATTAAGGATCGTGAAGATCTACCGCACTATCATACTTTAGGGTATTTGAACTAAACGTTTTGAATTATGGCATGTATAGTAGGCTTAATTATTTTGTTACATGTCATATTTGTCTAGGTTTAAAATATTAGTTCTGATGCTCGACCAGCTACTTTGTACAAGCCATTAAAGTTGGCTAATATTGTTCAAGACATATGTTATCGATGCACTATCAAATTGGATGACATATTTATATCTCAGTTATGTTTAATGGTATGTGTTATGTTCGGTAATACCTTGTATCCTATTCCGCGTGACAGTAGCAGGTAAGGGTGTTACATTTAGTGGTATCGAGCTATGGTTTAGTCGGTTCTCGGACTAATAAAGTGTGTGTAAAAGTCTAGCTATACATGCCATAAAAATATTGTGATAGTGTGGTGACTCTGATTATTCTAAACTATGTTTTCTTTTAATATAGTAATGGATCCCAAGGAACTACGGTGATGATCTTTGCTAATGTCTGCTGGCTCCCTTTGAAGGGACCGCGCCTATGGAAAATAGACTGAGACATTGAGGCGAGGAGATGAGGCTCGGGATGCCTTTCTCCAAATGATGAACAATTGGTATCTTGAATTTATTCGAGCAAATCCAAATGCTCAACCTCCTCCACCCCTCCTATACCTCGGGCGATTCTGTGGCTGCTCAAGGTATAGATTTGGTAAGAATGAACAAGCCTCCGGTTGACAAGATTCAAAATAAGGGCGAAGAGTTTAGAGCAAAGGTCGATGATGATCCCGAGAAAGCGGAATTCGGCTTGAAAATTCTACCCGTGTATTTGATGAGCTCTCATGTACACCGAGGAATGCTTAAAGTGTCTTGTATCACTTTTGAGAGATTGACTTACCACGGTGGAAGACTTTGGTTGCAGTGGTGCCAAAAGAAAAAGTTACTTGGGATTTCTTCCGGAAGAATTTAGAAAGAAATACATAAGTCGTGATTTATTGATCAAAAGCGGAAGGAGTTTCTTGAATTAAAGCGGGAAAATGTGCAGTAGCAGTATGAACGCGAATTTGTAAGACTCAACAAGTATGCCTGAGAATGTGTGTCCACCGAGGCCATTATGTGTAGAAGATTTGAAGATGGGCTGAATGAGGACATTAAAGTGCTTGTAGGAATTTTGGAGTTGAAAGAATTTGTAGTATTGGTTGATCGAGCTCTTAAAGTCAAGAATTGAACAAAGAAAGAAGAAAAGCTACTATTGAGGCCCGAAATGTCGAAAAAGACAGATAAGCAAGCCATTTCAATCTCAACCAAAGAGGTCCAAAGAGACAAACCCTCGAATGACAGTTTCAATTGGGGATTCACAGAGATCGTGGTAGAGCATATTCGGGTCTAAAGCTCAAGCTACTTGGTGGCAAGTGTGGGTAATGTGCGACCTAGAAAGCCCGAGTGTCGACAATGTGGCGAGCAACATTATGGTGAGTGTTGGAGGACCGAAAGCGAGCTTGTTTCAAAAGGTTCTCATGAGCATTTTATTAGAGATTGTCCAGAGAAAGTTAAAGAAGAAAGATTTGAGTGCTAGATGAGAATACCACCGCTAGTAGAGGTAGACCACCGAGAAATCTTGGAGGTGGGACTAGTAGTAAAGCGTGATGAAAGATTTAACGGCAAGATCGAAGCTAGAGCACTGCTAGAGCTTATGCTATACGTGCAGAAGATGCATCATCTCCGATGTCATTCTTGGTACATTTTCTCTCTATGATACTATTGTTATTGCATTGATTGATCCGGGTCCACTCATTCCTATATTTGCATGAATTTAGTATCCAATAAAAAGTTGCTGTTGAATTTCTTGAGTTTACGATTAAAGTGTCGAACCCTTAGGCCAATATGTGCTAGTTGACAAGGTTTGCAAGAATTGCCCATTAATGATTCAAGGTCACTTGTTTTCCGGCCAACTTGATCTTTGTTACCATTTGGTGAGTTTGACGTTATCTTGGGAATGGACTGCTTAACATTGTATGATGCTAAGGTAGATTGTAAACAAAAGACACTAGAGTTGAAATGTGAAAATGGAGAAATTTTGTGGGTTGAAACAGATGAATCAAATAAATTGCCTATGGTGATTTCGCACATGTCTCTGAAATACATGAGAAAAGGGTGTGAAGCTTATCGCTTATGTAATGAATATTGAGTTGCCTCAACTGAAATTTGAATCGATCTGATAGTCTGTGAGTTTCGGATGTATTTCGGAGGAATTGCCAGGTTGCCTCCGAACAAAGAGATAGATTTTGCCATTGATTTGTTGCTGCATCTTGCCGATCTCGATTGCTCCATATAGAATGGCTCCAATGAATTAAAAGAATTGAAGGCTCGATTGCAGGAGTTAACGAGACAAGGGATTTGTGAGACCGAGTTTCTCTCCACGGGTGCTCTGTATTATTCAGAAGAAGAAGGATGGTTCAATGAGACTTTGCATTGATTACCGTCGACAATAAGATGACTATAAAGAACAAGTACCCATTGCCGAGGATTGATGATTTATTTGATCAATTAAAGGGGGCCAGTGTTTTCAAAGATTGATTTGAGGTCCAGTTACTACCGGTGAGAGTTAAGGAGTCGATGATGTGAAAGCGCCTTTAGGACAAGGTATGGACATTATGAGTTTCTTGTGATGCCTTTCGACAACAAATGCTCCAGCTATATTTATGGACTTAATGAATCGGATCTTAGGCCATATTTAGATAAGTTTGTAGTAGTGTTTATAGATGACATTTTAATTTATTCTCGAGATGAGTCTGAACATGCCGAACACACGAGAACTATATTGCGAGATCTTGAGAGAAAAGAAACTGTTTGCCAAGTTTAGTAAAAGTGAGTTACGGCTTCGTGAAGTCGATTTTTGGGACATATAGTCTCGGTGATGGTATTGGTGGATCCAAGTAAGATTTACGCTATCGTTGATTGGAAACCGCCAAGAATGTATCCGAGGTTAGAAGCTTTTTAGGCTTAGTCGGGTATTATAGACGTTTTGTTGAAGGATTTTCGATGATTGCCTCTCCTATGACTAAGTTGTTGCAAAAGAATGTTAAGTTTGAATGGACTGATAAATGTCAACAAAGTTTTGAAAAGTTGAAAGCACGATTGATTGAAGCACCAATTTTAGTACAAATTTGAGTCGGAAAGGAGTTCATAATTTATAGTGATGCATCATTGATGGGCCTTGGATGTGTGTTGATGCAAGAGGGTAAAGTGGTAGCTTATGCTTGAGACAGTTAAAACCGCATGAGAAGAACTATCCTACACATGATTTGGGCGGCATTGTTGTTTTTGCCTTGAAGATTTGGCGACATTATTTGTACGGTGAAAAATGCGAATTTTCTTGATCAAAAAGTTTGAAGTACTTGATGAATCAAAAGGATCTGAATCTCGACGGCGAAGATGGCTTGAATTATTAAAGGATTATGATCTAGTGATTGATTATCATCCGGGAAAAGCAAATGTAATTCTTGGCGCCTTGAGCGAAAATTTCTTTTTACTTTGAGAGCCATGAACACGGGGTTAGTATTGTCGATGATGGGTCAATCTTAGCGAGATGAGAGCTAAACCGTTATTTCTCCAGTTGATTTGTGATGCTCAAAAGAATGATAGTGAGTTGCGGATCAAGAGAACTCAATATGAATCGAGTTACGACTCAGATTTTCGAGTTGGACGGATGACTGCTTGATGTTTCGAGACAGGATATGTGTGCGAAAAACGATAAATTGATTCGAAAATATTACATGAGGCGCACAATGGCTGTTTATCGGTTCATCTGGTAGCACAAAATGTATAATGATTTAAAGAAGTCAGTATTGGTGGCGGTATGAAAAGGGACATTTCGAATTTGTAACCAAGTGTTTGATCTCAACAAGTAAAAGTGAACATCAAGTGCCTTGAGGATTACTTCAACCGGTAATGGTGCACGAGTGGAAATGGGACAAGATTACCATGGATTTTGTAACCGGTTTGCCTTTAACTCCTAAAAGAAGGATCTTTGTTTGGGTAGTGGTTGATAGATTAACAAAGTCAGCCCACTTTATACCAAGATGCGTACCGATTACTCACTTGATAAATTAGCGAATTATATATTTACGAAATTGTGAAGTTGCACGGAGTACCTATGTCTATAATATCGATAGAGATCCAAGATTTACCTCGAGATTTTGGAAAAAGTTACAAGAAGCTTTGGGTACAAAATTGAACTTTAGTACGCATTTCATCCACAAACAGATGGTCAAGCGGAAAGAGTAATCCGGTACTCGAAGATATGCTTAGATCTTGTGTTTTAGGATTTGGAGGTAGTTGGGAGAAATATCTATCTTTAATTGAGTTTGCCTACAATAACGCTTATCAATCAAGTATACAAATGGCATCGTCACGAAGCCTTGTATGGTCGTAAGTGTCGGACTCCTTTATATTGGACCGAGCTTAGTGAGAAACAGATTCACGGAGTTGATCTAGTTAAAGAAACCGAAGAGAAAATAAAAGTAATTCGAGATTGCTTGAAAGCTGCTTCAGATCGACAAAAGTCATATGCAGATTTAAAAAGAAAAGAGATTGAATTTCAGGTGGGTGATAAAGTGTTCTTGAAGGTGTCACCATGGAAAAAGACTCGAGATTTAGTCGAAAAGGCAAGTTGAGTCCGCGTTTTATTGGGCGTCGAGATTCTTGAGAGAATTGGACCAGTGGCATATCGGTTGGCCTTACCGGCAGAGTTAGAAAGAATTCATAACGTGTTTCATGTATCAATGTTGCGACGTTATCGTTCTGATCCTTCACATGTGATTTCCCCAACAGAAATTGAGATTCGATCGGATATGACCTATGAGGAGGAACCAATAAAGATTTTGGCTCGAGAAGTTAAGCAGTTAAGAAATAAAAGTATAGCCTTAGTGAAAGTATTATGGCACGACATGGGATAGAAGAGGCTACGTGGGAACTGAGGAAGCTATGAGGAAACAAGACCCAAACCTCTTTCTGGTAAGATTTTCGGGGACGAAAATCTCTAAAGGGGGGAGAATTGTGACAACCCGAATTAGGGCCTAATCGGAATAGTGGTTTCGTGACCACAAATCCGAGATAGAAATAGTTGCTTTATAATTATTTTGGGGTTTATGATATGATTGCATGATTGTGTGAAAATTTCGTGATGAAATTCTATGCCTAAAGTGCTTAAATTGAAAGTAGGGACTAAATCGAATAAGTTGCAAAATTTGCATCCCGGAAGTTTTAGTATGAAATTGTTTTGAAATATTAATTAGGAGGTCTTAAATAGCAATTTGACCAATTTTAAGTTCATGGACAAAATTAGGACATGGAAGGAATTTTGAAAGTTTAGTAAGGAGGGCATTTTAGTCATTTGGATATTAAATGAAATAAAATAGGAAAAATAACACAAAATTGATCATCATCCTCCTTAGTTGCTGCCGAATTCTCCTCTCTCCATAGCTAGGGTTTCTTCAACTTTCAAGCTCCATAGTAAGTGATTCCAAACCCGTTTTAATGTTCTTTACGTTTTGGAATCCGGAAGCTCGATTAAGTTTATGCTAGTAATAATTTAACCTAGGGTTCATATTTGGAAAAATACCCATAGGTGAAATTTGTGTATTTTGATGTTTTATGATAGAATATGAGGTTTTAAATTATGTTAGACAACTTGTGCTACTCGGTTTTAAGTGAAAACGAGTAAAACGGCATAATCGGTAAAAATACCTATTGTTCATAACTATGTGATAGAGTGAGAATTTGATGTTGTTGTAGAAGAAAAAATATTCAGCATATCATAAAATATAAGAATAAGGGCTGAAATTAAATTCCGAGCCTAGGGAAAAATTGTAATTTTGTAAAGTTAGGGGCAAAATGTAATTTTTCCATGATGTGATTTTGGATTGAAATAAATAGTATGAGTATTAAATGATCTAAATGTGTTATTATAGATCAAGAAAGACGCGAATTGATCTCGAGCGGGGAAGGAAAAAGTTTTGGACTAAATTGCAAAATTTCCACATTTTGCACCAAGGTAAGTTTGTATGTAAATATTACAATAATTTCATGTACATTCTTATATTTCAACCTATTATATAAATATACTAGCTGATGTTAAAATATAAATCGACTATTGGAAGAATGGAAATAAATATAGAGAGAGAGATCCGGTTGAACATTGGAGAGATCGAATGAAATAGAGGGCGTAGCTAGGTCACATGTATGATCTTTGAGTGCACATCATGTGTACAAGAAAGCTACGAGACACCATGTAGTAGCTAGGTCACATGTGTGATACGGGATGCATCCCATGTAGACAAGAGAGCTACGTGAAAGATAAATGTAGCTAGGTCGCATGCGTGATTCCAAGTGAAGGACACCATGTAGACAAGAGAGCTACTGAGACAAATCGGCTAGGTCGCATGAGTGGTACTAAGTGTTCACCATGTGTACAAGAGAGCCGAACTAAATGAAGTATGAAGGTGGGGCGTGTCTTTGAAACCATTAAATATCGAGGATTGATCCGAATTGTTCAACGGATGGTTTTGTGGTGATATTGTGGTTTGGACCTACACTTATGGTGAAGGATATGTGGTGAAAATGATTTGTGGTATATACATTTATAAGATAAAATGAGGTTAGCATAAAGAATGTGTGAAAGAGTGAAATTAACATTAAAACTGTTTTTAGATGGTAGCAGTGACGTGATTTTGAAAAATCACCAAAAATAGGAGGAATATAATTAGAGGTTGAATGAGATGTGAAATTAAAGTTTAATGAGTCTAATTTCATATAAAAGAAACAGAGCAAGCAAAGGAATTCTATATTTTGATATATTTATAATTGTATGTGACTTGCTCAGGATGAATACGTGATCCCCTGTTCCAACTTTGAAAAATCATTAAAAATTGTACAAAGCAAATTAAGAAATATAGTTTACATGACTAAATTCCTTATTGAGACTAGTTTTAAATGAAATAGACATCAGGGTTGTTTGAATTGTGTACTGAGAGAAATTCAATTCGTAGTGAACAGAGGTCAGATCAGTCGAGCTGTGTAACAGGGGAAACTTTAACTAATAAACTGTACTAATCGGCTGAACCAAAAATTATAGAAAAAAATTAGCAAGAAGCTTTATGAGTTTAGATTCAGGGAAATTTTACGGATTTGAATTTCGAGTTTTGTAACTTGAGTTATGATTTATTTAGTGAATATGACGCAGCAGAGACAGCTTAATCAAAGTGGAATGAATAGTTAAGTTATAGTAGATATACTTGAATTGTTGTGTAAACATGTTAGATTCTTTAATTAGTATTTACATACTTACTTACTAAGCTATAAGCTTACTTTGTTTTCTCTATTTTGTCTTATAGTGTCCTCCAGCTTGCTCAGGAATTAAGGATCGTGAAGATCTACCCGCACTATCATACTTTAGGGTATTTGAACTAAACGTTTTGAATTATGGCATGTATAGTAGGCTTAATTATTTTGTTACGTGTCATATTTGTCTAGGTTTAAAATATTAGTTACAGTACTCGACCAGCTACTTTGTACAAGCCATTAAAGTTGGCTAATATTGTTCAAGACATATGTTATATGATGCACTATCAAATTGGATGACATATTTATATCTCGGTTATGTTTAATGGTATGTGTTATGTTCTGGTAATACCTTGTATCCTGTTCCGGCGACGGTAACGGGTAAGGGGTGTTACAAAAATGGTAACTGATGGCACTTTTGTAAATTAGTTAAAATATAAATAAAGTAAAAACAAAAGAATGCGAATCTCATTATTTCATTTTTCATGATTTTCAACCAAAACCTCCATGGTTGGAGCTTAAGAACATTTGGTTGAGCTTTTATCTATGTATGTAAGTGTATTTTTATCTCATTTCTTGTAATTTTTATGTTTTTGAGATCGTTGCAACTAGGTCTAGCTAATATGTACCTCTGTTCTCAAAACTATTAAAGATTTTGGATTTTTTCATTAAATAATTTTAGTTGTTCTTGATGTTAAATCAGAGATTTGTAATCTTGGTTGTTGTTTATGACTATTTTGTAAAGGAATTTTAGTTAGTTTTTGGTTAAAGGACTTAATTGATAAAATATTAAATTTGATAGGGAATCCTTGTGAATTTGGAATAATTATGGGCTGTAGTTGTATAAGTGAAAATTCAGTTAGCATGAGAAATTACAAAATTTTGATAAATTTGGAATATGGGGATTAGGGACTAAATTGAATAAAATGCAAAAGTTTAGGGAAATTATGAAAAATGTCAATTAAGATCATATGCATCGAAAGAATTTTTATAATGTATTTGGGGATTGATATTTGAAATAAAATCACTGTATAGATCAAGAATTGGTAGATAATTGCGGAAAATAGAAAATTGTTGATTTATCCCCTGATGTTGTCATCTTTGTTGCTTAACCCAGGTAAGTTCATATGGTTAAATTTAGCATAATTTGCAATATTTTATTGACGTGTGATTTTATGATGTATTAAATAAGTATACATTTAATGAAATAATTATAAAGGTGATTCAAGGTGAGAAATGTAATTGAATTGTAATTATTATGCGATTTTGTATACCGAGCCCGGATGAACATAAGATAGGATACAATTGGCATGCCAATAGGTTATATTGTGCGTTGAACGGGTTTGATTTAAGATGAGATAATGATTCCTGATTTATTCCTATTCATTGAATATATTAGAGTCCAGCATTTTTCGTGGATTATCGTGTTATATTTACAATGTTTCTGGTGTGTTACCGGGGGCGGATGTAAAGCCTTCGAGCTTGGCACTTGGTGCCGAGGTGTGTTCACGGTTGGTTTAGCTCATTTGAGCATTCTAGTGTGTTCTGGATGGTTAACCGCGTATTCGTATCTGCTTATCCCGTTGATCATGCTGAATTTTTAATAGCTAAATGACTTGATGATGATATGTAACTAATACTTTATTATAATTTCTTGTGAAAGACTTGTCCATGTGTTCATGATTTTTGATATTATATCATGACTTCATAATGGTTGATACTGTATAAATGAAATGATTAAATGACTTGTATTTACGAAACTCACTTGTTGAATGGTTGTGATTGACAAGGTTAATGCTGGCCATTAATTTTGTTAATTATATAACTATGATTATTCGATAAGTTATAACATTTCAACTTGTGAACTTACTAAGCTATAGTGAAGCATACTTGTGTTGTTTTCCTATTTCCTTATAGATAAGGAACCAAACGATCGAATCAAATTGAAGGTCACACTATCCAACTTTATTTTTTTGTTAGACTTGAAATTGTTATACATGGTTTTGTGGCATGTAATAGGAGTGTTGGAAATATGAACATAGGTGTTTATAGAAGCAAATATGTTTTGTGCTAGTTTAATTTATATATATATATGACTTAATGAGTTATGGATGGTATGAGAAAGTATGATATCGAATGTGAATATATGTGATTTGCAGTATAATATAATTTAATGATGGCTTGGTTGAATGTTTGGGTAATATGAATTGAGTGTGAGTTTGAATGTCATGAAATGTTACTTGTGTTGATAATCTTGATTGTTATGTTTGAACCTAGTTTGATAATGACATGGTTTGATAATGACATGGTTTGATAGAGAAAATGATGTTGTTTAGTATTTAGTATGACATTGTTTAGGTGAGAGTTAAAATTTGATAGAAAATGGACATGAATGTTGAGCATGAGTAGTAGACTTGTTATGTGTTTACATGTGATCAGGTAATCTTTGAAATGCAACTTGATTGAGCAATTGAATTGTGGTGTCAATGAGGGCATATTGGTTAGGAACTTAAGATAGATGTTTTGACATGTTTTGAACTGGTTTAATCGTGTTTTGAGTGAGTATAATTGATAAAAATTAGGTTGTTTGATGTCTAAGTAACCATGTTCTGGTAAACTTGAATTTCAAAGTACATTTTGGTGCACATGTCCTGCGACACAGTCGCATGTCTCAAATCTATATGTAACACAATCTGGCACACGACTTTTGACACGACCATGTGACTCAACTTCGAATGCATACACAGTCTAGAAGATGGTTGTATGGCCCTATTTTGAATGCTCATATAGGGTGAGACATGATCGTGTTTCCATATTTTGAATGTCCACACAATCTGGGCTATGTCACACGATCGTGTGACCCCTGTTTTCAATTTTTTTAATTTTTCTAAAATTTACTGATTTGTTTCAAATTGATCCCAAAATGTTTCCAAATTGTTTTTAAGGCCCTTTAAGCTCGATTTAAGGCCTGTAATTGTATTTTTACCCTAATTTATATGAGATATTGATTGTTATGAGATAATTTATATAACTATTCTGATTTGAATTTAAATGTTCCAAAATGTATAGTAATACTTCATAACCTTAATCTAGTGGCGGATATGGACTAGGGGTGTTATATTTAGTGGTATCAGAGCTACGATTTAGCCGTTTCTTAGGTTGAATATAACATGTTTGAAGTTTAGAAATTACATGCCACATAAACCTGTGATAGTGTGATATTATTTGATCCGATCTAAGCCATGTTTTTCTTATAGATTTAAAACATGTTGACATAATCTGAACATGTTGATATTGATGAAGTAAATAGTAATGTCCTGACTTCTGAACAGGAAGTAACTCATAGTCTACTGGTTTCGCAAATGTCTGTTAGTGAAGTTAAATGTCGTTTCGACTTAAGAGAGTCAGTGGTTCACTGAAATTATGTTAGTTAATTAGTGGTTTAGCAAACTCTACCCCTTGTTGTGCATCTTATTACACCTTGAGTCCTCAAATGATTGAAGTAGTTTGACAGTTCTTTATTGATAAATTAAAAAAATATAGTAATGAAGAATTCAAAGGTAAAACAAACGATGATTCAAAAAAGGCTGGGTACTAGGTTGAAATATATCTAGAGGATTTTTTTTTGATGATATGTCTTGTTTCCATGATGAATATTTTAGATGTGTCATGTCTTTGATAAAAGATAAGGTTTATAACTAGTGATTGGCATTAATAGCAGTTGTACAGACTAAGATTTCTTTAAATCTAAGTTCAAAAAGAAATATGTCATCAAATGATATCTGGACAGGGATTTGTACAACTCAGTAATTATAATCGAGAAATTGTGCTTGTGGATAGTGTTGACGGTGTTTGTAATGCCCCTAGACTTGTAAGGGTGCATTGTAAAAAAATTGTGTATTGATAAATGTAGGACAAGTTATGTACATGTTCAAATATGGAACAGTGGATCACTTCATGAGAAATTGTCCGAGAAAAGTGGGAGACACTGATGAGTGAAGTGTGAAACAGTTGTCTATGGCTTAGAAAGGTAGACGCCCTGGTCAGAGCAGTAATACTAGTAATACTGGAGCTAATCATAGTGGGACCAAAAACAAAGTTGTTGGATTTGAATCTATTCCTTTGATATTACTTATTGTATATGCACTGATTGACACTAGGTCAACTTATCCATATATTTCTATAGCATTAGTAACGGATAAGGACCTACATCTTGACTCAACTGAGTTTGATGTTCGAGTCATAATCCATTAGGTCAAAGTGTAATAGTTAACTTAGTATGTCAAAATTGTCTACTGAGAATCCAAGGCTGTGATTTTCCTACAGATCTGATGTTGTTATCATTTCATGAATTTGATATTATTCTAGGAATGGATTGGCTAAGGTTATACGATGCTATAGTGAACTGTAGACTGAAACATATGGTGAAATTATTATAGTTAGGTCCAGTAATTCAGATAGTACTACCAGAGTTATTTTAGTTATCTTTGTACAGAAATTGATTTGAAAATATTGTAAAACATTTCTAGTATATATATACTTGCTACTCAAGAATTGGGATCGAAGATTGATCAAGTATTGATTATTAGTGAGTTTTTTTTTATGTGCTTCCTAATGAATTACTGGTATTTCCGCCTAAATGTAAAAATTGAAATTGTGACTGACTTGATGCTTGGGACTGCTCCAATAAATATCACACTGTATCGAATGAAATCAATTGAGTTGAAAGAACTTAAAGCACAGTTGCAAGAGTTATCAGACAAAGGTTTTATTCGTTTAAGTGTATCTTCCTAGGGTACATCTATGTTATTTGTGAAAAAAAAGATGGGTCAATGAGATTGTGTTTTTATTATAGATAATTGAATAAAGTCAGGATAAGAATAAATATCTTTTACGTCGTATATATGACCTGTTTGATAAGTTAAAAGGCATAACAGTGTTCTAGAAGATAAATACAGATCCAGTTTTTATCAGTTTCTAGTTAAAGATTGTGATGTGCTGAAAACTGCTTTTCAGACTCAATATGGCCATTATAAATTCTGGCAAAGTTGTTTGGACTAACTATTGTCTCTGTTAATTTATGAATTTAATGAATTGGGTTTTTCAATCTCATTTGGATATATATATATATATATATATAGTCACAGTTGTGTTTATTGATGATATCCTAATCTATTTTAAAACAAAATCGAAGTATGCTCAACATTTGAGAATTATACTACCGACTTTGTATGAGAAATAGTTTATGTGAAAGTTAATAAATGTGAGTTTTGACTCCGTAAGGTTGGTTTTCTTAGTTACATAAATCGGTAAACAAGATTGGTATAGGTTCGAGTAAAATCTCTTCTATTACTATATGGAAAACTCTAAAAATTGTCTCTGAGAGTTTTGACCAACTAAAAGCTTTATTGATAGAAGTTCCTGTACTGATCCAGCTTGAATACTGGAAGGACTATGTTGTTTATATTAATGGTTTGTATTATCTGAATTTAAGGCTAGACCGTTGTTTCTAAAAAGAATCCGAGAGTTACAAGATGTTGGCCTAAAATTTGATATCTAAATTAGAACAGATACAAAGTGTTTAATTCATGAAATTTAGAATTGATATTATTGATATGTTTCATTTTCGCAGTAGATTGTGTATTCTAAATGATTTGGAATTGCAACAAGACATATTATCAGAGGCTCACAATAGTACGTACTACATTCATCTAGGTAGTACTAACAAGTTTTGTGATTTGAAATAGATGTACTGGTGGCTGGGTATGAAACATGAAATTTCAAAATTTTTGGTTAAGTGTCTAGTTTGTCAATAAGTGAAACCCGAGCATCAAGTTCCTTTTGAGTTATTACAACCTATTATAATTCCTGAATAAAAATAGGAATGGTCACAATGGGTTTTTTATCTGGATTGCCTGCGACACAGAGAAAGAAAGACTCTATCTAGGTTGTTGTTGATAGACTAACGAAATCAGGTCACTCAATTCCAGTCAGAACATGGTACTTGTTTGAAAGTTAGCTGAGTTATATGAATTGGAGATTGTTAGATAAAACAAAGTAACATTGTCTATTATTTCCAATCGAGACTTGAGATTTACCTCGAGATTTTTGGGTAAACTCCACAAGACTCTGGGTACTAAACTTAACTTCGGTACAACATTTCATCTGTAGATAGACAAACAATCAGAACGGGTAATACAGATTATGGAAGACAAGTTACAGTGTTATATTCTCGAGTTTGAAGGTAGTTGGGAAATATTTTTTGTTGGCAGAATTTGCTTATAATAATAGTTATCAGTTCAGAATAAAAATGGCACAGTTTGAAGCTGTATACAAACATAAATATATAACCCTGTTATATTAGTTAGAATTGAGTGAAAATAAGATAGTTGAGATAGACTTGATTAGAGAAACTGAAGATAAGTTCACTTTTTTCAAATTTGTTAGAAAGTTGCATCAGATTGTCATTTATCATATTCAGAGGAGCCAATAGTGATTTTAATTCGTGAGGTAAAAAAACTTCAGAATAAACAGGTACCTCTAATGAAAGTCTGTGGCATCAAAGTAGTATCGAATAAGCTATGTAGGGAACTAAGGAATTGAAGAATTCTCAAGTAAAAATTTCGAGGACGAAATTTCCTAAAGGGGGAGAGTTGTAAAAGCCCATTTTTTAGTGGTGTCGGAAGCAGTGGTTTTGGGACCACAAATCCGACGAGTAAATTCGTAAATATTATTATTTAATATTTACAATTCAAATATGGTAATATATAGAATTTTGATCTTATAAATTTTAACTTATTGAAAAAATAGTAAAAATAAGTGGTTTATCTCTAAAGTCAAGTAGTTTTACAAAATGAGGTATTGGGACCCCGTTTCTATAAACTGAGCCAGTAAATATTTTTATTAAATATTTACTTGAGTGATTATATAGGTGTATTAAAATTTGGTTAGGTAATTTTGACATTTAAATAGTTAATTAAGTAAAAGGGCTAAATTATACAAAGTGAAAAATTCAATTAATATTAGTTTAATTGAGTCAAAGGGATGAAAAAGCATTATGGTAGGGATATATATGGCAATTAAGTCATTTCGTATTTAGTGTACCATATGTATGTATGTTTTAAATTTTAAAAAAAGCTAATTAATGGTATTTATGTAAATTAGTTAAAATCATACATAAATTAAAAACAAAAGAAAGCCAATATCATCTTTTTCATTTTACATGCTATTCAACTGAAACCTCCATTGTTGGAGCTTAAGAACATTTGGTTGAGCTTTTATCTATGCATGTAAGTGCATTTTTATCTCGTTTTTTATAATTTTTATATTTTTGATATCATTGCAATTAGGTCTACCTAATTCGTACGTCTATTTTCGAAACTGTTTAAGATTTTGGATTTTTCCATTAATTAATTTTAGTTGTTCTTGATGTTAAATAAGATATTTTTAATCTTGCTTGTCGTT
Organism: Gossypium arboreum; assembly: GCF_025698485.1. Lineage (NCBI taxonomy): Eukaryota > Viridiplantae > Streptophyta > Magnoliopsida > Malvales > Malvaceae > Gossypium > Gossypium arboreum. The sequence goes on from NC_069071.1 coordinate 62,277,253, forward strand.
TATGACTATTTTGCAAAGAAATTTTAGTTAGTTTTTGGTTAAAGGACTCAATTGATAAAATATTAAATTTGATAGGGAATCCTTGTGAATTTGGAATAATTATAAGCTGTAGTTGTATAAGTGAAAATTCGGTTAGCATGAGAAATTATGAAAGTTTGATAAATTTGGAATTTGGGGATTAGGGACTAAGTTGAACAAAATGCAAAATTTTAGGGAAATAGTGAAAAATGTCAATTAAGATTACATGAATCAAACGGATTTTTATAATGTATTTGGGGGCTAGTATTTGAAATAAAATCACTGTATAGATGAAGAATTGGTAGATAATTACAGAAAAGATAAAATCGTTGATTTAGCCCCTGATGTTGTCATCTTTATTTTTTAACCCTGGTTAGTTCATATGATTAAATTTAGCATAATCTGCAATATTTTTTTTATTGTGATTTTATGATGTATTAAGTAATTATATATTTAATGAAATAATTATAAAGGTGATTCAAAGTGAGAAATTTAATTGAATTGTAATTATTATGCGATTTTGTATACCAAGCCCAGATAAACGTAAGATAGGATACAATTGGCATGCCAGTAGGTTATATTGCGTGTTGTATGGGTTTGATTTGAGATGAGATGATGATTCCTAATTTATTTGTAACACCCTAACCCATATCCGTCGTAGGAATAGGGTTTTAGAGCATTACCAAAATTTATAGAATGTATAACAAACATTTCATATAATTTATCATTATATCAGAGTCTATTCATAATCAATCATATAGTCCCTTTTATGAGCCCTTGAAGCCCAAAATAAACATTAGAAACAAGTCTAGACTAAAGCAGGTACTCAAAGAATTTTTTGCAAATTCCCAAAATTTTTCCAAGGTGTAGGGTACATACGCCCGTGTAGTTAGGCCGTGTGGCTCACACAGCCGAGAGACACGCCCGAGTCTCAGGCCACGTGAACATTCGAAATAGGAGTACCTGACCTTGTTCCAGCCCATGTCCAAATTAGGGTGGTTACTAACTTAGGTCACACAGCCAAGCCACACGCCCGTGTGCTAGACCGTGTGTCACACACGGCTGAGACACACGCCTGTGTCTCTGCTTGTATGGACGTAAATAGGTCATTTTCAAGGCTTATTTCTCACCCAAACTTGTCTTTCACCTACGTTAATATTTAAATACATTCACAATCTAATATAAATCATTCAAATCAAGCCAAAATAATTTTTATTTAAGACATATCAACACATATATTCAAGAATCTATACTTACCAAAATACCATATGTACATATAAGCATGTTCTATCAATTTTACTATCATAATCAATATGCTTATATGATTTTCATTAATCATCCATTTCAAACACACATCAAGCTTATTAAAACCATTTTACATATCAAAACATACCATTTATAAGCCATTCCAATGGCTAATTCCAACCAAACACATACAAGCTACCATTGGCCAAATTTAACTTATACTTGTCATTATAACCAAAATTAGTTTCTATGTTTATACCAAAAAAATCTGAGGGATAGTGTGATGTAGCTCCGACCAACTTCCAACCTTCACGAGCCTCCAAATACTATAAAACAGATAAAATAAAACAAAGTAAGCATATGATGCTTATTAAGTTTGTATAACTAGAAATTAACTTACCATTTATTTACATTTAAATTAAGCATGCAAAAATTTATCCAAAGAAACTTTACAATTAGCCTAATCACATATAATCTCAAGAAACTTGTTAGTCATGTCTTTCATGTAAAAATCAAGAATCAAGGATGAGCTCATCATGTAACAATTTTCATATACATAAGCTTTACACAACATATATCCATATAACATGTGCATTTCCATAATAATTCATCTCAAGTTCAGATTATTCCACGTCGAAACTTTACTCGTTGAATTTATTAGAAATATCAATGGATACACAGGTAGTACACTTGAAGTGTACAAACTGTAATTCGTCAATTCATATTCGAGAGTGCTCATTAAAGCACATAATCGGGAAGCACTCTCTCGAGCCATATAATGAGAAGCTCATGTGAGTCATGTAACGGGAAGCTTATCCAGGCTATATAACGGGAAGCTCATAAGAGCCACATTCAGGAAGCTCGTGTAAGCCAATAACGGGTAGCTCCAAAGAGCCGTTAATCAGGAAGCTCCAAATAGCCATATATCAGGAAGTTCAAGTGAGCCATATCTGGAAGTTCTAGAGAGCCATTAATCAAGAAGCTCACAAAGAGCCTTTAATCGGGAAGCTCACGAAGAGCCATATAACGAGATGCTCATAAGAGCTGTGGTGTGTCTACAACACATGCAGAATCACAACCATTCAGAGCGCTCCAAAGACCTATTAACAGGAAGCTCGCAAGAACCATATAACGGGAAGCTCGAGAGGGCTTATAATGGGATGCTCTTTCGAGCTATGTATGTCTGCAACATATGTAGGACCACAACCAATACGAGAAAATTTTGTATCCATCGAATTCCATTTATTCAAACGAGAATTATAATTTATCGGATATTATCAGATATGTGATCAATTTCATACATATAGCATTTACACAATTTACATATACAACATTCAATTCAAACATATAAATATACACAATTTAGTTACACGAACTTACCTCGACAATGTTCATGTTCATACACTACTATTCCATACTTTTTATTTTCCTCGATCCAATTCCGAACTAGGTCTATCCGGATCTATACGAGTAAATTTAACTCAATTTAATAAAATTCACATTCAATTCCCTCCAATTCACATCTTAGGCAAAATTACCATTTTGCCCCTATACTTTTGATTAATTACGATTTCGTCCCTAGGCTCGAAAACTAAAATTCATGCAATTTAATCCTTATTCTAAGCCTATCTTATTTTTACATATAACATTTACAGCCCATATATTTCACAAAAATTAGAATTTTCCATAAATTTGACATCTTTTCAATTTAGTCCCTAAATCACAATTTCATGAAATTTCACTTTACAAAAGTTTTTTATCTATCAACAACCTTTCATTTTCTACCATAAATTTCATACTTCATGCATATTCATCCATGGAAAAACCATAGTACTTTAATAACTGTGCAAATTAATCCCGGAGATAGCTAAATTAAGCCATTACAAACTCGGAAATATAAAAATTACTAAAAACAGGACTTGAATACTCACCTAATTTGGCCAAATAAGTTTTCTCTAATTTCAATTCTCCATGGCTAGGGTTTCCATATTTTTCTATTTAGGAAAGATGATGAAAATGATGATAATTTCTTGTTTTATTAATTTATCATCTTTTCATTTTTTACTTTCCGATTTCATCCTTTTCTTTTTCTAATTTTCCATGGATGATTCATCAAACTTATCTACTAACTACTCTTAATGGTCTATTTGCCATATAAGGACCTCAAATTTTGAATTACATAGCTATTTGATACTTATAGCTACTAGAACTCAACTTTTGCATTTTATGCAATTTAGTCCTTTATTAAATTAGACATGTAATCGGTAAAATTTTCTTAATGAAATTTTCATACGTTATTTCTATCATAATACAGACCATGCACTAATATTAAATAATTTTCTTTCTTACTCGGATTTGTGGTCCCAAAATCACTGTTCTGATTTTACTAAAAACATGCTATTTTATTATTTCTGTTCACTGAATATACAAGAGTCCAGCATTTGTTGTGGACTATTGTGTTATATTTATAGTGTTTTTGGCGTGTTACCGGGGGTGGATGTAAAGCCTTCGGGCCTGGCACTTGGTGCCAAGGTGTGTTCACAGTTGGTTTAGCTCATTTGAGCATTTTGGTTTGTTCTGGATGGTTAACTATGTATCTTTATCTACTTATACCATTGATCAAGCTAAATTTTTAATAGCTAAATGATCTGATGATGATAGGTAACTAATACTTTATTATAATTTCTTGTGAAAGGCTTGTACATGTGTTCATGATTTTTGATATTATATCATGACTTGATAATGGTTAATACTGTATAAATGAAATGATTAATTGACTTGTATTTACGAAACTCACATGTTGAATGGTTGTGATTGACAGGGTTAATTCTAGCCATTAATTTTGTTAATTATATAACTATGATTATTCGGTAAGTTATAACGTTTCAACCTGTAAACTTACTAAGCTATATTGAAGCTTACCTGTGTTGTTTTCCTATTTCCTTGTAGATTAGGAACTGGACGATCGAATCAAATTGAAGATCACACTATCTAGCTTTATTTTTTGGTAAAATTGAAATTTTTATACTTGGTTTTGTGGCATGTAATAGGACTGAAGGAAATATGGACATAGGTGTCTATGGAAGCAAATATGTTTTGTGTTAGCTTAAGTAATATATATGAATTAATGAGTTATGAATGGTATGAGAAAATATTATATTGAATGTGCATATATGGGATTTGTATTATAATATAATTTAGTGAAGGCTTGGTTGAATGTTAGGGTAATATGAATTGAGTGTGAGTTTGAATGTCATAAAATGTTAGTTGTGTTGATAATCTTGATTATTATGTTTGAACATAATTTGATAATGATATGGTTTGATAGAAGAAATGATGTTGTTTAGTATTTAGTATGACATTGTTTAGGCAAGATTTAAAATTTGATAGAAAATGGACATGAATGTTGTAACACCCCGTACCCGAGACTGTTTCCGGAGTCGAACACGAGGTATTTACGGACTTATTTCATTGTAAAACACAGTTCATTTAAAATTTCCAGACAAGCTGGCTAACTGCGTCACTGTCACCCTAAAAATCATATCTCGAGTTCCAAAACTCGAAAACCAGTTCCGTAAATTTTTTCTGAAACTATACCCATAATTCCATCTACAAATGTTTTTCTAGAATTTTTGGTCGAGCCAATTAGTACAGTTTATTAGTTAAAGTCTCCCCTGTTTCAGGGTTTGACTGCTCTGACCTTCATGCATTACAACTTATATATCTTCCTGTACAGGGCTTCATTACTTATGTCGTTTATTTCTAACGAAACTAGACTCAAAAAGGAATCTATACATATATGGCATGACTTCTAATTATCTCTGGTTAATTTATAGTGAATTTCCAAAGTCAGATCAGGGGATCCAGAAATCGCTCTGGCCCTGTTCCACGAAAACTTAAATATCTCCTAAACTACGACTCATATGATCGTTTCGTTTCTTCCATATGAAAGTAGATTCATCAGGGTTCGATTAAATAATTTATTCACTATTTAATTCCATTCCTACTATTTTTAGTGATTTTTCAAATTTACATCACTGCTGCTGTCAGCATCTGTCTTTAAGGTAGACTTTACCTATTTCATAGTTTCCATGATTCAACTACCCCTTTAGCATATATAGCACAAAATATGATCATGATTAACCATTCCAATGGCCAATCATTGCCAAGCATATCCACACCTCTCATTAACCATATACATACAAATTGATTATAACACTATGCTCAAAATATATAAGCCATTTTCGCATGGCTATCCAAATATATACAACACCAAGGTACTTGACTAACAACAAAAGGGTAGTCCTATACATGCCATTTTCAGAGTTCAACCAAAAGTGTACCAAAAGGGCTTTGATAGTGTGGACGACTTCGACTTCGACAATCCCGAGTCCGATAGCTGACGAACCAAAATCTATAAAACAGAGAATCAAAGAAACGGAGTAAGCATTTAATGCTTAGTAAGTTTTGAGCAATGAAATTAGGCACAATTGAAGTATAGCGTTCATATGACTAAACGGATAATTTCATATACACACATTCTCAAAATCATACCTACTTCACATTACCAACCCTTATACTCATACAAGAGATCAACTTAACCAAAGTCGGAAGCTCATTAATCGACTGAGCGAATACTATTTAAAAGGAATCAACTAATCCAATGCATATACGAAACATACCTCATCATTGGGATTTTACGAGCATATTAATTGAAATTATTACAGCAAGATCGCTCATTCCCAAACCAAGTACCTTCGGGCTTTAACCGGATATAGCCACTTGCTCAAATGCCTTCGGGACTTAGCCCGGATATAGTAGTTCACACAAATGCCTTCGGGACTTAGCCCGGATATAGTAACTCGCACAAATGCCTTCGGGACTTAGCCCAGAATTAGTCACTAGCACAAATGCCTTCGGGACTTAGCCCGGTTATCATCTGAATATTCATGCACATATCAATAAATCATGACACATCTTTATTTCATTTTCATAACTAGAATTCAAACACAAGTCAATTTTTAAGCATTCCCATTTTCGGCTCAATAGCCACATACAAACAGCATGATTTGGTTTGCTTTATGACATGATCTCTATGCACATACGGCTACCCATCATACGTATAGACTAATTAACTCAACATATAATTCAAGTAGAGTCATTATATCACAGTATATTTGTTATGATTATACGTCATGACTTAATCAAATCGTAAACTAAGTTTCATTACTCGAAAACTTACCTCGGATGTTGTCGAACGATTTCGACGGCTATTCAATCACTTTTTCCTTCCCTTTATCGGATTTAGTTCCCCTTTGCTCTTGAGCTTAATTTAACAAATAAATTGATTTAATCATTTGAACATCAAAAAGAGAAACTCAAGGTACTTAACCCATATATACATTAGACATTAGAGTCACATATATATGAAATCGTGATTCAACTCAACATATTAGCCCACACTCTCTTTTAGCCGATTATCTAAGCCAAGATAAAAGCATCAATATGCTTGCCTCTAACCGAATACATGCAACATCAATCTACCTCATGTGGCCGAATATGCATGTCTATGTTGAGGCTGATTCTATACTTAATACATTCTACGAATATGGTTACTTGTATTGACTAAATACCATTTTGTTTCAAGTTCAAAACTCGGCTAATACCCATATATACACTAGCAATCAAATATTAACATTTGTACTTCACCTTAATAGCTAGCTTAGCAAACTTTAATTTAACATATAATTGTTCATAACACAATTAAAGCATCCTCTCCATTCCATCAATTCAAAACACATACATTAACCTAATATCAATTAACTAAGCACTTTAACAATTTTTTTCTTTAACTACACACATTCGGCAATGACAAAGACAATTTAACAAACCTTAAATTCAACTTATAACAACTTATACTCAATATTCAAAGCATTTAACATCACTTCATCATGCTTTTACATCATGGTCGAATGCTCCTTTTAACCCATTTACCCTCACAAAGCATGAATTTCATCATCCAACTTACAAGCTTACAATCCCATGAATTTTAACCTCATAATATCTATCCAACTCTCACTCATTAGCTTCTATCATCAATCTCCAACAACACTAAATAAAAATATACTTCGTGGGTCTAAGGTAGAACCAAGAAAGGAACTCATAAATATCAAGATGTAAGCAACTACCATTGTTCATCTAGATTTAGCATGTAACAACAACCATCACCCTTATTAATCTCCATAGCCGAAAACCTTACTCATTCCACACTCAAAATTTCAAACATGGGTTACAAAAATAACTTGATATCTCACTCCATATCAACTAAAATTTCAAGAACTAGTAAAAACTTTCTTACCTTAATATTGACCTAGGATAACCGAATGCTTCACTCCCTTCTTCCTCTTTTCATTTCGGCCAAGAAGAACTGATTTCTTCTTTTCTTTCTTCCTCAAGTCACGGTAATGGGGGGAGAAACATGGATGAGACAACTTTGTTTTCATCACCCCTCCCTTTTCATTACTTTATTACTAACCTTTTATTTTATTCTTTCTCCCATAAAACACTAACACCAAATGTTTATAATAGGCTTTAACTTATAGCATGGCCGGTCACCATCTTGTTTTTTGGTTAATTTGACATGCAAGTACAATTATTTTGCAACATGCATAAATAGGCCACTTTACATTTGCCTAGCACATTTCTAAATTTTCCCACATAAGTCCTATTTAATAAAATTCACTTACAATTAACAAAATTCCAATATGAAATTTTTATACATGCATACATACATATAATAAGCATCAACTATGACGGTTAATTATTTTTATGACTCGGTTTAGTGGTACCGAAACCACTTTCCGACTAGGGTCACTTTAGGGCTGTCACAAATGTTGAGCATGAGTGGTAGACTTATTATGTGTTTACGTGTGACTAGGTAATCTTTGAAATGAAACTTGGTTGAGCAATTAAATTGTGGTGTCAATGAGGGCACATTGGTTGGAAACTTAAGTTGGATATTTTAACATGTTTTGAGTGAGTATAATTGATAAAAATCAAGTTGCTTGATGTCCAAGTAAGCATGTTTTGGTAAACTTGAATTTGAAGGTACATTTTGGTGCACATGGCCTGCGACACAGCCGTGTGTCTCAATTCTATATGTAACACAGTCTGGCACATGGCCTACGACACGACCATGTGACTCAACATTGAATGCACACACGATTTGGCACATAGTTGTGTAGCCTTATTTCGAATACTCACACAGCCTAAGGCACAATCATGTGTCCATATTTCGAATGTCCACACGATCTGGGCTATGTCACATGGTCGTGTGACCCTTTTTTTCAAAATTTTCAATTTTTTCCAAAATTTTCTGATTTGTTTCAAATTGATCCCAAAATGTTTCCAAACTATTTTTAGGGCCTGTAAACTTGATTTAAGGCTTGTAATTTTATTTTTACCTTGATTTATATGAGTTATTGATTGTTATGAGATAATTTGTATAATTGTTCCTGTTTGAATTTAAATGTTCTGTAATGTATGGTAATACTCCGTAAGCCTAATCTGGCGATGGAGACGGACTAGAGGTGTTACATAATGGGATGGTGAATAGTAGAGGGATGACTCAGAGCATAACCTGCAAATGATATAGGTGAACCAAAGCGATGTTGTTCCTAGTCCTACCCGAACAAGCTATCACACAAGCATACATATCACTTCTAATAATCACAACTTGGCAAAGTTACCATATTAACTTTTGGCGAACACACTTTGCCATCTACACATTCAATAACATAAGTATAATATGTTTTAGAACCATCGAGCCGCAATCAAGCTTATGAATCTCTTAAACCAACTTAGAATCAATTCAGGACTAATTTGAAACTTTTACATAAACATAGGTAAAAAGGCAAAATAGGGGTCACACAACTGTGTGGCCAGGCCATGTGATAGGCTGATGCTGTGTGAAGCTAGATAACATGGTCGTGTACCTAAACCACACAACGAACTCAATTAGTATATAATAAGGTCTCACGATCGTGTCGCCAGGCTGTGTAACAGGCTGAAGCCGTATGGACCTAAATGCAGAATTTCTAACAGAAGTCATATGGTCATGTCTTGGCTCGTGTAACAGGTTTAGGTTGTGTCAGCTGGAGTCACACGTCCGTTTATCCACATCGTGTAACTCACTGAGGCCATGTACAATAATAACCTTCAAAATATAAAGATAACACAGTTGTGCCACATGGCCATGTACGTCACACGACCGTGTACTAAACCGAGTGTACTAAAAGTGCCTTCAAAATTAAGTTATACATCCTATGTTCACTTGAGCCACAAGAAACACAATATGTCAACCATTTAGCCTATTCAAATGCATAAAAAATCTGCCAAAACATAACATATATCACCATCCTAAGTTTCTAACTAACATGCCACAATTGGCACCTCAATTCAACCATTCACAACCAAACATTCATCATTATTCATGCCATAATGTTCATACTGAACAACTACATATGATAATCATTCCAAATGTCAAGATTTCATCAAACCAAGTTCACCAAAATGACCAAAACATAATTTCCAAATAAGTCAAAACATGACAACACACACTTTAAAGCTAAACATTTCAAACCATTCACATCAAATTGGCTCAAAAGCACAATTCTTAACTTCTCATCATATAACTAATTTAACCTATTTACATGCCACTTATAATCAGCCAAAATGAGTAAAAATCTACTAAAATATTTTATGGATAGTGTGAGCTCCAAAGATGATCCAATCGATTGCACGAACCTGACAATCTATAAGAAGAAAACGAAACAAGGTAAGCTTGCTTAAAGCTTAGTAAGTTCGTATAATTTAAACATGATATACCTGTCATTTAAACTCATATTAATTGAAATTAAGGTACGAACTTAGTATTTTTTGTCAAATTACATATTCCCTACCATACCAAATGGTTAGTCATGATTATATAACAACCATCAAGATATATAGATAGCATAATACAAATATCATTTATATTCATTTCATGAATAAGATTTATAAAATATGCTTTCATTTCCATGTCTTGTTTTTCCTGGAGAACTATAGTAAATTAACACCGAATACTCACAATAACCTTGCTCACTCGAGCTATAAATCAGGACATTAACCATTACTCGATACTACTCACACAAGCTGTAGAGAATTCACAAAAAATGTTCGATCTTAGCTATCGGTATGGTATCCACTATCGGTACATGGTACCTAATAAATATAACACTGACACATACTGTCTGATAATATAACACGAACACATAGTGCCTAATACAACATGAACACTAGTACAAATTACCTGATAAAATGGTCATCGGTACATAGTACCTAAAAAATATAATCACTGGCACATAGTGCATAGCATAATACACCCTAACGACATGTCATTTGTATCTTAATCATTCACTTAGTTCACACTAACCTAAATCCCATTATCATATTCTTTCCATCAAGGTAAGATAGTCACATATACAATATGGCTATTTAACATTTCATATCATCTCTCAATTCATTTCGAACACATATAATTACCATACTTTACAATTTAATCCTTCAATCTCGATTTCAATATTTATTTCAAACATTCATGCCAACACATTTATAAATAATACAAACATAAATACGTATTAATCAAAATTAACCTAATACGAACTTACCTAAACAAAACAGAAATGAACACAACACTAAGGACTATTCAGCAAATTTTCTTTTTCTACATTTATCGACTAGTTGATCCGTTTCCTAATTTATATAATAATTTAACTCAATTAATACTTACAAATACCCTATATTGTCTAAATATATGCTTATTACCCTTTGTTAACATTTTACAATATTTATTTAAACTTTTATCTTTTATTCGATTTAGTCCTTGATGTAACACCCCTTATCCGAGACCGTCGCCGGAGTCAAGCACAAGGCATTACCAAACTTAACTTACTAATTCGGGGCATAAAATTTGCTGTTAAAATTAAATTATTTACATTCATTCAATATGTCCCTAAAAAGGGCCCTCGAGACCTTAAAACATGCAATTGAAACGGCTCGGGACCAAACCGGGAACATTAAAAATTTTTCGAATACTTAGACAAATCAAAATAATTTATTTCATTATTCCTTATAAAACTGTCCACCTGCGTCATATTCACTAAATAAATCATAACTCAAGTCACAAAACTCAAAATTTATATTCATGAATTTTCCCTGAAACTATACTCATATATCTTCTTACTAATTTTTTCCAGAATTTTTGGTCTAGCCAATTAGTACAGTTTATTAGTTAAAGTTTTCCTTATTTCACTATTTGACTACTTTGACCTCTCCTCACTACGAATCAATTTTCTCCTTGTACAGAATTCAAATAACCATTACGTTTGTTTCTTTTGAAATTAGATTCACTAAGGAATCTATAAATATAAACTATAACTCCTAATTCTTTGTTTATAATTTTTAGTGAATTTATAAATTCAGAATAGGGGATTCAGAAATTGCTCTGACCCTGTCTCACTAAAATTCAAATATCTCTTAATATACACTTCTTTTGCTTACTCTGTTTCTTTCATATGAAAATAGACTCAATACAATTTAATTCTATAGCTCATTCATCACCTAATTCCATTTCTACTATTCTTGGTGATTTTTCAAGGTCACGTCACTGCTGCTATTCAATACTGTTTTAATGCTAATTTCACTTTTTCATGATTTCTTTATATTAACTACCATTAAGGCATACATAACACCGAAAAATGTTCTTCATAATCCATTTCAATATCTAATCATTATCAAATATTTACATATCATTCTTTAGCCATATCATAAGGACATACACACAAAATGGCTAAGACCCTATACATGCCATAAACTAGAACGTTTGTAAACGAAGATACCCATTTGGTAACTTGATAGTCGATAGTGTGAAGTGATCTCCGACGACCTCCAACCCGAGCTTGCTTTTAAGTACTCTGAAACATGGGAAAGTGAAATAAGTAAGCTTATAAAGCTTAGTAAGTTCACATGTAAAATAATAAGCATTAGCAATCAATTTAGCTTACTACTATGATGTCATAATTTGCTTAAATAATGTTTGGTTCTTACTTTCCCATCTTATTCATTGGTAACCTTACCAAAGTCTCAGAATACAAAAGGCACCTTACTTAATTGCTTGTTTACATACCTGTAACATCTCACTTAACACATAAGTACTCTTTCATAATATAGGCATATTGCCAATCATGTCATAAAGTGTCACAAGCATAACTGAAAACACATCACTTACTTAATACTTGATAATCTCAATTACTTACAATCTCAATATTAAATAAGCCTTAAATGCATACTTGTACTCTTTCTTCATGTTCTCACCTTGTCGTTTCTTTGACTTACTCTTTGGATTACTTGAGAACCTTTTCCTTTTTGAACTTACCATTGCCATGTCTTGACATGGTCTTACGTGGTATCCTTGCCTTATGAACTCACCAATGTCATGCCTTAGCATGGTCTTACATGGGACCTTTGCCTTCTAGTAACTCATCAATGTGATGTCTTGACATGGTCTTACATGATTTCCTTACCTTATAGAACTTATCAATGCTATGCCTTGGCATGGTCTTACATCATATCCTTATCTTACCAAATGCCATGTTCCAAACATGGTCTTACATGGTATCCTTGTCTTACCAAGTGCCATGTTCCAAACATGGTCTTACATGGTATCCTTGTCTTAGTACCAATGCCACATCGAGTCCTTAATCAATGCCGATGCCATGTCTTGACATGGTCTTACACGAGATCCTTGCCTTACCAATGCCATGTCTTGACATGGTCTTACATGGTATCCTTAACCGTCAATTCCTCCTTAAATGCCATGTTATGAACATAGACTTTTCCTTCAATTTTTCCTTAATTTCCATGGTACAACCATGGACTTTGAGATATAAATGCCTTGTCAAGTCATAGCTGAAACATACTTGCTCAAATTCTCAAGGTTAGTCGCATACTTAATAAAAACAGTACTAATAACAATAATTGCATAATAATAAAATGCTAGTACTTACATTCTCAATCTCATCATATCATCAACTTAACTTATTCTCATCAAACTATGCTAGTCAATACTTTCTTGTTATCATACAAAGCTATAATACAAAATATGGTCTTACATATAAATTATACAAGTTCTCTTTCCAATATCGAATTATTTTCGAACATTAATCATTATATCTAAAACTCCTAAAGTATATATGGCCAAAATATCAATTTATCATTCAAATATGCATAATTAAATGCTTATTAAATATATGAACTTACCTCGATACCAAAACGACCATTTTAGCAACTTTCCTGATTTTCAGTTTTTCTCCCGTTCTAGGTCCAAATCTCACTTTCCGGGATCTCAAACAACATATTTCACTTATTTAATTAATGTACTATTCAAAACATTCCCTAACTCCAACTTTGGAAAAATTACAATTTTGCCCCTAAACCTTTGCAGAATTACGATTTTGCCCCTAGGCTCAGAAATTAAAATTTATCCATTTTTCTTATGTTTTATGACACGTTGAACATTTTTCCCTTCTATGGAAACATCAAATTCCCACTCCATCATGTACTTATGAACATTAGGTATTTTTACCGATTATGTCGTTTTACTCATTTTCACTTAAAATCGCTTAGCAAAAGTTGTTTAACATAATATCAAGCTTCATATTCTACCATAAAAAATCAAAATAAACACATTTAACCTATTTTTATTTTTCCAAATATGAACCCTAGCATGAATTATTGCTAGATAAAGTTAAATCAAGTTATCGGGACTCCATAAACGTAAAGAACATTAAAAACGAGGCTAGAACGGACTTACTATTGAGCTTGGAAAGCTTGGAAACCTAACCATGGCTTCCCCCATGCTATATTCGGTCTCCATGAAGAAGATGGACCAATTTTGGCTTTATTTTCCCTTTTTAATTCTTTTAATTACTAAATGACCAAAATGCCCTTAAAGGCTTTTCTTTCAAACTTGTCCTATTCTAGCCCTTTTTTTCCAAACTTAGATATAATGGTCTAATTTCAAAATAAGGACCTCCACATTAAGAACCCATTTCAATTAAATCCCCTTTATTATCTAGAACACACATTTTGCTAATTTTACAATTTAGTCCTAATTATCAAATTAGGCACTTATACATAAAATTTCTTCACACAATTTTCACACAATTATTCAATCAATGAATAAACCTTAAAACCTAACCGGAATAAATTTTTTTGACCTTAGATTCGTGGTTTCACAACCATTATTCCGTTTAGGCCCTATTTTAGAATGTTACACTTGAAACTGAAACTTACATATTTTTTCCCAATTATTCCCAAGACCTTAAGGTTTAATTCAATATCATCCCTTAACAGCCCTCAATCAACTAAATTTATAGAAAATTCATGCCAATTTTAACATATTAACATTTTAGTCCTTAAACTCAAAACTATCTAAATTCAATTTACAAAATAGTCATATTTCAACATCAAGCTTTAAATTCAACCATTAACTTCCAAAAAGCTTTAAGAAAAATAATGGTAACTTTAAAACCTATACAAAATTAAGCTACAACGATCTCAAAAACATAAAATTCATGAAAAACGGATTTCAAATAAACTCACATGCAATGAAGACAAGCTTAACAAAATCCTTAGTTCTTTGACAATAACGAAAAGGGTTTTAGAAAGAAAGATGATGAAGATGATAATGCTTCTTTCTTTTCATATATTTTATTACTTAAATTTTAATATTATTTAACATAATTTAACATAAAATAATCATATGCAAAATACAATAACTATCCATAATAATCTATTATGGTCTAATTACCTTTAAGGCTTTAAAAATTATAAATTAAGCATTTTAGCTAATAAGAATCAATAGTAATCAAGTTTTGCATTTTTATGATTTAGTCCTTTTCCTTAATTAACTATTCAAACATCAAAATTACCATACCAAAATTTAATACGATACTCTAATACCCTTGTAAATATTAAATAAATAATATTTATGGACTTACATGTCTAAATTGTGGTCCCGAAACCACTATTTTTGACACCATTGAAAATAGGTTGCTACAAATACGATCCAACCACATAAGACTACTTAGTATTAGTTAAATATTAGACAACGAGGGAGCTAATATTTGTTTTTATTTTGCTTTACATGAAAAATCCACATGAGGACATTATACAAAGGATATTAATGTAATTCATGAATAATTTTATTAACCTCCTTAAAAGGTTAAAACAAGTTTTTGAATTATAAAATGGTTTGAACATGTTTTTGACTTGGAATTATGTTTAGATATGATTTAGAAATGTTTTTAAATGCTTTAGAACCATGAGATATGATTTAATAGTATTTAAGGATGTTTAAGAGTATTTTTGAATTGTTTTAGGGACACTCAATGAGTGACATTGCAACCACGAAGTTGCAACAACGTGATCTCGATACTCAACGTCACAACTTCACATTCCCTACATCGCGACATCCTTCCTCAGTCGGTCATGCCATGACGTCATAAGCCCTACATAACAACTTCACTTTTGTTTTCAACACTGCAATAATTTAAGTTATTTTGACCTTCCAAGATCTGTTTTAAGTTTCAGTCACCCTCGATCCATTCCACATCAATTCCAAATGATATTAAATTATTTTTAAAAATTCCAATTCATCTAAAATATATTTTAATTATTTTATAAAGAATTTTTTAAAACTTCTAACTCTTAAATAAAATTTGAGATTTCTTACACATACATGCTTCAGTAGCATTTCTGATTCATACTAACTATCTAGACGGGTGAGGGGTGTTATTGTTTCTCCCTTTGAGTGTTACTGGTTCATAAGGAACATGCTGGAGGATAATGGGGAACTTTGGTGTCGCCAAAACCTTAAACATTTTGTAACAACATTTTTTTGGCCACATATGAAACTAGATGTTGAAAAGGTTTGTGCTAGAAGTCATTCTTGTAAAATATATAAATCTAAGGTAAACCCTTATAGGCTGTATATTCCTTTATCTATTTTTAAAGCTCATTGAATTGATTTGAAATGGATTTCATTTTGGTTTTGCCTAGAACCAAAAAGGGTTATGATAATATTTGTAATGGTTGACAAGTTCTCTAAGATGGCACATTTCATTCCTTGTCAAAAGATAGATGATGCCACCGACATTGCTGATTTATTCTTTAGGAAACTGGTGCACCTTCAAGGAATTTCATGCACTATAAATGACATAAAATTCTTTAGTCATTCTCAGAAAGCTCTATGGGTAATGCTGGATATGAAATTGTTATACTCCACCATCTGTCACCCTCAAACTAATGGGTAGGCTGAGGTGGTTAATCGTATCTTAGGTGCACTAATTAGAGTCGTGGTTAGTGAGAATTTGAAAAATTGAGAAGAATGCCCATCATTCATTGAATTTTTATATAATTGTTTTATACATGTTTCTACTATTTATTTGCCTTTTCAAATGGTTTATGGTTTTAATCCACTAAAAATTTTTGATCTTATTCCTTTACCTCTCAATGAGCTTATTAACTTAGATAGAGAAAATAAAGTTGAACTAATGAAGGCAGTCCATGGAAATGCCCGGAAATGAATTGAGAAAATTAACTAGTCTAATGCTTATAAAGTAAATTGGGGTCACAAGCAAGTTGTTTTTGTAATAGCTCATTTTCAGTGTAATCAGAATAGTGGTTTCGGGACGATAAATTCGATCCCGAAAGAGAAATTTATTTTAATATTATTTTACGATCTACAGAATTATAGAAATATCGTGTGAAAATTTCGTTAAGAAATTTTGCCAGTTATATGTCTAATTTGATGAAAGGACCAAATTGCATAAAGTGTAAAAGTTGAGTTCTAATAGCTAAAGGGATTAAATTGCTATAGAATTCAAAATTTGAGGTTCTTAAAAGGTAAATAGATCATTAAAAATGCTTAGTTGTTAAGGATGATGATTCATCCATGGAAAATAAAATAAAGAAAAGGATGAAATTGGAAAGTGAAAAAAACAAAGATGATAAATGATAAAAAAAATGAAAATATAATCAATTTATCATCTTCTTCCCCAAAAATACATGAAAACCCTAGGAAAGAGAAAGCAAGCTTTCTTGGCTTAATTGGGTAAGTAATCTTGTCCCGTTTTTACTAATTTTTATATTTCTTAGATTAGAATAGCTTAATCTATCTGTTTTGGGGATTAATTTGTAAAGATATCAAAGTATAGAAATTTTTTCATGGATGTAAATACTGAAATTTTGAAATTTATGGTAGAAAATGAAAGGTTTTTAATAGAAAAACAACCTTTGAAAAGTGAATTTTAACGAAATTGTGATTTTAGGACTAAATTGTAAAGTTGTAAAATTCATGGAAAATTTTGAATGTTTATGAAATACATGGGCTGTAAATGTTACATGTAAAATTTTGCTAGGCTTGGAATAAGGATTAAATTGCATGAATTTCATTTTCTGAGCCTAGGGATGAAATCGTCATTAATTAAAAGTTTAGGGGAAAAAATGGTAATTTTGCCTAAGATGTGAATTGGACTGAATTGAGTATAAATTGTATTAAATTGATGTTAAATTTACTCGTATAGATCTGGATAGACCAAATTTAGAGTTAGAGCGAGGAAAAGAGAAAGTGTCGAATTAGTAGATTTTATGTACACACATTTATTGAGGTAAGTTCGTGTAATTAAATTGTGTTTATTTTTATGATTGAATTGAGTGTGGTATGTATTTATGTGAATTATATAAATGTTATAAATGTATGAAATAATCACATGTCTGATAATGTCCGGAAAATGTTAAGCTCGGTTTGAAAAATGAAATTCGATGGATACATGATCTCTCATATTGAATATGGTCATGCATATGTTGCGGACAAAATATAGCTCAAACGAGCAATCCTGTTATAAGCCCTCTCGAGCGTCCTGTTATATAGCTCCTGCGAGCATCCTGATCGGTAATGATCCATCATGTGTTGCGCACTACCGCAACTCTTTGTGAGCGTCCTATTACACGATTCGATCGGTTGTGATCCAGCATTTATTGCAGACACAAATGCAGCTCTTCGTGAGCATCCTGATATAGGCTTGTATGAGCTTCCTAACATGACTCGCTTAAACTTCCTGTTAAGCTATCCGGAGCTCCTGTTACATGGCTCTTTGTGAGCATTCCTGGTAGGCTCTTTATAAGCGTCCTGATTAAAAGTTCTTTGTGAACTTCTTGTTATAGACTTTTATGAGTTTCCTGGTATAACCCGGATAAGCTTCCTGTTACATGGCTCATATGAGCATCTTGATATATCGCTTGAGAGTGTACTTCCTGATTTTGTGCCCTTATGGGTACCCCTAAACATGAATTGACGGATTTTTGATTTGTACACTTCGAGTGTACTACCTGTATATCCATCGATATTTCAAAAATTCAACGGGCAAAATCCTGACATGAGAAAATATGAACATGAAATGAATTAATACATGTATCTACCTGAAATACATGAAAATGATGATACATGATATATGGAAGTATGAGATAATGATATATGAACATGGAAATTGTTTGATGAATATGTTTATCTATGATTATAGACTTGTACATCTTGAGTACAAGTACACTTTCTGTGTTTTCATTGATATTTTAAATAGTTCAACAGGTAAATTTTTTATATGAAATAATCTGAATTGTGAAAAAATATTATGGGTACATACTTGAATTACATGGACATGAATTATACCTGATAGTTGAATACTTGATGTGGAAAGTATGAGCATATGGAAAAAGGATTATTATTATTAAGCTTATACAAGTTTATTGATATTCATATGAAATATATATGACTAACATGCTTTGTACATGCTACATGAACACATGATGAGAGAGGTATTTGAACATATAAATGATATCACTTGATATATATTGAAGCATGGTATGCTTGATACACAAATGTGGAACATGCTTAATGACTTTGTTCATCTATAATTTGGTATATGCCAGAAATACATGAAACTAATATTACAAAACATGTTGTAATGTGAGGTGGACAGTACATGTGTATAAAATTTTCCTGATGATTATGTAAATCTGTGATTATGAAATATTATATGGATTATAGTGATTAACATGTTGATGAGGATATGTGTTTAGGCACTTGGCCAACATGACTTGGCAATAAAATGTATGTTTACCTTATGTTTATAAAATAGTGGTAAGTTAAATTTCTGGTTATATGAACTTACTAAGCTTAAAACCTTACTCTATTTTTAATTTCCCTGTTTTAAAAGAATTCTGAAGCTCATTGGGTTGGAAGCTTGGCAGAGATATTACACACTATCCAGCGACCCATTCGGTGCAAATGGTAAAATTAATTCTGGTTATAATGGCATGTATAGGTTAATTTTTCCAATGTTGGCATGATAATGCTTTGGTTGTAACTAGCCATAGGAATGGCTAGTTTTAAACATATTTTGATGAAATTGTATAAGGCCTTTGTAACACCCCTTACCCATATTCAATGCTGGAATAGGATACGAGGCATTACCGGACTTACATCACAAGCAAACATACAAATCGAGACATAAATTTTCATCCAATTTAAAAACCATTTGTATTCAATCATAAAGTCCCTAATACGATCCTACGAGGCCCAAAACATGCTTTGGAAGTGGTTCGGCACAAAACTGATAACTCAGGAAATTTTTACAAAACTTAGAAAAAATTTTGCTATGAGCAGGGGTCACACGCCTGTGGTTTGGGACATGCCCGTGTGGGTAGGCCGTGTGGTCACACACACCCGTCTCCTTAATCCGTGTAACTCTCTTTTTTGCAATGCATGAACAAATTGAGATCACACGGCCAAGTCACTCGCCCGTGTGCTAGGCCATGTGGTTAATTTAATTTTTATAAAATAGGTGCAGACTTCATACGCCCGAGACACATGCCCGTGCCTAAGGCCGTGTCCCTCACACGGCTGAGACACATGCCCATGTCTCTGCCTGTGTGCTTAATTCTGAGCATTCTATTTCTCAATAAAAAGTTGACAATAATCAATAGAAAGTCTCATGGATCCATCTTTCTTCTTGACGAATAACACTAGTGCACTTTAGGGCGGAAAAATCGGTCTCACAAAACCTTTTATCTGTAAGCTCTTGCAACTGAGATTTCAATTATTTCAATTCGATCGGAGCCATTCTATACAAATCTATCGATATCGATGAAGTCCCCAGTACTAAATCAATATTAAACTCAACCTCTTTGATAGGTGGTAATCCAGGCAACTCCTCTGGGAACACATCAGGATATTCACAAAATACCGGCATAGATTCAATCTTCAATTCAGGCTCCGTTTGTTTGCCAGTAAAATATTTTCCCAAAAATAATTTCTGGAAAATGATTTACTTTTCTGGAAATGATTTACTTTTCTGGTGTATGGATGAATCTGTGTAAAATATTTTCTGTTGTTTGGTAGATTTCCTGAAAATATTTCATAAAAGCTTTTTTAAATTAAACAAATATATATTTAAGAATTTATTATATTTTCATTGTTTATCTGAGTTTATTATTATATATATTAATAAATTTATATTTTAAATTATGTTTACATATATTGCAATGATTTATTTATGGATAAATTAGATTTTAAGTGCCAACTAGATTTTAAATATATCTATTAATACATACTTCATCCGGCCAAGTTATGCCTGTTTATCATCCGGCCAAGTTATGCCTGTTTATTTCTTTCTCTCCTTTTTACAATGCCATTTGATTTTTCTAGCTTAATAATTTTTCTAGACAAAAACTGCAAGCGAAATTTGAAATTAATTACCAAATAATATGAGCAATTTCGTGCTAAAAAAATCAGAATCTTTTATCTTGTAACAATTATTTTCACTCAATTGGCATTGTAAAATGAGAGAAAGAACTTAATAAAGAACACAATTTTCACTCAAATGCATAATTTAACCGGATGAAGTATGTATTAATAGAATATGGTGAGAGTGGAAGAAGATATTCCGGAAAATGTCTTACCGGTTAAAAATCTGTAAGACATTTTCCCTAAAATCCCTTCTCATTTTCCCGTGTTTCTGAAAACGTTTTAGAAATGTAAGTTATTTTCAAGCAAACAAATGTTGGAAAACTAGCAAAACAATTTCCGAAAAATGTTTTCCTGGTAAACAAACGGACCCTTAGATACTTTCATATTCAATACATATGCAAGATAAGCTTCACAACCTTTTCTTACATATCTCTGAGCCGACATCAACGAAATCACAATAGGAAACTCACCAAACTCATCCAATTTAATCTGAAGAATCTCATTATTTGGACATTTCAATTCAATAATCTTTCATCTACAATTCACTATGAGAACATGTAGAGTCAACCAATCCATCCCAAGAATTACATCGAACTCATCAAACAGTAGAAGCATTAAGTCAGCTAGAAAACAGTGACCCCGAATCATTAAAAGACAATTCTTGCAAACTTTATCAACTAGAACATATTTGCCTAAGGGGTTTGACACTTTAATCATATACTCAATAGACTCAACAGGAAAATTCTTACTAGGTACCAAATTCATGCAAATATAAGAATGAGTCAATTCAAGATAAATCAATGCAACTCCATTAGTATCATAGAGAGAAAATTTACCAGTGATAACATTAGGGGATGACGCATCTTTGCGAGCGCTAATAGCATAGGTTCTAACAGGTGCTCTGACCTCTGATCTTGCAGTTAATTCTTTCGTCATACCTCAGCTACTATTCCCACTTCTCGTATTTCTCGGTGGCCTCCCTCTAGTGGCAGTGTTACTCGACCTTGCATTCTGAAAATTATCTTTCTTAGTCATTTCAGGGTAATCTCGAATAAAGTGATCTTGGGAGCCACATTTGAAGCAAGCCCGATTATTCATCCTAAATTCACAGAGATGTTGTCTACCACAATATTGATATTCAGGTCTATTAGAGCTAGCATTACCAACGCTCGCTATTGACCTAGTTTGGGCCTTAGAACCCGAATACTGCTTCCCACGGTCTCTGTTGGGATACCTAGACAAAACATTAGAACAAGTATACAAATCCCTCGATTTCTTTGACGGATATTGAAATGACTTATTTATCGGCCTTGTTCTTAAATCTCTAGCCTCAAACTTAGCTTTTCTCTTTTCTTTGCTCAGCTCTTCGGCCTTGCAAGCTCGGCCGACTAGCACAACAAATTCTTTCAACTCTAAAATTCCAACTAGCAGTCTAATATCGTCATTCAACCCATCTTCAAATCTCTTGTAGATGATAGCCTCAGTGGAAACACATTCCTGAGCATACTTACTAAGCCTAAAAAACTCCCGCTCATATTCAGTCATAGACATACAGCCTTGTTTCAGCTCTAAAAACTCTTTGCATTTCTGACCAATGAATCGTTGACTGATATATTTCTTTCTGAACATATCTTGAAAGATTTCCCAAGTAACCCTTTCTCTCGGTACCACTGATACAAGAATATTCCACCACCAATATGCCAAGTCCCTCAGAAGTTATATAGCACATTTCAAGCACTCATCCGATGTGCAAGAAAGCTCATTAAATACCCTGATAGAATTCTCAAACCAAAACTCAACTCTCTCGGGGTCATCGTCAACATTGGCTCTAAATTATTTAGCCCTTTGTTTTCAAATCTTATCAACTGAAGGTTTGTTCAATCTTAACAATTCCACACCTTGGGGAGCTATGGGAACCAGTTGGAGGTTACGTGGGGGTGGAGGATGTTGGGCAGTTAGATTTGTTCAAACAAACTCAGCAAACCACTCATTCATCATTTCGAAGAAGCCTTCTCTAGCCTCTCCTTCCTAACAAACCATTATTGGTCTACCTTCAGACGGCGCTGTCCCTTGGGCGAGAGTTGGCGCATTACTTTCAACATCGCCAGCTACCTCTTGGTTGGGATCCATTCAATAAATGAAAGCACAATTTAAATTGTCAAGAGTCGTCACACTATCACAAATTAAATATGGCACGTATAGCTAGACTCTCACACACGCTATGTTAGTTTGAGAATCGACTAAACCATAGCTCTAATACCACTAAATGTAACTGATCGCGATATTTGTGTGATAGGTTTTAAATACTTATAATTAATTGTTCTTGAAACTAACTATTATCACGATGTAGGCAAGTGTACCTATCGAACAGTAGTATAGTTTTAGCAAGGCCGGATTGTCGAACCCAAAGGAACTAAAAGTACTAGTGATGACTGTCTTTTTTTATCTAGCCTAAAAATAAGGGGTTTTGTTTCAACTAACTAATTATCTAAACTAAGAATTCGCAGAAAGTAGAATTGGGGGATTACTTTTGGAAAATGATTGAATTAAGATAATACCTAAGGAAAAATCCACCTAGACTTTACTTGTTATTCTGGCTCCGAATCGGACGATTTATTCATTTAACTTGTCCCATAGAGATCCCTAAGTTATGTTATTATCCCTATTCAGGACTAATAACATCTAATCCCTAGATTGAATAATTGAGACTTTTCTCTAATTAACACCCTAGGGTTGCATTAACTCGATCTATGGATCCCCTTATTAGGTTTCACCCTAATCCGGCAAAATCTTGTCACCCTATGTCTAGGCGTGCAATTAACTCCTCTTAATTATGACAAATGTACTCTTAGACAGGGTCTATTCCTCCTCTGAATAAGAGCTTATCTTGAATTAGTATCCTGGGATATCAAAACAAGAATTAAGAACACACAATTAAGAACAAGTTAAATATTTATCATACAATTCAGAAAATAATAACAAGATTCATCTTAGATATCATTCCCCTTAGGTATTTAGGGGATTTAGTTCATAACTAAAAAGGAAAACATCTCAGAAGAATAATGAATACAAAACATAAAGAAAACTCAAAACTCCTGAAGGGAAATTGAGGGGAGATCTTCAGTCTTGATGGTGACTCCGGCTTCTGAGATGGATCAATCGGCTTCCCTTGAGCAGTTCCCTGCCTCCTTCTCTCTATGTGTCTTTTCTTTATCCTCTAGGGTGTATTTATAGGCTTTGGAATGCCTAAAATCCCTCAAAATTAGCCTTTTCTGAATTGGACTCAACTTGGCCTCGGCAGGGACACGCCCATGTGCGATTATTTCAGGCCGTGCTCGAACCTATTAGAATGGCACGGGCGTGTGTTCTACCCGTGTGAGTCGTGCTTCGATTCTACCAAATTGACATGGCCATGTGGTTTACCCGTGTAAGGAAGTCCAGGCCGTGTTGATTTCGTACTTTGGCCCATTTTCTTCATTTCTGGCTCGTTTCTCGTTCCTTTTGCTCTCCTATGCTCACCTAAGTATAAAACATGAAATTAAGGCATTAGAAGCATAGAATTCACCAATTCTAAGGAAAAATCATCCATAAAATGCGTTAAGCATAGGGTAAAAATATGTATAAATTACGGTTTATCAGTAACACTCCTTACCTGTATTCAAAGCCGAAACAGGATACAAGGCATTATCAGACTCACATCGCAAGGAAACATACAAATCGAGACATAAATTTTCATCCAATTTAAAAACCATTTGTATTCAATCATAAGGTCCCTAATACGAGCCTACAAGGCCCAAAACATGATTTGGAAGTGGTTCAGGACTAAACCGATAATTGAGGAAATTTTTACAAAACTTAGAAAATTTTTGCTATGAACAGGGGTCACACACCCGTGTGGTTTGGGAGATGCCCATGTGGGCAACCTTTGTGGTCACACACGCCCGTGTCCCTAACCCGTGTAACTCTCTGTTTTAGAATGCATGAACAAATTTAGATCACACGGCCAAGTCACACGTCCATGTGCTAGGCCGTGTGGTTAATTTAATTTTTATAAAATAGGTGCAGACTTTATACACTCGGGACACACGCCCGTGCCTAAGGTCGTGTCCCTCACATAGCTGAGACACATGCCCTTGTCTCTACCAGTGTGCTTAATTTTGAGCATTCTATTTCTCAAAATTAAGGTGCAGGGGACACACGGCCGAAACACATGCCCATGGGGCAAGTCGTGTGTCACACACGACCTAGACAAATGCCCGTGTGTCTACCCATGTGGAAAAAATAAAGGATATTTACCAAGTCATTTGTCACCCTCATTTACTCCTACACATGCACAAGTTCAAGGAAATTTTCATAGCACACTTGGACAACCAATACATCTACAAACAAGGCCAATTCATGTCATTCCTTTATCCACACTCAACATATTTACAACATCATACTTTACCAAACTCAATCACACCGAACTCACATGCTACAAGTTTCAACATGGCTACCAATAACATGCATAACTTTACTTAGTTTTCCTAGCATACCAATGAGCCAACCTTAACCATTCAACAATAAACCCATTAAGCCACATTCAACCATTTATCAAGCATTTACAAACCACATCACATAAGAGATAGTTGCACGTGCATGTATATATATAAGCTTACAACCAATTCAACCAAAATGAGCCAAGTTACATGGCCAAATACCACATTGAGCCTTTGACAATTACAAGCCAATACACTTGGCCAAATTCATAATGACACATATAACAAAATGACTAAGCCCCTATAC
This sequence comes from Gossypium arboreum, assembly GCF_025698485.1. Classification (NCBI taxonomy): domain Eukaryota; kingdom Viridiplantae; phylum Streptophyta; class Magnoliopsida; order Malvales; family Malvaceae; genus Gossypium; species Gossypium arboreum. Next base: position 62,303,207 of record NC_069071.1, read on the forward strand.
ATGTCATATTCTTAAAATGTTTAAAATCGTTGATACCCAAAATTACAATCCGATAATGTGATACGATCTCTAACGATCTCCAATCCGAGCTAGCTTGGTGACACTATAAAACATGGAAAATAAAAAGGAGTAAGCTATATAGCTTAGTAAGCTCATATGTAGGAAATATGCAAACCTTACCATACATTGACATGCAAGTAATATAACATAAGGCAATGTAATTTTCCATAATCTCATGATCAAAAATCACTACCATCACAAACTTACCTTAACATCGTCATATCACAAATTAATAATCATAAGCTTTAAGTACCTGTACAGTAACACCCCGAACTCATGGCCGTTACCGGAAATCGAACACGAGGTGTTACCGGCTTACTTCATTTATTTCCCCCTATTTATTTTTTTTTTGTTCCAGGCAAGCTGGCTACTGTATCGTGGTCGCTTTAAAAATCATATTTTGAGTTCTGAAACTCGAAATCCAATTCCGTAAATTTTCCCCGAAACTAGACTCATATATCTATATGGGGGAATTTTTGTAGAATTTTTTTGTTGGGCCAATTAGTATAGTTTATTTGTTAAAGTCTCCCCTGTTTCAAGGTTCGACTACACTGACCTCTGTACCTTACGATTTAAATATCTCCCTGTACAGGGCTTCAATGCCTATGCCGTTTGTCTCTAATGAAACTAGACTTGATAATGAATTTGTACATATAAGGAACGACCTCTAATTATCTCGATAAAATTTATGGTGAATTTTCTAAATCAAAACAGGGGATCCAGAAATCGCTTTGGCCCTGTCTCACAAGAATTTAATTAACTCCTAACATACAGCTCATATGGTTATTTCGTTTCTTCCATATGAAAATAGACTCATCAAGCTTCGATTTCATAATTTTTTATTATTTAATTCCATTTCTACTATGTTTAGTGATTTTCAATCTCACATCACTTACTTCACATCATTACTAAAACAAACTATGCCTATTTCATGATTTTTCCTTGATCTAACTAATAATTCATCATACATGTCACAATTTATGACCATGACTAGCCATGCCAAAGGCTAATCATCACCGAGCATCTCCCCACTACACTATTACCAAATCATGAATTTAACACCGAAAATAATCAGCCATGACATATGGCATAATAATCGAGTAGGCCTCAACCAATACTCAACCAAAACTGAATTACCAAGACTTGTGTCCAAACATCATAGAACCAATTCCAACTGAACATTTATGCCATTTTCGCATGGCTAAAAGTTTACATACCAAATTTCAACAAAACATAATAGCCTATACATGCCGAAATGTTCTCCTAGACCAAAAGTTGCTAGCCAGTGTGATGACTTCGATGACGGTCCCGAACACGCAAAAAGTCGAGTCCAAGAAACCTAAAATAGGTGACAAGCAAACACCGAATGAGTATATAACTCAGTAAGTCATAAGCATTACACTACCATCCATTAATAAAATTTTCACAAGAGGAAACAACGAAATGAGGCTAAGTACTCCATCCATACCGAACTATGCCATAGTTTCTTAGACCTTACGATTCAATCTCATTCCAAGTCCTACATTGACATTTCATACGCTATTCAATAGAATAATTGAGGCATTTCCATACATCATTTTATTTTCGTTACAATCATACAACTAAGCGAACTTTCACCTATTTCACGATGAACCTTATGTACGTGACTTCAATTATAATCATCACATAGGTTCAAAACTTACCACACTCAACTCCAAATATAAACATAGCACCTATTAGCCATGAACTCAAGGTACTTACCCTTTCCGCTGTCCGAAATCGACTCGGTAAGGTCGCACCCTTAATATAAATAATTAACAGAAAGTATATACATATAGTGGGTTCGCACACATAGTGCTTAATAATCAACCACGCATACTTAGTGCCATGTACTTTAAACTCACACACTTAGTGCCATGCATTTCAAGCCCGCACACTTAGTGCCAATCTCACAACCGTGAACACTTATTGCTCGCACACTTAGTGCCGAAAACCAGCCACTCTATACGCTTCACTTCCTTTTTACATTCGACAATTTCATCTCTACATACATATACATTTGTATACATTTCATCTCATTAAACACAATTGCATAGGTATTACGATCATTTAAATCAATACCAACTATATGCTTAATGACTTACCTTGTGTTGGGTAAAATAATTCCAAGTCGGCTACTCGATGACCTTGATTTCCCTTGTTGGACGCCTCTCCTTTAGGATCTTGAGCTTAAACAAATAAATTAACTCATTCAACCGCTTTGCTACATATATTGGTATTCACATTTTAATGATTTTATGACATACGAACGGCATGGTAAAATTTTATCTTGCTACCTTATGTTCTTAGCTATTCGACTAATAACCTTATGCAATTACCATACTTTCAATAATCCAATCACACATGCATATGTATACATTGGACATTCGGCAATCACCTTTGCTAGTTTTTCCCATTTTTTGTCGGTTATATATACATAGTCCTAAGGTAATATCACGAATGGGCTTACAAATATATGTATATATAGCCGAATATGCAAAGCTTAAACTCAACATCACATAAGCTCCTAAGTGATGGCCGAATATGTATATCTATATATCTATATATATATATATATATATATATATCAACTATACTATTACTTTTAATTCATCTAATCACAAAATTTCATCTCATGAACACTTGACCCATTTCTCACAAAAATGAAACAACAACTAAAATGAACATCAAATTTTTATACAAGTACTATCACACATATAAGATATGCAATTAAAATTTTAACTAAATTTTATGACTCGATTTTGTGGTCCCGAAACCACATTCCGACTAGGGTCAAATTAGGGTTGTCACATGTACCATCTCGAAATAATTCCATACACATTCGTGTCCTTGTCATGCCCAATGAACCACTCGAAATAATAATATCGGATACACGGGATACCTTGCACACAAGGTGCCACATATGTAGCTATTGCTATTTGTATCTCATAACACATATGTGCTCACTCTCGAGCTATCAACGGGCCTACTCACACAAGCTGTCAGTCAGGACGTAGCTACACGGTGCTACTCACACAAGCTATCAAGTAAACGTAACATATGTCGGTATACTCAGCCATCGATAGGACAAACAGGACCAGTACCCGGAATTACATAGCATAAAACCCTAGTGACATGTCACTTGTATCCTAATCTATTCCTAAGGTTCGATTGGGATTTCTCGCTTGCCAAATCATTGTCAAATGTGTCCGTAAGGTCGATTACACAAATCATGCATAAATTAAAGCATTTAAAATACCTTTAAAGTAAAGCTTATTTAACATACGAACTTACATTGGTTCAAAAAACAGCAAAAGGATCTATTCGTCAATTATTTTGTTTTTCCCTCGATCTAGATCCGAACTTCATTTTTCTTGATCTATAATGTCAAATTTAACTTATTTAATCAAAACATTATTCAATTCAGCCCAAAAACACATTATGGCAAAATTTACATTTTTACCCCTAACTTTTCAACATTTTACAATTTAGTCCCTAGGCTCGTAAAATGAATTTCATTCAATTTCATCATAACCCAAGCCAAGCCAATTGTTATTTGTACTCATAACAGCCCACATGTTTCATTTATTCACACTTTTCTACACATTTTATAGACTTTTACAAATAAGTCCCTATTTAACGTTTTTTTTTTAAAATTGCTTTACGAATGTTGTTTAACTAACCAAAAACGTGCATTTTCTACCATAAAACATCAAAATACATGCACATTCAACATGGGTAAAATTTTATACTTTAATTTTCTTTCAAATTAGTCCTTGAAATAGCTAAATCAAGTTACAACGATCTCAAAAATATAAAAATCGTTAAAAATGGGACAAGAACGGACTTACAATCGAGCTAGAAAGCTTGGCCAAACCCTAGCTATGTCTCCTCTTCTAATTTTCAGCTATGGGGATTAAATTGAAGAAGATGACATCTTTTATTTAGTTATTTTGGCTTTATTTACCAAATTACCTATTTACCTCTCACTTAGACTTTGAAATTTTACTTACTCCTTGTCCATTTTTGTCAGTATATTGGTCTAATTACCATTTAAGTACCTCTAATTTAGAATTTCATAACAATTTACTTCTTTAGCCTATAGAACTCAAATTTTGCACCTATTTCAGTTTAGTCCTTCTAGTCAGATTGAGTACTCAATCGATAAAATTTCTTAACGAAATTTTCACACAATTATTCTATCATGTTGTAGACCTCAAAATAGATATAAAATAAATATTTCTACTTCAAATTTATGGTCCCGAAACTACTGTTTTGATTTGACCCAAAAACGGGCTATTACAACCTTATTATGATTGATGTGTTTGAAATGATTATGTGATGAAAAGCATATAAACCTAATGATAAATGGCTTTCAGTAAGCATAAATAAGAAAACATACTTATTTGCATATATATGTGCATTTGATAAGTTTAAACACTTGAACATAAGTAATGATAAGTCATGCATAAGACACGGTTTTGGCTTGATTTGAACGTTTTGTATTGACTTGGGAATGTATTAAAATGTCAATGTAAGTGGAAGACATATTTGGGTGAGAAATAAGGCTTAGAAATGACTTTATTTTGTCCACACAGGCAGAGACACAGCAGAGACATGGGCATGTGTCTCAGCTGTGTGTGTCACACGGCCTAGTACAGGAGCATGTCTCTTGGCCTTGTGACCTCTGCACTAAATTATTGAAATTTAAATTGTCTACACGGCCTAGCACACGAACATGTGGCTGGCTGTGTGACCCAAGTCAGAGAGTTATACAGGTAGGGACACGGGCGTGCCATTCACACGGCCTAGCCACACGGGCATGTGTCCCCTGTACCTAGGGAAATTTTATAATTTCACAAAAAATTCTCTGAGTTTTCGATTTAGTCTCGACTTACTTATAATGCATATTTTGGGCCCCGAGGGCTCTTATAAGGGACTTAATGATTGATTTATGATATGAATACTTTATAAATGTGAAATGTTTGTTATATAATTTGTAATATTTGGTAATGCTCCGTAACCCTGTTCCAACGATGGATTCAGGTTAGGGGTGTTACAATTTTTTAGCCTAATAACTAGGTTTGGATTCATATGCACAAGGAGAGGTTCCCAAATAGGTGCAAGTCTAAATTGGACATAGAGGAGATAGGCCCGTTCACCTTTTAATGTTTCTTATCTTTATCCTTTTAATTATGCAGATTCATGGATGAATCCTTCTTTAGAAGGTGGAATGATGCAAGGCTCAAGGCCCAATCTCAAGCCCATGGGTGTGGTGAATTAGTTTCTCATAATGCCCAATAACTCATCCCAATCCAAAAGGATAAAGGTCCAATTAAATGTGCTAGTCCATGAGTTGGTGACAAGAAATCTTTAAGAGAAAGAATTTGAAGGTTCAAATAGGCCAGACTTCATGGAGACCAATAATGCAAACCTAATAGGGGAATTTGGATAGAAATTTCTAATAAGCATAGAAGGGTTTAATTTGTGAAGTGAGTAGCCCAAAAGCACACTCCTTTTAAGATCTAAGCCTATTCAGAGTATTCAACTCAGTTGGATTCATATCTAGTTGTTATTTTGGCTTTTCTTATGTTTGACCCAGTTTAATTATTTGGATTCATTTTCAAAGTGTTAATAATGATGTAATTAAACCATTATTATTATCCTTAAGACATGGATGAATTTTTTAGGCCGTTAGCTAATAACTCTTTCATTTATTCTCAAAGTCTTAAGAGATAAGAGCTTTGAGATAGTTTAAACTTCTTTGGCTAGTTGTTGATCTTATCCATCAAAGTTTAGTCCCTTGAGGATTCTAGAACATGTATAAGCCTATAAATAAGTTGATCTCTTTCATTTCTTACACACTCTTAATTATTATAATTTTTCATACAATTTTTGAGAAGTTCTTTTTTCAAGAACTCATTTCTTGTGATATTTAGAAAATATTCAACTTCAACTCTTGTCACGCTCGAAATCCTTTAAACCCAAAAATTTAGAACATTTAAAGGTTAAATTGGAAGAAACTACAAATTGGCTGTCTCTATTGAAAAATCGGGAAAAATTAGGAACATAATGGGATATGGTTAAGAACTAAATCTGGTTTGGTTGGATTAGAACCAGTCAGTTTCTTAGTGTGAGATAAAATTATTGTGAATGAATAGATTGGACATAATTGAAGACCGTGAAAGAGGGGCTATAAATAGTTAGAGAGAGACTTCTCGAGAGACTTCTTCTCCAGTCTATTTTTTTCTTATTCAACTTCTTCCTTAATAAATTCTAGAGGAGAAGGATATAAGAAAGCTATACATGGAGCGATGATTGAGAGGTTTTGGTTGAAAAAGTAGAGAAACTAGTAAACTAGTAAGGTTCTAATCCTTTTGATGTATATAAGATTTGGAAAACAAATTGAAGATTTTCTAGAAACTAGTTTTAAGGGTTCTGCATGTCTTTGGAAAATGAAGATTAAATGAGAAAGCACTGGTTTTAACCCATGATTTGGTTGTCTTGCTTAGCTGCCAATAGAATGGAAGCTCTGGAGCTCGGGAAAGCCATACGGACAAGGTGAATAAGCACTAAGTGAGTTTCTACACTCAACCCCTGAAATGCTAAGTATGATGCATAATTGTTCGAGTTACCTAGTATCCTCCATTTTAGATGGTATGTATGATTAGTGCATGAATAAAAAGATAAGAATAACAAACTAAGGGTTAGGAAAAAATAGGAATGGGAAAATCGGATGATTTTGTTATACTGCCATACAGTCTTTCTGAGTGCAAATCATGATGTGAGAAGTTTCGAACCTTGCGGAGGAGACACTACGGTGTTCGAGCATCAAGGCTAGGAATGGTGAAATGGATGAATGGAAGAAATGAAATGGGAAGATCATGGTTAGACCATGGGACTGATCGACGGCGATACGCCTAACCTGTGTAAGACCATAGTTGAAAGGTGCTATAACATCATGATAGAAATGAGTAAGATCATGGCTGAAAAATGCCACGGCATCATGGTAAAAAGGGCCAAGACCATTGTTGGACTATAACATCCTGGTAGTCTACTAGGACAATAAACACGAGAAATGTAAGGTGTTAGACCATAGTTGGACTATGGCCACCAGTGTAGTCTGTCGAGACAGTAAACACAGGTTATAATGAGTAAAACCATAGCTGAAAGATGTTATGGCATCAAGTGATAATTTGACGGTAGAATGAGTAAGACCATAGCTGAAAGATGCTATGGCATCTAAGATAGTCCACTGGGACATCAACCATGGGATTGTCCGACAGCACATTAAACATGGAATAGTCCACCAGGACTATAAATGTTGGGATTTGGGAGGTAAAACCATAGTACGGCTAGGGCAACCCATGGAGTCCACCAGGAACAACTAACGTATATCTTACGGCATAAAACCATGGCTTGGCTATGGCGGCATAGGATTGTTCGCTTGGACAATAAATACAGGTGGACGATCAAGATTGTAACCGCAGGATAACCCACAAACAAGGAGAAAGCGTTGGAAGGAAAATGCATGAATAGACATGCAACGGTTAAGCAGCAGGTCGAAAGAATCTGCCAATAAATAAGATCATAATATTAATGAGAAAGGATTACGAAAATAGTAGTTGTACAAGCGAATAGGGCATAAGGGTATTAACCTATCTAGGATTGGACACGGGAAAATGATTTATCAGTGGTGGCTAGTATACAGCAAAATGAATGAAGGCTTAACCCAAGAGATACAGATGAGGACTCACTATTAAAGACTCGTGCAAGTGTTCCAGAAACCTAGTATACTGGGGAATGATTAGGAATGTGTTGGCTAGTCCATGGGAATATTGGGGGTTAGCCAAAAACCCAAAAGATAAAACGAGTTACCAAAAATGGGAACATCAAGTGACAGACTTATCTGACAAGACCATTCCTCACTAAGGGGAAAAACTAGTGTAAGGGTATTAGCCAAATGACCAGTTCTGAGGGAACCAAAGGGTAAGAAAAAGAACTGGCGAACCCAAATGATCACTCAGCGGCAGTGGCTAAGTATTGTAGGCAATGGTGGCCCATAATTTAAGGTTGTGCTACACTTAAGAAGAAGGTAACAAGATTAAGGCAGAATACAAGGAAGTAATCTAGCCACGATTTAAATGAAGCAGGATTTGGTCTACTAGAGTAGTGTAGAACCTTGTTAATCATACCAATGAAAGGAAGGTGAATAAGTCATACAAGGTTAAGATGAGTACAGACTCTACCATAGACTAAATAAATTGAGAATACTTACGAAGAGCCTTTAGAAGGGTAAGCTGGAATGTCGCCTTAACATGAAAAAATGGCGGGAAGAAGAAAATGCACGATGGGGGTAAATGGAATGAAGAAAATAGGTAAAGAAAATGGGTGGAGTCCACAGGAATTGTGAGGAAATCAGAGGAATCGTCAAGGGTGATCAAAGGCTGGTAGAATGGCCTGAAGAAAATCGCTCAAGAACTTATCCACTAGAGGATAGGAGCAGGACTAGGACCAAGTCCATTATGAAGGTTTAATAGATATGATCTAGATAAATAAAAAGTTATTGTATTTATTATTAAAATTTATTTATTTGAACCCTAACAAGGTGGGGTAGGATTGTGAATAAAGAAACTCTTTAATTTGAACCTTATAAATAGTATGACCTGTAGATGAAGGATTCACTAAACAAGGAACTTGATGAGGGATTAAGCCAAGTCGCTATGAGTCAAAGGGCATCAAAAAGAAGTTTTATGCAAATAGGGTAGGGATCATCTCTAGGGACTTTTCCAAGGGGGAAGTTACATTGTATTTATTTAGATTTTTAAGAGTTTGTAATACGGGTAGTAAATCTTGTATAAGATTTTAAATTTGGTTGTGAGTTTTATATATACACATATAAGTTTATGTTAATGTAACTAGAATTTAGTATGAGCAGCAACTCGATTCAATTGTGACACTCCGTACCAGATTCAGTAATCAAGTAGGGTTGTTACAAATTTAATGGTATCAAAGCATAGTTTAGGCGGTCCTCTAAGCCAAGGAATCAAGAGAAGTACCCCTTATGTGCATGATGACTGATGTGGCTGAGTTCCTTGAGTCCTCGTTTAGTTAAGCTAAAATGTGATATGGAAGAATGCATTCGTCGAAATTGGCAGAAGGTGATAACAGTAGAAATAAAAAATGTATAAGAAGAATACAATGAAAGTATAATTAAAGTGAGTAAATTAGTTGAAAAGTACGAGTACTAAGAAGATAAAGATAAGGAGATACATTGATTGAAAGGTACAAGTGCTAGAGAAAAGAGAATTTTATTAAAGAAATATACAATGAAAGTAAGGTATCATTATCCGCTGAATGAGTCATTGCATTAGAGGTATTTTCAAAAAGTCCTCTAAAGGGGTGAAAAAATGAGTGTAAGTCAGACTCTGAGGAGGAGAAAGTCATTGGGCTTCATCTTTCAATTTCCCTGCAATAGCTAAGGGCAAACGTAGGCAAATCCCTAACTCTGGACAAAAATTTCCTATGAATCCAAGAAGTAGTAGGCTTTGTTGTCTGCCAAAATAGGTCACTTTCTAGAGTTTGGCCGGCATAACTTTACTTCCACAATGAAAGGAAATTAGGGACCTTTTCCACCCTACCAGTAGTGGAAGGAGGCCAATAGACTTGCTGAGGTGGATAGGTGAACCCCTGGAAGGAAAGACAAATGGGAGATAAGTGATGTTGATATAGTCCCTCCCCGATGTTATAGAAAGAGTCATAACAAGTCGAGTCCAAGAGAGGATTTGGAAGCTAAGGAGTGGAACTCCCTCGAACTTGGAGGCAGGTGCTTGTCACATTCTAAGTTAACCAAAAATGAGGATGCGTAATGTTCTATGACCAAACATTTCCTCAAAAGGGAAATGAGGTAGTTATTAGCATCATCTAGACAATCCTTTTTCTGATTTGTTCCGAGGACAAAAATAAGAAAAGGAAAATTAATTTCTCAAAATCTCAGGTTATCAATCACACTATAACCAATGGATGTCATCTTAAAACTCAGGGACTATCGCCTTGCCTGTGACTTTTATAAAGGATTTAGAAAAAGGTAGACAAGCAAGGAGGGTAGGGGGTAAAGGATTTGTTTTCAAAATCTTAAGGTTGGAGTTGCAGGGGAACTACACTCCAAAAAGGAAATTAGATAAGGAAAAGAAAGAAAGATAGAAAAGGAAAAGAAAATCGAGAAGCATAGAGCAAAATGATCGAGCAGGAAATGAGAAGTTGTGGAAATTCCCTTAACAATTTGGTTCATTTATACCTGAAGGAGAGAGTTGAAATTATGGAAAATTTAATGGGTAGGAAGGACCATTCAAACTCATTAATGGAAGGAAGCCACATCTGGTATTGGGAGAAGGAAGAAATCTTTAAGATTCCTAAAATTGGAATATATACAAACTGTTATCCATTAGGGTATGACCATTAAGAAAGTAGAACTAGTCATGGGTCTATTCAATGGTAGCCCTTTCTGAGTAAGGCTGGCAAGCTATTGCCACTATTAGATTAGGACTCTAAAGTCATAGTGGTAGCTTTAGTATTCCACCAAGGTAGAAATGAGAATGTTTCGTGGGAAGGTCTAACTGCCCTATGACAAAGGGAATTAACCCATTAGATGGGCAAGGGTATTGTATAAGTGAATCTAGGGATCGCAAGATTTTCTACCAAAATTTGAGATAAAGAGTTATCGGACAGGCGATGTTCACTATGAAGCGTTTGCTAAATTCTGGTTTTAAAGGAATTTATGAAGTAGGATAAGTCTAATGTCAGAATGGTCAAATACCCGTCAATGAGTCAGTATTTATATTTTGCTAAGTATAGGGAGATCCGCGAGTCAGACGAACGAGTAAGAAATGAAAATATGAAAGGAAAACTGAGTTGAAAGTTCCCGACAAGGTGAAAGGAAATCACTTTCTTAAAACATAAGAAGGCAAAAAAAAAGGAAGAAATTTACTGAGTCAAGGCTTATCAAAGGCTGGTAGAATGGCATGATGGAAATCGCTCAAGAACTTATTCGCCACTGGATAGGAGCAGAACTGGGACCAAGTCCATTATGAAGGTTTAAGAGATATAATCCAGATAGATAGGGAGTTATTGTATTTATTATTATCATTTATTTATTTGAATCCCGACAAGGTGGGGTAGGGTTGCGAATAAAGAAACTCACTAAGTTCATTTGAACTTACAAATAGTATGACCTATAGACACTAGATTTGCGAAACAAGGAACTTAAGGAGCGACTGAGCCAGATTGCGATGCGCCAAGAGGCATCAAAGGGAAGTGTCATGAACATAAAGTAGCAACCATCTCTAGAGACTTCGCCAACGGGTAGTTACATTGTATTTATTTAGATTTCTTAGAGTCCGTAATTTGGGTAGTGAATCTTGTATAAGATTTTAAATTCAGTTGTGAGTTTTATATATACACATATATGTTTATGTTAATGTAACTAGATTTTAGTATACACAGCAACCTAGTTTAGTTGTGACACTCCGTACCTGGATTCGATGATTAGGTCACGTAGGGGTGTTACAGTTCTCTAGAATTGTTGGTGGAAAGTACCTCAACTTTCGGGTTGTTAAGTTTATACTTGAAGAGATGATTATGTCACACCTTAGTTTGGCAAGTTGGTTCGGTTAGGGAGACTACGCTGGCGGAGATCACCTAAGTCGCGAGACTTAAACATGACAAGGTTGGTAACTTCATGGCGAAGTACTTCGTAGAAATTTGCTAACACTATGGAGTTCCACTTTACAAAGTGATGAGTTCTTGTTTGTGGTAAGAACCTTATTAGGCAAACTTCCTGTAACATCCTAAGATCGGGCCTGAAAGTTTCGGCCTTCTAAGTAAGGGTTTGCTAAAGTTTCGGTGAATTGAGGAGTACGCAAAAGGGGGAGTTCGCCAAAAGAGTATCAACAAGAGCTCGCCAGTAACACTATGCACCAAAAGACACAGTAAGGGGTTTGCCAAATTCACTGCATGTGTGTCTACCAGCATGTTTAGCGAGATGGGGTTTGTCAAGTATGTTTTTGAATTAGGGGTTCACTAGTCAAAGATTGAGTTAGACTCGAATTAGGAAATTAAGATATGGTGTATCTAGAAATACTTTACATGCAAGTAATGTCCTTCCTAAGTCTAGTAGGGTATCCTAAGATTCCCAGGACACTTAGGTCTATAAATACGACCCTTAATTCAAGAGAATTCTCTCATTGAATATTTTTCTGCCAAGTCTTTATTGCTGAACCAAGTTCGTAGTAATCAAGGTAAGTCTCTGTCTTATTAGATGATTGTCCAGAAAGCTAGCTTCGCGTACATGTGTGAATTCTATAAGTATGGTTTGTTTAAGTAATCTGTGTGTTTGTTTATATTGCAAACTAGTTGAACCATCCACTAGTAAGGATAAAGCCAAAGCCAAGCTTATTTAGCCTCTCAATTTTTTTGTGAATAATTTGGGATTTATTATAAGTATGTTCACTATCATTATTTTCAGTCTGAATGCTTAAGGTTCGTATCTTGTGTGTGAACTATGATTGTTTTCAAGAACTTTGTTTTTAAACTATGTTTCAAAAATAGTTTTCGATGAAACCCTATTTTCAGGTTCTGAGAATTTATTCAAAACATGTTTCTCAGTCTGTGTTTTCAAAATACGTTTTATACGAGCTCCTAAGTGATTCAATGTGTAACGCCCCCACGCCCGAGACCATCACCGGAGTCGAGCTTGAGGGGTTACTGAACATAATTTATCAATTTAAGAACTTCAAATCATTTGTTTCTACATTCACAGCTTTCTAGCTACTCACGTCACAGTTACAAGAAAAATCATATCTCGAGTTACGAAACTCAAAATCAAGATACGTAAATTTTCCCTAAATCTAGACTCATATATATATTTACTAATATTTTTTCTAGAATTTTTATTGGGCCAATTAGTACAGTTTATTAATTAAAGTATCCCCTGTTTGAGGTTTGACCTCTCGACCTCTGTGTATTACGAATAAGATATATCTCTATAAAAATTTCAATGACTATGAGGTTTATTTCTATTAAAACTAGACTCAATAAGGAATATTTACATATAAATAAAAACTTCTAATTATTTTATTAAAATTTATTATGAATTTTTAAAGTCGAATAGGGATCCAAAAATCACTCGCCCTGTTTTCAAAAAGTTTAAATATCTCATAAAATATAATTTATATTCCTATTTTGTTCAATCCATATGAAAATAGACTCATTAAGCTTCAATTTCATAACTTTCTCATCATTTATTTCTATTTATACTATTTTTAGTGATTTTTCAAATTCATGTCATTGCTGCAGCAATATTCATTTTAAGGCAAGTTTCATTTTTCCATGAATTTTTATGAACTAGATAACTGTTAAACTTCCATGATATCAAACATGATCTAAATTAGCCATCACCATGACTTATCAATATCAAACATTTTCTCAACCAAACATGGCCATATCATAAAATTATTTACACAAAATAGGTATATTGCTATACATGCTATACTTAAGTAGTTGTACAAGCCATTTACCAAGATAAAAGTCCTTTGGATAGTGTGATCGAACTTTCGACCTGTCCTGATTCCTGAGCCGACTTGTTCAAAACTATAGTGAATGAAAAGGAAGGAGTAAGCATAAATGCTTAGTAAGTTCATATGTAAATAACAAGTAACATAACAATACAAATATACCAAACAACTTTAGCATGGTACCACCAAAACATATATCACATCTTTAAACATCATTCATCATCTTACCACCTTATCGTTGTTGTATCTATTTTCAACCCGAGGGTTAAGAACATACCTATCCAAAGTGTCCATTTCACAACACTTACCCAAAACGTCACTTATATCTTAAGTGCTCTTCCATTAAACTAGAAATTTCACCCGTTGAACACATCGGAATATAACTCGGATACATGGATAATTTGCACATAAGTGCCACATATGTAATCAAGAAATAATGTAACCCGCCCCTAAGTGAACTCGGACTCAACTCAATGAGCTCGGGCGATCGCATCCATAAATGAACTCGGACTCAACTCAACGAGTTCGGATGCCTAGTTACATCTCACGAACTCGGACTCAACTCAATGAGTTCGGACATTTGCATCCATAAGTGAACTCGGACTCAACTCAACGAGTTCGGATGCTCAACCATCCTAGTGACATGTCACTTGTATCCTAATCTATTCCTAAGGTTCAAATGGGCTTTTTCCCTCGATCTCACATTTGCCGTCTTCCATGGAATATCAGAACCTATACTCGGTAGCAATTCATATTTATCAAGTAGTAAACATAACTTGCATATTACTCAACATTAACCACAAAGCATAATATTTCACGATTAAAAATCAGTATATCATATAATTAACATTAATAACTTAAAAATAACATTTATGCTACATTATTTACACATGAACTTACCTTGGTACCAAAATATAAAGATTTTGCAATTTAGTCCACAATCTTTTCTTTTCCTCGATCACGACTTAAATCTCGTTTTTCTTGATCTATAATACCAAATTAATCTTATTTAATACATACATTTATCAAAACAGCATTTAATACGAACTTTAAAAAAATTACACTTTTGCCCCTAAACTTTTGCATAATTACACTTTTGCCCCTAGGCTCGGGAATTAAACTTTATTCCTTATTCTTATGTTTTATAACATGCTGGTCACTTTTCCCTTCTATGGCAACATCAAATTCTCTCTCTAACATATACTTGTGACTATTAGGTATTTTTGCCGATTAAGCCCTTTTACTCGTTTTCACTAAAAACCGAGTAGCACAAGTTGTCTAACATAATTTAAAACCCCATATTCTATCATAAAACATCAAAATACACAAATTTCACCTATGGGTATTTTTCCAAATATAAACCCTAGGTTGAATTATTGCTAGCATAAGCTTAATCGAGCTTAAGGATTCCAAAAACGTAAAGAACATTAAAAATGGGGATTGGAATCACTTACTATGGAGCTTGGAAGCTTGAAACAAACCCTAGCTATGGAGAACCCTTGAAATTTCGGCCTAATGAAGAAGATGGACAAAAATTGGCTTTTAATTTTGTTTTTAATTCATTTTAATAACTAAATGACCAAAATACCCTTACTACTAAACTTTCCAAAAATTCCTTCCATGTCCTAATTTTGTCCATGAACTTAAAATTGGTCAAATTTCTATTTAAGACCTCCTCATTAATATTCCAAAACAATTTCATGCTAAAAACTTCTAAAATGCAAGTTTTGCAACTTATTCGATTTAGTCCCTACTTTCAATTTAAGCACTTTAGGCATAGAATTTCATCACGAAATTTTCACACAATCATGCAATCATATCATAAACATCAAAATCATTGTAAAATAATTATTTCTATCTCAGATTTGTGGTCACGAAACCACTATTCCGATTAAGCCCTAATTCAGGATATTACACAATGTTTTTAAGTATGTTTTATAGAATGGTTTTAATAAACTATGTTTTCCAGAGCTTTTGTACGAGCTATTTGTGATAAGTAAGCTGTATATGCGAGCTTCCTATGATAAGTTTCTGTGTATGCTCCTTTGTGATCCATGTTGGATACATTGGTATACCAAAGGATTGTGAATACTCACCTCTCTATTTCTGTGATTTTGGGCATTGATGCCCTAGGACATGTGGAGAGATAAAAGAATGTCGAGCTACGCTCCATTCACTATGACATGTTGGTGTATAGGAAGGTGTATTACCTCACGCTGCACTTATTAGACATGTTATAAGGACTTTTTAATTCATTATGAGGCGTTATAAGGAGATTTGCATATCCAACGAGACTAAGATAAGCGTGGGCTTGAACATATCTTATGTTCCTCAGCCATTCTAATAATTGTGTTAAGTGCTAGAACATATCTTATGCTTCTCAGCCATTCTGATAAGATAAGTATGTGAGCGTGTATTCATGTTGTATAAGTTCTGCTTTCAAGAAAGCACAAGCTAAATTTTTAAGTATGATTTTTAGTAACACATATGAAACTATTTTACAAACTTATGTTTCTAACAAGATCTGCGAATTAGGTCTCACAACCTCACTCGCAAGCCTAGCATGTGATACGATTTTAAAACTAAGTCTTCTTTCTATTTTTAATGCTCTATTTTAAAATCTTACCTTGTTAATTCTTGATTATTCACTGAGTTTTCAATTACTCCTCTCTTACTTCGCAGGTAAGTAGATTGCAAATAGCAGTGGCGAGGTAGATAACTTGGCGAGGCTCATTCCTGACTGGATATTGACGAGCCTGGGAAAATAGGTGATGGGGTTTACTTTTATTAGGGCTTTAGATTTATTATATTATGTTAACCAAATAATTCCTTTAAAGTTTTAGCTATTTTGTTTTATGAACCATGACTTAGAACATTTGATTATCTTATCTTATGAATAAAATCAATGCTTTCATGCATGAGTGTTACGTCGAATTGATACAAAAATATGTGATTTAGATTTATTACTAAGTATTATTTTATGTAACCCCTGTATGTTTACAATTCCAAAATTACATGCATGCCCCTAATTTAGTGAACCTATGCATGCATATGAACACTGTTAGAGTATGAAACCCCTTGGCATGTGCAATACTTTGTTTGCGAAACTTGTTAGTATGTGAACCTTTGATGTGTGTTTGGGTGCGAACTTAATAAAATTATGTGAATTTTTGTATTGTTAACTTGAGCTATAAATGAATTATTTAACCTATATTGTGAGCTTGTATGGGCGAACATAGTCCAAGTTTCTATTTGCGAACTTATATTAGATCATGTGTGTGAATTATTTCCGATGTTGTATTTTAATTTAACACATTATCTATTATTATTAAGTGCTGTGTTAGAGGTTAGGTTCGGAGTAAATGGAGATTTACTTCGATGGCTAATGTAACACGCTGGATTTGGGTTGAACCTACTCGGTCAGGTTTAGGGTGTTACACTTTCCCGCTAATAAGCCTACCACTTGTGTTTTTGTGTTACTGCTAATGTAAGTGTAGTGGTTAGTGAGATAGGTTTAAGTCATCCAGCATCTTAGTGGAGGTAACATGTGAATAATTAAGGCACCTAGGGAGCTTTGTACGATGTGACTAATTAATGAAGCATGTGAGAATGATGACTGTTAAAAGTTAATCTTGAGTGCGTTTTATAGGTGAGTTATCTATAAATAGGATAGCTTGATAGTGGAGATAAGACTTTTGTTTCATCTTCTCTGTTAGCTTTTGTTATCATCAAAGAAAACCAGAAGAGTTATTCGTTATCAATGAAGGTGTTTTCCATTAAGCTTAAAAGACCCTTTCTTCTAATTGACTACTGGTAAACTCCTAAACCTTACTTTAAGTCTTACTAAATGGAAGGAAGTTGTTGTAAGAGTGGTTTAGTAGGATTTTCATTTGGATACTAGATATGAAGCAAACTTCTATCCATAAACTGTTTGCATGTCTATAGATTCATGTTATTTCATAAAGTTTTGGTTGTTTTTTATGTTTAAATAAGTTGTTTTATTTTCTTTTAGCAAAATAAATGGGAGAAGGTCCCAGTACCAAAGGTAAGGAACCTGTAGAGTAGAGAAAGCTCTAAATAAATAATTTTGGTGAGTTCATTTGTACCTTAAGTCTGATATCTATGTTATTTCGTTTAACCTTATCACTGTACAACTAGTTAAGTGGCTTTGGCCCTTGAATCTGATGCTCGTGTCTAAGGAAATGAGGTCAAGAAGTCAGTACATGCAATGATATAAACTGTTAAACAGGCCCAGAAATCTAATATATGCATGGTGTAAATACTCCTTCCTTGGTGCACAAGCTCTATATCTAGACTGGTGTAAGGAGGCAACGAAGGGATGTTGCATATGATGATGAAAAGAAGACACAGAATATGTTTTGCCTCCGGTATGGCACTTTAGTGCAAACTGTGACTAGTGAAAGCTTGTAGGGGAACACATGTGTGTTCTAAAACAAGGAAAGGTGTTAGGGGGTACAGAAGCGATAACTGATAAATAACTCTGATGAGTGGTATGAAGATACATGACAAATTGGTTCTTCGAAATTAGGATCAGAAGCTAGCACAAAGAAGGGAGCATGTGGGAAAAGAGGTGCACGTGTGTAAAATAAGGAGTGCACATTGAATGAAATGTAAATAGTAAGCTTGATAGTTAAAAAAAAAAGGTAGTATGTGAAAGTGGGGTACACATAGAGCAGTTGTGTCCGTGCCCATCATATGCAAGTTTCCAAAAATAGTTAGTGTTCACCGGTATACTAAGTTTGATTGCGGTAGTATTCACCAGCAAATACTTCGAATCAGGGAGAGTTGTATCTGCCAAATATGGTGTGCTAGTTTGTCAATTGAGTCTAATTTCGTAATGTATAATGGTATTGATTGTGGGATTCATGCTCTGGGAACTCACGAAGTTCTCACTAACTTAGCTAGCTCTTATTCTTATTTCAAGTTCTTCGGTTTTGTTTGTTTCAACTTAAAAGCTTTTACGAAAAATATTTTCAATCTTTTTCGATGTTTATTTCATATAAAATAGGATGGTCAATGTAAAATATTATTCAGTTAACATAAAATTACTCATTATTTCTGTAAAATGTCTTACCAGATTTTTTCTGTAAGACATTTTCTGGACTGATAAGACTCTTTTCACTGTAAAACCCTCATACCCGACCTAAACATTGTATCAAAGTACTGGGATATTACATTCTCTACTACATTCTTCACTTATCAAATATTTTCTCATAAACTTTTAAAACTTTTTAATTTAGCCCATTTTTGTCATAAAAGTTCAAGATTCACTAATTAATCATATTAAATCAGTTTTCTTCCTTATTACACTTTAATCATATAATTTATCTCAATATTTTGTTTCGCATATCAAATTTCTATGTATTTTACTTATATTATTTCATCCATGATTTTCTCAAGTTTAATAATTTAATCATTGTCATCATAAAATTCAATATTTTCAACAATTTCACTTTTACAATACTTTATATATATTTCATCATCTCATAACACACTCATTAGAGTCATATCATAATTTATTTTTCACAATTAAACTATTTCATACTTGAACTTTTGTACATTTTTCAATTTAGTCCCTATTACTATGTAATTTATTTTTCACCATATAAGCACTTTAATCAAATAATTCATTATAATATCTTATTTCACATAACAAATTTTTATGCATACCACTTCTCTTGTTTCCATTATAAATTTCACTAAGTTTACAATTTAATCATTAACATCATGAAGATTCATAATTTATTATAACTTTACCTTAACATTACTTTGTAATTAATTCACTACTTCAATTTAAACTTTTTATCATAAATTTCAAATGTATGTTCATTTCATTGTAAAAATTTTTATGAAAAATTTTCAGAAATCTATCAAACAATAGAAAATATTTTACATAGATTCATCCAAACACCAAAATATATTAGCTTTTCCAGAAAAGTAATGTAACAACCCGTTTTAGACCCTAATTGGAACAGTGATTTCGGGACCATGAATCCGAGTCAGAAAAATATTTTAAAATTATTTTCTGTGTTTATTTTGTGTGAATTTATATCTGTAAAATTTTCGTGATTTAATTTTGTCGTTTAGGTGTCCGATTAAATAAAAGAACTTAATCGCGTAAAATGAAAATTAGGTGGTTATTTCTAAAAGGGGCTGAATGTAACGCCCCAAATTTTTAGGAATTCTGAAAAAAAGTTTGTAAAATTAAAAATTCTATGTTCTTCTTGTTAAGTGTAGGTTTAATTGTGATAGTGGGCCTCTAGAAGGCCCAAGCTTAGGATAACCCGATAGTTTTAATTAATTTTAATTCCATAAGAGAAAGGGGTTCTGGTAAATTGGGCTTTGAGGAATTAATTGTGTAAAATAGATCACAAGGAAGCAAGTGGTGAAGTGGCATGTGACGCCACAGGGAAGGCTATAAGTGGCGTGTGGAAGCTAGGGAGGACCCAGGTTCAAGCCACAATGACAGCAAATCAAGGGATTAATTTTTATGAACAGAAAAGGTAAGTAATGGAACTGAAGTAAAAGTCTGTCAGGAGGAGTTTGAATTGCTCAGGAGATTGAGTAAGGAGGGGATAAGGGAGAGGATTTAGGAGCTGATCAAGGAGGATGGTGTTGGCCGAATAGTGGACTCTTGAGGAGCAAGAGTTGGCCGGCCAAGGGTTACTTTAGGGGGGAAATTTCGGCTAGGTCAAAAGCTAGGTATAAATTCGGCATTTGGAAGTGTTGTGCCATTTTTTTTCTTTTCTGACCATTCTTCCTTCTTTTCCTTTCTTTTCTTTTTCTCTCCATCTATCTTCCTTCTTCTTTCCCCATAGCCCAATCCTTCCATTATTCTATTCATCTCCATGTTCTTATCATTGTTCTTAAGCCTTATATACAAAAGCCGAAATCCCAAAAGCTTGATTCTTTTTGTGTCTATTTCTTTTAACCAAAACCACATCTCTTCTCTTCATCATTTGTGGCCGATTCACCAGGCCTCTAAAACCTCAAGTTTTGACCACAAGACCATAGCAAAACCCTCTCGTTTTACCTTTCTAAACACAAGTTGCAAAAAGCTGAAAAACCCCACATTAAAAGGGACTTGGCCGAATACTGAAGTCACTGAAAGCCTGACTTTTGTTATCATCTGAGGGCTTAGATCTACATCGGGATTGAGTGGGAAACTCATTGGAATCATTCACTAAGGAATCGGTGGTAAGTCTTCTCTAAAACTTAGTCTTCTTACATATTTTAGGAAAAGCCGAAATCCCTAAAAGTTAGGGAAGTTGTCGATTTGGACTTGTAATCCTGAGGGGTCGTAATAACTATTTTGTTTTGGTAATAACGTGATTTAGAGGTGGTTGATCTAGGGCTTGGACAGGTGGAACGATCGGATCTTTGGAGTTAACCATAGTTCGGCAATAAGGTGAGAGCAATAAGGGTTTTAGGCATGTTTGGCCGAATGTGGTAAGGGACTATATACTCAATTTTATTTCGATATTTGGAGTAATATTAAGTGATTCGATTGTAGGAAGTTCGTGTGTTGATCTCGTCGAGGAAATCCCAAAAACAGGTGTGTAACTGACACCCTCTCATAGGCTAGATCGGCAAAAGATGAAAAGCCGAAATGCCGAAAAGCCGGTATTTTGGGAACTTACGAGTGTGTGAATACTCATAAGACGTATGGGTAATTATTACTGGTAATCAAAAGTGATAAAACTGCAGTACGCGCTATTTCATGCATTTTGATATTTCAGGGTTAATGGGCCAAAACTGGGTTAATGGGCCAACGGGCCCAATTCGGTAAGAACACTCGGTAAGAGTTTCTGGCTAAACGTAATGCTACGATATGCATGAAAACCTTAGAAATAGTTAGATTTACTAGAATACCCCTATGTATGCAAAATTACCATTATACCCCTATGTATGCAAAATGACCTTTATACCCCTAGGGTTAATTTTGTCTGAAAAGCATGATGAATTAAATCTGTATGATGCATGCCATGAATGCATATCTGTTGCATGGGGACATGGGTTATATTATGGAGGAATCGTCCTGGTGGCTATGCCACAAATTATCTGTTCTGGTGGCCTTACCACATATATCTGTTCTAGTGGCACTGGCACAAAATATTTGTATCTGGTGACTCTGTCACATTTTCTGTATCTGGCAGCCATGCTGCATATTTCTGTGGCGTGTAGCGGTTGGGTGGGTCGAGTAGTCTCCCCACATGGTGAAAGGATGGTATGGGAGTGTATGTGGTTGGATATGGTTGGGTTTTTGCATAAGCATGATATATCTGCTCAGTGCATTACGGGCCTATGGGTTTTATTCTGATATCTGTTCTGGGCTGAGGCTAACTTATTCTGTCTCTGTGGTTAGAACTGATTTAGGCTATGGTTGGGTTGAATTACACACTGAGTTTCCCAAAACTCACCGCTTATTTTCATCCTCGCAGGTAATCCTCAACCATAGTGGGCTTGGAGCTGTGAGGGATTCGGACTGGCCACATGTTTCTACGAACCTGGTTTCTTTCTGGTGAACTGGATGTCCTTTTAATTTCATTTATGGTTTTGGGTTTTAAGTGTAATAAGGCCGCTTAACTATTTTTATGGTTTTGTTTTACTTTTATTATTTTATTGTGATGAAAAAAAACTATGATAACTAAGGAAAATGGGTTAGCTTTAGGACGCGTTTCCAAAAACATTAAGTGATTTCAAAATAACACAATTACAAGTAAGATTTTCCCCAAGCAAACGTTTTCAAACTTAATCAATTTATTAAGATGGACTTAACCAAATGGTTTTCTCACAATTATACGAGATGTTAGAGTGTGGCAATGGCGGTGTGCTTGTCTAGGATTGGATCCGAAGGGAGCTTGGTACTTAAGCAGTCCGACAGACTCACCTCCTCTTTTTCTGGTTTCCTACCTAGTGCACAGCTCCCATTCACTTTAACCTATATTAAAAGTATCTTTTACATCACCAATAAGGTTTTCAAAACTAAGTAATACGGAATGTTTTGTACGCATCAATGTGGCGCACTGGATCTGGTCATAACGTCTAGGTCGAGTTTGGGGTGTTACATTTAGTGGTATCAGAGCCTAGGTTGCAACAACTCGGCTGTGGAATGGGTTTACAATAACAAAGTTTTTAAAAAAAAAAGTTTTTTTTTGGACTGTAAAACTCTGTTTTCAAAATCTGGAACAGGGAGTGGCATTCTGAATCTCCAGCCCAAGTCTGTAAGTATTTTGAATTTTTTTTTCTCTTCTGAATATATATTATCTGTCTGTACTGAAACTTTACTAGAATACTCTAGATAGGATGCTACTGAAACCCTAGAAAAGCTTGCTAAAAGACTGAGACTGTAGCTAGACATCGATTCTGCGAAAACCAATTCTGAATTACTGTCTGAATCATAAAATATCTGTAATAAACATTGGAATGATATTAATGCATAAAATTAAATAATCGATAATATGATATGAGTATGCGAAAGCAGCTCGAGGTAGAGGCCGTGGGCGAGGCCGAGGAAGAGCTCGGCGGGATCTTCGTCTTCGTGACATATGCCAGTGGCAGAAGCACCGGTACCATCGGCAACGGAAGTGGAATCACATGATCATGGTGCCGGGGATGACACCCTGTCGCAGGCTATGCTTCGAGTTCTGGAAAGGGTTATCGGGGCAAGTTCGGGCAACAGAATTCGAGGATCGATTTCTGAATGACTCCGGGCTAACGGAGCGGAGATCTTTAGGGGTGTATCTGGTGTAGCCCCGAATGTGGCTTGGAGGCCATGGAACGAATTATGGATGACTTGGACTGTTCTGTGGAGCAGAAGCTGAAGGGGGCCATATCGTTGCTGCGAGATGAGGCTTATCAGTTGTGGCTCACCATGAGGGATGGAACCCCAGCTGATAGGGTTACTTGGGATCTGTTTAAGACAGCCTTTAAAGGAAAGTACGTCGGGGCAAGTTATGTGGACGCCCGTAGGAAAGAATTCCTGAATCTGGTCCAAGGAGGCAAAACTGTTGCTGAGTACGAGGCTGAATTTCTGAGGCTGAGTAGGTATGCTGTGGGAATAGTTGCTACGGAGTATGAGCGTAGCGTTCGCTTAGAGGATAGACTCAGAGATGACCTTAAGGTGCTGATTGCTCCGTAGAGGGAGCGTGACTTCGCGGTTCTGATGGAAAAAGCTAAGATCGCTGAGGAGGTAAAGCGTACTGAGAGGCAGAACCGTGAGAAAGATCGGAACCGTTTCTGGAGGGATTCTGGACCTTCGAGTGGAGCAAACAAGAATGTCAAAAGGGCGAGAGTGGAGGAGCCAGTTCGAGCCGTTCCGATGAATGTGGTTAGACCGCCAATCTGTGGGGACTGTGGTAAGGTACACCTGGGTGAGTGTAGGAAACGTTCTGGTGCTTGTTTCCGATGCGGATCTATGGAGCACAGAGTTAAGGACTGTCCACGAGAGATCGAGCTCGAGTTCTTTGTCTGAGAGGGTTGTTCAACCCATGAGAGGTGGACCACAACCACCGAGAGGACGTGGACAAGGTAGGGGCGGAAATAGGAATGGAAATGGTCGAGGTCGAAGGGCGCCTGGTAGGGGAGCCGAAAATGCTGAGGCTCAACAGCCAGCATTGGTGTATGCAGCTCGTCATCGAGAGGAGGGCGACGCACCTGATGTCATAACTGGTACGTTTTTAGTTTCTAATATACCGTATACTACCTTGGTGGATATTGGATCTACTCATTCTTATGTTACGTGTGCCATATCTGGGTCTTTGGGAGTGCATTCTGAGAAGATAGTGAGTGGGGTATCTGTGCTAAGTCCCTTGGGTCACTCGGTTAGGGTAGACAAGCTGTATAAGGATGTACCCTTAGAAACTCAAGGTAGGATCTTTCCTGGCGATCTAATGGAGTTGTCGTTTGGAGAGTTTGATCTCATTCTGGGAATAAACTAGCTTGTTAAGCATAAGGCGACTCTGGATTGTGCTGCTAAGCGAATGGTGCTAAGGACCACGGAAGGGGATGAGGTTATGGTGATAGGTGAGCGAAGGGACTATTTGTCTAATGTGATATCGGCATTGAGGGCTGAAAAGTGGATTCGAAAAGGTTGTGAGGCCTATTTGGCATCTGTAAGTCAAACAGATGTAGAGGGGCTGACAGTGGATAAGGTTAGAACTGTAAAAGAGTTCCAAGATGTCTTTCCAGAGGAACTTCCGGGATTGCCTCCAAACCGAGAAGTTGAATTTGGAATCGACCTGTTGCCTGGGACAGCACCAGTGTCCATTGCACCATATAGGATGGCACCGAAGGAGTTAGTGGAGTTAAAGGCGCAAATTCAAGAATTGTTGGATAGGGGCTTTATTAGGCCAAGTGTGTCTCCATGGGAAGCACTGGTGCTATTCGTAAAGAAGAAGGATGGGACGATGCGCATGTGCATTGATTATCGCCAGTTGAACAAACTGACGATTAAGAATAAGTACCCTCTGCCAAGGATTGACGATCTGTTCGACCAGCTTAAAGGAGCTTCTGTATTTTCCAAGATCGATCTTCGTTCTGGATATCATTAGTTAAGGGTTAAGGAGGCAGATATTCATAAGACAGCATTCAGGACTCGCTATGGTTATTATGAGTTTCTGGTTATGCCATTTGGACTAACAAACGCTCCTGCAGTGTTTATGGACCTGATGAATCGTGTGTTCCAACCATTTCTGGATCGGTTCGTGGTCGTCTTTATTGAAGATATTCTGGTATATTCTGAGACCGAAGCAAAACATGATGAGCATTTCTGCACTGTGTTGCAAGTGTTAAGGGAGAAGGAACTTTATGCGAAGTTCAGCAAGTGTGAGTTCTGGTTGAGGGAGCTAACCTTTTTGGGGCATATTGTCTCTGCAGAGGGGATTAAAGTGGATCCTCGAAAGATTGAAGCAATTTTGGAATGGAAGCCACCTAGGTCGGTTTCAGAAATTCGAAGTTTCCTAGGGTTGGCAGGATACTACAAAAGGTTTGTGGAAGGTTTTTCTGTGAATGCAGCACCTCTCACAAAACTCATAAGGAAAGGAGTACCGTTTGTATGGATGGAGAAGCGAAAGAAGCTTTTGAGAGGTTAAAGAAAGTTCGATCAAGCACTGTGTTAATTCAACCGTGTCAGGAAAGATTTTCTCAGGTACAGTGATGCATCACACGTAGGTTTGGGTTGTGTGTTGATGCAAGAGGGTAAGGTGGTTGCTTATGCGTCTCGACAACTTAAGCCTCACGAAGGAACTATCCCACTCATGATTTGGAGTTGGCGTGATGATCTTTGCGCTTAAAATCTGGAGACATTACTTGTATGGAGAAAGGTGTATTATATACACAGATCATAAGAGTCTCAAGTATTTGCTGACTCAGAAGGAACTGAACCTTAGGCAAAGGAGATGGATCGAGTTGCTTAAGGATTATGATTGTTCAATCGAATATCACCCAGGCAGGGCTAATGTGGTAGCCGATGCTCTAAGTCGTAGAGTTGTATCTGATCTGAGAGTAATGTTTGCTCGTCTAAGTCTGTATGATGATGGAAGTCTGTTGGCTGAATTGCAAGTAAGGCCAACCTGGGTGGATCAGATTAAGGAAAAGCAGTTGAAAGATGAGTCTTTGGTCCTCTTTTCAACAAGTTAAGGAAGGAAACTTCGAGTTTGGGTTAAATGATGATGGGGTTCGTGTTTTCGAGGTAGAATTTGTGTTCAAGGACTCGACTTGAGACACCAATTTTGAAGGAAGCTCATGGGGACTTTGTGCCATGCATCCCGGAGGGAATAAGTTGTACCATGACTTACGAGAACTGTATTGGTGGCCTGGACTCAAGCGAGAGGTAACGGAATTTGTGGGGAAATGTCTGACATGCCAGCAAGTGAAAGCTGAGCATCAGTTACCTTCTGGATTATTGTAGCCAGTAAAAATACCACTTTGGAAGTGGGAGAGGGTAACCATGGACTTTGTGAGTGGGCTACCCTTGACACCATCGAAGAAAGACTCGATATGGGTGATTGTGGATAGGTTGACCAAGTCGGCTCATTTTATACCTGTTCGCACAGACTTTTCTCTTCAGAAGTTAGCCAAGTTGTATGTGGCAGAGATTGTACGACTGTATGGAGTTCCAGTTTCGATTATCTCTGATCGGGATCCTAGATTCAGATCTCGGTTTTGGAAAAAGTTGCATGAGGCGTTGGGAACGCGATTGAACTTTAGCACGGCTTTCCATCCCCAAACTGATGGTCAGTCGGAAAGAGTTATTCAGATTCTAGAAGACATGTTGAGGGGATGTGTTATTGATTTCCAAGGTAGTTGGGAGGATTACTTGCCTTTGGCAGAGTTTGCATACAACAATAGTTATCAGTTGAGTATTCGAATGGCACCTTATGAAGCACTGTATGGGCGAAGGTGTCGAACACCTAGTTATTGGACTGAACTGGGGGAGCGACAAGTTCTTGGACCTGAGTTGGTGGCAGATACTGAGGATAAGGTCAGGTTAATTAGAGATCAGTTAAAGGAAGCGTCTGATAGGCAAAAGTCGTATGCAGATCTGAAGCGTAAGGAGATTGAATACTCAGTGGGTGATATGGTCTTCTTGAAGGTTTCACCTTGGAAGAAGATACTAAGGTTTGGTAAGAAGGGCAAGTTGAGTCCGCGGTTCATTGGGCCTTACCGGATTTTGAAGCGAGTAGGCCCAGTGGCTTATCAGTTGGAAGTGCCTTCAGAGTTAGACAGGATTCACGATGTTTTTCACGTCTCCATGTTAAGGCGCTATCGTTCTGACCCTACTCATGTCGTGCCGGTTGCAGAAATTGAGGTGCGAGCTGATTTGACCTTTAAGGAGGAGCCTGTACAAATATTGGATCGAGACGTTAAGGTTCTGAGGAGGAAATTTGTACCATTAGTGAAAGTGCTTTGGCGTAACCATGGCAGAGAAGAAGCTACTTGGGAGCCAGAGGAGGCAATGCAACAACAATACCCTCATCTGTTCAGATCAGGTAAATTTCGAGGACGAAACTTCTTTAAGGAGGGTAGAGTTGTAACGCCCCAAATTTTTAGGAATTCTGAAAAAAAAAAGTTTGTAAAATTAAAAATTCTATGTCCTGCTTGTTAAGTGTAGGTTTAATTGTGATAGTGGGCCTCTAGAAGGCCCAAGCTTAGGATAACCCGATAGTTTTAATTAATTTTAATTCCATAAGAGAAAGGGGTTCTGGAAAATTGGGCTTTGAGGAATTAATTATATAAAATAGATCACAAGGAAGCAAGTGGTGAAGTGGCATGTGACGCCATAGGGAAGGCTATAAGTGGCGTGTGGAAGCTAGGGAGGACCCAGGTTCAAGCCAAAAAGACAGCAAATCAATGGATTAATTTTTATGAACAGAAAAGGTAAGTAATGGAACTGAAGTAAAAGTCTGTCAGGAGGAGTTTGAATTGCTCAGGAGATTGAGTAAGGAGGGGATAAGGGAGAGGATTTAGGAGCTGATCAAGGAGGATGGTGTTGGCCGAATAGTGGACTCTTGAAGAGCAAGAGTTGGCCGGCCAAGGGTTTCTTTAGGAGGGGAAATTTCGGCTAGGTCAAAAGCTAGGTATAAATTCGGCATTTGGAAGTGTTGTGCTGTTTTTTTTCTTTTCTGAGCATTCTTCCTTCTTTTCCTTTCTTTTCTTTTTCTCTCCATCTATCTTCCTTCTTCTTTCCCCATAGCCCAATCCTTCCATTATTCTATTCATCTCCACGTTCTTATCATTGTTCTTAAGCCTTATATACAAAAGCTGAAATCCCGAAAGCTTGATTCTTTTTGTGCTGATTTCTTTTAACCAAAACCACATCTCTTCTCTTCATCATTTGTGGCCGATTCACCAACCCTCTAAAACCTCAAGTTTTGAGGACAAGACCATAGCAAAACCCTCTCGTTTTACCTTTCTAAACACAAGTTGCAAAAAGCTGAAAAACCCCAAATTAAAAGGGACTTGGCCGAATACTGAAGTCACTGAAAGCTCGACTTTTGTTATCATCTGAGGGCTTAGATCTACATCGAGATCGAGTGGGAAACTCATTGGAATCATTCACTAAGGAATCGGTGGTAAGTCTTCTCCAAAACTTAGTCTTCTTACATATTTTAGGAAAAGCCGAAATCCCTAAAAGTTAGGGAGGTTGTCGATTTGGACTTGTAATCCTGAGGGGTCGTAATAACTATTTTGTTTTGGTAATAACTTGATTTAGAGGTGGTTGATCAAGGGATTGGACAGGTGGAACGATCGGATCTTTGGAGTTAACCATAGTTCGGCAGTAAGGTAATAGCAATAAGGGTTTTAGGTATGTTTGGCCGAATGTGGTAAGGGACTATATACTCAATTTTATATCGATATTTGGAGTAATATTAAGTGATTCGATTGTAGGCAGTTCGTGTGTAGATCTCGTCAAGGAAATCCCAAAAACAGGTGTGTAACTGACACCCTCTCATAGGCTAGATCGGCAAAAGCCGAAAAGTTGAAATGCCGAAAAGTTGGTATTTTGGGAACTTGCGAGTGTGCGAATACTCGTAAGACGTATGGGTGATTATTACTGGTAATCAAAAGTGATAAAACTGCAGTACGCGCTATTTCGTGCGTTTTGATATTTTGGGCTTAATGGGCCAAAACTGGGTTAATGGGCCAACGGGCTCAATTCGGTAAGAACACTCGGTAAGAGTTTCTGGCTAAACGTAATGGCTACGATATGCATGAAAACCTTAGAAATAGTTAGATTTACTAGAATACCCCTATGTATGCAAAATTACCATTATACCCCTATGTATGTAAAATGACCTTTATACCCCTAGGGTTAATTTTGTCTAAAAAGCATGATGAATTAAATCTGTATGATGCATGCCATGAATGCATATCTGTTGCATGGGGACATGGGTTATATTATGGAGGAAGCGTCCTGGTGGCTATGCTACAAATTATCTGTTCTGGTGGCCCTGCCACATATATCCGTTCTGGTGGCATTGCTACAAAATATCTGTATCTGGTGACTCTGTCACATTTTCTGTATCTGGCAGTCATGCTGCATATTTCTGTGGCGTGTAGCAGTTGGGTGGGTCGAGTAGTCTCCCCACATGGTGAAAGGATGGTATGGGAGTGTATGTGGTTGGATATGGTTGGGTTTCTGCATAAGCATGATATATCTGCAGTGCATTGCGGGCCTATGGGCTTTATTCTGATATCTGTTCTGGGCTGAGGCCAACTTATTTTGTCTCTGTGGTTAGAAATGATTTAGGCTATGGTTGGGTTGAATTACACACTGAGTTTCCCAAAACTCACTCCTTATTTTCATCCTCGCAGGTAATCCTCAACCATAGTGGGCTTGGAGCCGTGAGGATTGGATCGCCACATGTTTCTCTGAACTGGTTTCTTTCTCGTGAACTGGACGTCCTTTTAATTTCATTTATGGTTTTGGGTTTTAAGTGTAATAAGGCCGCTTAACTATTTTTATGGTTTTGTTTTACTTTTATTATTTTATTGTGATGAAAAAAAACTATGATAACTAAGGAAAATGGGTTAGCTTTAGGACGCGTTTCCAAAAACATTAAGTGATTTCAAAATAACACAATTACAAGTAAGATTTTCGCCAAGCAAACGTTTTCAAACTTAATCAATTTATTAAGATGGACTTAACCAAATGGTTTTCTCACAATTATACGAGATGTTAGAGTGTGGCAATGGCGGTGTGCATGTCTAGGATTGGATCCGAAGGGAGCTTGGTACTTAAGCGGTCAAGCAGACTCACCTCCTCTTTTTACGGTTTCCTACCGGTGCACAGCTCCCATTCACTTTAACCTATATTAAAAGTATCTTTTACATCACCAATAAGGTTTTCAAAACTAAGTAATACGGAATGTTTTGTACGCATCAATGTGGCGCACTGGATCCGGTCATAACGTCTAGGTCGGGTTTGGGGTGTTACACTGAATTGCACTTGGCTTTTTAAATAGAAGCCTTTAAGAGATAATTAGGCCATTATTAAAATGGGTGGACGGCAATGGACATTTATAAGTGAAAGTATAATGTTTTTAACTAAGGTTAAAAAGATAAAATAAATGTTAAGTTATTATATATCATATAACATAAAAATAAATTATGTTCTTATATTATCATCCATAAAAAACATAAATAAGAAAGAAAAAGAAAAAGAACAAGGGTTCGGCTTCATTCAAGTCAATCAAGGTAAGAGTTCAGTTCAGTTTTTTATAATTTCTACGTTTTTTAGATCGTTGCTTCGAGTACTACAAAACCCATGCTTGAATTTTTTATTTTGGTGAATATTTTGAGTTATTCCTTTATTGAGAGCTTGTGATTTTTTTTGTTTGATGATGAAACATGAAAGATATGTTTTAGATTAACATATTTTGTATTGGAGTTTTTGATGATTTTGAGTTATTGGGACTAAATTGCAAAAATAATAATTTGAGGTACTAAAATGTGAAATAAATTGAATATATGGACTTTTTTGAGAGTGGGAAAAATTTGGCTCAACATGGGTAACTTGAAATTTTGTGTATTTTTTGTTTTGTGCAAAAAGGACTAAATTGTAAAAAATGTAAATGTTAGGGGTAAAATGGTATTTTTCCCATTTATGTTTTTTTGGACTAAATTGAATGAAAATATTTTTTAATAAGCTTAATTTGAATATGTTTAGATCAAGAACCAAAGAAATCACATTTGGATCAAGGGAAAACGAAAGTTATCGACTAGCTGCCCTGTTTCGTTTTGTATCGTTAGAGGTAAGTTTATAAGCAAATAGACGTGTTTAATTATAGTTTAATATTAAATATGTATGATGGAACGAAATGTATGAAGTTATAGATGCTATGGCTGAATATGAATAAGCTTGGTTACTACATTCCGAGCTTGTTTCGACCGAGTTCGTTTCGACCGAGTTACGACGTCCGAAAGCCCCGTATGAACCTTAGGAATAGTTAGGATACATATGTCATGACATAGGATTCCGATATACGTGTGAGAATAAGACCATGGCATCGATATGTGATTCTGATATATGTGTGCGAGTAAGACCATGGCATCGATATGTGATTCCAATATATGTGTACGAGTAAGACCCTGTTGGGACAATGGCATCGATATGTGATTACATGTAAGACCACGTCGTGTGATTATCCGAGTGTCATACCCAATTCCAAATGGTTCATCGGGCATCTATAAGTGGGGAACAAATATGTAAAATTAGCAAAGTGATCAGGTATGTATTAGTTTAGTATTTATTTGCAACAAGGTAAGTGGGTGTTATGATATTAGTTACAAGTATGTGTAACATGAATGAAAAGTATATGTGTGAATATGTCATGTGTATTCGGCCTTATGAACAAGAAGTATGATCCTCGTTGGTATGATTTTATTTTCGCGCGTATATATAATGATCTTGCATATTCGGTTATTTAGTTAATGTGTGTATATAAAATTTTATCTTGATTTAAAAGCTTATGTATACAAAGGTATGTGTATTAGGTTTTATAATAATAATTTGGCTTTTGAAAATTGAACAATGATTTGATGACTTAACCTTGTGAATATTCGGCCAAGGTAATAGATATATGTGTTCAGGTATATTATTATTGAAGTTGAAAGTTGAGAATAAGCTTGATAATGATATTGTAATTTGGTTGGTTAAAATAAGTTGATTATTTTATCGGTTTGTTTGCTTGCTTATGACTCACTAAGCTTAAATAGCTTATTGTGTGTATATTTTTCTTTGTTTTATAGATTTTGGAGTCAAGCTACAAGCTCGGGGACTGTCAACCAAGTTCATCACACTATCTACTGCTTTGGTATCTTATAAGCTAAACTTAAATTATGGCATGTATAGGCTGGCTTTGGGGTTAGTTATTTTGAAAATGAATGTATATTAGCCATGTGAAAATGGCTTAACTACCTTGCTTGATTTTGGTTTCGATTTAGCTATGGTTTAAGTCTATTTTGGTCAAGATGTCGTGTATGTGGCATGGTAGAATCAGTTATGACCTTGTATGCGGCATGGTAGAATCTGTCATAAGCATGTTTAATTAGTTTGGATGTGTTTGTATTAAGATAAAGTATACATATGTGAATATGCTCATTATGCTTTGACTTAGTCTCGTATGTGCATAGATATAATGTTTAGTGAGTTTAGATTTAAGTATTTTAATTCGATGATGAATGGTAACAAGTATTGAATATGTTCCATAATTGCTTTGGTTAATTATTTGGTATGTATACATATGTTTAGTGTGGCCTTAATTTTTTTTGGGTAAATAAGCATTAGATATATGTATATTTTAATTGCAGGTACGACCATGTTATATTGCACCAATGATGCACATGTGATTTTTATTTAAATTATGTACTATGAATTCTACTAGTTTATTTATGAGCGTGTGCATAGGTTGTTATTTGAGATTAAATGGCAGCTTGATGATATAGTGAATTATGCATGATTTGGTATTATATTATCTTTAGGGTTCGAAAATGGTTTAGTTTAAATGGTAAAATGTGTTTGAGCTCGGTAACATATGTTGTATCTCTACGTTGGTTGTTTATTAAATAGTAAACATGACTAGCTATAAAACTTAATTCGAAAATGCTTGATACCTTATTTAAATAACATATTTTCGAATGGATGCAAATAAATTATATTAATGTATGAGATAGGAAATTCGCATTTACAAACATGGAAATGTTGCAGGAATGAATGACAAGTATAATATGGAAGCTAGCTTCATAAGTGGTACAACTTATACGTGTGCAACATTTTTAATAAAAAAATAATAATTGGTTAATATTCTATTACCAAAGTTGTTGATTTGTTATATTTTCTATTTATAAATATATGATCTGTTCAATTTATGTTTAACCATGTTTTAAATATATTATCATGTGAATGACATGAATCTAATGATTTGATATTTGATACTGTCAAGAGCATCAAAGTGTTTAATACATTTTGATTTGTAAAATATAATGCATATTAGTATGAACTGTGATGTGATCGGTAATGCTTCGTAACCCTAATCTGGCGACGATACGGGTTAGAGGTATTACAAATAAGTTATTTTCTAGAAATTATTTTTCGAAAGTCATTTTTAGTGAAACAAACGGAGCCTTAGATTGAGCATCGTGCTAGCCGGGAATCAGCAAGATCAGCAGCCCATTTGTGAGCCTTCTTTATTTTCGTGGGTAACATGTATTTACTGAGGGTATTAATGTAACACCCCATACCCGAGACGGTTGCCGGAGTCAGACACGAGGGGTTCGCAGACTTAAATCACTTATTGCACAGTCCATTTTAAATTTCCAGACGAGCTGGCTAACTGCATCACTGTCACCTTAAAAATCATATCTTGAGTTCCAAAAGTCTAAAACCAGTTCCGTAAATTTTTCCTGAAACTAGACTCATATATCCATCTAAAAAGTTTTTTCTAGAATTTTTTGTTGAGCCAATTAGTACAGTTTATTTGTTAAAGTCTCCCCTGTTTCAGGGTTCGACCACACTGCCTTCAGGCATTACGACTTGGATATCTCCCTGTACAGGGCTTCAATACTGATGCTGTTTGTTTCTATAGCAACTAGACTCGAAAAGAAATCTGTACATATATGGAACAACTTCTAATTATATCTGGTTAATTTATAATGAATTTCCAAAGTCGGAACAGGGAATCCAGAAACCGTCCTGGCCCTGTTTCGCGAAAACTTAAATATCTCCTAATATACTATTCATATGATCATTTCGTTACTTTCCTATGAAAATAGATTCATCAAGGTTCGATTACATAATTTATTCACTATTTAATTCCATTCTTACTATTTTTAGTGATTTTTCATCTCCACGTCACTGCTGCTATCAGCATCCATTTTTAAGGTAGACTTTACCTATTACATACTTTCCATGCCTCTTAATGAACATATACATTCAAGATGACTATAACATTATGCTCAAAACGTATATAAGCCATTTTAGCATGGCTATCCTAAGTTTTACATACCAAAGTTCAAACAAAACATAATAGCCTATACATGCCGAAATGTTCTCTTAGACCAACTAGGAAGAAGATACCAAAAAGTTGCAAGCTGGTGTGATGACTTCGACGATGGTCCCGAGCACACAAAAATGAATCAAAGGAACCTAAACAAGTGACAAATAAACACACCGAATGAGTATATAACTCAGTAAGTCATAAGCATTACACTACTATCCATCTATAAAATATCATAAAAGAAATCAAATAATGCAAGATTAGGTACTCCATCCATACCGACTATGCCATAATTTCATGCACATTTATGATTACATGCTCTCAACTAGCCAACCCTCCATTGACATCTCGTATGATATTCGATATGATATTTGATGCATCTCCACACATCATTTTATCTTCATTTAAATTATACTAATAATAGCATTTCATCTACTCCACAATAATATTATGTTCCTACTTCAAATATAATCACCACATAGGTTCAAGACTTACCAAGCTCAGTTCCAAATATAAACATAACATCTACTCGATAAAGTCGCACACTTAACGTTAATGATTTTTCGAAAATATACAATAAGTCCGCACACTTAGTGCTTAATATTCAAACCCGCACACTTAGTGCTATACAATTCAAACTCGCACACTTAGTGCTATACAATTAAACTCGCACACTTAGTGCCAATCTCATTATAGTAAACGTTTATACCCGTACACTTAGTGCCAAAATCAGCAACTCAATTCATCTCACTTCTTCTTTTTTTTCACTCGATAAATTTTGTCACTTCATGCATTTATATATCATTCCATTCGGCATAAGTACATAGGTATTATGATTATTTATATCAATACAAAATATATGCTTAATAACTTACCTTGTGTTGGGTAAAACGGTTCTAACTCGGCTACTCGATGTCCTTTCCTTTGCCTTTGCTTGATTCTCCTCCTTTAACTTCTTGAGCTTAATCAATAAATTAACTAGTTTAACCGTCTTGCTAAATATTTATATCAAAATATTAATGATTTCATATCATAGGAGACACATGACTAATTCTTATCTTCCTACCATATGTTTTTGAGCTATTCGACTAATAACCATATGCTATCGCCTACTATCAATAATTCAATCACACATGCATTTATATATATATGGCGAATGTCCAAAGCTTAGACTCAACATCACCTATGCTCTTAATTTGATGGCGAATATGCATACATATATACATGATATCAACTATACTATCATCTTTAATTCACCTAAACACAAAATTTCATCTCATGAACACTTGACCAATTCTTCCTAACCTAGCATGGCTTCACATATATTTATAACATCCTACAAATCCACATATACCACATTTCTACATAAATTTTCTTTTACTTTTCCACTACTTCCATTCACAACATCAAAAGCACCATACACATGTATCATTACAAAGCTTCACACTTAGCATGCAAATGACATCAACACAAATCCACCTTAGCAAAACTTAACTCATCTTCATGCCTCATCACCACAACATCAAACATCAACCAAGAAGACAACACCCATGGCCGAATATCATCTCCATCCCATAGCAAAGATTTAAACCATGGGCTAGGTAGAACTCAAACTAACAACTAAAAACATGCATGAATCTCATGGACAACATCAAACATACCTTAGTCTAGCAAACTACCATAGCTGATTTTCTCAAGCTCTCCCCCCCTTCTTCTTAGAACATTCGGCCAAGGAAGAAAAATGTGAAAGGATGGACACTTTTTTTTTTCCTTTGTTTTCATCATATTCCTTTTTTTCATTATTTTATTCTTTCTAACATAACATGTTTGCAACATGTTTCCACTCATAGCATGGCCGGCCACCATGCTTAAATTTTGGGTAAATTGACATGCAAACCCATCATTTTCACAACATGCATTAATAGACCACTTTACATTTGCCTAGCACATTTCTAAATTTTCTCACACAAGTCCTATTTGATAAAATTCACTTACAATTAACAAAATCCAAACATGAAATTTTCACACATGCATATGTACATATAATGAGCATCAACTATGACGGTTAATTATTTTTATGACTCGGTTTAGCGGTCCCGAAACCACTTTTCGACTAGGGTCAATTTAGGGTCATCACAACTCTCCCCACTTAAGAAATTTTCGTCCCCAAAATCTTACCGTAAATAGGTTTGGGTATCGTTCTTTCATAGAGTTATCGGGTTCCCAAGTAGCTTCTTCCATTCCGTGTTTGAGCCATAACACTTTCACTAACGGAACCCTTTTGTTTCGCAACTCTTTCACTTCACGAGCTAGGATACGGATCGGTTCTTCTTCATAACTCATATCGGCTTGAATTTCAATCTCGGAGGGTTTATTACATGCGAAGGATCCGATCGATAACGTCAAGCATCGAAACATGAAAACGTTATGAATCCTTTCAAGTTCGAGGGCAAGATCAATCTATACGAATCGGACCAATTCGTTCGGAGATTTCAATGCGGCCCAATGAACCTCGGACTTAGTTTGCCCTTACGGCCAAATCGAGTATCTTTTTCCAAGGTGAGACCTTAAGAAACACTTTGTCTCCCACGATACTCAATATCCTTTCGTTTTAAATCCGCATACGATTTACGGCGATGCGTGGTCGCCTTCGGACTTTCACGAATTACTTTTACTTTCTGCTTCAGCATCTTTAATCAAATCCACTCAAAATTTTACTTTCACCGAGCTCGGTCCAAAACAATGGTGTACGGCATTTTGACCGTACAAAGCCTCGTAAGGCGCCATCTTAATGCTTGACTGAAAACTATTGTTGTGGCGAATTCAATCAAAGGTAAATATCGTTCCCATGAACCACTAAACTCGAGGATGCAACATCTCAACATATCTTCAAGTATCCGAATTATCCACTCGGATTGACCATCGGTTTGGGGGTGAAAAGCGGTGCTAAATGCAACTTGGTACCCAAGGCTTCTTGAAATTTCTTCCAAAATCGTGAGGTGAATCTCGGATCTCTATCGACACAATAGAAATCGGTACCCGTGTAATCTCACAACGAGAAACATACAATTCAGCTAGTTTATCCAATGAAAAATCCGTGCGTCGGGGGATAAAATGAGCCGACTTAGTCAGTCTATCAACAACAACCCAAATCGCATCTTTCTTACTTGTCGACAATGGCAACCCAGACACAAAATCCATCGTGACTCAATCCCATTTCCATTCAGGTATCATGATCGGCTGAAGTAAACCCGTAGGCACTTGATGTTCCGCCTTTACTTGCTGACATATTAAACACTTCGAAACAAAATCGAAATGTCTCGTTTCATACCATGCCACCAAAACGGACGTCTCGGATCGTTGTACATTTTGTACTCCCGGGTGAATTGACATTCGGCTACAATGAGCTTCGTTCGAATCATCGAAATGAGTTCAATTTCTTGGAACACACAACCGACTTCGAACCTCAAACAATCGTCATCATCAATTTGAAACTCGATTCCATATTCGAACACATTCACTGTTTTGCAACCAATTCATCATCGACTTTTTGAGCTTCACGAATTTGATGAATCAACAATGGTTTGGCCTTTAATTCGCCACTAACGCATTGTCGGATAGAATGAACAAGTGTACATTCATCACTCGTAAAGCAAACAGTGATTTACGACTTAAGGCATCCGCAACCACATTAGCCTTTCCCGGGTGATAGTCAATGACAAGCTCATAATCTTTTAACAACTCGAGCCAACGTCTTTGTCGCAGATTTAAGTCTTTTTGAGTCATAAATATTTGAGACTTTTGTGATCCGAAAATACATGGCACTTCTCACCAAATAAGTAATGTCGCCATATTTTCAAAGCAAATACGATGGCAGCTAATTCGAGATCATGGGTCGGATAATTTTTCTCATGTGGCTTTAATTGTCTCGACGCATAGGCCACAACTTGACCTTCTTACATCAATACGCAACCCAACCCAAGCAGGGAGGCATCACTATAGATGACAAATTCCTTGCACGATTCGGCCGCACTAGAATTGGAGCTTCATCAAATAGGTTTTCATTGATCAAAACTTTTCGACATTTTTCCGTCCATTCGAACTTAACATATTTTTGAAGTAACCGTCATTGGTGTGGCTATCGTCGAGAAACCTTTACAAACCGTCGGTAGTAGCCAAGCAAGTCCCAAAAAGCTCGAACCTCGATAATATTTCTGGAGGCTTCGAGTTAAGTATGGGTGAAATTTTGCTTGGGTCCACTCGAATACCCGATGTGGATACCACATGACCCAAGCTAACCTCTCTTAACCGAACTCACACTTACTGAACTTAGCATATAGCTGCTTATCCCGTAAAATTTGCAACACTAACCTCAGGTGCTCAGCGTGTTCGGTCTCATCTCTTGAATAGACCAAGATGTTATCAATAAACACAACTACGAACCGGTCCAAATACTGTCTGAAGATCCGATTCATCAAATCCATAAATACCGCAGGGGCATTAGTGAGCCCAAACGGCATCACTAAGAACTCGTAGTGGCCGTATCTCGCTCGAAAGCGCTTTTGGGTATATCCGAATCTCGAATCCGCAACTGATAATAACCCGATCTCAAATCTATCTTTGAAAACACTGAAGCTCCCTTTAGTTGATCAAACAAATCATCAATATGCGGTAACGGATATTTATTCTTTATTGTCACTTTATTCAGCTGACGATAGTCGATGCACAACCTCATGGTTCCGTCCTTCTTTTTCACAAACAATATTGGTGCACCCCAAGGTGAGAAACTTGGTCGAGCAAAACCTCTATCCGTCAATTCTTGCAACTGAGCTTTCAACTCTTTCAACTCGGTTGGTGCCATACGATATGGAGCTATCGAAATCAGCGTAGTCCTGGTACAAGCTCAATGCCAAACTCTACCTCCCGAGCAATGGTAAACACGGTAATTCTTCGGAAAACGTCCGGTATTCACAAACCACCGCAGATTCGAGTTTCCTTTCTAACTCTTTGTCATCAAGTACATACACAAGGTATGCTTCGCATCCTTTTCTTACATATTTCGAGCCAACATTGATGATATTACACCGGCAACCCCTTTAAGTCCGTAGACTCAACTCGGATTATCTCATTATTTAGCACCTTAAATCAATGGTTTTCTTTTGCAACTCACCATCTGCGTCATATCGGTCAACCAGTCCATACCAAGAATAACATCAAATTCATCAAATGGTAAAAGCATCAAATCGGTAGGAAAAGCAGATTCTCGAATCATTAGAGGCATCTCTTACACACTTTGTCAACAAGCACATATTGACCCAAGGATTTGACACTCGAATTACGAACTCAAGAGACTCAATAGGCGAGTCTTCTTGGATGCTAAAGTCTCACATACATAAGAATGAGTAGAGCCGAGGTCGATTAATGCAATTACATTAGTGTCAAAAGAGTGAAAGTACCGGTGATAACGTCGGGGAGGATGCTTCCTCTCGTGCGGATGGCATATGCCCTAGTAGGAGTACGGGTTTCGGATCGAATAGTAGTATCAAAAGTCCTCTCGACCACCACCCCGCCTCCTGAAATTCTCGGTGGTCTACCCCTAACCATTGTTCCACTAGGTCTTGCACCTTGCATCTTATTTCTCTCATTGAATTCGTGCAATCTCTTATGAAGTGATCCTTGAACCGTATCATAATGAGCCTCGTTAATGGACTTACCCCAACATTCACCTATGTGTCGTCTTCCACATTATGGACATTCAGGTTTTTCTTGGCAATTGTTACCCACACTAGCAACCGAAGTAGCTCGTGAGTCTGTTAATGGTTGCGTCCTGATAGAAGTTCCCGCAGTCGTCTTCGGTTTGTGGGTGTCCTCCTTGAACTTCTTTATAGCTGAGAGCGGAGATCTACTCGTTGATCTTTTACGAAAGTCTCTAGCTTCAGATTCTGCCTTCTTTTTCTCCTTTCCAAGTTCTTCCGCCTTGCAAGCTCGTTCAACTAGTGTTACAAAATCTTTTATTTCTAAAATACCCACTAGTAGCTTTAAATCTTCATTCAATCCTTCCTCAAATCTTTTGCACATAGCAATTTCATCGGCTACACACTCCCGAGCATATCGACTGAGTCTTACAAACTCATATTCGTATTCAGATACTGTCATGCGGCCTTGCTTAAGTTCCAAGAATTCCTTACGCTTTTGATCGATGAACCGTTGGCTAATATATTTTTTTTGAAACTCTGTTTGAAAGAAGTCTCAAGTAACTCTGTGACATCCCAAAATTGACCCTAGTCGGGATGTGGTTTCGGGACCACAAAACTGAGGCATAAAAATAATTTATAATTTATTTTGATGCCTATAATATGTGTTAATTCATGTGTGACATTTTTGATGTTTCGATTTAGAGTTATAAATGTGAATTTCACTAGAAAGGGCCTAGTAGTAAACATTGAAAGTATGATGGGGAAATGTGGGATGACTAGTTGATAATGCATGCAAAAATAAGGATTTGCATGTCAAATTTCCCCCTAACATGAAGTGGCCGGCCATGACAAGGAATCATGGGCTAAACATGTCATGAAACATGTTTTGTTGGTGCACTAGGAGAAACAATAAACAAATGAGTATGGGTAATAAAGAAAGAAAAAAAAAATGTGTGTGTGTGAGTGAAACCCCCCCCTTTGCCGTGCATTGTGGAAGAAAAAAGAAAAATTTTGTTCATCCATTTTTCTCTTCTTTGGCCGAAAATACTAAGGAAAAAGGGAGGATTTTTGCTTCATGCTTGGTTTAGAAGAGAACTAGAAGGAGATTTGGCTATATTTGCATCAAGATTAAGGTATGTTTGAGGTTGTGTCATGAGATTCATGCTTGTTTTGGTTGCTAACTTGATGTGCATGTTAGCCATGGTTCAAATCCTTGTTATGCCATGGGAATGGTATTTGGCCAAGGTGGATTTTGTGTTAATGCCATTGCATGTTAAATATGAAGCTTGTTAATGGTGTATGTGATGGGGGATTGATGGCTCTTGGACTTTCTTTTTAGTATTTTTGAGTGAGACATTAAGTTCTTTGCTTAATCATGACCAAAATGATGGTGTTGTGATGTATTCGGTCATGGTATATCCACAAGTATGATTCATGCATGTTGCATGGTAGGTAAGATTTGAGCTTTGAATATGTGTTTGCACATGATGAATTGGTATGACATATATACTATTTCAAGGTATATATTTGCTTGGGATGATGTTTTCGGTTATGTAGTACATGAGAGATGTGTATTGAGCTACAATATGTAATCGTTAGTTAGTAAAATGCATGCTGTTTTTGTGTGGTATTAAGTGCATAATCGGCCTCAACATGGACATGCATATTCGCCACATGAGGGGAAATTGGTGTGCATGCATTCGGTTAGAGGCAAGCATATTGATGCCTATTCTTGGCTTAGAAAATTGGCTAAGAGGAATACTAACTAAGGTGTTGAGTTCGATTCATGATTTTGTACATATGCGACTTTGATGCCTAATGAGTAGATATTTATATATTGGCTAGGCATCTTGAATTCCTCTTCCGATGCTCAAATGATAAAACCAATTTATTTGTTAAATTTAGCTCAAGAAGCTAGAGGTGGAGAATCAAGCAAAGGCAAAGGAAAGATAATCGAGTAGTCGATTGGAAATCGTTTCATCCAATATAAGGTAAGTCATTAAGCATATATTTGGTGTTGATGTAAATGACCATAATATATACACAATTGTGTTTAAATGAATTGATGTGTAAATGGAAATGTATGTGTATGGAATGATGCCATTGTTGAATGTATAAAGGCAGACAAAATGCATAAGGTATTGGTCTCGGCACTAAGTGTGCGGGTATA
Source organism: Gossypium arboreum (assembly GCF_025698485.1). Lineage (NCBI taxonomy): Eukaryota > Viridiplantae > Streptophyta > Magnoliopsida > Malvales > Malvaceae > Gossypium > Gossypium arboreum. The sequence continues at coordinate 62,345,742 of NC_069071.1, forward strand.
AATGGACACGGTGACAAGATTGGCACTAAGTGTGCGGGTTTAAAATTGTACAGCACTAAGTGTGCGAGTTTGATTATATAGCACTAAGTGTGCGAGCTGAAAATTATATAGCACTAAGTGTGCGAGCTGAAAATTATATAGCACTAAGTGTGCGAGCTGAAAATTATATAGCACTAAGTGTGCGAGCTGAAAATATATAGCACTAAGTGTGCGGATTCACTATATGCTCTTGTATTACAATTGGCACTGAGTGTGCGACATTATCGAGTTAATCCGGACAGCGGATCGGGTAAGTACCTCGAGCTCATGATGAATAGAAAATACGTCCATGCTTGGGGTTGAATTGGTAAGCCTTAAATCTATGTGATGATTGAAATTGTATGGTTGTGCTGGAAAATGAGTTAATGTGTAAAAATGCTTGATTATCTTGTTGTGTAGAATATGGAATGTGGATGTATGACTTGATGCGAGATTGGACCGAAAGGTCCGAGGTATTATGGTATAGATTCGATATGGATGAGTACCTAGCCTCGTTTGCTGTACATGTTGTAGTGACTTTATTAGTGGATTGATGAATGCTTATGACTTACTGAGTTGTAAACTCACTCGGTGTTTTCTTGTCACCCATTTTAGGTCTCTTGGACTCGTATTGTTGCGTGCTCGGAACCGTCGTTGAAGTCATCACACCGGCTGAAATCTTGTGGTATTGTTTTTGTTGTTGAAGAACATTTGGCATGTATAGGCTATTATATTTTGTCGAATTGTGGGTTGTAAACTTTAAGCCATGTGAAAATGGCCTATGTGGTCGTCGAGTGGGATGCTAGAACCTATAGCCACGAGTCTTAGAAACTCAAATTTTGATAAGGTGGCCATAATTTGCGTCATGTATGATGGATGATTAAGGCCAAGGAAAAATTCACGAAATTGGCATAGTCTACTGCAGTAACTGTTGCGGACAGCAGCAGTGAGATGAGATTGAAAAATCACTAAAAATAGTAGAAGTAGAATTAAATAGTGAGTAAATTATGGAACTGAACCTTGATGAATCTATTTTTATATGGACGAAACGAAACGACCATATGAGCAGTATACTGGGAAATATTAAAGTTCTCGTGAGACAGGGCCAGAACGGTTTCTGGGTCCCCTGTCGCGACTTTTAAAATTTACCATAAATTATCCAGAAAGAATTAGGAGTCATGCCTTATATGTAAAGATTCCATTTTGAGTCTAGTTTGATTAGAAACAAACGGCACCAGTATTAAAGCCCTGTACAGAGAGATATTCAAGTTGTAACGCGCAAAGGTCAGAGCAGTCGGTCCCTGTAACATGGGTGACTTTAACTAATAAACTGTACCAATTGGCCCAACCAAAAATTCTAAAAATAAATCCATGGATGGGAATATGAGTCTAAATTCAGGGAAAATTTACGAAACCAGTTTCTTAGTTTTGAAACTCGAGATATGATTTTTAAGGCGACGGTGACGCAGTTTTCCAGCCTGACTGGTAATGTCAAATTGGTTGGTATCTTGAGAGGGTTTGGCGTTAACCCCTCGTGTCCGACACGGCGTCGGTCACGAGTTAGGTGTTACAATTTTATTGGTATCAGAGCTATGGTTTAGTCGGTTCTAGGACTACCATAGCGCGTGTGAGTCTAGCTATACATGCCAAATTGTTAGTCTTGAATAATGTGATGACTTCGACGGTTGAAATTTTTATTTTAAATAGCAATGGAACCCGGGATAGAGAGACCCTTGGCGGATGACGTTGAAGGTGTAGCGGCTGCTCCGCACAAGGGACACCGCTGTTGAGCCTCGATCATCCGCGAATAATCAAAATGAAGGGCGAAACAAGCCTTCTTCACCATGATGAATGAGTGGGTCGCGCAATATGCCCGAACCAACCCGGCTGTCCAACCATTCCGAATTTAAATACTCCACCCAAGAGCCCGCAATGCCTCCAGTTATTGATCTGTGAGGCTGAGTAAACCACCGTGGACTTGATTAGGAAGCGGGGCCGAGGAGTTCAAGGCCATAATTCTTGATGATGCCGAAAAGGTGAGTTACGCTCGATAACACCATTAGAGTGTTAGATGAACTGTCATGCACACCGATGAATGTCTTAAGTGTGCTATATCCTTGTTAAGAGACTCGACTTACTATTGGTGGAGGACTTTAATTTCCATAATCCCAAATGAACGAGTTACTTGGGATTTCTTTCAATCCAATTTGAAAGAAATACATTAGTCAACGGTTCATCGATCGAAGCGTAAGGAATTTTGGAACTCAAGCAAGGCCGGATGACCGTATCGAATCTGAATATGAGTTCGTAAGACTTAGTCGGTATGCTCGGGAGTGTGTGGCTGATGAGGTTGCTATGTGCAAAAGATTTGAAGAAGGATTGAATGAAGAGTTAAAGTTACTAGTGGGAATTTTGGAGATAAAGGAGTTCGTGACACTAGTCTAACGAGCACGCAAGGCGGAAGAACTTGGGAAGGAGAAGAAGAAGGCTGAATTTGAAGCAAGAGATTACCGTAAAAGATCGACAAGTAAAGCTCCGTTCTCGGCTGTAGAGAGGTTCGGGAGGACACCAATGAAGTCGAGGACGATCATGGAATTTCCATTAGAGCCCGACCATTGACGGACTCGAGCTACTTGATAGCTAGTGTGGGCAATAATCGTCAAGAGAGACTGAATGCCCCCAATGTGGAAGACGACACCTAGGTGAATGTTGGGGTAAGTCATTAATAGGGCTGTTATGGATGCGGTTCAAGGACCACTTCATTAGAGATTGCACGAGCTAGATGAGAGGAATAAGGCGCAAGGTACAAGACCTAGTGGAGCGACGGTGGAGGTAGGCCCCGAGAATCTCTGGAGGTAGGGGTGGTAATCGAGAGGAGCCTCTAATCTGCTGTCCGATCCGAGACCCGTACTCTGCTAGAGCATATGCCATTCGCAGCACGAGAGGAGGCATTCTCCCCGACGTTATCACGGTACTTTTACTCTCTTTGATACTAGTGTGATTGCATTGATTGACCCCGCTCTACTCATTCATATGTATGTGAAACCTTAGCATCCGGTAAGACTCTACCGTTGAGTCTCGAGTTCATAATTCGAGTGTCAAACCCTTTGGGTCGACACGTACTCGTTGATAAAGTGTGCAAGAGATGCCCCTAATAATTCGAGAATCTGCTTTCCGGCCGATCGATGCTTCTACCATTTAATGAATTCGATGTTATTCTTGGTATGGATTGGTGACCGTACATGATGCAAGATGAGTGGATCGCAAAAGGAAAACCATTGATTTGAGGAGTGCAAATAATGAGGTAGTCCGAGTCGAGTCTCTTGATTTAAAAGGAGCGCCAATGATAATATCTTCTATGACCGCTCGGAGGTATGTGAAAAGGGGTGTGAAACATACCTTGCGTATGTGTTTGAAAGTAAAGAGACGGAAAGGAAACTCGAATCGGTACCAGGTGGTTTGTGAGTATTCGGATGTTTTCCCGAGGAGTTACTGGATTGCCACCGGTTCGAGAAGTGGAATTGACATCGGTTGTACCGTACTACGCCGATTTCAATAGCCCCGTGTCGTATGGCATTAACGGAATTAAAGGAATTGAAGGTTCAATTGCAAGAATTGACGGATAGAGGTTTCGCTCGACCGAGTTTTTCTCCATGGGCGCTTTTGTATTGTTTGTGAAGAAGAAGGACGGAACCATGAGGTTGTGCATCGACTATCGTCAACTCAATAAAGTGACGATAAAGAATAAATATCCATTGCCACGAATTGACGATTTGTTTGATCAATTAAAGGGAGCCTCGGTGTTTTCAAAGATAGATTTGAGGTCGGGTACTATCGGTTGAGGGTCCGAGAATCGGACATACCCAAAACCGCTTTTAGAGCGAGGTACGGTCACTCTGAATTCTTGGTGATGCCGTTTGGGCTCACTAATGCCCTGCGGTGTTTATGGATTTAATGAATAGAATTTTCAGGCCATACTTGGATCGGTTCGTAGTTGTATTTATCGATGACATTTTGGTCTATTCGAGAGATGAAACGAGCATCTTGAACACCGAGGCTAGTGTTGCAAATCTTACGAGATAAGCGATTATCATAAAGTTCAATAAATGTGAATTTTGGTTGAAAGAGGTTAGCTTTTTGGGGCACGTGGTGTCGCGACGGTGTCGAGGTGGACCCGAACAAAATTCAGCCATAGTCGATTGAAACCACCAAGGAATGTTACCGAAGTTAGGAGCTTTTGGGGCTTGCGGTTATTACCGACGATTTGTAAAAGGTTTCTCGACGATAGCCACGCCAATGATGAAGCTACTCCAAAAGGATGTTAAGTTGAATGGATTTGAGAAATGTCAAAAAGTTTCGATCAACTGAAAGCTTATTTGGTGAAGCCCCAATTCTAGTGCAACCCGAATCGGGCAAAGAGTTTGTCATTTATAGTGACGCATCTCTACTTGGGTTAGGTTGCGTATTAATGCAAGAAGGTCGAGTTGTGGCCTGTCGTCGAGGCAATTAAAGCCACATGAGAAAAATTATCCGACTCATGATCTCGAATTGGCGCCATCGTATTCGCCTTAAAGATTTGGCGACATTACTTATTTGGTGAAAGGTGCCATGTATACTCGGATCACAAAAGTCTCAAATATTTGATGACCCAAAGAGACTTAAATCTGCGACAAAGACGTTGGCTCGAGCTGTTAAAGGATTATGAGTGATCATTGACTATCACCCGAAAGGCGAATGTGGTTGCGGATGCCTTGAGTCGTAAATCGTTATTCACTTTACGAGCGATGAATGTGCACTTGTCTCGTCCGATCCGACGGTGTGTTAGTGGCTGAATTGAAAGCCAAACCATTATTGACACACCAAATTCGAGAAGCTCGAAAGTCGACGACGAGTTGGTTGCAAAGCGGGCTGCATGTGTTCGAACAAGGACTCGGAGTTTCAAATCGACGATGACGATTGTTTGAGGTTCAAAAGTCGTCTGTGTGTCCCAAAGAATTCGAACTCATTTCGATAATTCAATGAAGCCCATTGTAGCCGAATGGCAATCCACCCGGGAGTACGAAGATGTACAATGAATTGAAACGTCGGTTTTGGTGGCATGGTATGAAGCGAGACATCTCCGACTTTGTTTGAGATGTCTAATATGTCAACAAGTGAAAGCGGAACATCGGTGCCTTGAGTTACTTGACCAATCACGATACCCGAGTGGAAATGGGATCGAGTCACAATGGACTTTGTATCCGGACCGCCATTGTCGACAAGTAAGAAGGATGCGGTTTGGGTCGTGGTAGATCGATTGACTAAGTCGGCTCACTTTGTCCCCGTCGTCGGATTTTTCAATGGACAAATTAGCCGAATTGTACGTTCTCAGTTGTGAGATTACACGGGTACCGATTTCTATTGTGTCGGATAGAGATCCGAGATTTACCTCGCGATTTTGGAAGAAATTTCAAGTAGCTTTGGGTACCAAGTTGCATTTCAAGACCGCCTTTCACCCCCAAACCGATGGTCAATCCGAACGGATAATTCAAATACTCGAGGATATGTTGAGATGTTGTATCCTTGAGTTTAGTGGTTCATGGGAGCAGTATCGCCTTTGATTGAATTCGCTACAACAATAGCTTTCAATCAAGTATTAAGATGGCGCCTACGAGGCTTTATACGATCGTAAATGCCGTACCCCATTATTCTGGTGAACTTAGTGAAGGTAAATTCTTGAGGTTGATTTGGTGAAGGATGCCGAGCAAAAGTTCGAGTGATTCGTGAAAGTTTGAAGGTCGCTACGGATCGCCAAAAGTCGTATCTTGGTTTGAAAAAGGAAAGACATTGAATATCGGGTTGGAGACAAGGTATTTCTCAAAGTTTCACCGGGAAGAAGGTGCTTAGATTTGGACATAAGGGCAAATTGAGTCCGAGGTTCATCGGTCCGTATGAAGTATCTGAACGAATTGGGCGATGGCGTCGATTAATTTTACCCCCGAGCTCGAAAAGATTCACAACGTTTTCCATGTTTCGATGCTTGAAGATATAGGTCGACCCGACGCACGTAATTACTCCATCCGAGGTCGAGGTTCACCTAATTTGAGTTATGAAGAAGAGCCGGTTCGCATTACGATGCGTGAAGTAAAAGACCTCTGAAACAAGAAAATCCCATTAGTGAAGGTGTTGTGGCATAAACACGAATTGAAGAAGCCACTTGGGAACTTGAGGACTCTATGAGAGAGCGATACCCGAGCCTATTTACGGTAAGATTTTCTGGGACGAAAATTTCTTAAGTGGGGAGAGTTGTGACATCCCAAAATTGACCCTAGTCGGGATGTGGTTTCGGGACCACAAAAGCGAGGCATAAAATAATTTATAATTTATTTTGATGCCTATAATATGTGTTAATTCATGTGTGACATTTTGATGTTTCGATTTAGAGTTATAAATGTGAATTTCACTAGAAAGGGCCTAGTAGTAAACATTGAAAGTATGATGGGAAATGTGGGATGACTAGTTGATAATGCATGCAAAAATAAGGATTTGCATGTCAAATTTCCCCTAACATGAAGTGGCCGGCCATGACAAGGAATCATGGGCTAAACATGTCATGAAACATGTTTTGTTGGTGCACTAGGGAGAAACAATAAACAAATGAGTATGGGTAATAAAGAAAGAAAAAAAAAATGTGTGTGTGTGGTGAAACCCCCCTTTGCCGTGCATTGTGGAAGAAAAAGAAAAATTTTGTTCATCCATTTTTCTCTTCTTTGGCCGAAAATACTAAGGAAAAGGAGGATTTTTGCTTCATGCTTGGTTTAGAAGAGAACTAGAAGGAGATTTGGCTATATTTGCATCAAGATTAAGGTATGTTTGAGGTTGTGTCATGAGATTCATGCTTGTTTTGGTTGCTAACTTGATGTGCATGTTAGCCATGGTTCAAATCCTTGTTATGCCATGGGAATGGTATTTGGCCAAGGTGGATTTTGTGTTAATGCCATTGCATGTTAAATATGAAGCTTGTTAATGGTGTATGTGATGGGGATTGATGGCTCTTGGACTTTCTTTTTAGTATTTTTGAGTGAGACATTAAGTTCTTTGCTTAATCATGACCAAAATGATGGTGTTGTGATGTATTCGGTCATGGTATATCCACAAGTATGATTCATGCATGTTGCATGGTAGGTAAGATTTGAGCTTTGAATATGTGTTTGCACATGATGAATTGGTATGACATATATACTATTTCAAGGTATATATTTACTTGGGATGATGTTTTCGGTTATGTAGTACATGAGAGATGTGTATTGAGCTACAATATGTAATCGTTAGTTAGTAAAATGCATGCTGTTTTTGTGTGGTATTAAGTGCATAATCGGCCTCAACATGGACATGCATATTCGGCCACATGAGGGAAATTGGTGTGCATGCATTCGGTTAGAGGCAAGCATATTGATGCCTATTCTTGGCTTAGAAAATTCGCTAAGAGGAATACTAACTAAGGTGTTGAGTTCGATTCATGATTTTGTACATATGCGACTTTGATGCCTAATGAGTAGATATTTATATATTGGCTAGGCATCTTGAATTCCTCTTCCGATGCTCAAATGATAAAACCAATTTATTTGTTAAATTTAGCTCAAGAAGCTAGAGGTGGAGAATCAAGCAAAGGCAAAGGAAAGATAATCGAGTAGTCGATTGGAAATCGTTTCATCAATATAAGGTAAGTCATTAAGCATATATTTGGTGTTGATGTAAATGACCATAATATATACACAATTGTGTTTAAATGAATTGATGTGTAAATGGAAATGTATGTGTATGGAATGATGCCATTGTTGAATGTATAAAGGCAGCAAAATGCATAAGGTATTGGTCTCGGCACTAAGTGTGCGGGTATAAATGGACACGGTGACAAGATTGGCACTAAGTGTGCGGGTTTAAAATTGTACAGCACTAAGTGTGCGAGTTTGATTATATAGCACTAAGTGTGCGAGCTGAAAATTATATAGCACTAAGTGTGCGAGCTGAAAATTATATAGCACTAAGTGTGCGAGCTGAAAATTATATAGCACTAAGTGTGCGAGCTGAAAATATATAGCACTAAGTGTGCGGATTCACTATATGCTCTTGTATTACAATTGGCACTGAGTGTGCGACATTATCGAGTTAATCCGGACAGCGGATCGGGTAAGTACCTCGAGCTCATGATGAATAGAAAATCGTCCATGCTTGGGGTTGAATTGGTAAGCCTTAAATCTATGTGATGATTGAAATTGTATGGTTGTGCTGGAAAATGAGTTAATGTGTAAAATGCTTGATTATCTTGTTGTGTAGAATATGGAATGTGGATGTATGACTTGATGCGAGATTGGACCGAAAGGTCCGAGGTATTATGGTATAGATTCGATATGGATGAGTACCTAGCCTCGTTTGCTTGTACATGTTGTAGTGACTTTATTAGTGGATTGATGAATGCTTATGACTTACTGAGTTGTAAACTCACTCGGTGTTTTCTTGTCACCCATTTTAGGTCTCTTGGACTCGTATTGTTGCGTGCTCGGAACCGTCGTTGAAGTCATCACACCGGCTGAAATCTTGTGGTATTGTTTTGTTGTTGAAGAACATTTGGCATGTATAGGCTATTATATTTTGTCGAATTGTGGGTTGTAAACTTTAAGCCATGTGAAAATGGCCTATGTGGTCGTCGAGTGGGATGCTAGAACCTATAGCCACGAGTCTTAGAAACTCAAATTTTGATAAGGTGGCCATAATTTGCGTCATGTATGATGGATGATTAAGGCCAAGGAAAAATTCACGAAATTGGCATAGTCTACTGCAGTAACTGTTGCGGACAGCAGCAGTGAGATGAGATTGAAAAATCACTAAAAATAGTAGAAGTAGAATTAAATAGTGAGTAAATTATGGAACTGAACCTTGATGAATCTATTTTTATATGGACGAAACGAAACGACCATATGAGCAGTATACTGGGAAATATTAAAGTTCTCGTGAGACAGGGCCAAAACGGTTTCTGGGTCCCCTTTCGCGACTTTTAAAATTTACCATAAATTATCCAGAAAGAATTAGGAGTCATGCCTTATATGTAAAGATTCCATTTTGAGTCTAGTTTCATTAGAAACAAACGGCACCAGTATTAAAGCCCTGTACAGAGATATATTCAAGTTGTAACACGCGAAGGTCAGAGCAGTCGGTCCCTGTAACATGGGTGACTTTAACTAATAAACTGTACCAATTGGCCCAACCAAAAATTCTAAAAATAAATCCATGGATGGGCATATGAGTCTAAATTCAGGGAAAATTTACGAAACCAGTTTCCGAGTTTTGAAACTCGAGATATGATTTTTAAGGCGACGGTGACGCAGTTTTCCAGCCTGACTGGTAATGTCAAATTGGTTGGTATCTTGAGAGGGTTTGGCCGTTAACCCCTCGTGTCCGACACCGGCGTCGGTCACGAGTTAGGGGTGTTACAAACTCGTTCCTTCAGGACTATGGAAATCAAGGTCCTCCACCAATAGTAGGCTGAGTCTCGCAACAAGGATATAGCACACTTTAAACACTCATCAGGTGTGCAGGACAATTCATCAAAAACTCGGATGGTGTTATCAAGCCAGAACTCGGCCCTTTCAGCATCATCAGTAACTACGGCTCTGAATTCCTCGGCCCCGCGCTTCCTAATCAAGTCTATAGGTGGTTTACTTGGCCTTACAGGATCAGTAGTCGATGGCATTATAGGCTCCTGGGGTGGATTATTTAAATTCGGGAATGGTTGGGCAGCCAGATTAGTGCGGGCATATTGTGCGACCCACTCGTTCATCATAGTAAAGAAGGCTTGTTTTGCCCCCTCATTTTGATTATTCGCAGATGACTGAGGTTCAACAGGCGGTGTCCCTTGCGCAGGAGCAGCCGCTACGCTTTCAACGTCATCCGCTAAGGTTCTCTCTAAGCCGGGATCCATTTACTAATCAAAACAAAAATTTTAGCCGTCAGAAGTCATCACACTATTAAACACTAACATTAAGGCATGTATAGCTAGACTCATACGCGCTATGGTAGTCCTAGAACCCACTAAACCATAGCTCTGATACCAATAAAGTTGTAACACCCCGTACCCGAGACCGTTGCCGGAGTCAGACACGAGGGGTTCGCAGACTTAAATCACTTATTGCACAGTCCATTTTAAATTTCCAGATGAGCTGGCTAACTGCGTCACTGTCACCTTAAAAATCATATCTCGAGTTCCAAAAGTAGAAAACCAGTTCCGTAAATTTTTCCTAAAATTAGACTCATATATCCATCTAAAAATTTTTTTCTAGAATTTTTGGTTGAGCCAATTAGTACAGTTTATTAGTTAAAGTCTCCCCTGTTTCAGGGTTCGACCACACTGACCTTCAGGCATTACGACTTGGATATCTCCCTGTACAGGGCTTCAATACTGATGCCGTTTGTTTCTATAGAAACTAGACTCGAAAAGGAATCTGTACATATATGGAAAAGCTTCTAATTATCTCTGGTTAATTTATAATTAATTTCCAAAGTCGGAATAGGGAATCCAGAAACCGTCCTGGCCCTGTTTCGCGAAAACATAAATATCTCCTAATATACTGTTCATATGATCATTTCGTTACTTTCCTATGAAAATAGATTCATCAAGGTTCGATTACATAATTTATTCACTATTTAATTCCATTCCTACTATTTTTAGTGATTTTTCACATCCACGTCACTGCTGCTATCAACATCCATTTTTAAGGTAGACTTTACCTATTACATAGTTTCCATGCCTCTTAATGAACATATACATTCAAGATGACTATAACATTATGCTCAAAACGTATATAAGCCATTTTAGCATGGCTATCCCAAGTTTACATACCAAAGTTCAAACAAAACATAATAGCCTATACATGCCGAAATGTTCTCTTAGACCAACTAGGAAGAAGATACCAAAAGTTGCAAGTGGTGTGATGACTTGACGATGGTCCCGAGCACACAAAAATGAATCAAAGGAACCTAAACAAGTGACAAATAAACACACCGAATGAGTATATAACTCAGTAAGTCATAAGCATTACACTACTGTCCATCTATAAAATATCATAAAAGAAATCAAATAATGCAAGATTAGGTACTCCATCCATACCGACTATGCCATAATTTCACTCACATTTATGATTACATGCTCTCAACTAGCCAACCCTCCATTGACATCTCGTATGATATTCGATATGATATTTGATGCATCTCCACACATCATTTTATCTTCATGTAAATTATACTAATAATAGCATTTCATCTACTCCACAATAATATTATGTTCCTACTTCAAATATAATCACCACATAGGTTCAAGACTTACCAAGCTCAGTTCCAAATATAAACATAACATCTACTCGATAAAGTCTCACACTTAACGTTAATGATTATTCCAAAATATACAGTAAGTCCGCACACTTAGTGCTTAATATTCAAACCCGCACACTTAGTGCTATACAATTCAAACTCGCACACTTAGTGCTATACAATTAAACTCGCACACTTAGTGCCAATCTCATTATAGTAAACGTTTATACCCGCACACTTAGTGCCAAAATCAGCAACTCAATTCATCTCACTTCTTCTTTTTTTTCACTCGATAAATTTTGTCACTTCATGTATTTATATATCATTCCATTCGGCATAAGTACATAGGTATTATGATTATTTATATCAATACAAAATATATGCTTAATAACTTACCTTGTGTTGGGTAAAACGGTTCTAACTCAGCTACTCGATGTCCTTTCCTTTGCCTTTGCTTGATTCTCCTCCTTTAACTTCTTGAGCTTAATCAATAAATTAACTAGTTTAACCGTCTTGCTAAATATTTATATCAAAATATTAATGATTTCATATCATAGGAGACACATGCCTAATTCTTATCTTCCTACCATATGTTTTTGAGCTATTCGACTAATAACCATATGCTATCGCCCTACTATCAATAATTCAATCACACATGCATTTATATATATATGGCCGAATGTACAAAGCTTAGACTCAACATCACCTATGCTCTTAATTTGATGGCGAATATGCATACATATATACATGATATCAACTATACTATCATCTTTAATTTACCTAAACACAAAATTTCATCTCATGAACACTTGACCAAATTCTTCCTAACCTAGCATGGCTTCACATATATTTATAACATCCTACAAATCCACATATACCACATTTCTACATAAATTTTCTTTTACTTTTCCACTACTTCCATTCACAACATCAAAAGCACCATACACATGTATCATTACAAAGCTTCACACTTAGCATGCAAATGACATCAACACAAATCCACCTTAGCGAAACTTAACTCATCTTCATGCCTCATCACCACAACATCAAACATCAACCAAGAAGACAACACCCATGGCGAATATCATCTCCATCCCATAGCAAAGATTTAAACCATGGGCTAGGTAAAACTCAAACTAACAACTAAAAACATGCATGAATCTCATGGACAACATCAAACATACCTTAGTCTAGCAAACTACCATAGCTGATTTTCTCAAGCTCTCCCCCTTCTTCTTAAAACATTCGGCCAAGGAAGAAAAATGTGAAAGGATGGACACTTTTTTTTTTCCTTTGTTTTCATATATTCCTTTTTTTCATTATTTTATTCTTTCTAACATAACCACTAACCCAACATGTTTGCAACATGTTTCCACTCATAGCATGGCCGGCCACCATGCTTAAATTTTGGGTAAATTGACATGCAAACCCATCATTTTCACAACATGCATTAATAGACCACTTTACATTTGCCTAGCACATTTTTAAATTTTCTCACACAAGTCCTATTTGATAAAATTCACTTACAATTAACAAAATCCAAACATGAAATTTTCACACATGCATATGTACATATAATGAGCATCAACTATGACGGTTAATTATTTTTATGACTCGGTTTAGCGGTCCCGAAACCACTTTCCGACTAGGGTCAATTTAGGGCTGTCACAATTAAGATGATTGTTAGATACCACCATTTCAAAGTCATCAAACTGTATTTTGAAAATGATATTTTATACCTCTAAATTTTTATTGGTAGCCTTGTTGGCTTATTATTAAACATGGTTTATAGTGTTATCGGATTAAATTAAATTGAGTTTTAAATTTTAGCTTGAGTAGTAACTCAAAAGGAAATTTTCATTTAAACTTATGGACATTTTCTAAGCTTTCGTTAAAGGATATTTACTTGAATCTTTAATCTTCCAAAGTAGAGTGGTACCATTTTAATTTTGCTTTCAATTAAATATTCTCAATTAATAGAACATCGCTTTGGCAATAAGATACTCGCCAAATCGAAAAGTTGGTCTTTAAGAAGGTTTAGTGCGTACAACAATTTTGAATCGTGGTGTTTCATATCCGGATCTGATGACCAGGTCAAACATGAGGTGTTACATATTGTCATTCTTCACCACTGGTTGTTTTTATTAAAGCTTCATTCTTCAAGGAGAACAATCTTTCCATCAATCTTTCTTTTCAATCCTATTCATTCTTTATTTTGTTTTTTCTTGTTTCACTGTGCTAATTTTTGGTGTCATCTTTTTATTTCAACTTTGTGTTCCACATGGATTCGACTAGGCTCCTTAGAGTCCAAGCAAATCTCTTTCTTCAAATTCTTATCCAAGTTGAATTCTAGCCTTATTCCAATCTCTTTTCTTCTCCAATTATTTACTCTTTGATTTAATTTTAATTTGCTTATTTTAATCTTTTTTTTGTTGTTTCAGGCATCTCGTTAGCTACTTTAACAACTTATTCAATCTTAATCTACTTCTTCTATATCATATTTATTTTGAAAGGATAATATAATTACTTGAAAATGATATCAAAAGAGAATGAGGAAACCTTATATTTAAAAAATCCTAGCCATTCAACTTTTTCAACTCAAACTTTTCCTTTGTTAATGACGATGTTAGCCTTTGGGTTGGTTGCTAGTCGCGACTTCTTTAATAGTATTTTTTTAAAATTTAATTTTTTTCCAAAGTATCATGGTTTTACTTTGTTCATGTAACACCCCTAACCCATATCCGTCACCGAAACAGGGTTAAGGAGCATTACCGGAGTTTACAAAACAAATACAATTAAATCAATTCATTTACTATTCATATCAAAAACCAATCATACTTAATCATATTGTCCCTTAAATGGACCCTTGAGGCTCAATTTAAACATTTAAAACAAGTTGGGACTAAATCGAGAACTCAGAATTTTTTTTTCAAAATATCAAAATTTTTCTTAAATACAAGGGTCATACACTCATATGGGTAGTTCGTGTGGCTCATAATGCCAAATGACATGCCCTTGTCCTAGACCATGTGGGCATTCGATGTAAGGCTCACGGCCGTGTCCCAGCCTGTGTTCATACCCGTGTAGCTCTCTGACTTGGGTCACATGGCCAGCCACACGCCTGTGTGCTAGGCCGTGTAGACAATTTAATTTTTGAAAATTAGATGCAAGATTCACACGACCAAGACACACGCCCATGTGTTGGGCCATGTGTTTCACACGGCTAAGACACACGCCTATGTCTCTACCCGTGTGACCAATTCTAAGTATTCTATTTCTCAATTTTTAAGATGTAGGGGACACATGGCCAAACCAACGCCAGTGCGCTTGGTCGCGTGTCACACACGGCTAAGACACGTACTCGTGTCTCTGCCAATGTGGACAAAATAAGGTCATTTCCAAGCCTTATTTCTCACCCAATCTGAAATCAACATATCCAACCAATTTTTGTGCCATTACAAATCATAATAGAACATTCAATTCAAGCCAATTTCAAGCTCAAAACATGTCATAACATCCCATTTAACCAAATATTTGATCTTACCTAATTGACCATATAAACATATGAGTATACTTTACCCATTCATGTAAACATTAATATATTTATGTATCTTCCATCATTCAACCATTTCAATACACACATCAAGCATGATAAGACCTTATATAACTACATCAAAATATTATTAACACTAGCCATTCCAGTGGCTAGTTACAACCAAAACATTTTATCATTATTCCTACTTAGCTTATACATGCCATTATACCAATACCAAAAATTTTCTTATTTTATATACCGAGAAGTCCAAAATATAGTCTGGTCCGACCAAGTTCCAACTTCACGAGCTTTTGAGCACTATAAAACAAAGGGAGTAAAACAAATTAAGCATATTATGCTTAGTAAGTTCGTATAACAAGAATTTAACTTACCAATCATATTCATTTGAAGTAAGCATACAAACATGCATCCAAAACATTATGGCCAATTTCCTAGACACGTGCTCTCATCATGCAACCATTTTTAGGTATTTTAGGGATATTCAAGATATAATTCATTTAATTTTCATATTTTCTCACATCAGAAGTTTTGTCCGTTGAATCATTAAAATATCGATGGATACTAAGATAGTTCACACAAGGTGTACTTATCAATGATCCGTCAATTCATATATAGGGGTGCTTAATGTTTAAAGATCAGATTTGTGTACCAAAGAATGAGGAATTGATTCAAAAGATCCTACAGGAAGCACATAGTAGTTATTTCTCGATTCATCCGGGTAGTACGAAAATGTATAATGACTTGAAGAAAATGTATTGGTGGAATGGAATGAAAAGAGATATATCAGAGTTTGTGTCCAAATGCTTAATTTGTCAACAGGTGAAAGCTGAACACCAAGTGCCTTCGGGATTACTTCAGCCTATAATGGTTCCTAAATGGAAATGGGATCGGATTACTATGGATTTTGTTTCAGATTGCCATTGACTCCGTGAAAGAAAGAGGCCATCTGGGTAATAGTTGATGATTAACTAAGTCGGCTCATTTTATCCCGATGCGTCTGATTATTCTCTTAACAAGTTGGTGAATCGCATATTAGAGAAATTGTTAGATTACACAGAATACCATTGTCGATTATTTCAGATAGAGATCCAAGGTTTACCTCGCGGTTTTGGAAAAAGTTGCAAGACGCGTTAGGTACAAAGTTAAATTTTAGTACTGCTTTTCATCCACAAACTGATGGAAAATCAGAGAGAGTAATTCAGATTCTTGAAGACATGCTCAGATGTTGTGTATTGGAATTTCAAGGAAGTTGGGAAAGATATTTGCCGTTGGTAGAATTTGCTTACAACAACAGTTATCAGACGAGCTTGAAAATGGCACCTTATGAAGCATTGTATGGTCGTAAGTGTCGAACGCCTTTGTATTGGACTGAACTCAAGGAAAATCGATATATGGAGTTGATCTAATAAAAGCGAAGAAAAGTGAAGATAATTGAGATTGTTTGAAAGTCGCTTGAGATAGACAGAAATCTTATGCAGACCTAAAGCAAAAGGACATTGAATTTCAAGTTGGTGATAAAGTATTTTTAAAGTTGACTCCGTGGAAAGAAGTCCTTAGATTTGGACGGAAGGGCAAATTAAGTCCGCGTTTTGTTGGGCCGTATGAAGTAATTGAAAAAGTTGGACCTGTAACACCCCAAACCCGAGACCATCGCCGGTGTCGGACACGAGGGGTTAGCAAGCCAAGTTCACTTGTTTTGCCCATCCATTGGACATTTCGGTCAGTGGAAAAAGCTGCGTCCTTGTCGTCTTAAAATCATATCTCGAGTTTCAAAACTCGAAACCGGTTTCGTCGTGTGCATTACCTTCTTACTTGTCGACAATGGCGGTCCGGATACAAAGTCCATTGTGACTCGATCCCATTTCCACTCGGGTATCGTGATTGGTGAAGTAATCACGAAGGCACCGATGTTCCGCTTTCACTTGTTGACATATTAAACATCTCAAACAAAGTCGGAGATGTCTCGCTTCATACCATGCCACCAAAACCGACGTTTCAAATTATTGTACATCTTCGTACTCCCGGGTGGATTGCCATTCGGCTACAATGGGCTTCATTCAAATTATCGAAATGAGTTCAATTCTTTGGAACACACAGACGACTTTTGAACCTCAAACAATCGTCATCATCGATTTGAAACTCAATCCTTGTTTGGAACACACTCAGCCCGTTTTGCGCCCAACTCGTCGTCGACTTTACGAGCTTCTCGAATTTGATGTATCAATAGTGGTTTGGCTTTCAATTCAGCTACTAACACACTATCGGATCGAGCAGACAAGTGCACGTTCATCGCTCAGAAGCGAATAATGATTTGACTCAAGGCATCCGCAACCACATTCGCCTTTCCCGGGTGATAGTCAATGACCACTCGTAATCCTTTAACACTCGAGCCAACGTCTTTGTCGCAGATTTAAGTCTCTTTGGATCATCAAATATTTGAGACTTTTGTGATCCGAGTATACATGGCACCTTACCAAATAAGTAATGTCACCAAATCTTTAAAGGCGAATACGATGGCGGCCAATTCGAGATCATGAGTCGGATAATTTTTCTCATGTGGCTTTAATTGCCTCGACGCATAGGCCACAACTCGACCTTCTTGCATTAATCGCAACCTAACCCAAGTAGAGAGGCGTCGCTATAGATGACAAGCTCTTTCTTGGACTCGGGTTGCACTAGAATTGGGGCTTCATCAAATAAGTTTTCGATTGATCGAAACTTTTTGGCATTTCTCATCCATTCGAACTTAACATCCTTTTGGAGTAAGCCGTCATCGGCGTGGCTATCGTTGAGAAGCCTTTACAAATCGTCGGTAATAACCGCAAGCCCCAAAAAGCTCGAACCTCGGTAATATTTCTGGAGGCTTCCAATTAAGTATGGCTGAAATTTTATTCGGTCGACTCGAATACCCGATCGATACCACATGACCCAAGAAGCTAACCTCTCTTAACCGAACTCACACTTGCTTTAACTTAGCATATAATTGCTTATCCGTAAAATTTGCAAAGACTAACCGCAGTGTTCAGCATGTTCGGTCTCATTTCTTGAATAGACCAAGATGTCATCAATGAACACGACTACGAATCGATCCAAATATGGTCTAAAGATCCGATTCATTAAATCCATAAATACCGCAGGGCATTAGTGAGCCCAAACGGCATCACTAGGAACTCCTAGTGACCATATCTCGCTTCAAGGCGGTCTTGGGTACGTCCAATCTCGGATTCGCAATTGATAATAGCCCGATCTCAAATCTATTTTCGAGAACACTGAGGCTCCCTTTAGTTGTTCGAACAAGTCATTGATACGTGGCAACGGATATTTGTTCTTTATTATCGCTTTATTAAGCTGACGATAATCGATGCACAGCCGCATGGTTCCATCCTTCTTTTTCACGAACAACATTGGCGCACCCCAAGGCGAAAAACTCGGGCGAGCAAAACCTCTATCCACCAATTCTTGCAACCGAGCTTCCAACTCCTTTAATTCGTTGGTGCCATACGATACGAGCTATCGAAATTGAGTGGTACCGGTACCAATTTGATGCCAAATTCTATTTCCGAACAGTGGTAAACCCGGCAATTCTTGAGGAAAACATCCGGGTATTCACAAACCACGGCACAGATTCGGTTTCTTTTCGATTCCTTGTCATCGAGCACGTCGCAAGGTACGCCGCGCTCTTTTCTTACATATTTTCGGGCCAACATTGCGATATTACGGTGGCAACCCCTTTAAGTCCGTAGACTTAACCCGAATTATCTTGTTATTCGCGCACCTCAAATCGATAGTCTTGCTTTTGCAATTTACGACCGCATCGTGCATGGTCAACCCATTCAAACCAAGAATAACGTCGAATTCATCGAACGGCAAAAGCATCAAGTCCGCGGAAACAAGAACCTCGGAACACTAGGGACTTTTCTTGCACACTTTGTTGACAAGCACGTAATGACCCAAGGGTTTGACACCGAATTACAAACTCGATGAGACTCAATAGGCAAAGTCTTCTTTGGATGCTAAGGTTTCACATATATAAGATTGAGTAGAACCGGGGTCAATCAAAGCAATCACATTAGTATTGAAAAGAGTGAAAGCACCGTAATGACATCCGGAGAGCAGCATCCTCGGCGTCGGCGTATGGCATAAGTCCTCGCAGGAGCACGAGCCTCGGATCGATGGTAGCATCTCTAGATCCTCTCGACCGCCATCGACATTGCCCATATTTCTAGGTGGCCTACCTCGGCGGTGGTAGCACCCGAGTTTCCACTCTAACTCACATTCTTCAAGCATCCTCGGGCAATCCTTCCTAAAGTGGTCGGCCGATCCACACTTATAGCGGAGCGATCACGAAACCAACAGCTCCCGAATGCCATTTGCCACAATGTTGACACTCCGCCTCTCTCGGCGATCATTTCCACCATCGGCGATCGAAGTGACTCGTGTGGTCACGAAGTCGATCGAGTCCTCGTCTAGAAAAGCCCAGCGCCTCTAGACCGGTTCACATCATCTCGAAATCTCTTGATTGCTGTTGAAGAGACTTTCCGAGGACCTCTTCGAATTCTCCAGTTCCCACATCAGCTTTTTGTTTCTCCTTTCTAAGCTCTTCGACTTTACAAGCTCGCTCAACAAGTACTACGATCTCTCGTATTTCGAGAATGCCAACGAACATCCTTATATCATCATTCAGCCCATCCTCGAAGCGTTTACATAATAGCTTGGACGAAATGCATTCTCGCGTGTATCGGCTAAGCCTCACAAATTTTCATTCATAGTCGGTAACCGACATAGAACCTTGCTTAAGATCAAGAAATTCCCTTCGCTTTTGGTCGATGAATCTCTGACTGATATACTTTTTTTTGAACTTGGTTTGAAAGAATTCCCAAGTCACTTGCTCTCTAGGTACCACGAAGTCGAGTACTCCACCAATAGTAGGTGGAATCACGTAGCAAGGAGATGGTACACTTTAAGCACTCATCGGTGTACAAGATAGCTCATCGAGCACCGGATAGTGTTGTCCAACCAAAATTCAGCTCGTTCGGCATCATCATCATCCGTAGCTTTAAATTCAGTGGCCCCATGTTTTGAATCCTATCGATTGGGGCTTACTTGACCTTATTTGGTCGATTCACGGAGGTATTGTAGGTCTGGGGTTGCATTTGTCGGGAATGGAGGTTGTGGGACAGTAGTGTTAGTTCGAATGTATTGATTAAACCATTCGTTCATCACACTATAAAAGGCTTGCCTAGCCTCATCATTCGGATTGCTGGCCATAGGTTGAGAGTCCGCGGCGCTGTCCCTTGTGCGGGAGCAGCGCCACACTCTCCACATCATCAGCTATTGCTCGGTTGGGATCGGGATCCATTGCTATAAACAAACTCAAAGTCAAATTGTCAGAAATCACCACACTATCGATTCATCATTTAATGGCATGTATAGCTAGACCCCAAACACCTCACGGTAGTCCTAGAATCGACTAAACCGTGGCTCTGATACCAATAAAATTGTAACACCCCAAACCCGAGACCATCGCCGGTGTCGGACACGAGGGGTTAGCAAGCCAAGTTCACTTGTTTTGCCCATCCATTGGACATTTCCAGTCAGGCTGGAAAAACTGCGTCACTGTCGCCTTAAAAATCATATCTCGAGTTTCAAAACTCGGAAACTGGTTTCGTAAATTTTCCCTGAATTTAGACTCATATATCCATCCATGGATTTATTTCTAGAATTTTTGGTCAGGCCAATTGGTACAGTTTATTAGTTAAAGTCACCCATGTTACAGGGATCGACTGCTCTGACCTTCGCGCGGTATAACTTTAATATCTCCCTGTACAGGGCTTTAATGCTGGTGTCGTTTATTTCTAATGAAACTAGACTCAAAATGGAATCTGTACATATAAGGTATGTCTCCTAATTCTTTCTGGATAATTTATAGTAAATTTTTAAAGTTGCGACAGGGAACCCAGAAACCGTTCTGGCCCTGTCTTACAATAGCTTTAATATCTCTTAACATGTAACTCCTATGACCATTTCGTTTCTTCCATATGAAAATAGACTCATCAATGTTCATTTAAATAGCTGATTCACTATTTAATACCATTCCTACAAATTTTGGTGATTTTTCACATTCACGTTACTGCAGCTGGCAGCATCTGTTTTTAAGGTAGGTCTTACCTATTTTGTAGTCTCCATGAACCAACTAGTCTTGCCTTACATAGGTCCACATATGATCATTTTAACCATGCCAATGGCTGATCATGTGACCAACATTCCCATTTCCAATTCATAGTCACATCATGACACCATATATATATATACAAACCGCAAATAGTTTAAGTTGATACTTCACTATTACGAGCCATTTTCGCATGGCCGTACACATATACATCATAACATATTTAAACCAACAAGGGTAGTCCTATACATGCCATTTCAAGTTCAACCAAGAATTTATACCAAAATGGGGGCTTGATAGTGTGGATGACTTGACTTCAACGATCCCGAATCCGATTGCTATCGGCGAAATCTAGAAAACGAGAGCCAAAGCGGCGAGTAAGCATTTTTATGCTTAGTAAGTCTCAAGGAATATAATCAACTCTAATTACAGCAATACATTCACATAGTTAAATGCATCATTTCATTAATGCACATTCACATAATCATACTTACTTCACCATCCCAACTCTTATGTTCATACACAAATAACGGCTTCATTAAGGCCGATAACTCGTTCCATCATAGGAGCGGATATTCACATGCTCTTACTCCTAGCGCATAAAGCACACCGCACTTACCTTGTCATTGGGAAATTTCACAAGTGCATTAGCTGAAATTTTCCAGCAAGCTTATAATTTTCAAATCACATACCTTCGAGTTTAACCGGATGTCACTACTCGATCAATCGCCTTGGGACATAGCCGGTTATGGTAACCCGCACCAAGGCCTCACGGACTTAACCCGGATATCACGATTTGCACAAATGCCTTGGTCTTAGCCGGATAGAATGACTCATACGAATGCCTTGGTCTTAGCCGGATGTAGCCACTAGCACAATTGCCTTGGTCTTAACCGGTTATAATTTCCAGCATAATTGTCTTGGGCTTAGCCGGATATCATTCAATTTCTCATGCACACATACATCAATAATCATTGGACATACATATTTATTTTCGTTACTAAGGCTCAAACACAATTATAATCACTAACATAATCGCCTTCGGGACTTAGCCGGGTATCATTCAATACTCATACACACATAAATTAATAATCAATACATCCATATTTCATTCCACATAATTCAAGTAAGGTCACTTCTTGAGGACTTACCTCGGATGTTGTCGAATGGCTTTTACGGCTATTCGATTACTTTTTCCTTCCCCTTGTCCAATTGTGGCCCTCTTAGCTCTTGAGCTAATTCAAACAAATTCAATTTATCAAAACCTCATTGTGCTAGCTTATGGCGAATATGACAAGGAATTTAAATGGTCATATGGCCACCCTTTAGCTTGAATACACAATGGTCATGCACATTTTATACTACATCAAGCAATTCAATACAATTTATTCGAGCATCAAGGAAAAGCTAAGGCCTTCAATAGGCTACCCAAGGCCGAATATACTTGTCCATGTTGAGGCCAATTATGCACTTAATACCACACAAAAACAGCATGCATTTTACTAGTTAATGCTTTGCATATTGTAGCTCAAAACTTACAATATGGCATCAAGCACTCATATGTGTGCTAGGCAATGTGCTTACAATTTCACAATTATTCTTCAACATCTTCTTCTTTAAACAAACTTATTCATCACTTCCTTCATAACCAAAACATCATGTGCAAACATATATATACATATATGAGCATGGCGAATTTCAAGGTGTCCATAGCCATCCAAAACACAAATTTTAACTAACATGCAAGAAGCATGAACCATGCTCATGAATGCATCATGGCGAATATGACAATCATGCTCCTTTTCAACTTCAATCATGATAAAACAAAAGAAAGCTCAAAATCTTACTCAAGAGTAGACAATCCATCATTGCATGCATCATCATCAAGCTTCACACTTAGCATGCAATGGCTTTATCACCATAACAACTTTGGCCAAATACCATTTCCATGGCTTAACAAAGATTTGAGCCATGGCTAACATGCACATCAAGTTAGCAACCAAAACATGCATGAAACTCCTAACACAACCTCATACATACCTTAATCTTGATGCAAACTTAGCCAAATCTCCTTCTAGATCTCTTCCAAACCAAGCATGAAGCAAAAATCCTCCTTCTTCCTTAGTTTTGGCTCAAAGAAAGGATGAACAAAATTTTTTCTTTCCTTCTCTACAACTCACGGCAATGGGGGATTACCACACTCACACACATTTTTTTCATTTTTTATCACCCATACACCTTTGTTTATTATTTCACCCTAATGCACCAACAAAACATGTTTCATGACATGTTTAGCCCATCCTCCTTGTCATGGCCGCCACCACCTATAAAAGGGGAATTTGACATGCAAGTCCATTATTTTGCATGCATGCTTTAATTAGTCATCGCACATTTCCCTATCATACTTTCAAAGTTCATTACTAAGTCCTTTCTTGTGGAATTCACCCTTATAACACTAAATCAATCATCATAAAATCTCATACATGAGCACACACATATTATAGGCATCAAAATAAATTTTTAATTATTTTTATGCCTCGGTTTTTGTGGTCCCGAGACCACCTTCCGACTAGGGTCAATTTTGGGCTGTCACAGGACCGGTAGCATATCGGCTAGCATTACCACCTGAATTAGAGAAGATTCATGATGTGTTCCACATATCTACGTTACGTCGGTATCGTTCGGATCCTTCACATGTAGTTTCACCGACAGAAATTGAACTACAACCAGATATGACCTACGAAGAAGAACCGATTAAGATTTTAGCTCGAGAGGTCAAACAACTAAGGAATAAAAATGTTGCACTTGTGAAGGTGTTGTGGCAAAGGCATGGAGTAGAAGAAGCTACATGGGAATCCGAAGAAACTATGAGAAATCAATACCCACATCTGTTTACCGGTAAGATTTTCGAGGACGAAAATCCTTAAAGGGGGAGAGAGTTGTAATATCCCGAATTAGGGCCTAATCGGAATAGTGGTTTTGTGACCATAAATTCGTGATAGAAATAATTATTTTATAATTATTTTGAGGTTTATGATATGATTGCATGATTGTGTGAAAATTTCGTGATGAAATTCTATGCCTAAAGTGCTTAAATTGAAAGTAGGGACTAAATCGAATAAGTTGCAAAACTTGCATTCTAGAAGTTTTTAGTATGAAATTGTTTTGGAATATTAATGAGGAGGTCTTAAATAGCAATTTGACCAATTTTAAGTTCATGGACAAAATTAGGACATGGAAGGAATTTTTGGAAAGTTTAGTAGTAAGGGTATTTTGGTCATTTAGTTATTAAAATGAATTAAAAACAAAATTAAAAGCCAATTTTTGTCCATCTTCTTCATTAGGCTGAAATTTCAAGGGTTCTCCATAGCTAGGGTTTGTTTCAAGCTTCCAAGCTCCATAGTAAGTGATTCCAAGCCCCGTTTTTAATGATTTCTACGTTTTTGAGATCCCGGTAACTCGAAAAAGCTTATGTTAGCAATAATTTAACCTAGGGTTTATATTTGGAAAAATACCCATAGGTGAAATTTGTGTATTTTGATGTTTTATGATAGAATATGAAGTTTTAAATTATGTTAGACAACTTGTACTACTCGATTTTAAGCAAAAACGAGTAAAAGGGCTTAATCGGTAAAAATACCTAATAGTCACAAGTACATGTTAGAGTGAGAATTTGATGTTGCCATAGAAGATAAAAGTGATCAGCATGTTGTAAAACATAAGAATAAGGAATAAAATTTAATCCCGAGCCTAGGGGCAAAAATGTAAATATGCAAAAGTTTAGGGGCAAAATTGTAATTTTTCCAAAATTTGAGTTAAGGATTAATTTGATAATGTGAGTATTAAATGAGCTAAATGTGTTATTTTAGATCAAGAAAGATGTGGAATCGACCTCAATCGAGGAAAAGAAAAGATTGTGGACTAAATTGCAAAATCTTTGTATTTTGGTACCAAGGTAAGTTCATGTGTAAATAATGTAGCATAATTGTTATTTTTAAGTTATTGATATTAATTATGTGTTATGTTGAATTTCATTATGAAATGTATGCTTTGTGGTTAATTTCAAATAATATGTAAATTATGTGAGCTACTTGTTAAATATAATTGTTATCGAGTATTAATTTCGGCATTCTACGGAAGACGGCAAGGATAAGTGTTCGAGAAAAATCCCATTTGAACCTTAGGAATAGATTAGGATACAAGTGACATGTCACTAGAATGGTTGAGCATCCGAACTCGTTGAGTTGAGTCCGAGTTCACTTATGGATGCGAATGTCCGAACTCGTTGAGTTGAGTCCGAGTTCACTTATGGATCGAACGCCTTGAGCTCGTTGAGTTGAGTCCGAGTTCGCTTATGGGCGGGTTACATGATTGCTTGATTGTATATATGGCACTTAGGTGCAAGTTATCCATGTATCCGAATTATATTCCGATGTGTTCAACGGGTAAAGTTCTACTCAAATGGAGGAATATTTGAGATGTAAAGAGACGTATTGGTAAGTGATATGAAATGGATATTTTGGACAGGTATGTATAACCCTCGGGTTGAGTATTGATACAACCACGATAAGGTAATAAGATGATGAAAAATGATTAAAAATGTGATATGTGTTTTAGTGATGTATGCTAATGTTGATTGGTATAACTGTTTGTTATGTTACTTATTATTTGCATATGAACTTACTAATCATTTATGCTTACTCCCTTCTTTTTACTCATTGTAGTTTTGGACAAGCCAACTCAAGAGTCGGGATAGGTCGAAGGCTCAGTCACACTATCCGGAAGACTTTTGGTAAATGGCTTGTAAATTTAAGTATGGCATGTATAGCAATATACCTATTTTGTGTAAATGATCTTATGGTATGGTTGTGGAATGGTTGAGGAAATGCTTGATAATGATAAATTATGAAAATGGTTAGTGTAGATTATGTTTGATGTTAAGGAAAACTATTAAGATACTTAGTGCATAAAAACTCATAAAAGGATGAAATTTACCATAAATGAATACCGCAAAGAACACTAACGCGAGTTTGAAAATTTACTAAAATCATAGAAATTGAATTTGGTGATGAAATACGTATCAAATTGAAGCTTATTATGTCTAGTTTCACATGAAAGAAATGAAACAAGTAAAGGAATTATATGTTAGAATATATTTTAATTTTAGTGAAACAGAGTCATAGAAGTTTCTGAATCCCCTGTTCCTACTTTAGAAATTCACCATAAATTGTAAAGATATAATTAGGTGGTGTATTTTATATGTGTATTTTATATCCTAAGAATACTTATTGAGTCTAGTTTTAGTAGAAACAAATCTCATAGTCATATGAATTTTTACAGAGAGAAATGTGGTTCAGTAGTAAGCGAGGTCGACCAATCGAGTCCTGAAACAGGGTAACTTTAACTAATAAACTGTACTAATTGGCCCAACCAAAAATTCTATAAAACAATTAGTAGATAGGTATGTGAGTCTAGATTCAGGTAAAATTTACGGATCTTGATTTTGAGTTTTGTAACTCGAGATATGATTTTTCTTGTGGTCTGGACGCAAGTAGCTTAAAAGTGTGAATGTAGAAACAAGAATCCAAAGTTCTAAAATGTTAAACTAAGCTTAGTAACACCTCATACTTGACTCCGGTGATGGTCTCGGGCGTGGGGGCATTACATTTAGTGGTATCAGAGCAGGTTTAGTCTGTTCTCGGACTACGTGTTGTATGTACGGATTTTGCTATACATGCCATATGTATAAATTGTGATAGTGTGACGACTTGACCTTTTTAAATGAATTTTTTATATAGTAAATGGATCCCGATCCATTGTGGCAAATGAAGTAGAGAGTAATGCGCCTCACGGTGAAGGAGCAAGACCGACTGAAAATCCACCTCCTCTTGTTGGTCGGGGAGGAGGAGAAAGGGTCGGAAGCCTTTCTCCAAATGATGAGTACATGGTACACTGAGTTCGTTCGTACGAACCCAAATGTACAACCTCCCCCACCTCCCCCAATTCCTCAACCTGTACCCCCGATGCCTCAAGGTATGGATCTGATGAAATTTCATAGAACTCCAGTTGATAGAATTCGCAAGCAAGGGGCCGAAGAATTTAAAGCAAATATTGATGATGATGCCGAGAGAGCAGAGTTCTGGCTTGAAAATTCAATCCGGGTATTTGACGAATTATCTTGTACACCTGAAGAATGTTTGAAATGTGCTATATCTTTGTTGAGGGATTCAGCTTATAATTGGTGGAAGACTTTGATTTCGGTGGTACCGAAAGAGAAAATAACTTGGGAATTCTTTCAAGAAGAGTTTCGGAAGAAATATATTAGTGAAAGATTTATTGATCAGAAGCGTAAAGAATTTCTTGAGCTGAAGCAAGGTAATATGATGGTTACAGAATATGAAAGAGAGTTTGTTCGATTAAGTAAGTATGCGGAGAGTATGTTCCTCTGAGGCCAAGATGTGCCGACGATTTGAAGACAGAGCTCAACGAAGACATCAAGGTATTTGTTGGAATTCTTGAATTAAAAGAAATGGTAGTATTGGTTGATCGAGCTTGTAAGGCCGAAGAATTACTTAAAGAAAAGAAAAAGGTAGAGGCTGAGACTAGAAATTGGAAGAAAAGACCGATGAGCGGTTCATTTTCACAGCAACCTGGAAAGTCAAGGAATATGAATCCTCATTCCCAAGCTTCAGCTGGGCAATCATATGGGAATTATAAGAAGCAAAATGTGGGTCCTAAATCCCGGACTACTTGGCTGACGATGTAGGGAACTCGAGATTTGTTAAACCCGAGTGCCGGTGTGTGGTAGAAATCATTTTGGTCCGTGTAGAGCAAATGAATTTTTCGATGTGGTTCTCCGGATCATTTTATTAGAGACTGCCTTGAGAGAGTGAAAAGAAAAATTTCAGAATACAAAAGCTAGTGGTGCAGACTCGAGAGGAAGATATTCGAGAAAAGCTGGAAATGAAGCAAGCAGTAAGAATGAAGCCAGGGATGCATCAGTTAGACCTGAAGGAAGGGCTCCGGCTAGAACTTATGCTATTAAAGCGCGTGAAGATGCTTCCTCACCTGATGTGATTACCGGTACATTTTCCCTCTATAATGTTAATGTTATTGCTTTGATTGATCCCGGTTCTACTCATTCATATGTGTGCATGAAATTGGTGTCTAGTATGAATATACCTGTTGAGAACACAGAATTTATGATTAGAGTGTCGAATCCGTTAGGTAAATGTGTGACTGTCGATAAAGTATGTAAGAAATGTCCTTTAATGATTCGGGATCATTACTTTTCGGCTGACTTGATGTTGTTGCCGTTTGATGAGTTTGATGTTATTTTGGGTATGGATTGGTTGACATTGCATGATGCTAAAATAAATTGCAAAGAAAAGATTATAGAATTAAAGTGTGGAAATGGTGAAACTCTGCGGTTGAATCGGATAAATCGAGAGCATTGCCTAGTGTGGTTTCTTCAATGTCGGCTCAAAGATATCGAGAAAGGGTTATGAAGCTTATTTGGCGTATGTAATTAATACAAAAGAAGTTGAAAAGAAAGTTGAATCAGTGCCGGTTGTGTGTGAATTTGAGGACGTATTTCTAGAAGAATTAACGGGTTTGCCTCCAGTCAGGGAAGTAGAATTTGGTATTGATTTGATACCGGGAACAGCTCCGATTTCGATTGCTCCGTATAGAATGGCACCAGCAGAGTTGAAGGAATTAAAGTCGCAGATTGCAAGAGTTGGTGATAAAGGTTTTGTGAGACCGAGTTTTTCACCTTGGGGTGCTCCGTGTTATTTGTGAAAAGAAGGATGGTTCTATGAGGTTGTGTGTTGATTATCAGCAGTTAAACAAGGTGACAATCAAAAACAAGTATCCGTTGCCAAGAATTGATGATTTGTTTGATCAGCTAAAAGGAGCGACATGGTTTTCAAAGATTGACTTGAGATCTGGTATTACCAATCTGCGGGTAAAGGAGTCGATGTGCCTAAAAGCGCTTTTAGAACAAGGTATGGTCATTATGAATTTTTAGTTATGCCATTCGGATTGACAAATGCTCTCTTTGTGTTTATGGATTTAATGAATCGCATATTTCGCCATACTTGGACAAATTTGTTGTGGTGTTTATAGATGATATTTTAATTTATTCAAAAGATGAGACAGAGCATCTTGAGCATTTGAGGATAGTTTTGCAAACTTTGAGAAATAAGCAGCTGTATGCTAAGTTTAGTAAAAGTGAATTTTGGCTCCGGAAGTTGGATTTTTGGGTCATATTGTTTCAGGTGATGGTATACGGGTTGATCCTAGTAAAATTTCAGCCATTGTTGATTGGAAACCACCGAAAATGTAACTGAAGTTAGAAGTTTCTTGGGGCTAGCTGGGTATTATCGGCGGTTTGTAAATGGATTTTCTATAATTGCTGCTCCTATAACTAGATTACTCCGAAAGGATGTTAAATTTGAATGGATGAAAGAATGTCAACAGAGTTTTGAAGAATTGAAAAAGTTATTAACAGAGGCACCAGTGTTAGTACAGCCCGAATCAGGTAAAGAATTTGTGGTGTGTGCTCATGCAAGAAGGAAAAGTGGTGGCATATGCTTCGAGGCAGTTAAAACCTCATGAGAGGAATTATCCTACTCACGATTTGGAATTGGCTGCGGTGGTGTTTGCTTTGAAAATTTGGTGACATTATTTGTATGGTGAAAAGTGCCGAGTATATACCGATCACAAAAGTCTTAAATACTTGATGTCACAAAAAGACTTGAATTTAAGACAGCGAAGATGGTTGAAATTATTAAAAGATTACGAGCTTGTTATTGATTATCATCCAGGAAAAGCGAATGTGGTTGCTGATGCTTTGAGCAGAAAGTTGTTGTTTGCTTTGAGAGTTATGAACACTCAGTTGAAAGTGTCAGATGATGGTTCGATTTTAGTAGAGTTAAGAGCAAAACCAAAGTTTTTACAAGAGATTTCTGAAGCTCAGAAAGATGATCAAGATTTGCAAGCCAAGAGAAAACAGTGTGAAGTTGATACAGAGTTAGATTTTAAAATTTGTTCTGATGGGTGCTTAATGTTTAAAGATCGGATTTGTATACCAAAGAATGAGGAATTGATTCAAAAGATCCTACAGGAAGCACATAGTAGTTATTTCTCGATTCATCCAGGTAGTACAAAAATGTATAATGACTTGAAGAAAATGTATTGGTGGAATGGAATGAAAAGAGATATATTAGAGTTTGTGTCCAAATGCTTAATTTGTCAACAGGTGAAAGCTGAACACCAAGTGCCTTCGGGATTACTTCAGCCTATAATGGTTCCTAAATGGAAATGGGATCGGATTACTATGGATTTTGTTTCAGGATTGCCATTGACTCCAGGAAAGAAAGATGCCATCTGGGTAATAGTTGACAGATTAACTAAGTCGGCTCATTTTATCCCGGTACGTACGGATTATTCTCTTAACAAGTTGGCTGAACTGTATATTAGAGAAATTGTTAGATTACGGAATACCATTGTCGATTATTTGATTGAGATCCAAGGTTTACCTCGCGGTTTTGGAAAAAGTTGCAAGGCGCGTTAGGTACAAAGTTAAATTTTAATCTTGCTTTTCATCCACAAACGATGGAAAATCGAGAGAGTAATTGATTCTTGAAGACATGCTCGGATGTTGTGTATTAGAATTTCAAGGAAGTTGGGAAAGATATTTGCCGTTGGTAGAATTTGCTTACAACAATAGTTATCAGACGAGCTTGAAAATGGCACCTTATGAAGCATTGTATGGTCGTAAGTGTCGAACGCCTTTGTATTGGACTGAACTCAAGGAAAATCAGATATATGGAGTTGATCTAATAAAAGCTGAAGAAAAGTGAAGATAATTGAGATTGTTTGAAAGTCGCTTGAGATAGACAGAAATCTTATGCAGGCCTAAAGCGAAAGGACATTGAATTTCAAGTTGGTGATAAAGTATTTTTAAAGGTGACTCCGTGGAAAGAAGTCCTTAGATTTGGACGGAAGGGCAAATTAAGTCCGCGTTTTGTTGGGCCGTATGAAGTAATTGAAAAAGTTGGACCGGTAGCATATCGGCTAGCATTACCACCTGAATTAGAGAAGATTCATGATGTGTTCCACATATCTATGTTACGTCGGTATCGTTCGGATCCTTCACATGTAGTTTCACCGACAGAAATTGAACTACAACCAGATATGACCTACGAAGAAGAACTGATTAAGATTTTAGCTCGAGAGGTCAAACAACTAAGGAATAAAAATGTTGCACTTGTGAAGGTGTTGTGGCAAAGGCATGGAGTAGAAGAAGCTACATGGGAATCCAAGAAACTATGAAAATCAATACCCACATCATTTACTTGTAAGATTTTCGAGGACGAAAATCCTCAAAGGGGAGAGAGTTGTAATATCCCGAATTAGGGCCTAATCGGAATAGTGGTTTCGTGACCATAAATCTGAGATAGAAATAATTATTTTATAATTATTTTGAGGTTTATGATATGATTGCATGATTGTGTGAAAATTTCGTGATGAAATTCTATGCCTAAAGTGCTTAAATTGAAAGTAGGGACTAAATCGAATAAGTTGAAAAACTTGCATTCTAGAAGTTTTAGTATGAAATTGTTTTGGAATATTAATGAGGAGGTCTTAAATAGCAATTTGACCAATTTTAAGTTCATGGACAAAATTAGGACATGGAAGGAATTTTGGAAAGTTTAGTAGTAAGGGTATTTTGGTCATTTAGTTATTAAAATGAATTAAAAACAAAATTAAAAGCCAATTTTGTCCATCTTCTTCATTAGGCCGAAATTTCAAGGGTTCTCCATAGCTAGGGTTTGTTTCAAGCTTCCAAGCTCCATAGTAAGTGATTCCAAGCCCGTTTTAATGATTTTTACGTTTTGAGATCCCTAACTCGAAAAAGCTTATGTTAGCAATAATTTAACCTAGGGTTTATATTTGGAAAAATACCCATAGGTGAAATTTGTGTATTTTGATGTTTTATGATAGAATATGAAGTTTTAAATTATGTTAGACAACTTGTACTACTCGATTTTAAGCAAAAAGCGAGTAAAAGGGCTTAATCGGTAAAAATACCTAATAGTCACAAGTACATGTTAGAGTGAGAATTTGATGTTTCCATAGAAGAGAAAAGTGATCAGCATGTTGTAAAACATAAGAATAAGGAATAAAATTTAATCCCGAGCCTAGGGGCAAAAATGTAAATATGCAAAAGTTTAGGGGCAAAATTGTAATTTTTCCAAAATTTGAGTTAAGGATTAATTTGATAATGTGAGTATTAAATGAGCTAAATGTGTTATTTTAGATCAAGAAAGACGTGGAATCGACCTCAATCGAGGAAAAGAAAAGATTGTGGACTAAATTGCAAAATCTTTGTATTTTGGTACCAAGGTAAGTTCATGTGTAAATAATGTAGCATAATTGTTATTTTTAAGTTATTGATATTAATTATGTGTTATGTTGAATTTCATTATGAAATGTATGCTTTGTGGTTAATTTCAAATAATATGTAAATTATGTGAGCTACTTGTTAAATATAATTGTTACCGAGTATTGATTTCGGCATTCTACGGAAGACAGCAAGGATAAGTGTTCGAGAAAAATCCCGTTTGAACCTTAGGAATAGATTAGGATACAAGTGACATGTCACTAGAATGGTTGAGCATCCGAACTCGTTGAGTTGAGTCCGAGTTCACTTATGGATGCGAATGTCCGAACTCGTTGAGTTGAGTCCGAGTTCGTGAAATGTAACTAGGCATCCGAACTCGTTGAGTTGAGTCCGAGTTCACTTATGGATGCGAACGCCCGAGCTCGTTGAGTTGAGTCCGAGTTCGCTTATGGGCGGGTTACATGATTGCTTGATTGTATATATGGCACTTAGGTGCAAGTTATCCATGTATCCGAATTATATTCCGATGTGTTCAACGGGTAAAGTTCTACTCAAATGGAGGAATATTCGAGATGTAAAGAGACGTATTGGTAAGTGATATGAAATGGATATTTTGGACAGGTATGTATTTAACCCTCGGGTTGAGTATTGATACAACCACGATAAGGTAATAAGATGATGAAAAATGATTAAAAATGTGATATGTGTTTTAGTGATGTATGCTAATGTTGATTGGTATAACTGTTTGTTATGTTACTTATTATTTGCATATGAACTTACTAATCATTTATGCTTACTCCTTCTTTTTACTCATTGTAGTTTTGGACAAGCCAACTCAGAGTCGGGATAGGTCGAAGGCTCACCACACTATCCTAAGACTTTTGGTAAATGGCTTGTAAATTTAAGTATGGCATGTATCGCAATATACCTATTTTGTGTAAATGATCTTATGGTATGGTTGTGGAATGGTTGAGGAAATGCTTGATAATGATAAATTATGAAAATGGTTAGTGTAGATTATGTTTGATGTTAAGGAAAACTATTAAGATACTTAGTGCATAAAAACTCATAAAAAGGATGAAATTTACCATAAATAGAATACCGCAGCAACACTAACGCGAGTTTGAAAATTTACTAAAAATCATAGAAATTGAATTTGGTGATGAACTACATAGCAAATTGAAGCTTATTATGTCTAGTTTCACATGAAAGAAATGAAACAAGTAAAGGAATTATATGTTAGAATATATTTTAATTTTAGTGAAACAGAGTCATAGCAGTTTCTGAATCCCCTGTTCCTACTTTAGAAATTCACCATAAATTGTAAAGATATAATTAGGTGGTTTATTTTATATCCTAAGAATACTTATTTAGTCTAGTTTTAGTAGAAACAAATCTCATAGTCATATGAATTTTTTACAGAGAGAAATGTGGTTCGTAGTAAACAGAGGTCAGACCAGTCAAGTCCTGAAACAGGGGTAACTTTAACTAATAAACTGTACTAATTGGCCTAACCAAAAATTCTAGAAAACAATTAGTAGATAGGTATATGAGTCTAGATTCAGGTAAAATTTGCGGATCTTGATTTCGAGTTTCCTAACTCGAGATATGGTTTTTCTTGTGACTGTGACGCAAGTAGCTTAAAAGCTGTGAATGTAGAAACAATAATCCAAAGTTCTAAAAATGTTAAACTAAGCTTAGTAACACCTCATACTCGACTCCAGTGATGGTCTCGGGCGTGGGGGCATTACATTATAGACTAATTACGAATATTTCATTACCTTTATTATACAAATCAAAAATCAATCATATAACACTCATATATTTCCTTAGATGGGCCTTCGAGGCCCAAAATACACCTTAGAAGTGAATCAAGACTAAACCGGACACTCTAGGAATTTTTCTAAGATTTTAAAAAATTTTCTTAGGAGCAGTGGACACACGCCAAAGTGGCTGGTCGTGTGGCTTCCACGGCCAAGAGACATGCCCATGTCTTAGGCCGTGTGGGCATTTGATATGAGGCACATGGTCGTGTTCTAGCCCTTCTCCTTACCTGTGTAACTCTTTTACTTAGGTCACACTGCCAATCAAACGCCCGTGTGCTAGGCCATGTACAAAGTGCAAGGGTCACACGGCCAAGTCACACGCCTGTGTGCTAGGCCGTATGCTAAAACCTGAGCATTTTGTTTCAAAATTTTAAAGTGCAAAGGACATACAGCCAAACAACACACCCGTGCGTATGGTCGTGTGTCACACACAGCTGAGACACAAGCCTGTGTCTCTGCCTATGTGGATGAAAATAGGCCATTTAAAGCCACTTTTCTCACCCCGTCTTGGTATCAACCTATGGACAACCAATTTTACATGTATAAGCTATAACAAAATCTCTAAACAATCAATTTCTATCATATTTTAATCATATAATCACATATATTTAACAATCTAAGCTAGAACATAATTTAATTCATATATGCAACCACCTATGTTAACATGCTTTATTAATTCTTCATTGCCCATACCAATACTTATATCAAACATGAAAAACCATATGTATATAAGTTGATATGAAAAATAACCAAAATGTATTTTTTTTTAACATTTACACAACCATTTCAAACCCTATACATGCCATATAAATCATGGTAAGCTTAGCAAAATCTACCAGCAAGTTGGATAGTATATGTAGCATCTCGAATTAGGGTGTAGTCAGAATAGTGGTTTTGAGACCACAAATCTGAAGTATAAATAATTATTTTATAATTATTATGAGGTCTATGATATGATTGCTTGCTTGTGTGAAAATTTCATGAAGAAATTTTATTAATAAAGTGTCCAATTTGACATTTAGGACTAAATTGCAAAGGTTGCAAAATGTGAGTTATAGAAGCTTTAAGCATGAAATTTCCATGGATTATTAATTAAAGGTCCTTAAATAGAAATTTGTCCAATTTTTATTTTTAAGGACAAAAATGGGCATGAATAGGAAAAATTTGAAAGAAATGCCTTAAGGGTATTTTTGTCATTTGGTTAATAAAAGAATAAAAAGGGAAAAATGAAGCAAAAATATTGTCCATCTTCTCCTACCTTAGTCGAAAGTCTCAAGGAGCCATAGCTAGGGTTTTGTTCAACTTCCAAGCTTGATAGTAAGTGCATCCAAGCCCTATTTTTAATGTTCTTTGCATTTTTGAAGTTGTTATCAACTGATTTAGATATTTCTACCATTATTTTGAGCTAGGGTTCATGTTCAAAAACTTATCCATGTGTGACATGCATGTACGTTGATGTTTAATGGAGGAATATGAAAGTTTGATGTATGATAAACATCTTTTACTAAGTGGTTTTTCATGAAAACACCTAAAAATGACCTTTTTGTAAAATAGTAAAATAGGTGGTAAAAGTTTGATTTGAAAGAAAATGTGGGATGTTATAAGTATGACATAATTTTGGCTAGGCTTGGGTAACAAAGAAAATGAACACATTTCATTTTACGACCTAGGGGCTAATTTGTAATTATGTGAAAGTTTAGGGGTAAAATTATAATTTTACCTAAGTATGATTTATGGGCTGTTTTGAACAATGTGATAACTAAATAATTGAAATTTTCTACTATAGATCAAGAAAAACGGAGTCCGGACCTAAACCGAGGAAAGAACAAGGTTATGGACTAAATCGAATAATTAGTCATATTTTGGTACCGAGGTAAGTTCATGCGTAAATAATGCAATGTTATATCATGTTTTAATGTTTTATTAATGTATGAGTCTCTATGTTTAACAGTTATGACAAGTGTATGGACAACGTTATAGTCTATGAGCATGACATTATGAACGAGTTCGACGAATATGTGACATCGAGAAAATCCCGTTTGAACCTTAGGAATAGATTAGGATATGAGTGACATGTCACTAGGAACTATGTAATTATGAGCTCATGAGATTATGTTATATGTGACTATGTGAATCCGAATGCTAGTCATGTACGTCCTACCGGTGGCTGGGTAGCCCAACATGTGTTGCGAGTACTTGTCAGCTTGTGTGAGCAACCCATGTAGTTAGGTCCTGACTGTCAGTTTGTGTGAGCAGGCTCGTGATTAGCTCGAGAGTGAGCAATGTGTGATATGTGATATGAGGTAGCATGTGGCTACGTATGAAGCACTTTGTGCAAACTTTCCGCGTATCCGATAGTATTCCAAGTGTTCAATAGGTAAATTAGTGAGTTATTCGACAAGTCAATGATGAGGAATTATGAGAATGTGTTACGTGTTGGTACAGGTATGTACCAAAAACTCATATGAATGAGCTCGGTATGTGATAAACTGTTGTTAAAATTGAAAATGAGTAATTTATGCCTATGAAGCTATGATGACATATACGTAAATTATGTTATGTTAATTGTATAATATTCATGATTATGTTGCTATTTATTTGCATATGAACTTACTAAGCATTAAGCTTACTCCCCTCTCTTTTCCATTTTCTTATAGTATCGCCAAGCTAGCTCGAGGATCGAAGGACGTCGAAAATTTGATCACACTATCAATTGGACATTTGGGTATAATTAGTCTCAACATTTTGAGTATGGCATGTATAGGGGACCTGGTCTTTTTGTTTATATGTCATATTAATTTGGCCAAGTGTGTTGGCTTATAATGATTTGATGATTCATTTTGCATATGGCCGTGAGATATGGTTCATATTGATTATTGGGTTGTAAACCTAGTTATTTATGCATACATGTGTCAAAGTCTTGATGATGATGGATGGTGTTATATGGCATATAAGTATGGTGAATGAAAGATGACAAATTGGTATGGTTATGATCATGGTTTAAATGTGTGAAATGAGAGTTGATTAATAATGTTGATTGGATATGAAATTGGTGTGGAATGCATTAAGTAAGCTTGTTAATTTGAGTATGTGAAATGGTGTCATTACATGGGCATGAATTACTCATGGTTTAGAATGATTGATTGTCAAAATGTGTCATGTTGTGTGCCATGAAATATGTCTAAGTATGTAAGTGTCTAAGGGTAGCAAAAGGCTTAGAAAATAACCTTATAGTTGTCCATACGGGTAGACATACGGGCATGTGTCTAGGCCGTGTGTGACACACGGTCTGCTCCATGGGTGTGTGATCTGGCCGTGTGTCCCCTACACCTTAATTAGGTAAACCATAATACCCAATAGTAAACACACGGGCAGAGACACGACCGTGTGAGAGACACAGCCTTAGGACATAGGCATGTGCCCTGGCTGTGTGAAGTCTGCACCTGATTTTTGGAATTTAATTCTCCATACGGCCTAAGCACACGGGCATTTGACTTGGCCGTGTGACCCTATTTTGTTGATGGCATCATAAACAGAGAGGTACACGGGCGTGTCCTAAGCCACTCGGGCGTGTGTGACCACACGGCTTACCCATACGGGCGTGTAACCCTCCAAAATAAGAAAATTTTCTAAGTGCTATATAAGTTCCGAAAGTTCTCGATTTAGTCTCAAACCACACCCTATGTATGTTTTGGGCCTCGTGGAGCCCATATAAGGGACGATATGTATGTTAATAAAAGGTTTTAATTTGGGCAAAATATTATGGCCCGGTTTTGTATGAATGTTAATGTTTGAGTCCAGTAACACCTCAGACCTTGTCCCGGTGTCGGATACGGGTAAGGGGTGTTACAGTGTGATTTGATGTGTTGATCTGAGCTCTCGATTTCTCGTAAATCTACAAGGAACATTAAACAACACAAGTAAGTTTACTGAAGCTTAGTAAGTTCATTAGGTTAAACATTGATCTTACTGAACTTAATATAATAAATTAAATTGTAAATAAATCATACATTCTCCCTGTTAAACACAACATAAATCAATGAACACACTTTCTTCAGATCAATATCAATAAAAATCAATAAATCTTTCAATTTCAATCATATACATCTTTTATCAATTTTTACTGAATCGAAGAACGGCTTACGGATATGAGTACATCGCTTTCTTTATGCCATAGTCCAACTATGGTCTTATATATGCATTGCCATTGGCCCGCCATGGTCTTATATTCGTAGTGCCATAACCCAATTATGGTATTATCACCATGATGCCATAGCCTAGCTATGGTCTAAGTCCAACCATGGTCTTACTTTCATGTGTCATAACCCAGTTATGGTTTTATCCGTCAATGCATCCTTTACATTAATGTCATAGCCCAACTATGGTCTTGCATATAAACACTGCCATGGTCCAACCATGGTCTTATATTTATAGTGCCATAACCCAATTATGGTCTTATCTGTCAATTCATTTTTAGACACAAAACGATTGTACTCAATCGCGCATTCTACTTAATTTAAACATTCAATTAGATTTCACAGTTTAACAATAATTTTATTTTTAAAAAAATGACTAATTACATTATAAAATTCATTAATTTAATAATTAATCATTAAAATTTAACCATATGAACTTACCTGAGCTGAATTGTAAGTTTGTAGTAGTTAGGGACTATTTTGTTAATTTCTCTTTTTCTCGTTGATCTACGGGCTCTTGATCTAAAATGTAAAAGTATTCATTCATTATCATATACTTCAAATACAATTCACTTCACAATTAATACCCGCCAATGTTTGAAATTACACAATTAGCCCAACTTTTACAGTTTTTACAATTTAGTCCCTCACCAAATATCCTATCAATTGAGCTAATTTTTCTCAATTAACAATTTATTCCATTATTCTAAGCTATCTTACAGCCTTTGATTTATAGAAATTTAGTAGCACACCCTAATTCTTTTATTCTTCAAATCTAGTCTTAAAAATCAATTTCTATTGAAATCACTTGATAAAATCATCACATAACAAAATTAGAGCTTCAATTCCATGTTAATTCAGCATAAACATCCAGCACTCATCAATGGTAACTTTAAAAATTATCCATGAAATAAAAAACTAATGAAATAGACAATTGTTCCTAGTCGTTCATAAAAACACAAAAATTTCAAGAAAAGGGCAAGAATTGAACTCACTTGTAGCAAAATATGAAAACCAGCTTCTTAAGGGTTCTTCGATGGTGTTTTTGGCTGAGAATTATGAAGAAATTCTCTAGAATTCTCTTTTTATTTCAATTTGTAATCTAAATTTTTTAATTTTCCAATTTTGCCCTTATTTCACCTGATTTTTTTTATTTTTCTCTTCCAATGCTGCCCAAGCCATCACTTTAGGCTAATTTGCCTTTTAAGTCCTCCCTCATTTAACACTTGAGCTATTTAGTTATTTTATAAAATTTTGCACATTTTCAATTTAGTCCTTTTTAATTAATTAATTATCAAAACGTTAAAATTTTCTAACGAAACTTTAATACTAACTCAATGACACTCCTTAAATATTTATAAAAATATTTATGGCTCGATTTATGAAATCGAGGTCTCGATTCCTCGTTTTCGAAACATTTTACCTATTAAATTCTTCTAAATCACAAATTACTAATTCAAAAATCTTCCTAAAATCACATTTAATTCATAAATAATAAATAATAAAATTTTTGAACTCACTCGTCAGATTTAGTAGTTTCGAACCATTGTTTCTGACACCACTGAAAATTGAGCTGTTACATCAAAAAGGCTAATAACAGGACGCTCTTTCGAGCTATGGTGTGTCTGCAACATATGTAGGACCACAACCAATTCGGGAAACTTGCATCCATCGATTTTCATTTGTCCAAACGGGACTAACATTTGCCGGGCATTATTGGATATTCAATCAATTTCATATACATGGCAATAATATAATTCACATATACAACATTTAATTTAAACATATAAATGTACATAATTTAGTTACATGAATTTACCTTGATACTTGTTCGTATATGAGAATCTACTAATCTGAAACTTTTTTTTCCTCGATCCAACTCCTTATTTGGTATTTCCGGATCTATATAAATGAATTTAATCATCAATTTATTACATTTCACATTCAAATCAATCCAATTCACATCTTAGGCAAAAGTACTATTTTGCCCTTATACTTTTCATTAATTTCAATCTCATCCCTAAGCTCGGAAAATGAAATTTATGCAATTTAATTCTTATTCCAAGCCTAGCCGAATTTTTCATATAGAATTAATAATCCATGTAATTCACAAAAATCAGAAATTTTCCTTGAATTTTACATCTTTACAATTTAGTCCCTAAATCACAATTTCATAAAAATTCACTTTACAAAAGTTATTTATCTATCAACAACCTGTCAATTTCTACCATAAATTTCAAAATTTCAGCATATACATCCATGGAAAAAATTTAATACCTTGATAACTTTGCAAATGATCCCCAAAATAGATAGATTAGGTTGTTACAATCTCGGAAATATAAAATTACTAAAAATGGGACATGATTACTTGCCCAATTAGGCTTGATTTAATCTCTCTCTCTTTGCTAGGGTTTCCATAGAAAAATTTGGGGAAGATGATATGAAATGATGATATTTTCTATTTAATTAAAATATCATCTTTTATTATTTCATCTTTCCAATTTAGTCCTTTTCTTTTTCTAATTTTCCATGGATGATTCATCATAAATATCTGCTAACTTTATTTAATGATCTAATTGCCATATAAGGACATCAAGTTTTGAATTCCATAGCTAAATGATCCTTCTAGCTACTAAAATTTAACTTTTACATTTCATGCAATTTGGTCCTTCTTATAATTAAACATGAAATTTGTTAAAATTTTCTTATCGAAATTTTCATACGTCTTTCTTATCATAATGTAGACCATGCAATAATATTAAAATAATTTTTCTTTCTGACTCGAATTTATGGTCCCGAAACTACTATTCCGTTTTCACTAAAAACGGGTTGTTACAATCCGCACTTCCATTTTGATTTATCTGAAAGTAATAGTGGTTTTAGTTTTTAATTATATTTTTAACATATATATGATATTTTTCAAGATAAATAGGTTATCTAAAACTTGACCTTTGTAATTACTAATGTAATGAGTCTTTTAATGCTCTTAGCAGTGATTTCTTAATTAATCGGAGTTTATCCTTAAATTGATTTGATTAAAACGAGACTAATATGTAATATTTAATTATTTAATTAAGTTGATGCATATTTATTTATAATTTTTCTAATACTATAGGTACTGTCATTTTATTTTTTCCTCTTTTGAAATTATTTTATAAATATAACATTTTGATATATATTTTTTGATAATTCATATTAATGATAAGGTTTTCTTGAAAACCATCACACGTCTCAAATCGGTAACCTAACAACTTGCTATGATTGAGGAGTTGAAGTAAACATCCGCGGCGGCAGCCGGGAATCAAGAAACTTCGTGCTCCCAAAGAGCCCTACTCAGAGGTAGCTCCGCCCGCCCTTGCCACAAGCTCCCACCTGATTGGCCATAACAACGTTTACAGCACACGTGCCTTCTCTCCTTTGAAGTTTAAGCCCTTGTCTTTCTAGTGAAATTGCCAGCGCAACCAGTTCCGGTCTTTTCTAACCCCAATTTCTTATTCAATTATTATTATCAATCCTATTATCTTCCACAAATCCTACACGTGTCGCGACGTGTACCTGGTGAACCCGCCCCTGGTTAAGGTTCGTGAACCAGGGTTAGCACACTGGTTTCTACAATGCCCTTGTTTATTTATGACTTTATCAAACCTTACAGAACCCAGCCCAACTTGTCTTAACGTCGCTCAGAGGACAACCTCTGTTATGTTTATGCGGGAAACATATAGTTGCTGCTTTCTTTCTTTGTTTTTGTCTTCCTTGGCTGGAAATTGATTTTTTGCTCTCTACGGCATAATCCAAATTCTTTCAAGAAACTGATTTATTAGAGTTATATTTGATAGATATATCAATATTTATTTGTTTCTGTGGGGTACGTGTTGTCGGACAAAACAAAGATGGGGCTGTCCAATTTCCCTAGTGCAACTGAGGGGGTACTTCCAGTGCTAGTAATGAACACAGTTCTGTCGGTGGCTTTGTTGAAAAACATTGTGAGATCTTTACTTCAAGTGGTGGGCGCTTCTGCTACTTCAAATTTAGATATTGAGGACTCAAACGAGGACCCAGAAGAGATGAGCAAAGCAAGGGAGAGACGGATATCTATAACCCAGTTCAAGTCTTTGTGCCACAACAGGCACTCATCAGCATCAGCATCATATGAAGATTCAGCTCCTGCAGATGGCGGTTATGGCAGTAGCAGCAGCAGTCGGGGTGATGGATGGGTTAACAGCGTAGAGTGTTGTGTGTGCTTATGTGGGTTTGAAGCGGATGAGGAGGTGAGTGAGTTGTCTTGCAAACATTTCTTTCACAAAGGATGTCTAGAGAAATGGTTTGGTAACAAGCATATTACATGCCCGCTCTGTCGATCTATTCACTAGAATGTATGGATGGAGCTTAATTTACTAGTTATTTAGATAAGAAGAATACTTGTTTTATTGGTTTATTTTATTTTTCTCGATATCCCATTTACTTTTTTTCTCCCTTCTTGCTTCATTTTTGAGTTAAAAGAAAAAAAAATAGCTAGGCTAAGGTTGTATCGTGTAACAGTCTTTTCCTTTTGCTCTATTCCATGAGTGTTACATGTACCACAAACAGTGGAGAATAACAAAGAACGAAGGGATTGAAGATTTTGAGCTCTTATGTGCTTTTTTTTTTTTGTGTGTGTGTGTGTGTGTGTGTAAAAGGATATATTTGCCTGTTGATGTTCCTTATGAAAGGTTGGAAGTTATGGGGGCTTAACTAGTTGTTGATGAGGCCCTGTTTTTCCCAAAGGAAATCCCTTATGTGTTTCTGTCTCAAGAGAAATTCAGGTCACGTATGAGTGATGGTGCTATGACCAGACAAGTCTTCTAAGTTCTTTTCTGGACTTCATCTCGCTTAAGCCATATCTTTTAGCTTCTTAGGCTCCCTTTTGGATTCAATGGTGGGTGCAGAGCGTTAGAATCTTCCAATAAGTTGGCTTTGAATTTTAAATTTGTTCTCATCTCATCACAGCTCTTTTGGTGAGTTGTTTGCGAACTTGTCTCACTGGAGACAGTTTCTTCACTGATGCGGAGGTTCAGAAAAAAACCAAGTTAAATTTCTTTTTTATCCCTTCTCGAAGAATCTTTTTATTAAATATAAAATTATTTCAATATTTTAATCATCAATATAAATATAAATATTTTTTACTAATTTATTTTTAATTTAAATATAATATTACATATGTATTTTTAACTTTTTAATTTCGTAACATTAGAAATTCTATAAAAATTTAAGAAATAATTAAATTAAATTTAACTAATATATATGTGCAGTACAGAAAGTTAATATATATTTTATAACAATATTTTACCCAAAAATGCTAATTTATAATTGTTATTTTGCCACGTGCATATGATTTAAAATTGCGGTGTTTCAAAGTTCCAATACCTTGAGAAAAAAAATTTCCAATTTCATTTGATTGATATCATCTAGGAAGTTGTAAGTAGTAGGTTATTAATTTCATTGATTGAAATATCTTCTTTTATATGGTTTTTTTTTGAATTTAAAATTTTAAAACGTGTTATAGATTTAAAAGGTATTTAATATCTTGGGTAAAAATAAATTGTATTGATTTAAATTTAAGAGAATTTTAATAGTTTTAATCATTCTTGAAAGTTTATATTAACATATGAATTAGAATAAAGTATTTAGATTAAATAATGACATTATAAGAATTAATAATTTAAATTATATCAAAATTAAAATATA
This sequence comes from Gossypium arboreum, assembly GCF_025698485.1. Taxonomy (NCBI): domain Eukaryota; kingdom Viridiplantae; phylum Streptophyta; class Magnoliopsida; order Malvales; family Malvaceae; genus Gossypium; species Gossypium arboreum. Next base: position 62,389,984 of record NC_069071.1, read on the forward strand.
AAGATTTAATTTTAAATTTAAGTAATACAGCTGAATTTTGATATAAATTTTTAAAAGAAAAGGAAAAGATATAAATTGTTTTAAAAGAAAAGGAAAAGGACAGCAATTATGGAAGAAAAGCCTTAGGCATTCCTTTTATATATATATATATATTTAGATGTTGGTATAAATTTTAGTATTGCTTAATTTTGAAGTTTTTGATATATCAATATTTAAGATAAATTTTATATGTATTATATGTCTTAAATTATTTGGTGACAATACAATTAAAAATTTTATTATACATTTTCAAAGCATTTTCAAATATTCACAAAATATTCAAAAATATGTTGTAAATGTGTCATAATTTATTTAAATATTTTTAGGTTAATACTAAAGTGTTCTATGGTGTTTAAAATATTTTAAGGAGTTTTGGTATGTAAGTCTCTAGATATACGACTATATATCTCAAGATATGAAAACTTTGAAGTAAAAATCTGCTTTAAAAGCTATCTATCTTGAGGCATTGTGCAGTATGTTTAAATATAATTGACAGATTATCTCGAGACACACTATTCATGTTGTGTCTTGAGACATGGCTTGCTAACGGCTATATAACAATTATTTTTCAGTCGTGTTTCGAAACATCTTATTAGGTCTAGTGTAGGGATAGCTTCCAATGAGGAGATTCATCATTAACGACCATCAATGCCCACAAACTTATTTCTTGGTATAAATATTTTGAGAACACTTCAAGACACAAGAGAGATATCCAAGCATCAAGATCAAGAGAAAAGTATTCAAATCTTTATTCTTCCCTTTCTCTTGTAAACATTCTGTAAGAGTTTAGTGTTAAATCTTTTACCATTTACATATCTTTGTTTTGAGAGTTTAATTTTGTAAACTCATAACTTATATAGGTTTCTTTGTTCACTCTCTTTCATTTCACCAATTGTAAATTGGGAGAGTTTTAGTTGAGCCACAAAAACTAGAAAGAGTTCTAGTTATCCCATAAAAACTAGGGGAAGGTTATATGTTAGTCTTGTGAAAAAGATAAGGATTGTAAATATTATATCTTAGCCTTGTGAAAAAAATGAGATTGTAAATGTTGTACTTTTTTTCTTGAAAGGTAATAATTTAAATATAGTTAATTAATAAATCCTTAGTTGGGTATACCAAGATAGTGGAGGTAAACAATTAGGGCTCAAGCTTCTGGTCCAGTGGGCCCGTAAAACTCACTAGGACAAGCGGTATTATTAAACCAGACAAAGCAACAAGCAATGAAACCAAAAACGGATAAAGCACCTAAACTATAAGACAAATAAGCTTCTCCGACCATACAAGTGCACGGCGAGCCCATGCAAAAGGTTTGGTTAAGATATGCCAGATTCCACCAAATATATAAATGGAACCTAACCATACATGTCCTCCAATTATATCTTCCAAATCGTCCACACTAACAATCCACCCTTCACCTCCAAAGGGCGATTTTAATAAATAACCAAATATAACACTTGGACTAAGAGTCAAGTTGGTAATTTTTCTTACATCTCCCCCTCCCGGAGCCCAGGTATCATATACGCCCCCAAAATAAAGATCTTTGAATACTAGAAGAAAGGCACCTATACCTAGCAAAACTAAGTGAATACCAAAAATTGTGGTCATTTTATTACTATCTTTCCATACATAACTGAAAAATGGAAAAGATTCTTGAAGAGTTTCAGGTCCTAGAAGCGCATGATAAATACCGCCAAAGCCCAATACAACAGAGGAAATTAAGTGAAGTACTCTAGATACAAAGTATGGAAAGGTGTCTATAACTTTTCCGCCAGGACCTAGCCCCTAGCCTAGAGTAGCTAGGTGGGGAAGTAAAAGTAGTCCTTGTTTGTACATGGGTTTTTCTAGGACAAAATGAGCCACTTCAAATAGGTTAATTGCTCCAGCACAAAATACGATTAATTTGGCATGGGCTACATGAGCCCTCAATAGTTTACCGAATAAATTGATAAGCCGGGAATTCCCGACCCACCAAGCGAAATCAATGGTTTCTTGGTCACGACCGACTAAAGCTAAAGTTCCATTAAAGAGTGTTTCCACGGGGAAGAACCTCCTTAAGGAATATAAGGTTTTCATAAGGCTAATCTTAACCCGCGATCCAACCACGAATACCTTTGTTTAAAAGAACATTTTTGGTGTAGAAAGTCTCAAATTCATGATCTTTTGCTGCACGCATTTCCTGGGAAACGAAGTCATAGGAACATAGGTTCAGAGCCAGACCGACTACTCCAAGAGCACTTATCCATAAACCTATTACTGGTACAAATAACGTAAAGAAATGTAACCAACGTTTATTGGAAAAAACAACCCCAAAGATTTGGGACCAAAAGCAGTTAGTAGTGACCATTGAATAAGCTTCTTCGGCTTGAGTTGGGTTAAAAGCATGGAATGTATTTGCACAATCACCATCTTCAAATAAAGTATTCTCTACTATAGCACCATGAATAGAGCATAGCAAAGTTGCGCTCAATACACCGGCAAGTCTCATCATATGAAATGGGTTTAATGTCCAATTATAAATCAATTTGTCTAGGCTCTTTTTTCTCTTTCCTTATTATTTAGAAAAATTTACGAAAAAAATTTAAAATACCAATTCCCTCCTTAATATTTTTTAGCCTAAAACATAATATATGGCCAAAAATTTCATACTAATGTTTTATATGCTTTTTATTGCAAATACATATTTAATTATATAAAACAAAAAATCATTGACATAATTTGATTCGTAAAAAATGTATAATTTCAATGATTTAAAATGCATATAGTAAAGGAATTACAATAAACTTTGTAGGCGAATATTATGAATAGCAAAAAAATATTGATTATGCAAGTTAAGAATAAAAGAACTTGAAAAATGAAATCATGATTGAGTAAACTACACATATATCATTAAACTATTAAAATTATTATTCTAGGCATCCAAAATAAAAAGTTAGTTTGCAATTTAATCACTCAAGTTATATAGTTCGATTATTTTGGTTACTCCTGCGAAAATCACAAACAATAAACTGACAATGATTTTTCTTTTAAATATTGATTTTCCACATAATTAATCCATATCATTGTTATTCATTAAATAAATTATCATTTGAGTCCATAACTGAAAGAATCTGTCTCATGGCTCGTTCATCATTGAGGTCAACTTTGATTCTCACCTTCCGTGCTTACTTCATTTCCAACTCCATCAATTCCTTCACTTCATTGCAAAACAATCATCTAATTTGAGAAAAATGTCAAGATTGGTGGTGATGGTCCTAATAAACATTCGGAATTGAGTGGCCACCATATCTGACTTCATTAAAAATTATAGCCTTGCTTATTCCCTAAGCAATCCTTCAATAAAAAATGATTTTTTTGTAAAGTAAGATGAAGCTCAGAGAAGCAAAGCATAGCCAACTGTAACACCCCATACTCAACCTGATCATCAGGTTCGAGTCAGAAAATGCCACATTAATTACAAGAGCAACTACGAGTACAACTAGTAATACAATTCATGCTAACATAAGCATTTTAGTACAAAAGCATGATATACAACTTTTCTTAGGACTTATACAAGCCTACATACACTCTAAAGTTAACCCGAGATTTAAAAAGGTTCAAATTGTAAACTTTTCAAAATTTCAATCAAGTATCAATACCATAGCCAAGTACGGATATCAATTTGAACTTCGATGTATCAATACCTTACTCTAAAGTATCGATACTTTTAGTATGGATACTTTGATGATTTTTCTTTAATTTTCAAAATCAAATTATACCTAATTAATAACTTACATCTTCATTATTAATCTCAACAATTCAACAATTCATTTAACCTACATTTTCTCATTCCTTAAACATATCATTCCCTAATCAAAGAAACACATGTCAATATATTAACCAAATACTGATTTGATCCATACCAATTCACATCCAATGGTTTCATTTCTTATGTCTCTTATTCATTTAAGACATTTACCAAATCATGCTACTTTCAATTAAGCATTGACATTGCCAAAATTCAACAAGTACATAACACATATACATTAATCACACACCAAACATGTCAACTTAACTTATTTATAAATCATACTAAACTACACATATCAACTTGCATATACATGATTATATTCATTTGCAAACTTCCAAATTAGCATTTTCAAACATAGCAAAATACTAAATTGACTCTACTAGGTACATGCCATTTAACTAAAAAAAGAAATTCACCAACTTTGTTGAGCTTGGGATTCTTGATGGATGCTAATGTCGATGCTCAAGATCTCGTAAAAACTTAACCTGCACATAGAAAACAAAATCATACGCTGAGTAATAAACTCAACGATAAATCTATGATTTAACAAAGTAATTAGACAATGCCACAAGCAACTATTTCATTCCTAACTTAATCTCATACCATTTTATGAAACATATATTCATCTTCTCAAAAACAAGTATATAATAAATTTACATCCTAACTTATTAGATTTGTATTCAAGTTAATCAATTTCATAGCTCAATTGACTCTATACAATCACTATATTTAGTTACAACTATATCCATTCATTCTTCATACTTAGCATGCATATTCACACATACATCTCATTTCCTACCACATTTTATATCAATTGCACTTATGCCAATCCACATTAAAACAAGTAATTCCATACACCATATATTTTAACTAAGCATTACCAATTCCAAATCATGCATTTCTAAACCACATATCTGCCATATACTTTTTGTAGCACCCCTCACCCGTATCCAACGTCGAGACAGGGTTCGAGGCATTACCGGACTTAAACATTCACAACATGCAAAACCGGGCCACAAAATTTCAACAAAAATTAAAACATCTCGAACACATGCATATCGTCCCTTATATAGGTCTTCGAAACCTATAATATTGTAGCACCCCGAACTCGGCCCAGACGTTATGACCGGATCCGACATGCCACATTGAAGCGTTCAAAACATTTTATATTGTTGATCCAAGAAAACTTACTTAGTGTTTTAAAAGATAATTTCATTATAGGTTAAAGTGAATGGAAGCTGTGCAATAGGTAGAAAACCGGAAAAGAGGTGGTGAGTCCATCGGACTGCTTAAGTACCAAGCTCCCTTCGGATCCAATCCTAGACATGCATACCACCATTGCCACACCTTAACGTCATAGATATTTCTAGGAAACTGATTTGATTAAGTCATTTTTAGGAAAAGTGATTAATTTTGGAAAATACTTTCATTGCGCAAGCTTTGCTTGTTGTCGTGTTATTTTGAAATCAATTGTTGTTTTTGAAAATGCGCCCTAAAGCTATCGAATTTCAACAGTTAAAATAAGTAATATCTATCTTAGTAATACATATTAAAACCATCAAAAATAATTAAGCGGCCTTATTACATTTAAAAACCCAAAACTTCTAACGTAAAAAAAAGGAGGTCCAGTTCACCAGAAGAAAATCAAACTTTCAGAACGGGTGGCCACTCCGAATTCCCTCATAGCTCCAAGCCCACTATGGTTGGGGATTACCTGCATGGATGAAAATAAAGGGGGTGAGTTTGGGGAAGCTCAGTGTGTAAATTAACCCAACCATAGCCTACATCAGCTCAAACCACAGAAATACAATAAGTTGGCCTTAGCCCAAAACAGAATTCAGAATAAAGCCCATAGGCCCATAACAGAACAGAACAGATATTGCATGTTTATGCAGAAACCCAACCCAGATTCATCCATAACACCCCGTACTAGCCTTACACCATGTGGGGAGACTACTCGACCCACCCAACTGCTACACACCACAGAAATCGCAACGAGGCTGCCAGATATTGTGACGAAGTCACCAGATACAAATATTGTGGCAGAGCCACCAGAACAGATATATGTGGCAGAGCCACCAGATCAGATAATTGTGGCATAGCCGCTAGGACGCTTCCTCCATAATATAACCCATGTTCCCATGCAACAGATATATAATCATGGCATACATCATACAGAATCAGATCGTCATGCTTTTCAGTAAAAATTAACCTTAGGGGTATAACGGTAATTTTGCAACTACGGTTATAACAGTAATTTTCCATACATAGGGGTATTCAAGTAATTTAACTATTCTTAAGGTTTTTATACATAACATAGCCATTTACGTACAATCAGAAACACTTACCGCTTTTTCTTAACAATTTAGGCCCGTTGGCCCATTATCCCGTTTTTGGCCCATTAAGCCGAAAAATATCAAAATGCATGTAATCGCACTCTGCAGCATCTTATCACTTTAATTTACCATATACATCAAACTATTAATCTCATGAGCATTCACACACTCAAAGATCTCAAAATACCGACTTTTCGGCATTTCGCTTTTCGACTTGTGCCGATCTAGTCTATAAGAGGGTGTCGATTCTGCACCTATTTGCGACGATATCTTGTGAGATCCACACATGAACCGCCTACAATTAGATTACTAACACGTTAATCTAACTATTCAAATACAAACTACGTATTAACCCCTTACAATATTCGGCCAATCACACCTACAGATCATAGTAAGCTTATAAGAAATCAATAAGCAACTCATTAACAATTTTTTTGTCAATGTTTACCACATATTCAAAATTTCACTGCAAGCTGTCTTCCTGAGCAATAGTCACTAAATCACCAATCAATCATCACATATCTATGATTTTGCTTAAGTATAATCTCTATTTCATCATTTTAAAGCACAACATGTTAGCCGATTTTTCCCCTTAGTATCTAAGGCACATGCATGCTCATTTGTTTGGCTCAACTTCACCTGTCTTCCATTTTTCATCAAAAGAACATGAAACAACAACCATTTCCTTCATTTTAATTCATGACTAAATGCTCACAACACAACTAAAAACCAAAATATGCTTCAAGAGTTAAGGTAGAATCAAGAAGAACTCATGAACATCAAGATAGAAGCAAACTACCATGAACTTACCTTCAATTTTCTTCCCCAAGTGACCGAACATTCAAGAGCTTTCTCCTCTCCTTTCTCTTCTCTAACTTTCGGCTATGATGAACAAAGATGGATAAAACTTTGTTCTTTTCACCCCTTTTTCTTTTAATAAAATTTCATATTTCATCCATTTAATTCTTTAATACAAAAGACATGAAATGCCCATCATGGAACATTTACCTAAACCATTATCATGGAACATTTACCTAACTCATTATCATGGAATATTTACCTAATCCATTATCATGGAATATTTACCTAACCCATTATCAATTTGTACCATGAATTATGGATATCAAGTGCTCATATTGTCTACAACAACATGATGGCTGGCCACTTCATGTAAAATGGGAGGTTTGTCATGCAAATCCTCCTATTTTGCACTTCTATTTATTTGGCCACTTCAATTTAGCCTATAGCATTTTCAAACATTTTCACATAGGTCCTATTTCATAATTTCACCCCCTTTTTCTTATGGAACAAAAATTAACTAAAATTACCGGGTTCTATCTTAAGCTTGGGCCTTTTAGAGGCCCACTAACATAATTAAACCTATGCCAACATTCACAGAATTCTCGAAAGTTGGGGCGTTACAACTCTACCCTCTTTAAAGGAATTTCGTCCTCGAAATTTACCTGATCCAACTAGTTGAGGGTATTGTTGACGTATAGTCTCTTCTGATTCCCAAGTAGCTTCTTCCCTTCCATGATTAAGCCAAAGTACTTTCACTAACTGGATGATTTCCTTCGAGAACCTTAACATCTCGAGCCAATATTTGCACAGCTCCTCCTCAAAGGTCAAATCGATCCAACTTCAATTTCTGGAACTGGCAGGACATGAGCAGGGTCAGAATGATAACGCCTTAACATAGAGACGTGAAAAACATCGTGAATCCTGTCTAACTCTGGAGGCAATTCCAACTGATAAGCCACTGGGCCTACTCGCTTCAAAACCCGATAAGGCCCAATGAACCGCGGACTCAACTTGCCCTTCTTACCAAACCTTAATATTTTCTTCCAAGGAGAAACCTTTAAGAAGACCATATCACCTACTGAGTACTCAATCTCCTTACGCTTCAAATCTGTATACGACTTTTACCTATCAGATGCTTCTTTTAACCGGTCCCTAATTATTCTGACCTTATCCTTAGTATCAGCTACTAACTCTAGTCCAAGAACTTGTCGCTCTCCTAGTTCGGTCCAACAACTAGGTGTACGACACCTTCGTCCATACAGTGCTTCATACGGTGCCATTCAAATACTCGCCTGGTAACTGTTATTGTACGTAAATTCTACCAACGGCAAGTAATCCTCCCAACTACCTCGAAAGTCAATCACGCATCCCTTCAACATGTCCTACAGAATCTGAATAACCCATTCTGATTGACCATCAGTCTGGGGATGGAAAGCCGTACTAAAATTCAATCGCGTCCCCAACGCCTCATGCAACCTTTTCCAAAACCGAGATGTAAATCTGGGATCTTGATCAGAAATAATTGAAACTGAGACTCCATGAAGTCTCACAATCTCCGCCACATACAACTTGGCTAACTTTTGAAGTGAAAAGTCAGTACGAACAGGTATGAAATGGGCCGATTTGGTCAACCTATCCACAATCACCCACACCGAGTCTTTCTTTGATGGTGTCAAAGGAAGCCCACTCACAAAGTCCATGGTTACCCTCTCCCACTTCCAAAGTGGTATCTTCACTGGCTGCAACATTCCAGAAGGTAATTGATGCTCAGCTTTCACTTGCTGGCATGTCAGACATTTCCCTACAAACTCCGTTACTTCTCGTTTAAGTCCAGGCCACCAGTACAATTCTCGCAAGTCGTGATACAACTTGTTCCCTCCAGGATGCATGGCACAAAGTCCTCCATGAGCTTCCTTCAATATTGTCTGACTCAAATCAGAGTCCTTCGGAACACAAATTCTTCCTCGGAAACACAGAACTCCTTCGCCATTTAACCCAAACTCAGAAGTTTCCCCTTCCTTAACTTGTTGAAAACGAGCGACCAAAGACTCATCGTTCAACTGCTTTTCCTTAATCTAATCTACGCAGGTTGGCCTCACTTGCAACTCAGCCAACAGACCTCCATCATCATACAGACTTAGACGAGCAAACATTGCTCTCAGATCAGATACAGTTCTATGACTTAGAGCATCGGCTACCACATTAGCCTTGCCTGGGTGATACTCGATCGAACAGTCATAATCCTTAAGCAACTCAATCCATCTCCTTTGCCTAAGGTTCAGCTCCTTCTGAGTCAACAAATACTTAAGACCCTTGTGGTCTGTGTATATAATACACCTCTCCCCGTACAAGTAATGTCTCCAAATCTTAAGTATAAATATCACTGCCGCCAACTCCAAATCATGAGTAAGATAGTTCCCTTCGTGAAGTTTAAGCTGTCGTGATACATATGCAACCACCTTACCCTCCTGTATTAACACGCAGCCCAAGCCTACATGTGATGCGTCATTGTACACAGTAAAATCCTTCCTGACTCTCCTTGAATTAACACAGTGCTTCAATGTAATTTTCTTCAACTTCTCAAAAGCTTCCTGCTGCTTCTCAGTCTATACAAACGGTACTCCTTTCCTTATGAGTTTTGTCAAAGGTGCTGCCATCACAGAAAAACCTTCCACAAACCTTTTGTAGTATCCTGCCAGTCCTAGGAAACTCCGTATTTCCGACACTGACCTAGGCGGCTTCCACTCCAAAATCGCTTCAAATTTTCGAGGGTCCACCTTAATCCCCTCAGCAGAGACCGCATGTCCTAAGAAGGTTACCTCCTCAACCAAAGTTCGACTTCTGAACTTCACAAAGAGTTCCTTCTCCTTAACACTTGCAAAGACTATACGGAGATGCTCATCATGTTTCGCTTCAGTTTCAGAATATACCAGGATATCGTTAATAAAGATGACTACGAACTGATCTAAAAATGGTTGGAACACACGATTTATCAAATCCATAAACGCTGCAGGAGCGTTCGTCAGTCCAAATGGCATAACCAGAAACTCGTAATGACCATACCGAGTCCTGAATGCTGTCTTCTGGATATCTGCCTCCTTGACTCTTAATTGATGGTATCCAGATCGAAGGTCAATCTTGGAAAATACCGAAGCTCCTCTAAGTTGGTCAAATAAATCATCAATCCTTGGCAGAGGGTATTTGTTCTTTATCGTCAGTTTGTTCAACTGGCGATAATCGATGCACATGCGCATTGTCCCGTCCTTTTTCTTCACAAATAGCACCGGTGTTCCCCACGGAGACACGTTTGGCCTAATGAAGCCCCTATCCAACAACTCTTGAATTTGAGCCTTTAACTCCACTAACTCCTTCGGTGTCATCCTATACGGTGCGATGGACACGGGCGCTGTTCCAGGCAACAAATCTATTCCAAACTCAACTTCTCGGTTCGGAGGCAATCTTGGAAGCTCCTTCAAAAAAACATCTTGGAACTCCTTTACGGTCCTAACCTTATCCACTGTCAGTCCCTCCTCTTCTGACTGACTTACAAATGCCAAATAGGCCTCACGACCTTTCCGAATCCACTTTTCGACTCTTAAAGCCGACACCACATTGGACAAATAATCCCTTCACTCACCTATCACTATAACCTCCTCATCCTTTGTGGTCCTTAACACCATTCGTTTAGCAGCACAATCTAGGGTCACCTTATGCTTAACAAGCCAGTCCATTCCCAAAATAAGATCAAACTCTCCGAACGGTAACTCCATCAGATCTCCAGGGAAAATCCTACCTTGAGTTTCTAAGGGTACATCCCTATACAGTTTGTCTACTCTAACCAAGTGACCCAAAGGACTTAGTACAGATACCTCACTCACAATCTCCTCAGAGCAGTCCAAGTCGTCCATAATCCGTTCTGTGGCCTCCAACCAATATTCTGCCACATTCGGGGCTATACCAGATACGCCCCTAAAGATCTCCATTCCGTTAGCCCGAAGTCGTTCAAAAATAGTCCTCGAATTTCGTTGCCCGAACTTGTCCCGGCAACCCTTTCCAGAACGCGAAGCATTGCCTGGGACAGGGCATCATCCTCGACACCGCGGTCATGAGACTTTACCTCTGTTGCCGGTGGTACCGGTGCATCCACCGCCGGCATATGTCTCGAAGATGAAGATCTCCCTCGAGCACTTCCTCGGCTCTATCCACGGCCTCTTGTACTCATATCGTATTATCTTGATTATGAATTTTTATGCATCAATTAATATTCTAGTGTTTATTACAGATGTTTTATGAATCAGATAGTAGTTTAGAGTTTGTTTTCGCAGAATCGAAGTCTAGCTACAGTTTCAGTCTCTTATTAGATTTTTCTATGGTTTCAGTATCATCCTATCTAGAGTATCCTAATAGGGATTCAGTACAGATAGATAATTCAGGAAAATATTCAGAAAAGTTCAGAGTAATACTTACAGACTTGAGCCGAAGATTCGGAATGCCACCTTCTAAATATCTAAAATTTGAAAATCGAGTTTTTCGCATTCTTTATAAAATTTTCGTTCTAAAAAATATTTGTTTTTGTAAACCCATTCCACAGCCGAGTTGTTGCAACCTAGGCTCTGATACCACTAAATGTAGCACCCCAAACCCGGCTCAGACGTTATAACCGGATCCGACATGCCACATTGAAGCGTTTAAAACATTTTATATTGTTGATCCAGGAAAACTTACTTAGTGTTTTAAAAGATAATTTCATTATAGGTTAAAGTGAATGGAAGTCGCATCGTAGGAAACCTAAAAGAGGTGGTGAGTCCATCGGATCGCTAAGTACCAAGCTCCCTTCGGATCCAATCGTGACATGCAAACCGCTATTGCCACACCTTAACGTCATGGATATTTCTAGAAACCGATTTGATTAAGTCATTTTAGGAAAAGTGATTAATTTTGGAAAATACTTTCATTATGAAGCTTTGCTTGTTGTCGTGTTATTTTGAAATCAATTGTTGTTTTGAAAACACACCCTAAAGCTATCCAATTTCAACAGTTAAAATAAGTAATACCTATCTTAGTAATACATATTAAAACCATCAAAATAATTAAGCGGCCTTATTACATTTAAAACCCAAAACTTCAAACGTAAAAAAGGATGTCCAGTTCACCGAAGAAAATCAAACTTTCGAACGGGTGGCCACTTCAATTCTCTCACGGCTCCAAGCCCACTATGGTTGGGGATTACCGTGGATGAAAATAAAAGGTGTGAGTTTGGGAAACTCGGTGTGTAAATTAACCCAACCATAGCCTACATCACTCAAACCACGAAACACAATAAGTTGGCCTTAGCCTGAATGAATCTGAATAAAGCCCATAGGCCCATAATGTAGCGTAATGATATTGCATGTTTATGCAGAAACCCAATCCAGATTCATCCATAACACCCTCGTACTAGCCTTACACCATGTGGGGAGACTACTCGACCCACCCAACCGCTACACACCACAGAAATCGTAGTGAGGCTGCAAGATTATGTGACGAAGTCACCAGATACAGATATTGTGGCAGAGCCACCAGAACAGATATATGTGGCAGAGCCACCAAATCAGATAATTGTGGCATAGCCACCAGGACAGATATATGTGGCAGAGCCACCAGATCAGATAATTGTGGCATAGCCACCAGGACGCTTCCTCCATAGTATAACCCATGTTCCCATGCAACAGATATATAATCATTGCATACATCATACAGAATCAGATCGTCATGCTTTTCAGTGAAAATTAATCCTAGGGGTATAACGGTAATTTTGCACCTACGGGTATAACAGTAATTTTCCATACATAGGGGTATTCAAGTAATTTAACTATTCTTAAGATTTTCATACATAACATAGCCATTTACGTACGATCAGAAACACTTACCGCGTTTTCTTAACAATTTGGGCCCATTGGCCCATTATCCCGTTTTTGGCCCATTAAGCCCAAAAATATCGAAATACACAGAATCGTGTACTCTGCAGTCTTATCACTTTAATTTACCATATACATCAAACTATTAATCTCATGAGCATTCACACACTCGCAAGATCTCAAAATACCGGCTTTTAGGCATTTTGCTTTTCTACTTGTGCGATCTAGTCTGTAAGAGGGTGTCGATTCTGAGACACTGCTTGCGACGATATCTGTGACGAGATCCACACACGAACCACCTACAATTGGATTACTAACACGTTAATCTAACTATTCAAATACAAACTACGATTAACCCCTTACAATATTCGCCAACCACACCTACAGATCATAGTAAGCTTATAAGAAATTAATAAGCAACTCATTAACAATTTTTTGTCAATGTTTACCACATATTCAAAATTTCACTGCAAGTCGCCTTCCGAGCAATAGTCACTAAATCATTTATAATCTGAGCTACGAAACTCCAAATCAAGCCATTAATTTTCCCTAAAAATAGACTCATATATCTTCTATCCATAAAATTTTCGAATTTTGGTTTAGCCAATCAATACCGATTTTTCTCAAAGTTTCCCATGTTTCACTTTGCTTGACTAATCGACCACTCTTCATTACTGAATCAAATTTCTCATTGTACAGAATTCAAAATATGTTCTCGTTTATTCCATTTGAAACTAGACTCATTAATATTTAATTACATAATTTATGTAGCTTCTAACTCTTCTCCCACAATTTATGGTGATTTTCTAAAGTCACGTTCTATCGTCATCCCAAGCAAATTTATTACCAAACCACTCTTTCACACCTAACTTGCATGCTTGTTATTTAAACATGTATATCACCAATCAATCATCACATATCTATGATTTTACTTAAGTATAATCTCCATTTCATCATTTTAAAGCACAACATGTTAGCCGATTTTTCCCTTAGCATCTAAGGCACATGCATGCTCATTTGTTTGGCTCAACTTCACCTATCTTCCATTTTTCATCAAAAGAACATGAAACAACAACCATTTCCTTCATTTTAATTCATGACTAAACGCTCACAACACAACTAAAAACCAAAATATGCTTCAAGAGTTAAGGTAGAATCAAGAAGAACTCATGAACATCAAGATAGAAGCAAACTACCATGGACTTACCTTCAATTTTCTTCCCCAAGTGACCGAACATTCAAGAGCTGTCTCCTCTCCTTTCTCTTCTCTAACTTTCGGCTATGATGAACAAAGATGGATAAAACTTTGTTCTTTTCACCCCTTTTTCTTTTAATAAAATTTCATATTTCATCCATTTAATTCTTTAATACAAAAGACATGAAATGCCCATCATGGAACATTTACCTAAACCATTATCAACTTGTACCATGAATTATGGATATCAAGTGCTCATATTGTCTACAACAACATGATGGCTGGCTACTTCATGTAAAATGGGAGGTTTGTCATGCAAATCCTCCTATTTTGCACTCCTATTTATTTGGCCACTTCAATTTAGCCTATAGCATTTTCAAACATTTTCACATAGGTCCTATTTCATAATTTCACCCCCTTTTTCTTATGGAACAAAAATTAACTAAAATTACCGGGTTCTATCTTAAGCTTAGGCCTTCTAGAGGCCCACTAACATAATTAAACCTATGCCAACATTCACAGAATTCCCGAAAGTTGGGGCGTTACAAATATACATTGGGGTGGTTTGGGACTAAACCAAGAACTTTGAAAATTTTTGGGAAACTTAACTAATTTTCTTGCTTCGGAGAGCCACACGCCCATGTGGATTGGGCCGTGTGGTCAATTTCAAGGCTGTTTTTCAAACCAATTGTCACCCTTAATTACCTACATACACTTATACATTTTCATAGCAATTGACATGGCATATTTGAGTAATTATATATTCACAATCAAGACACAAGCATGGCATTGTTACAACAACACATAACATATTACCAACCATGCATGGCAAACAAACATATGCACATCACTAATATCAGACATAACATGAATAGCTAGATTTATAAGTTAGAATCATTAGCTCACTAAAGACCAATATATTTGGCCAAATTTTAATAACACATGTTATAAAACTAGGTCCCTATACATGCCACTCACTTGATAATTCTAGCATATGTGTTTATATTGTCAAGGTGTTGGCTTGATAGTGTGATGCTGCCTTCGACGATCTCCAATCCCAAGTTAACTTGACAACACTAAAAGAAATGGAAAGGAGGGGGTAAGCTTTCCGCTTAGTAAGCTCACATGAAAATAATAAGCAATTTACTAACATGCTTTCCATAGTAAAACTATCCCAATTGTACATTTACACATGTTCTGGTTAAGCTATTTTCTTGAGTCATAGTCACTAAATCATTTATATCTGGAGCTACGGAACTCCAAATTAAGATCCGTAAATTTTACCAGAAACTAGACTCATATATATTTCCATCATAAAATTTTCATAATTTTTGGTCCAGCCAATAAGTATAGTTTTTTATTTAAAGTATTCCCTATTTTTCTATTTGACAGCTTCGACCACTCTTCACTAAAATTTAATTATATTTTTCTACCAAATTCAAATGAGGTTATTGTTTCTTTATTCTGAAAATAAATTCAATAAAGAATCCAAACATATAAATTATGTTCCTTAAATATTTTTTTACAATTTTAATGATTTTTAAAATTTAGAATAGAGGATCACTAAATCGATCGAACCAGTCTTACAAAAATATAAATATCTCAAAATAAAGAATTCCTTTATTTTCTCTATTTCTTTATATGAAAATAGATTTAATAAAATTTAATTCCATATCTCATTCCACTTCTAGTTCAACTTCTACTATTTTTGGTGATTTTTCAAAGTCACTCCCCTGCTGCTGTTTTAGACTGTTTATCCCAAATCTCATTCCTTCACTAAAATTTCTTATTATCAACTTTCAAGATTATACTTATCCATAATAACATACCTAAATCATAATTCAAAACTCATATATTCATATTTCGATATTATCCCACATTTTTTCTCACGTTAAATTTCATTTAGCAAACTTGTTTCTCCCGGTGAACACTTTAGAAAGTAACAATATCCGGTGGTTTTAGCACATAGCTCCACACTGTTGGGCTAACATGTAATTGTGGCATACGCACTTAGCGCCACTTTTCAAATTAACATGTTTAACCATGGTATATCCACTTAGCACCACGTTAATGAATCAATATATGTAACCGTGACATATCCACTTAGCACCACGTTACATGTTTAACCGTGGTATATCCACTTAGCACCACGTTACATGCTTAACCGTGGTATATCCAAAAATTCAAGTCCGTAAAAAAATTTATTTTATGGTCTATCATATGATAGGAATGTCGTAAAAAAAATCATTAGGAAATTTTACTGATTACATGTTTAATTGATAAAAGGACCAAATTGCATAAAATGCAAAAGTTAAATTCTAGTAGCTAAAAAGATCAAATAGCTATGAACTTCAAAATTGAAGGTCTTTATATGGCAAATAGACCATTAAAAGGGGTTATTCGATAAGTATGATGGTTCATCCATGGAAATTTAAGAAAAAAAATGACTAAATTGGAAATTAAATAAATAAAAGATGATAAATAAAATAAATATATAATATCATCATTTTATAACATCTTTCCCAATTAGAAGACATGGAAACCCTAGTTTTTGGGTGTTGAGTTCAAGCAAGTTATTTTGGTTCAATTAGGTATGGATTCTTGTCACGTTTTTAGTAATTTTTATATTTTTTAGATCGTAATAGCTTAATCTATCTATCTCGGGGATTAATTTGTAAAGTTATCAAAGTATTAAATTTATTCCATAGATGAGTATGTATGAATTATGAAGTTTTATGATAGAAAATGAAAGGTTGTTGATAGATAAACAACTTTTGTTAAGGAAATTTTGATGAAATCATGATTTAGGGACTAAATTGAAAAGCTGTAAAATTCATGGAAAAATTATAAATTTTATGAAATACATGGGCTGCTATTGTGATATGTAAAAATTGGCTAGGCTTGGAATAAGAATTAAATTGCTTGAATTTCATTTTCCGAGCCTAGGGACGAAATCGTCATTAATTAAAAGTATAGGGGCAAAATTGTAATTTTACCTAGGATGTGAATTGGATTAAATTGAATATTAATTGTATTAAATTGATGTTAGATTCATTCATATAGATCTGAATAGACCAAATACGGAGTTAGATCGTGGAAAAGAAAAAGTATCGGATTAGTAGATTTTGCGTACACGAACAATTGTCAAGGTAAGTTTGTGTAATGAAATTTTGTATATTTATGTGTTTGAATTAAATTTTGTATATGTGAATTGTGTAAATGCCATATATATGAAATTGATCACATATCCGACAATGCCCGTCAAATATTAAGTCCCCTTTGGATAAATGAGATTCGATAGATAAAGGGTTCCTGAATTGGTTGTGGTCCTGCATATGTTGCGAACACACCATAGCTCAAAAGAGTTTCCCTTTATTAACTCTCATGAGCATCCCTATATATGCCTTTCTCGAGCTTCCTGTTATATGGTTCTTGCAAGCTTCTCATTAATAGCTCTATATAGCATTCCGATTGGTTGTGATTCTGCATGTGTTGTAAACACACCACAGCTCTTATGAGTGTCCTGATATATGGCTCTTCGTGAGCTTCTTAATTAAAGGCTTTTTGTGAGCTTCTTGATTAATGGCTCTCCGGAGCTTCTCGATATAGCTTGTTTGAACTTCTTGATATATAGCTATCTGGAGCTTCTCGTTAATGACTTTTTGGGGCTACCCGTTATTGGCTTGCATGAGCTTTCCGACCATGGCTCTTATGAGCTTCTTGTTATACAGTCTGAATAAGTTTCCTATTACATGGCTCACATGAGCTTCCCATTATATGGCTCGGAAAAGGGCTTCCTGATTATGTGCTTTATGAGCACTCCAGAATATGAATTGATAGATTACAAATTCATACACTTCATGTGTATTACCGTGTATCTATCGATATTTCAAATGGTTCAACGAACAAGTTCTGATATAATTTTAGGTGAATTTTGAATGAGATATTACCTGTATACACCTGAAAACACATAGAAATTTGATATTTGATGAGCTCATCCCTGATTCTTGATATTCACATTAAATACATGACTAAGATGTTGATGAAGTTGTGTGTTTAGGCTATTAGCCAAATTGCTTAGATGCATTTTGTATGCTTACCTTAAATGTAAATGAATGGTAAATTTATTTCTTGTTATACGAACTTACTAAGCAATAAAGGCTTACTCTATTTTATTTCTCTATTTTACAGTAGCTGAAAAGCTCGTTAAGGTTAGAAACTGGTCGGAGACACATCACACTATCCATCGACTCATTTCAGTATAAATAAGAAATTATTTTTTGGTTATAATGGCATGTATAGGTTTAAATAGCCAATTTTGGCATATAAATGTTTTGGTTGTAATTAGCCGTTGGTATGGATTGTGATAAATGTGTTTTGATGTGTATATATATATATATATATGAGATAATGTCATGTTTGATATGGATGTTAAGTATGGTCAATTGATAATAAATTTCATAAGCATGTCTAAATGTATTTTTGGTCAAATAGGTAAGTTTGGATATATGGATTTATGAAGTAATATGTCATGCATAAGACTTGATTTTTGGCTTAGTTTAAATTCCTTGGATTGGCTTGTGTATGTGTTAAAGTAGTTATGTAGGTGTAAGACTAATTAGGTGAGAAAAGTGGCCTTGAAAATGGCCTATTTTCGTCTACACGGGTAGAGACACAGACGTGTGTCTCAGCCGTGTGTGACACACGACCTAGCACACGGGCGTGTGGTTTGCCCATGTGTTCTATGCATCTTTAAAATTTAAAACAAAATGCTCAGGATTTTTCACACGGCCAGGCACACGGGCGTGTGGCTTGGCCGTGTAACCCTTGCACCTACACACGACCTAGGACATGGGCGTGGGACTTGGCCGTGTGATCCAAGTCAGAGAGTTACATGGGATGGGACATGGTCATGTACCCTATTCCAAATGCCCACATGGCCTGAGACACAGGCATGTATCTTGGCCATGTGAGCCATATAGGCGTGTGTACCCTACACCTAAGAAAAATTTTGAAATTTTGCAAAAAATTCTCTGAGTACGTAGTTTAGTTCAGACTTGTTTCTAATGTAAGTTTGCGCATCGAGGGCTCATATAAGGGACTTTATGAATAATATCTGACATAAATGTTAAATAATATAAAATGTCTATAGTTGATTTGTTTATTCTGGTAATGTTCTGTAACCATGTTCTAGCAACAGATACAGGTTAAGGGTGTTACATTTATTGGTATCAGAGCTACAGTTTAGTCGATTCTCAGACTAATGTAGCAAGTACAAGTTTAGCTATACATGCCATTATATAACCTGTGATAGTGTGATATCTTCTAACCATTTTAAACATGTTTTTCATATAGTAATGTTGTCTAACCTAGATGAATCCGAACAAGCTGAGAGCAATATTCAAGCTTTGGTTCAAAGAGAAGCCTCAAATAGTAGAAGACCTGTATCTGTGGGCTGAAGAGGAGGAGCTAAAAAAGCCTTTTTCCAAATGATGAAAAAATGGTTTACAGAATTTGTAAGAACAAATCTGGCTGTACAACAACCTCCCTCTCCTGTCTCTCAATCAGTTCTTGATATGCCACAAGGTATAAAACTTGTTAGAACTGGTAAGCCTCCTGTAATAAAATCCGTAAATATGGAGCAGAAGAATTCAGAGCAACAGCCGAAGATGATCCTGCAATGGCTGAATTCTAGTTAGAAAATACTATTAGGGTTCTGGATGAATTATCTTGTACACCGGCTAAGTGTTTAAAATGTGAAGTGTCTCTGCTAAAAGACTTGGCTTACTAGTTGTGGAATACACTGGTTTCTGTTGTACCGAAAGAAAGTGTCACTTGGGAATTCTTCCAAACTGAATCCAAAAAGAAGTATATCAGTCAGAGATTCCTGGATAAAAAATGGAAGGATCTTTTGAGCTTAAACAGGAGAATATGATTGTATCTGAGTATTAACAGGAATTTGTTCGACTGAGTAAGTATGCTCGAGAGTGTATCCCGACTGAAATCGCAATGTGTAATCGGTTTGAAAAGGGTCTGAATGAAGACATCAAGTTATTGGTTGGGATTCTTGAATTAAAAGAATTTGTTGCACTAGTTGACTGAGCACATAAAGCTAAAGAGTTGAGTAAAGAAAAGAAACAGGCTGAGATAGAAGCTAGAACTTCGAGTAAAAGATTTATGAGAAAGTCATAACAATCAGTTTCAAAGAAATCAAAGAAAAATTTTGACTGTTTTACTATCTTTGTGGGGTACTCTGGAAGAGATAAAAGTATTCCATGTTCCAGTTCAAGATCTCAAGCTACATCTGTAGCAAGTGCGGGTAGTGTAAGAAATATCAAACCCAGATGCCAGCACTGTAATAAATTTCATTTTGGTGAGTGCCGAATGAAAAGTGGATCCTGTTTTAGATGTGGTTCTTTTGACCACTATCTCAGAGACTGCCCGGAAAAGCCTAAAAAAGATACTATTCAAACTTCAAGGCTGAGTAACCCCGCTACAAGAGGTAGACCACCCCGTAATCCTGGCAATGTTAGTGGTAGCCGGGGTACGACAAAAGATTCCATTGTCAGATTAGAAGCACGAGCACCAGCAAGAACATATGCTATTCTTGCATGTGAGGATGCCTCTGCACCTAACATTATCATTGGTACTTTTTCTCTTCTTGATACTGATATAATTGCTTTAATAGATCTTGGTTCGACACATTCATATATTTGCATGAATTTAGTGAATAATAAAAAATTACCTGTTGAGTCCACTGAATTCGTGGTTAAAGTATCGAACCCCCTAGACCAGTATGTAATGGTGGATAAAATTTGTAAGAATTGTTCGTTAATGATACAGGGTTTCTGTTTCCCAGCTAATTTGATGTTATTGCCATTTGATGAATTTGATGTGATTCTGGGTATGGACTGGTTAACTCAACAAGATGCCATGGTAAATTGTAAAAAGAAGCATATTGTGTTGAAATGTCAGAGTGGTGAAATGCTCTCTATTGAATCAGATAAATTGGATGGGTTGTTTAATGTGATATCAGCCATGTCAGCATAGAAATATGTTAGAAAAGGATATGATGCTTACCTTGCTTATTTATTGGACACTAAAGTATCTGAATCGAAGATTAAATCAATGCTAATGGTTTGTGACTATCGAAGATAAACAACTTTTGTTTAGGAAATTTTGATGAAATCATGATTTAGGGACTAAATTGAAAAATTATAAAATTCATGGAAATTTTTTGAATTTTATGAAATACATGGGCTACTATTGTGATATATAAAAATCGGCTAGGCTTGGAATAAGGATTAAATTGCATGAATTTCATTTTTCGAGCCTAAGGACGAAATCATCATTAATTAAAAGTATAGGGGCAAAATGGTAATTTTTCCTAGGATGTGAATTAGATTAAATTGAATATGAATTGTATTAAATTGATGTTAAATTCATTTATATAGATTTGAATAGACCAAATATGGAGTTAGATCATAGAAAAGAAAAAGTGTCAAATTAGTAGATTTTGCGTACATGAACAATTATCGTGGTAAGTTCGTGTAACTAAATTTTGTATATTTATATGTTTGAACTGGATGTTGTATATGTGAATTGTGTAAATGTCATATATATGAAATCAATCACATATCCGACAATACCTGACAAATATTAAATCCCATTTGGATAAATGAGATTCGATGGATAAAGGGTTCCCGAATTGGTTGTGGTCCTGCATATGTTGTAGACACAACACAGCTCGAAAGAGAGTCCCCTTATTAGCTCTCATGAGCATCCCGATATATGGCCCTCTCGAGCTTCCCGTTATATGGTTCTTGTGAGTTTCCTGTTAATAGCTCTTCAGAGGATCCCGATTGGTTGTGATTCTACATGTGTTGTAGACACACCACAGCTCTTATGAGCATCCTGATATATGGATCTTCGTGAGCTTCTTGATTAAAGGCTTTTTTTGAGTTTCCTGATTAATGGCTCTCCGGAGCTTCCCGATATGGCTTGTTTGAACTTCCTGATATATAGCTATCTAGAGCTTCTCGTTAATGACTCTTCGGGGCTACCCGTTATTGGCTCGTATGAGCTTCCTGACTATGGCTATTGTGAGCTTCCTGTTATACAGTCTGGATAAACTTCCTGTTACATGGTTCAGATGAGCTTCACATTATATGGCTCGAGAGAGGGCTTCCCGATTTTGTGCTTTAATGAGCACTCCTGAATATGAATTGACGGATTATAGATTCATATACTTCGTGTGTATTACCGTGTATTCATCGATATTTCAAATGGTTCAATGGACAAAGTTCTGATATAAGTTAAGGTGAATTTTGAATGAGATATTACCTATATACACCTGAAAACACATGGAAATTTGATATTTGATGAGCTTATCCCTGATTCTTGATATTCACATGAAATACATGACTAACATGTTGATAAAGTTGTGTGTTTAGGTCATTAGCCAAATTGCTTGGATGCATTTTGTATGCTTAAATTAAATATAAATGAATGGTAAGTTAATTTCCTGTTATACGAACTTACTAAGTAATAAATGCTTACTCTATTTTATTTCCTCTATTTTATAGTAGCTCGGAAGCTCGTTAAGGTTGGAAGCTGGTCGGAGACACATCACACTATCCATCGGCTCATTTCGGTATAAGGCTCCATAGTTTCATTGAAAATGACTTCCGGGATGATTTCTGGAAATGATTTACTTTTCTGGAAAAACTAATATTTTCTAGTGTTTGAATGAATCTGTGTAAAATATTTTTTGTTGTTTGGTAGATTTGTTAAAAATATTTCATTAAAGTTGTTTTCAATTAAACAAATATATATTTGAGCTTTTTTACTTTTTCATTGTTTAATTGAATTTATTTTTATCTATAATGTTATATTTTACATTGTTTTTGCATATATAAAAGTATTATGTTAAATTGATTTATTACAACGCACTTTTAAATTACATGACTACTAAGTGAGAATTTTTATTTAAAAATGTGACATCAACAAAATTGAAAAAATTAATGATGTTAATAATTGGACTTGATTTTCAAATTTGAAAAGTAAAGGGACTAAATTCTTAAAAATAAAATTACAAAGACTAAATTACAAATCATGAAGTGTACATAGGCTTATGACATATTTTAACCTTTATACTACAAAACAATTATTATGAATATATTTATAATTGTAATAAATATTTATTATTAAAATATTAATATTGAATATTTTCAATAAAATGTGAATAATATTATTAAAATTATTATTTTTAAAATTTATTATTAAAATAAAATTGAAATATTAAATAATTTATTAAAATAATAAATTATATTTATTATATTAATAAATTATTATAAGACTAAATATAAGTAATTAAATATGTATGTTTAATAATATTAAAAATATAATATTTTAAATATTTTAGAAATAAAAAATATTATCAATATAATAATTTTAAGCTTGATATAATTTAATTTTATATAAAAATAGAATTATCTATAGATGAGTTCTTTTCGGAAAATGACTTACACTTTTCAAAAGAGTAAGTCATTTTAAAGGAAAAAAAGTCTTACTTTTTTTTTGAAACAAATAATCGGATTGGGCTTTAATAATATAAAAGGAAAACATAGTCCACATGAATTCAAAAAATAAAAGGAAAAGGGGCTTATTTTACCTTGACTGTAAGTCATTTTCTATTGACCAAACTATTTTTTCTGAAACAAACATAGGAAAATGTAGAAAACATTTTCTATAAAATCTTTTACATGTAAACAAATGAACCCTAAATAGTAAATTAATTTTTGGTTATAATGGCATGGATAGGTTTAAATAGCCAATGTTTGCATATAAATGTTTTGGTTGTAATTAGCCATTGGTATGGCTTGTGATAAATGTAACAGCCGTTTTAGCTAAATCGGAACAGTGGTTTTGGAATCATAAATTTGAGGTCAGAAAATTATTTTAATATTATTTTTGGTGTTATCAGCATGTGAATATATATGTATGAAAATTTCATGAGCTAATTTTATCGTTTAATAGCTCAATTTAGAAAAAAGGACTAAATCGCGTAAAATGCAAAGGTTGCATTCTACATGTTTAAAGTGTCTAAATGCTATATGATATTAAATTGAAGGTCCTTATGTGTTATTTGTACCCTTATATGTGTTGGTGGACACTTATTTAAGTAATATTAAAGGTTATTACGAAGGTTAATTTAGTAATTTATTAATAACTTAAGTAAAATAAAATAAAACATAATGTATTATCACCATCTTTTCTTGGTTCCACCGAAAATACAAAGAAAAGAAAGCCATGGATGTGTTCTAGGGTCGGCTATGATGAAGCTCAATTTAAGATCTTGAAAGAAAGAAATCGAATTTAGATCGAGGGAAATCGAAAGTTATCGAGTGATCGATCCGATTCGTCTATTTCGACTACGAGGTAAGTTTATATGAAAATAAATGTCTTTGAATTGAATTATATATGTTTTATTATCATTGAATTGCTATGAATGTCGAATAAGCAAGTACGAGCATGAATTGATGAAGTTACGACATCCTAAAGTCTCGTACGAACCTTAGGAATAGTATAGGATACGAATGTCATGACATTAGGTTATCAAGACGTGATTACATGTAAGACCATGTCTGGGACATTGGCATTGTATTGAGATTACGAGTAAGACCATGTCTGGGACATTGGCATCGTTAATCATGTTCGTGTAAGACACTGTCTAGGAAGTGGCATCGATATGTGATAACATGTAAGACCATATTTGGGATATAGCATTGTACGAGCTTATGTGATTTTCTAGTATGCTTAATAATTTTGAACGGTTCAACGACCATAGTTAAGTCGAGAAAGAACATGTGAATGAGCTAAGTGACTCAGATACGTACGAAATTCATATGAATATTACAAAAAGGAAATATTTGATCAACTTGATTAAGACATTGAATATATATTCAATGGAAAGGTTTGTGAATTTGAATGATAGTAGCTATGTTAAACTTATTTGAATTGAAATGCAAATATTTATGTTATAGTTTTGCTTGTATATGGCTTACTAAGTTTTTAAAGCTTACTTTGTGTGTTCTTTCCTGGTTTTATAGATTATCGAAGCTAGCTCAGACTCGGGGATCGTCGGGAATACGTTATCACACTATCGATTATCTTATTGGTACTTTTGGAGTTTTGTATATATGGTTTATGGCATGTATAGACTAGTGTCATTGTGGTATGTTTTGAGACTTGATTTTAGCCATGAGATTTGGCTTGTAAATGGTGATGTGTATGACCATTTAAATTAGCTTGATTTATATGTTGACAATTGATATGTATGT
Organism: Gossypium arboreum; assembly: GCF_025698485.1. Classification (NCBI taxonomy): domain Eukaryota; kingdom Viridiplantae; phylum Streptophyta; class Magnoliopsida; order Malvales; family Malvaceae; genus Gossypium; species Gossypium arboreum. The sequence goes on from NC_069071.1 coordinate 62,415,381, forward strand.
GATGTATATAATGCCTTATATGTTGGCTTAATTTGGTATGTTTCCCATAGTTGTTGATATAGCTAAATGGTTGATCTTTTGATTGGTTATTAATTATTGTACTAAAGTTTGGAATTTGGCATATTGTGGCTTGACTTTGAGGTAATAAAATGGTATATTTTGAGGCATTAATTATGTGGTAAGTTGTTGGGTAAATGCATTTAAAATTTATGCCAGTTTGAAGATTTGTGGCATAGTGAAATGGTATGTTTTGGTTGTGGAATTGAGTAATTGAAATGGTTGATGATAAAGGGCATGATTTGTGAGTGAATTAGCATGGTTTGGCTGCCTATATATGTGTTGTAATGAAGCCATTTTGATGATTAGGTGTGTATGAGAAAAGGGTGGCAAATTAGCTTTGCAGATAGCCTATTTTTGTCCACACGGGCAGAGACATGGGCGTGTGTCTCAGTCGTGTGAGACACACGGTCATGTTACACAGCCGTGTGTCCCCTGAGGTACCCTTTAAATTAAAGTCAGTATATCCTATAGGTTTGACATGATCTAGACACACGGGCATTTCTACTGGCCATGTTGACACACGGGCTGGCACATGGGCATGTGGTCAGCCATGTGACCCAAGTCAGTAACCCCCTTAGATTTTACACGGCCTGGAACACGAGCGTGTCCTCAGTCGTGTGGTACAAGTCAGTATGTATGCCCTGTTTTCACATGGCCTGTGACACGGGCGTGTCTGGTGGTCGTGTAAGGCACACGACCTATTTACACGGGCGTGTGACCCTAAAATTAAAGAAAATTTTCTAAGTTTCCTAAAGTTTGTTTATGTTATTGGTTCAGTCCCGAACCATTTCTAAGCATGTTTTAAGGTCTCGTAGGACCTTATAAGAGACATTGTGATTGATATGAATGGATTATGAGTATGAATGTATAAATGTGTGTGAATGAAGTGTGTTATCCGGTAATGCCTCGTAATCCTTATTCCAACGACAGATACGGGTTAGGGGTGTTACAATAAATGTGTTTTGATGTATATATATATATATATATATATATGAGATAAGGTCATGTTTTATATGAGTGTTAAGTATGGACAATTGATAGAAAATTTCATAAGTATGTCTAAATGTATTTTTGGTCAAATTGGTAAGTTTGGATATATGGGTTTATGGAGTAATATGTCATGCATAAGACTTTATTTTTGGCTTAGTTTAAATATCTTGGATTGGCTTGAGTATGTGTTAAAGTGTTTATGTAGGTGGAAGACTAATTGGGTGAGAAAAGTGGCCTTGAAAATAGTCTATTTTCATCTACACGGACGTGTGTCTCAACCATGTGTGACACACGGCCTAATACATGGGCGTGTTGTTTGGCTATGTGTCCCCTACATCTTTAAAATTTAAAATAGAATGCTCAAGATTTTTCACATGGCCTGGCACACGGGCGTGTGGCTTGACCGTGTAACCCCTGTACCTACACACGACCTAGCACACGGATGTGGAACTTGGCTGTGTGATCCAAGTCAGAGAGTTACATGGGTACAGCTACGGGCTGGGACACGGTAGTGTGCCCCATTTTGAATGCCCAAACGGCTTGACCACACGGGCGTTTGTACCTTACATCTAGGAAAAATTTTAAAATTTCACGAAAAATTCTCTAAGTACTTGGTTTAGTTCCAACTTGTTTCTAATGTATGTTTTGGGCATCGATGGCTCATATAAGGGACTTTATGAATAATATCTAACATGAATGTTAAATAATATAAAATATCTGTATTTGATCTGTTTATTCTGGTAATGCTCTGTAACCCTATTTTGACGGTGGATACAGGTTAGGGGTGTTATAGTCTGCCTTCAATGTCGTGACACAACCCTGAAGATATACCTTAGCTCATAAACTATCATTAGTGTCGTGACACAGGTGATAGGGTATCGTGACACCAACGTGACATGAAGAATTAATGAGCTAATACGTTAGTGAAATAAACAGTAATGTATTTTTTTTAAATCACAATATCAAACCAGAACAATATAGATATACATATATATAATTTGAAAAATAGAAATAAAGATTGGATCGAAATATTATACTCGTAGGTAGGCAGGAAAAATAGATTGGTAGTTGTGGCCTATTTTGTAACACCCTTTAACCTGTATCTGTCGCCGAGATAGGGTTACAGAGCATTACCAGAACTTTCAGAACATTTTTTAGATAATTCACGTAAATTACTATTTATTAATCGAAATTATTTGTATCGTCCCTTAAATGAACCCTCGAGGCCCAAAATAAGCATTGGGATTGAGTCGAGACTTAATTGGAAACTCTAAAAATTTTTCGCGACATTTCAAAAAAATTTCTAAGTTTCGAGGCTCACACGCCTATGTGGTCCAAGGGACATGCCCGTGTTGCAGGCCGTGTTCGACCCCGTGTAACTCTCTGTCTTGTGCACACGACCATGCCACACACCCATGTAAGTAGGCCATGTGATCAATTTTATTTTTCAAATTTAGATGCAGGTTTCACATGGCCAAGACACACACCCGTGTTCTAGGCCGTGTAGCACACACGGCTAAGACACACTCCTGTGTCTCTACTCGTGTGCTCAATTCTGAGCATTTTATTTCTCAAATTTAAGGTGCAGGGGACATATGGCCTAACCACACGCCTATATACCGAGTCGTGTGTCACACACGGTCTCGACACATGCTCGTGTGTCTGCCCGTGTAGACAAAATAAAGCCATTTCTAGCTTCATTTCTCACCCAAAATCACACCATTGTCTTGCACTTAAACTCACATCCAAATACCAACCATTTCAAGAATTTAAATTAAGCAAACTTTATCATTCAACATGGCATATCACTATATGCATACATGATTATAATCTTACCTTGGTATATTCCATAGGTTAGACATGATTTGATCAACCACTTAACATACATGTAGCTACCATAATATGACATTACAAGTATATAAAAAACAACCATTACTAGCCATTCCAATGGCTAGATTACAAACCACATATTTAAGCCATCTATGGCCAAGTTAGCCTATACATGCCATTACACCAAAATGATTTTACTATGTATACCCAAAATGGGCTTGTGGATAGTGTGATGATGCTCCAATGACCTCCAACCTTCGTGAGCTTCCAAGCACCATAAAATAGGGGAAAATAAAATGAAGTAAGCATTACATGCTTAGTAAGTTCGTATAACGGAAACTAAACTTACCAATCCCGTTTATTAAATCTAAGCATACAATATCATGTTTTCCATCAACTTGGAAAAATTGCCTAGACACATGCATTCACTCAAAAATGTTAGTTACAAAATTCTCATATACATCAAGTAAACATAGATGAGCTCATCATGCAATATTCTTTCAAGATATTATCATTTCATCTCATAATTCTCTCATCATACCAAGAGTTTTGTTCGTTGCATCATTGAAATTACGATGGATACTCAAGTAGTACACTCAAGGTGTACAATTCAATAACCCATAAATTCTTATTCAAGAGTACCCTTTTAGGGAATTTAATCAAAGAACACACTCTCAAGCAACATGTCATATTACAGGATTACCAGTCCAGGCTAAATACTTTATGTAATGTATGCTTAGGAGAGCTCAATTACGATTACCAGTCCAGGCTAAATCCTAATTGTAACATATGCTCCAGAGAGATAACATTAGGATTACCCGTCCAACCTAAATCCTTTCTATAATGAGATCATCAGGATTACTCGTCTGAGCTAAATCCCGTCAGCAACAAATGCAGGACCTTATTCATTTCGGGAAAGCACATATATTCATCGGAATTCAATATTCGAACGGAACTTAACCCATTTTTCACCGTTTCAAACATGTATTCAATTTTTCATTACAGAAATCAAGCAATTCACATCAATATAAGTCACATTCTATACAAACACAACATTCAATTTAACATATTTACATGCTCAATTAAGTTACACGAACTTACCTCGATACTTGTTCGCGTAAATAATCTACTAATCCGAAACCTTTCTTTTCCCTCGATTTAGCCTCAAATTTATGTTGTCCAGACCTATAAATAACTTTAATCATCAATTTCACACATTTCATATTCATTTGGACTCAATTTATATCCTAGAAAAATTACCATTTTGCCCCTAAGTTTTCCATAAATTCCAATTTCGTCCCTAGGCTCGGAAAATGAAATTCATGCAATTTACTCCCTATTCTAAGCCTAACCAAAATTTCAACATAAAATTTACAGCACATATTTTCTATAAATTTTAGAATTTTTCATCAATTTTTACAACTTTACATTTTAGTCCCTAAATCATGTTTTCATCAAAAATCACTTTGTAAAAGTTATTTATCTATCGACAACCTTTCATTTTCTACCATAAATTTTGAATTTTCAACATATACATTGTAACAGCCTAGTTTAGGCCCTAGTTAGAACAGTAGTTTTGGGACCATGAATCCGAGTCAAAAAAAATATTTTAATATTATATTCCACGCTTAAAGTATGTGAATTGATATGTGTGAAAGTTTCGTATGAAAATTTTATCGTTTCTGTGCTCAATTTGATAAAAGGACTTAATTGCGTAAATTGTAAAAATGGCATTCTAATAGTTAAAGTGCTTAATTGCTTTGATTAATTAAAGATGGGATCCTTTTGTTGTAATTTGGCCATTATATCATGGAGTGGACGGTTTTGGGCTTATAATTGATGATTTTATAATGTTTTATTAATGGAGAAATTGGTAAATAACATATTATTATGAATTAAATAAAGAAAACAAATTGGAAGCATGAAAAAACATTTTGGTTCAGCCGAATATTGAAGAAGAAAGAAAAACCATTTTACGTTTTAAGCATTTGGCACTTTGGAGATCAATTAGGTATATGCTTTTTTTTCGTTTTTTGATAATTTCTACGTTTTTGTAATCATTGTTTAATAATCTATCAAGCCCATGCCCTAATTTCTGATTTTGAATTATGCCATTGATGCTTTTATGAGCTTTGTGAAGTTAGTTGATAGAAAATGAAAGATATGTGTTGGATTAGTATATTTTGTCTTTGAATTTTTGATGAATTTGAGTAATTTGGGCTAAATTGTGAATTTTGTAAATTGACGGGCTAAAATGTGAAATAAATGAAAGAAATGGGCTGCTAGGGACCTTATTGAAATTCAGCCAAACATGGGTGTGGTAAATTTTGAATATTTTGTGTTTTGTGAAATAGGGACTAAATTGCGAAAAATGTGAAATGTCAGGGGAAAAAGTGTAATTAGCCAATTTATGTGTTTTTAGATGAATTTGATTTAATATATGATTAAATAAGTTGAATTTGTATTGAATTAGATCAAGAAATGAAAAAATTGACTTTGGATCGGGGAAAGTCGAAAATTATCGAATAGTCATTTCGGTCCGTTTGTGTTAGTACGAGGTAAGTTCATAAGCAAATAAATGTTGTTAAATTGAAATGTATGTGCATTATAATGCCGAATGGAATTAAGCATGGGAGCAATATTTACGAGCTTGAATCGATCGAGTTACGACGTCCAAAACCCCTGTACGAATCTTAGGAATAGTTAGGATACATATGTCATGACATAGGATTTCGATATGTGTTATCGTGTAAGATCACATCTGGGACGTTGGCATTGATTTGTGATTTACGTGTAAGACCATGTCTGGGACATTGGTATCGTATATGATTTCGTGTAAGACCCTGTTTGGGATAGTGGCATCGATATTTGATTACACGTACGACCACGTCTGGGACGTTGGCATTGTACGAGCTTATGAGCTATTCGGGTATCCTTATTGATTTCAAATGGTTCAATAGGCATTCCGAGAAATAAATGAGTATATGAATGTGCATCCGAATCAGGTATGTTACGATGTATATGAAATTAAGCAATCAAAGTAAGATTATGATCAGTTGATATATGATCTATGTGAAAATGAGATATGGATACTAGCAAGTGAACTATGATTAAATGAATTATATGAAAAATGTGGTATTTTAATTGTGTTTTGCCATATATGATTCAGGTACATGTGATTTGTATATGAAATTCTGATATGAAATGTGAGTATGATTCAAAAAACGATATGTGAAATATATAATAATTAACGACATGTTATATATGCTCGTTATATGAAATTGTTGTTCTATGTTTAAAACATGAAAATTATGGAAAAATGGAACTTAGTTTGTAACACCCCAAACCCGGCCTAGATGTTATGGCCGAATCTGGCGATGTCACATTGAAGTGTTTTTCGCAAAGTACGATATTGTAAAAACCCATTCTCAACTTATCCTCTTTGTGTGTTCTTATAGAGGTTTGTTTAATTTAAAACTCAAGTCGTTTAGCAAAATACTAATCATATTAAAATTGTTATTACTTTTTAAAACATTGTTTGTTGCGGAAGCTTTTAAAATATGTCGCGTAAACATGGTGTTTTAGGAAAAGAATTTATCTTTTTGAAAACACGCGTCTTATCCTATTGCTAGCAGTTATAAACCCAAGAAAATAAAATCCCAAATTTAAGTTAAAATCCATAGAGGCCTTATTACATAAACAAATACCCAAATTAAGTTACTTATAAATTAAAAATCAAATAAGAAAGCAAGTGCAGTTGTGTGGCCACCATTGAGTCTCTTGCAGCACCGATTCGCCTAAGGCTGGGGATTACCTATACAATTTAACAGATGGGTGAGTTTACGAAAACTCAGTGTGTAATTCCATATAAGCAAACAGTCAAAAAACAAGCACAGTCTGGGCCTAATCCCTTTTTAGTAACAGTGACAATATCAGTTTAGGCTTCAGCCCATCTCAATACAGAAACAATCATGTGTTTGGGCCTTGGCCCTTTCAAGTAACAATAAACAGTATAGTAACAGTAAATGGTGCAATAAACAGTGTAGTAACAGAAAACAATATGCAAGTCCTACCCATCCAGCCTCTACACTCCATCTCGATCCAACCCTACACTCCATGTGGGGATAAAATCAACGCACCCATCCATACACTCCATGTAACATTGGTTGCGGCACTAAACAGTATTTGCAGTAGAGCTGCCAGTATAATAGGCTTAGAGCCATCAGTGATTTGCAGCTGTAACACCCTTTACCCGTACCCGAGATTGGGATAAGGTATGAGGCATTATAGAACATAAACAGGGTATTTCCGAAATATACGGGTCACAAAATTTCATTCCAAATTAAAATCGACCAAACAAAATCATTTTGTCCTTATCATGGACCTACGAGGTCCAAAACATACATTATAAGTAACTCTGAACTAAACCGAGAACTTAAGAAACTTCTAAGAAAGTTTCTAGGTTTAAGCCTCACGTGCCCGTGTGGAGGCAATGCACACGTTCGTATGCATTGGGACACGCCCGTGTCTCTTACCCGTGTGGAATTTTTAGAATTTATTTTTCATTTTGAACCTACAGGGGTTTTCACACGGCCGAGGACACGTCCGTGTCCCTCACATAGCCTAGACACGCCTGTGTCATCATCTGTGTCCAAAAACCTAGACATTCTATTTATGACATCATCATTCATTTAGGGGCACACGGCCAAGGCACACGCCCGTGTGCTAGGTTGTGTCCTCCACACGGCTGAGACACACAGCCGTGTCTCTGCCTGTGTGTTTACTACCATGCATACTGACTTAGAAATTTTCGGTGCAGGGGACACACGGCCATTCAACACGCCCATGGGGCAGACCGTGTGTCACACACGGCCTAAACACATGCCCGTGTGTCTACTCGTGTGGACGTTTTTTGAGGCTATTTTCCAAGCCAATGGTCACCCTCAATCACTTATACATTCAAACAAACTTTATAACATGCAACATGACATATTTGTGCACTAAAAAATTCCACACCATGGCACTCTCACATCTTCATAATGTCATTTTATTGTACACTCATTTGCTACACCATTTAGAGGCATTCCACACCAATTTCATGCATTATTAAACTTGTTACCATAACTTCAATTTGTGTATTCATGCACAAAGTCATTTTAAGATATTAGGTCATCCCTTATCCTTTAGCACCAGATTTATACTTTACCATGCATTCATCGATCAACCACACATCACATCATTTTCATGCATTCACCAAGCAATAACATGTCCTACCATCAAAACACTAGCACATGCATGCATGGGTAATTAGATTACAATCCAATGATCAAGTATGAGCCATATCACATGGCCATTACAAAATGAATCATCATTATCATAGGCCTTCACAATTTGGCCAAATAGCACGACACATATCACAAAATGACCAAGTTTCCTATACATGCCATACTCAAAATAATAATTTCACTATACTCAATAGTCTTTTGATAGTGTGATCGAGTACTCCGACAGTTTTTGATCCCTGAACTAGCTTGGCGGAACTACAAAGGATGGAAAAAGAGAGGGGAGTAAGCATTAAAGCTTAGTAAGTCAACATGCAACTAATATGCAATAGTGGTAAACAATTAACATGCAAAAACATGATAATATATACATAAAGATTATTCTTTCATTCAAACCTCTTTGCTTACTCATCATATGCATATATATATACTTGCTCATCGTAAACTGATCTTTATGAAGGCATTACTCATAAGTTTAGCATACATACTTGTACTCAACGTAAGTATCCATAACCATACCTCTTTCATCTGTCCTTCTCGGGACTCTCATTACATTCTTTACAATACCCGTTGAACATTGGGAATACTATTAGATACACGGAAAGCTTGCACATAAGTGCCTCATATATAAACGTAGCTGAAGCTACCACCTAACATGTAACACATCCATAATGAACTCAGACCTCTCAATGAGCTCAGATGTTACATGAATCGCATCCACCATGAACTCGGACCTCTCAACAAGCTCGGATGCTTGCATCCATAATGAACTCGGACCTCTCAACGAGCTTGGATGCCACATATCTCACGAACCCGGACCACTCAACGAGTTTGGACTCCTTAGCTCCAAGTGACATGTCACTTGTATCCTAAACTATTCCTAAGGTTCAAACGGGATTTTTCCTCACTTGCATATAGTATCTCCATCGTATTTGCTCGTAACGTCGTAAATCATGACCATAATAACATTCATGTTTTCATAACAATCAATAAGCATATAACTGATAATTACAATAAAACATTTATCACATTATATTAAATCATTTAAACATACTACCATACCACATTTTTTGCATATGTACTTACCTCGGTACAAAACGGTGGTAATCGAGCCTAGCCATCGTATACTTTATTCTTTCCTCGATCAAGTCCCGATTCACGTTTTTCTTGATCTATAATGCCAAATTTAACTTATTTATTATTCACATTATTCAAACAGATCCATAAACCATACTTTTATAAATTTACATTTTGACCCTAAAACTTTCACATATTTATGATTTAGCCCTTAGACTCGTAAAATGAAATGCATGCATTTTCTTAATTACCCAAGCTTGGCCAAACCTTTTCTATGCTCATATCAGCCCATATTTTCTTTTATTTCACATTATTATTACTCACTTTTTCACTTTTACAAACAAGTCCTTCATTTAGGTGTTTTCGCTAAAAAACACCAAATAAAATATGTTCATCTTGAATCAAACATTCATATTCCTCCATTAATTATCAAAATACAAGTATGTCATGCATGTTTCAATTTTCATACATGAACCCTAGCTCAAAATATAGCTAGGAATGGGTAGACCATGTCACCAGGACTTAAAAAATATAAAGAACATTAAAAACAGGGCCAAGGAACACTTACTATTGAGCTTGGAAATGTTGAACAAAACCCTATACATGGTGTTTTGTGATTTTCGAAAGCCAATGAGGAAGATGGACACATTTTTTGTTTGATTTTCCCTTTTTATTCTTTTATTTACCTAATGACCAAAATGCTCTTAGGGTTTCTCTTTCCAATTTTTCCTAAGCATGTCCATTTTTGTCCAAAATTATAGAAATTGGTCAAATTGATAATTAGGACCCCCTAATTCATAATCTAAAGCAATTTCATGCTAAAAGCTTCTAGAATGCAAGTTTTGCACTTTATTCAATTTGGTCCCTAAAATGCAATTGAACATTTTATGCTTAGAATTTCTTCATGAAACTTTCACAAAAGCATGCATCCATAACATAAACCTCATAAGAATCATATAATAATTATTTCTATCTCGAATTTGTGGTCTCAAAATGACTGTTTCGACAAGGCCCTAATTCGGGATGTTACAACAGCAGAGTTACCAGAACAGTACACTTCCTCCAATCATATAAAAACCCATCCCCATGCAATGCATCATGCAACATGTCATAATATTATACATGTATTCAATACAGTTACAATAGCATGCTAAAATATAAACATACATCACATAAGGGTAAAATAGTCATATTACCATAAAAAGGCAAAACAATTATTTTACCACATAAGGGAAAAACAATCATTTTACCTCATAAGGGCAAAACAATCATTTTACCCTATAAGGCCAAAACAGTCATTTTACCTCATAAAGGTAAAAAAATCATTTTACCTCACAAGGGCAAAATAATCATTTTATTAATTAGGGGTCCAGACACATTTACCGACCCAAAAGTAGGTCCACAATCGTCTCGGGTGACACGTGCAACCTTAACAGTTAAACGATGAAAATGGGCCTACGGCCTATATTATGGGCCCATGTGGGCCCACACGCCTGTGTAGCCTACAAAGCTTAGATGTGGCCTTGGCCATGTGTATTACAAGACCTAACCCAACAATCTCCACACACCCATGTGGTTTACTTGTATGGGACCCACCGACCCGTGGGGCCCACACGGACGATGTCAGCTTAATATGGTCCAAAACGGCCTAAGCCCACGAAGTGGCTCATGGTGGCCTCTACAATTAAACGCCCATGTTTATACATTCGATTTACCACACGGAGCGTACGCTCCTGTAGTGATAATAGTCACATTTTCTGGCTTTTGCCGAGTTACAAATAAGGGTAGTGTTTTACACACCTTATTTGTAGAGATCGCAACCACGAATACCCTAACACCTAGAATGCACGATAATGATTTCCTTATTGCTTCAGCACCGCTCAAATCACTATAATTGATTATCAAATACCTAAACACAATTTAGGCCTCCATTAAAAATAGATCATTAAACATAAAGATAGTGTCCCCTCCAACCATCATTGCTAAAATGCAAAAAGAGAAGACCATAAGCCAAAATCCCGAAACGTTACCTTCACTGCACCAACAGGTTTCGTACAACACACACAACGATTAGAGATCACCAGGCCTCTGAAGAGAACCTATCACCAACAAAAGAACTAACAGTCATTTCTACAACTAAGTGATTACAATCGAACTTAAACAGCCAAAGAAGTCAACACGAAACAACATCAACCTACAATGGTACTTACGAACTCGTGATATCATATTAATAAAAACAATCCATAATGAATTTGCATCAAGGTTAACCCAAAAGCAACTAAGCTCCCACCTTCAAAATATGGATTGAATCTTGCACCCAAATAAATCTTCGATTGATGCCCACGAGTATTTGAAAACTTTTCCCTAATGTCATGTACGAGACACATCAAAGGGAACTCATTAAAAGAAATGAACTACTTACAAAGACTTACCAAAACTTGGAGATCAGAATTGGGAAGACTTGCTTTCGGCAAAACCTTAAGCAATGGAATGCTGAGGAGAAAAGAACAAAGACAGAAAAAGAGAACAAGAAGAAAGAACTCTGTGCAAATTCGGCAAAAGAAAGCAGCAAAATGATGAACAATAGAGTGGGAGGCAGAAGAATTATCGTCAATTTTTTTCCTGGAAGTAAGAGGAGCCGAATTTCTTGAAGAGGGATAACAAAAAGAAAAATAAAATAAAAAATAAAATAAAATCCCTCTAAATCTTCCTAATAATCGGCAACTTCATCCCCCACACTTCTCAACCACTCCAACCGCCCACTAGTATTAGAATTTCACTAACACACAACCACTTACATGGCCACAAGTAAAAATAAATCCTTCGTTCTCACAGAGACTCGAACTCTTAACCTTTTGCAACGAGAACACTCTATTTAACGACTAGACCAGTAGGCCCATTCTGACATATCTTTATCTATATTTATTTATAAGCCTGCTGGCTAAAGGCAAGGGTTTACTCCTTAAAAACAAAACTTTTTCAACATGCCCAGGCTTGAACCCAGGACTTCTCAGACACTACCCAAAACATTTAACCACTGAAGCAGATACACAATTGTGTCACTTTCTTGCACAACAAAACATTTATGTGCAGTCTCCTAACTATTTCCATGCTCAAAATCTAATACCTCTAGGCCCAAATTAGGGGCGCTACAATTCACCCCTCCTTAAAGAAATTTCGTCCCTGAAATTTCCATCTATCAGATCAGTCGCATAACACAGACTACACCACAACGCTCCCGCTGTGCACTCTAATTCTAAAACACTACCACATTTAACTTGAATGATTCTAGTAAAGTCTATAGATAGACTGGAACAATGCGTCAATCCAATACTTGGCCACATTAGGGGCGACACCAGTGACACTCCCTCTGAAGAGCTCAACTCTATTGGACTGGAGTTGTTCCATAATCGACCCTCAGCCCCCAGATCCAATATTGGGTCCAGCAACCCTTTCCAAAATTTGCAGCATAGCTTGGAACAGAGCGTCGTCCCTAGCCGCACGATCAAGAGGCCCAGTACCTCCGGTGCTCATTATTGAATTGCATTTTATCTTGAATTAACAGTTTTATGCAAATCAGTTTACAGTTCCAGTTTTTTATTAACAGATATTTTATGGAGACAGTATAAAAAATATAGAGTTTTATTTTCACACAACACAATGTCTATTAGTGTCTATCAGTTTCTCTACAGTTTCAGTATACACTACTAAAGAGTTTGCAGTACGGTATACTACCTACAATAGTCTTAGTAATCCTACCTATGGCAATTTCAGTCAAAATCATATACAGTTTTCAGAGAGAACTTACAGGATCGGCGCGGAGACTCAGTGCACCACACATTTAGTAAAAACATTTCAAAATACTTCCAATTCTTTTCAAACAATTCTTTTTGAAAATTTCAAGCTTCAGAGAAAACCCAAATTCACAGTTGATTTTTGCAACTAGGCTCTGATATCACTAAATGTAACACCCCAAACCCGACTTGGACATTATGGCCGAATCTGGCGATGTCAAATTGAAGTGTTTTTCACAAAGTACGATATTTTGAAAACCCATTCTCAACTTATCCTCTTTGTGTGTTCTTATAGAGGTTCGTTTAGTTTAAAACTCAAGTCGTTTAGCAAAATGCTAATCATATTAAAATTGTTATTACTATTTAAAACATTGTTTGTTGCGGAAGCTTTTAAAATATGTCTCGTAAACGTAGTGTTTTAGGAAATACATTTATCTTTTTGAAAACACGTGTCTTATCCTATTGCTAGCAGTTATAAACCCAAGAAAATAAAATCCCAAATTTAAGTTAAAATCCATAGAGGCCTTATTACATAAAAAAAATACCCAAATTAAATTACTTATAAACCCAAGAAAATAAAATCCCAAATTTAAGTTAAAATCCATAGAGGCCTTATTACATAAACAAATACCCAAATTAAATTACTTATAAATTAAAAATCAAATAAGAAAGCAAGTGCAGTTGTGTGGCCATCATTGAGTCTGTCGTAGCACCGATCCACCTAAGGCTGGGGATTACCTGTACATTTTAACAGATGGGTGAGTTTACAAAAACTCAGTGTGTAATCCCATATAAGCAAACAGCTAGAAAACAAGCACAATCTGGGCCTAAGCCTTTTTTAGTAACAGTGACAATATCAGTTTGGGCTTTAGCCCATCTCAATACAGAATCAATCATGTGTTCAGGCCTTGGCCCTTTCAAGTAACAGTAAACAGTACAGTAATAGTAAATAGTGCAGTAACAGAAAACAATATGCAAGTCCTACCTATCCAGCCTCTACAGTCCATATCCGTCCAACCCTACACTCTATGTGGGGATAAAATCAACCCGCCCATCCCTACGCTCCATGTAGCACTGGTTGTGGCACTAAACAGTATTTGCAGCAGAGCTGTCAATATAATAGGCTTAGAGCCATCAGTGATTTGCAGCAGAGCTGCCAGAACAGTACACTTCCTCCATTCATATAAAAACCCATCCACATGCATTGCATCATGCAACATGTCATAATATTATACATGTATTCAATACAGTTACAATAGCATGCTAAAATATAAACATACATCACACAGGGATAAAACAATCATCTTACCATAAAAGGGAAAAACAATCATTTTACCACATAAAGGGCAAAACAATCATTTTACCTCATAAGAGCAAAACAGTCATTTTACCCTATAAGGGCAAAACAGTCATTTTACCCTATAAGGGCAAAATAGTCATTTTACCCTATAAGGGCAAAATAGTCATTTTACCTCATAAGGGTAAAGCATTCATTTTACTCCATAAGGGCAAAATAGTCATTTTACCTCATAAGGGCAAAATAGTCTTTTTACCTCATAAGGGCAAAACGTCATTTTATTAATTAGAGGTCCAGGCACACTTACCGACCCAACAGTAGGTCCACAGTTGCTCGGGTGACCCGTGCAACCTTAATAGTCAAACGATAAAAATGGGCCTACGGCCTATATCGCGAGCCCATGTAATTACAATCGAACTTAAACAGCCGAAGAAGCCAACATGAAACAACATCAACCTACAATGGTACTTACGAACCTGTGATATCATATTAATAAAAACAATCCATAATGAATTCGCATCAAGGTTAACCCAAAAGTGACTAAGCTCCCACATTCAAAATATGGACTGAATCTTGCACCCAAATAAATCTCTGATTGATGCCCACGAGTGTTTGAAAACTTCTCCCTAATGTCATGTACGAGACACATCAAAGGGAACTCATCAAAAGAAATGAACTACTTACAAAGAGTTACCAATACTTGGAGATCAGAATTGGGAAGACTTGCTTTTGGCAAAACCTTAAGCAATGGAACGATGAGGAGAAAAGAACAAAGACAGAAAAAGAGAACAAGAAGAAAGAACTCAGTGCAATTTCAGCAAAAGAAAGCAAAAAAATGATGAACAATAGAGTGGGAGCTAGAAGAATTATCACCAATTTTTTTTTTCTGGAAGTAAGAGGAGCTGAATTTCTTAGAAAAGAGATAGCAAAAAGAAAAATAAAATAAAATAAGAAAATAAAAAAATAAAATCCCTCTAAATCTTCCTAATAATCGGCAATTTCATCCCCCACACTTCTCAACCACTCCAACCGCCCATTAGTATTAGAATTTTAGTAAGACACAACCACTTACACGACTACAAGTAAAAATAAATCCTGCGCTCGAGCAGAGACTCAAATTCTTGACCCTTTGCAACAACAACACTCCACTTAGCCACTAGACTAGTAGGCCCATTCGGACATTTCTTTATCCATATTTATTTATAAGCCTACTAGCTAAAGGCAAGGGTTTACTCCTTAAAAACAAGACTTTTTGCACATGCCCAGGCTTGAACCCAGGACTTCTCAGAAGCTACCCAGAACACTTAACCATTGAAGTAGATACACTGTTGTGTCACTTTCTTGCACAACTAAACATTTATGTGCAGTCTCCTAACTATTCCCATGCTCAAAATCTAATACTTCTAGTCCCAAATTCAAGGCGTTACATAGTTTGGATGTGTGATTTATTATGGCTATTCGGGTTTTGAAATGCATGAAAAGAAATTGATATATTTCTATGCATGAAATGTAATAAATGACCATGTTTCGGTTGGTTATGTAATGAAATTATGCAAGTTTAATTTATATGAATGATCTAATGGTCATTATTTGAATTAGAGAATAGTTTATATGTTCATTGACAAATAAGCCTAATAAAGTTACTTACTGTAGTGATGTTGGATTATATAAGATAAATGATTGAATATGTGTATGAAGTTAACAAAATTTGGCTTATTCAAGTTGGATTATATACATGATCTTGTGAAGATTTATTTGCTTATGGCTTACTAAGCTATCGAAGCTTATTTTGTATGCCTTTCCTATGTTTATAGATTTTCGGAGATTTGCTCGGGTTGGTAGTCGATGGAGATGTCACGCTATCTGGTTATCATTATGCTAAATAATGTTTTGAGATTTGGTTATATGGAATGTATAGGCTAGAAATATGTGAATACGTTTGGAGATGTAAATATACGATTTGCCAAGTGATATGGCCTGATAATGATTGTGAATATGGTTTGGTTTTGTTATGGTTTATGTGATGAGAAAATGGTATGATATGATGCATATGAATCACTAAATGAAATGGTCAATTTGGTATGTGCTTAATTGTTAAATTTGGTATAAGTTTGGCATGAAGATGGATAAGAAATTGAGATATTGGTAACGTATGATTGGATGAATTTGGCTTATGATTTTGGTATGTTTTGGTATAGATATTGAGCATGAAATAGCTTGATGATTACATTACTTGAATGATGTATGTTTCGAGATTGAAATTGACTGAAAATGTGGTATATGATGCTTGATTTTGGAATTGTAGGGAGGACCCAAATGGGTGGCATATTGGCCTTGTAAATGACCTATTTTTGCCCATACGAGCAGGGACACGGGCGTGTGTCTTTTTCGTGTTGCTCGAGGGCCATTTCGAAATGAGCCTGGGTAGATCACAAGGTTGCACACACACGGACGTGTGCTAGGCCGTGTGGCCAAGTCAGTTTCAACCACGGGTTAGACACATGGGCGTGTCTTATACCCGTGTGGATAAGTCAGTATGTATTCTCTATTTTGACACGACCTAGACACACGGGAGTATCTAATGCCGTCTGAGGCACACGGCCTGACCACACGGGTGTATGACATTTGTAACTTTGAAAATTGTTTAAATTTCAAAAATTTTTGTATGAACTCGGTTTAGTCCTGACCCCTTTCTAAAGCATGTTTATGGTCTCGTTGACCTATGTAAGGGACTCTGTAATGATTTATGATTATGTGTAAATGATGTTTGTGATTTATTTGTGAAATGTTCCGATTTGTCAGGTAATGCCTTTAACCCTAGTCTAGCGATGGATACGGATTTGGGGTGTTACATTTGGTTGGTAACAGAGCTATGGTTTAGTCGATTCTAGGACTACCATAGCATATGCGAGTGTAGCTATACATGCCACATTTAACCTGCGATAGTGTGATATCTCTTGACTCTAACAAAAATTGTTTTGATGAGACAGATATGTTTTCCAACTGAGCTAATTCTGATAGTATGGAATATGTACTTGAATGTTTGAATAGGAATGTGTTGATTATGAGTTGAAACTCATGAAGGTATGGATCAAAGAGTATGAAATTTTGTTATTGATAAATGTTATAATTATATGAGCATATGAGATATGATATTTGGATTATGATTATTATATGAAATGCTTTGATCATGAAATAGTGATTTAAGTTGGCATATGAACAATGTGTTAAGAATAAAAGTGATTAAAAGAAAATGTTCATTAAATGTTTTGAGAATGTTAAATTAGTAATGAACTAGCTATTTGTGATAGTATGTGTTAAGTGCATGTATGAGAGAGTTAAATTTGAGGATTTACTACCCTCACCCCCTTTATCTGTAAAATGTTAGAATGAAATCTGTAAGATTTGGGTTGAATAAGCCTACAAATGTGGAATTACAGAAGCCCGTGTTCGGAAGATTAATAATGTGGTCAGAAAAGTGAATGAACCAGCAAATGAAGATAGTGCTAAAGAAGATATTGAAAAGTTCTGAAGACTATTAAAATTATGCAAATTCACTGTTAACAAAGAAGTTGAATTCGATGAAATAAAAGTATTCAGGTATGATATCTAAAGAAAGGTATTAACTAAAAATTTTTTCGAATTGATTTTTGTTATTGACAGGATAATACGGACTAAATGATGACAGAATTAGACATTTGCATAATGTTTGAATTATTTTGATGGCTGAGTGCAGTGGTTATAGTCGGGCGGTTACTATAACTTCTTCTGGACATTCTATGTGTACATTTATCTTCAGAAGTATATGTGATTATTTAGTTTCAGAAAGAATTCTTATCGTATGAGAACATTAGTTAAACATGCTAATAGACGAAAGTATTGTTGGTCTGTTTGAGTTATGTTCAACATTGCTATATCTTTCTCTGGTTTTTATTCCATTGTGTGGATATGAAAGTTGATGGTAAAATCTGTTTAATGCTAATACTTTGCTTCAACTGGCTATTGTTCTGTTAAAAATATGTGAAAATTATATTGCTTCAATTACCGTGGATTCCAATATTTATGAGTAGTATTGTTGTTTCTGGACATTTTCTAAGATATCATCGGAGTTGATATCATTCTATATGAGTTGTAATTTTTTTGATATTCTGTGTAGCTTTAGATGTTGAAAATTTCGCTATTCTAGTTTTCTTATGATTCTATGTGATTATCTATAAGAGATATCTATTTGACGGAAATGGCTATATCTGTTATAATCATAATTTCTGTTCTGAAATTTGAAAGTACTACATTACCATTATCAGAGTTATAAAAGTTGTGCTTCTGCACTGGGTGCTATTTAAATCATATTTGATTTTATTCTGGGTTCAAATGCTTTATTAATAGCCAGGACGGGTAGGACGTGGGTCTTATTATGACATTATGATTTCTATTTGATGATTGTGGCATCTGTATAATGATATGTCTGGGTTATCCTTTTTAATGAAAAGAAAGGATTTCTTTGAAAAGATCGATTTAGTAGTTTAATCTGATCTAAAATTATTTATTGAAAAGTTAACTGGGTTATATGTATTTGAATCTATTTACTAGATTGGAAATAAACTATGAACGCACATGTGTGAATTGAGGGATAATCTGGAGGAAGAATTTGTATTTTTGAAGACTTGATACAAAATTATATCTATCGGAACAATTCTATCTGAGAAATGTTGTGGTAAATTAAAGTTAGTTCAATTGTTGAAGTTTTCCTTTTTGCACGGAGATATTGTCGACCGAAACATCAATACTGGTTCAGTCTAATTTGAAGAAAAAGTTTATGATCTTTAATCATGCGTCAATGAATGGTTTGAAGTGTGTTATAATAATAGAGTGTATAAAAATATCTTGTGATTCCCATACAGTTAAAGCTACATTGTAACATCCCTAATAACCCACATCCATAGTCGGATTAGGGTTACGAGGCATTATGAACCAAAACACAGTCCAAAACAGTCATTCATTTCTGAACATAAAAAAAATATTATCTTCTTTATAAAAGTTTCACAACTAAAATAGCCACAAGTCAACAGTTCATATAAACTAAACATGCATATTTGATTTCCAAAAACCAACCAAGTATAACCAAATATCTAATCAATGTTTCAAAGTAACAATATGCATCAAGCCGTTTAGGTCATACGTTAAAAAAAATCCATGTTTGAACCAAATGTCCTCTTCAACTATGACATTTAACAACCATAACTTAATCAAGATTATAACATTTCGTATATCTAGCATGTATCAAAACATTCACTTGTATACATTTATTTCCTTAGAATAATTACTAAACACATCATTTTGTAAACTAAAGCACATTCGTTTATTAATCCTTTCTACATGAAACATTAACAATCATTACTAAATTGTCAAATATATTTCTTACTTATTACAAAGTTTCATGCGCATATTACTATATCAAAATAGACCATTTTAAAACACATATATCAAATAAAGGCATACAACTTATTAACCCACCAAAAAAGAGTCATTAACAACAATCATCAAATGGCCAAATGTAACTTTTGAACCTATAAGTCTATGCGCATTTTACCATATCAATTTGAATCAATTGCAATCACTAATAATAAAACATAACATGCTTATTTGGCATTCTAGTAATCATATCTAGACATTATTATTATTTTATAATCAACCAAAGAACACATGCACAACTGATTCATTAATCAAATATTCGGTTCTTAAGTTAAAACTCCTCTGATCAAATTAAAACAATCATATCATTACCCGAATCAAGACGTAAAACCAAACACCATTTATATATGTCATAAGGCATACTTACCAAAATGAGTATAAACCATTATCAAATATAATCGAGCATAAGCATAATGATCAAGCCATTTTCGCATGGCTATATATATATATATATATACACAAATCCAAAATAGACCAAAACAAATACTAGCCTATACATGCCATAAGTTCAAAGTTCAAACTTTTAAAATACTGAAATAACGAACGGTAGTCTGACGGATTTCCTTGATGATCCCTGAGCTTGTAACTAGCTTCCAAAATCTATAAAACAACAAACAAACATACACACAGTAATCTTAAATAGCTTAGTAAGTCATAAGCAAATAAACATTTCAATAATATACATAATTCAATTAAACTAAACTGAACCAAAAAAATTATAACCTTGTGTACATGAATTATGCTTACCAACTCAATCATTAACTCATAAACATTAACTATATAATGTCAGTGGCCGAATGTACATATAATCATAAGATAAATAATTCTCACTTTATAATGCATATTTCATTTATAAATCGTAAGTACACATTTACTTTATTTTCGTAATCATTTAACTTAGCACATACCTGACCTTTTAGCTTGATTTCACATTTGATCTTTACTTAATATTGCCCTTGGAACCATTTGGAATTAATAAGGATACTTAGATAGTCGAAAAGCTCGTACAACACCAACGTCCCAAACGTGGTCTTACATGTAATCACATATAGATGCCACTGTCCCAGACAGGGTCTTACACGAACTCATATATGATGTCGATGTCCCAAACATGGTCTTACATGTAAATCACAAATCGATGCCAACGTCCCAGACGTGGTCTTACATGAATCACATATCGGAATCCTATGTCATGACATATGTATCCTAACTATTCTTAAGGTTCGTACGGGGCTTTAGGACGTCATAACTCGATCAATTCAAGCTCGTAAATACTTCTCCCATACTTATACAAATTCGGCTTGAACATACATATACAAGTGATAATTCAATTCGGCACAAATAAGATATATACAATCGAATTTAACAACATTTATTTACTTATGAACTTACCTCGTACAAAGACGAACAGACCGAGTCGACTATTCAACAACTTTAGATTTCCCCCGATCCAAATCTGATTTTCTCTTTTCTTGATCTAAATTAATGTAAATATAACTTATTTGATCAAATATTCAATCAAATTCATCCAAAAACATGTAAATGGGCAAATTTCACTTTTTCCCCTAATATTTCACATTTTTCACAAATTAGTCCTTATTTCACAAAACACAAAATATTCAAAATTTGAATACACCCATGTTAGGTAAAATTTACCCCTAGTCCATATAAGCCCATATGTTTCATTTATTTCACATTTTGACCTTTTAATTTGAAAAATTTACAATTTAGTCCTAAATAGACATTTTTATCAAAAATCACTTAATTAAACTTGACAATCTAACAACATATATTTATTTTTCATCATAAAACAACAAAAATCTCAAGCTATCAACAATGCAAAATCACAAAATCCACAACCAATTCAAAAATTCAAGCATGGGCTAGCTAGTATTCGAAACAACGATCTCAAAAACGTAAAAATTATCAAAAATCAAAAAAACTACATTCCTAAATCATAGAAGACAAAGGCTAAACCTAACTTGCTCAACAATGGTGTTTTTCACCTTTAAATTTAGGCAATAGTGAAGAAAAGATGAACAAAATGTTGTTTTATTTTAATTTAAAAACATTATTTACAAATTACTAATTTGCCATTAATGAAAACATTTAAAATTCATATAATGGAAGGCCATTTATGTAATACTCCACTAAATATGGCCTAATAACATCTCAAGGACCTCATATTTAATAAACCATAACAAATTAATACTTTAGCAAATAGAAAGCCATTTTTGAATTTTACGCGGTTAAGCCCTTTTAATTAAATCGAACACTCAAACGATAAAATTTTCACACGAAATTTTCACACATATAAATTAGCATGCTGTAGACACAAAAAATAATATTAGAATATTTTTTTGACTCAGATTTTTGGTCCCAAAACTACTGTTCCGAATAGGGTCTAAACCAGGCTGTTACATGCATAAAAAGAGTTAGGTGACATATTTGATGATTACAAGAGTTTAAAATGTCTGACGTTGCAGAGTGAGATCCAAAACTTGGCACAGCAAAGCTATCTCAAATCATCGAGAAACTTTTATGTCTATAAGTAAATATTATTATCAGAGAGAAATGATTATAGTTTCGAATGATTTGAATAAGAAACTTTTGTGTGCTTTACGAACAATGAATACGTGATTGATCTTATTAGAGAAGGATTATAAGTTAGCTGGATTAGAAGTTAAATTGATGTTTACTAAGTGAATTCGTTAAACTTAGAAATTTATTATCAAATTGTAAGTTAAAAAGGGGTTTAGCATAAATTGATTTCTGATTCAGAACTTCAGATGTGGAATTGATGATTGCTTGTTACTTTGAAATAGAGTGTGTATACCAAGAAGCTCTGAGATTGTATAACCATTGTTACAAGAGGCTCACAGTGTCAGTTAGACTGTTCATACAAGAGTAACAAGATGCTTGATAATCTGAGAAAGTGGTATAATAATGGGTATAAAACGTAATATTTTTGACCTCGCATTTAAATGTCTGAGCTATCAACAGGTTAAAGTTAATTATTAAGCATTTTCAGGATTGCTTCAGTATGTTTTGATAACTGAGCAATGGTGAAATAGAATTTTGATGAATTTTGTATTGGGATTCTCTCTTTTCATTGAAAAAGATAGATGTTATCTGAATTATTGTTAACTGTCTGAATAAGTCTTTCCATATGCATAGATTTCTCTTTTAATAAATCAACTGAGTTATTTGTTTCAGAGACTATCAATTTGCACAGAGTGTCAGTCAATATTAATTCAGATTGAAATCTAAAAGTTATCTGGTAATTCTGAGAGAAACTACCATACGCTGTGAGTACGAGGTTATTTTGAAATTTTTTGAAATATTTATTTTTCATGGTGTTTTAGAGTTTGAAAGCAACTATGAAAGATTATTGTTGTTTGATAAGCTATCATATTATAAAAATGACATTGTATGAGGTATTGTATGGTTTCAGTTATTGAACTTCGTTGTTTCAGGATCGAGCATTGTGAGAAAATGATTCATGGGATTAATATCATCAGAGAAATTGAGTAGAAAATGGAAGTAATTCAGTATAATTAGAAGTAGTTTCAGCTTGATATAATGTATAGTGGAAGACAGATCAGAATCTTAGTTGTGTGATTAAAGAGGTATGAAATCTGAAGCTATATGTGAATTTGCAATGTACTATGTGAAAGAAAATCCTTAATCTACATTCTGATAAGAAAAATCCTTAAAGGGGGGAAGAGTTGTAACAGCCCAGTTTAGACCCTAGTCAGAACAGTGGTTTCAGGACCACGAATCAAAGTTAAAAAAATATTTTAATATTATATTCTATGCTTAATGTATGTGAATTTATATGTGTGAAAGTTTTGTATGAAAATTTTATCGTTTGTGTGCTCAATTTGATAAAAGGACTTAATCTTGTAAATTGTAAAAGTGGCATTCTAATAGTTAAAGCCCTTAATTGCTTTGATTAATTAAATATGGGATCCTTATGTTGTAATTTGGCTATTATATCATGGGATGGATGGTTTTGGGGTTATAATTGATGATTCTATAAGTTTTATTAATGGACAAATTGGTAAATGACATATTATTATGAATTAAATAAATAAAACAAATTGGAAGCATGCAAAAACATTTTGGTTCAGCCGAATATTGAAGAAGAAAGAAAAACCATTTTAGGTTTTAAGCATTCGACACTTTAAAGATCAATTAGGTATGTGATTTTTGATCCGTTTTTGATAATTTCTACGTTTTTGTAATCGTTGTTTAGTAATCTATCAAGCCCATGCCCTAATTGCTGATTTTGATGATGATTTTGAATTATGCCATTGATGCTTTTGTGAGCTTTTTGAAGTTAGTTGATAGAAAATGAAAGATATGTGGTGTATTAATATATTTTGTCTTTGAATTTTTGATGAATTTGAGTAATTTGGGCTAAATTGTGAATTTTGTAAATTGACGGGTTAAAATGTGAAATAAATGAAAGAAATAGGCTGCTAGGGACCTTAGTGAAATTCAGCCAAACATGGGTGTGGTAAAATTTTGAATATTTTGTGTTTTGTGAAATAGGGACTAAATTGCGAAAAATGTGAAATGTCAGAGGCAAAAGTGTAATTAGCCCATTTATGTGTTTTTAGATGAATTTGATTGAATATATGATTAAATAAGTTGAATTTGTATTGAATTAGATCAAGAAATGAGAAAATTAGATTTGGATCGGGGAAAGTTGAAAACTATTGAATAGTCGTTCTGGTCCGTTCATGTTAGTACGAGGTAAGTTCATAAGTAAATAAATGTTGTTAAATTGAAATGTATGTGCATTATAATGCCAAACTGAATTAAGCATGGGAGCAGTATTTACGAGCTTGAATCAATCAAGTTATGATGTCCGAAAGCCCCGTACGAACCTTTGGAATAGTTAGGATACATATGTCATGACATAGCATTCCGATATGTGTTATCGTGTAAGACCATATTTGGGACGTTGGTATCAATTTGTGATTTACATGTAAGACCATGTCTAGGACATTGGCATCATATATGATTTCGTGTAAGTCCCTATCTAGGACAGTGGCATCGATATTTGATTACATGTAAGACCACGTCTGGGACGTTGGCATTGTATGAGCTTATGAGCTACTCGAGTATCCTTATTGATTTCGAACGGTTCAATGAAAATTTCGAGAAATAAATGAATATATGAATGTGCATTTGAATCAGGTTTGTTGTGATGTATATGAAATTAAACAATGAAAGTGAGTAAGATTATGATCAGTTGATATATGATCTATGTGAAAATGAGATGTGGGTACTAGCAACTATGATTAAATGAATTATATGAAAGATGTGTTATTGTAATTGTGTTTTTCCATATATGATTTAGGTACATGTGATTTGTATATGAAATTCTAATATGAAATGTGAGTATGATTTGAAAGACGATATGTGAAATATATAATAATGAATGACATGTTATATATGCTCATTATATGAAATTGTGGTTCTATGTTTCGGACATGAGAATTATGGTAAAATGGAGCATAGTTTGGATGTGTGATTTGTTATGGCTATTCGGGTTTTGAAATGTATAAAAAGAAATTGATATATTTCTATGCATGAAATGTAATAAATGACCATGTTTCGGTTGGTTATGTAATGAAATTATGCAAGTTTAATTTATATGAATGATTTAATGGTCGTTATTTGAATTGAAAGAATGGTTTATATGTTCACCGATGAATAAGCCTAATGAAGTTACTTAACGCAGTGATGTTGGATTATATAAGATAAATGATTGAATATGTGATGAAGTTAACTAAATTTGGCTTATTCAAGTTGGATTATATACATGATCCTGTGAAGATTTATTTGCTTATGACTTACTAAGCTTTCAAAGCTTATTTTATATGATTTTCCTATGTTTATATATTTTCGGAGATCTGTTTAGGTTAGAAGTCGATGGTGTAACAACCCGATTTTGGGCCTAATTGGAATAGTGATTTCGAAACCACAAATCCAAAGTTAGAGATATTATTTTATTATTATTTTGGTGTTATGGCATGATTATATTAGTGCATGAAAAAATTTGGTGAATTAATTTTAGCGTTTGTGAGCCTAATTGCGAAAAAGGACTAAATCGCATAAAGGGAAAAAGTTGTGATTTGCTAGCCAAAGGTTTTAAATAGCTAGAGAGTCATAATTGGAGGTCTTTAAAGTGAAATTAGACCCTTAAAAGAAGCTTGGTTGGCCATAGGGACAAGAAAATCAATGGGTCAAATGGTTAGGTGAAGTGATAACCTAATGTATGATAAAATGATACCCTAAGAGACTAGCCTTCATCTTTTTCATTTTCACTTTCTCCTTCACCGAAATTTTCAACCATTCTTAGGGTTTTGGAAGCTTGAACTTTCAGCCATTCATCTCTCTCTCAAGTAAGTGATTTAAAAGCCCATTTTTGATAATTTTAGTACTTTTGGAACCCTTATGGCATGAGCTAGCTAATGGGGGGGACCATTTTGAAAAATGGTTGATAGTCTAGGGATTTTCCATGAAAGGATTAATGATGTTTGCTGAGTTTTTATGGAAGAAAATGAAGCTTAATTGTGTAGTAAACAACTTTTGTGAAAGAACTTCTCATGAAAACTCTAATAGGACCATTTTGTAAAGTTTGTAAAATAGATAGTAATGTTGTGAAATAATGGGAATTTTGGGTCACTATAAGGGTAAAAAAGGTTCGACTAGGCTTAAGGCACGAAGAAATTCGATAAAAATCGATTTTTGAGACTATGGATAAAATGGTCATTTTGTGAAAGTCTAGCAAAAATGTGAGTTTTTGATTTTATAAATTTATCTAGTGATTAAATGGATGAATTTTTATATTTTAGATCAAGAAATAGAAAATCTGAACCTAGACCGGGGGAAGGTCAAACAAGTAGATTAAATCGTCTAGTCGCCTACATTTTGTTATTCAAGGTAAGTTGTATGTTAATAATGCAACTATATTGCTATGATGTATGATTGAATTGATATTGCATAAATTATTTGATTGTGATTATGAGAATGCATGTCGAGAAATTAATGTAGTAAAGACTTCCGACTGAACATTTGGAATAGACTTGGATATTCGTACCATGACATTGAGTGGTATGTGAGCCAGTGTAAGACGTGTCTGGGACATGCATCGGCCACATTATGAGGGTCAGTGTAAGACATGTCTAGGATATGCATCGACATTGAGACGAGAGCTAGTGTAAGACATGTCTGGGACATGCATCGGCCTCGAGATATACAAGCTAGTGTAAGACTTGTTTGGGACATGGCGTTAGCTTGTTGTGTGTCAATGTAAGACCTGTCTTGGACATGGCATCGACACCGATAGATAAGAACTAGTGTAAGACCTGTCTGGGACATGGCATTGGCCTCGATATATGAAAGTCAGTGTAATACCTGTTTGGGACACAACATCGACTTTAATGTACTAGCCAGTGTAAGACCATGTTAGGGACATGGCGTCGGCATCTTATCCCATGTTTGGGGTTATTGAGTATCCTGTAATATTCCAAATAGTTCGACAGAGGATTCCTAAAATATATCAAAATGAGAAAAGTTATGACTATGTGGTGAGTGATACAGGTACTTATTTGAAATATATGAGATGTGGGCTCAATACATGCCATATGAATTGTATTGGATGATAATGAGTAAGTTGTACTTATGTCTAGTTATGGTATTCATGAACAAGCTAGGAATGGTTATGAGCATATTGTTCTATGATAATTAGCTGATGTTTATTTTCGTACAACTTACTAAGCTTTATTCTTACCCCTTTTCCTTTCCATTTTCTTATAGTGCCGCCAAAGTAGCTTGTGGATCATTGCCTTACGTTGAAAAAGCCAGTCACACTATCATTTGAAGCACTTGGTATAGTTATTTCTTTTATTTTGATTATGGAATGTATAGGATCTTTTAATCTTGTTTCAGTGTCACAAGGTTTTGGGGCCAAATGTGTTGGCTTACTTTAGTATTTGACTCATTTTGTATAAGGCCATGAAAAATGGCTAATATTGAAACTTGTTATATGAATACGAGAAGGTCTTTCATGAATTGTGAAATTGTTGGTACGATTAAACATGTGAATTTCAGAGTATGGATAGCAAAGTGCATAAATTGGTTATTCAAACATATGTGAAATGTGTATAGGCCTTAGTTAAGGTTGCTTGGTTTAGAAATCATGTTATGTGAGACTTCGGTATGATGGAGGGTGTTATATTGTGTTTCAGGGTGGCAAAAAGGCTTGGTAGATAGCCTTATATCTTCCACATGGTTAGACACACGGACATGTGTCTAGGCCGTATGTGACACACGGCCAATCCCATAGGCGTGTTGTTCGACCGTGTGTCCCTTGCACCTTGAATTTCCAAGTCGATATGCATGGTAGTAAACACACGGGCAGAGACACGGTCGTGTGTCTCAGTTGTGTGGAGGACACGGCCTCTGGACATGGGCGTGTCTTGGATGTGTACCCCTAATTTGTTGCTGACTTCAGAAACAGAATGTCAAGGTTTTTAGACACGGGCTAAGACACGGGCATGTCATGGCCGTGTGAGGGACACGGGCCATGGACACGGGCGTGTGTCAGGCCATGTGAAAACCCCTGTAGGTTCAAATTTGAAATTTAATCCACATGAGCTTAGGACACAGGCGTGTTCCCTTATGCTTAGACCCTTTTGCACGGCCAGGTCAACAGGGCCACACGGGCATGTTGCCCTTCCACACAAGCGTGTGGTCCTGTCTCAAGTGACATTTTTTTTTAAGTTTACAAGGGTGTTTGAATTAATTCTAAATAGTTTCAAAAGCTCGATTTAGGCTTCGTAGACCCTTATTAAGAATTTTTAGACTAAGATTGAAAAGTTTTAAATTCGATTGAGTTTTATGGTTTGAAATGATTGTATGCATGTGTTTAAGTCAAGTAATGCCTCGCGCTCAGTCCCGGCCTTAGACTCGAGTAAGAGGTGTTATAGATGCAGATGTCATCACATTGAAATGATTGTATGCATGTGTTTAAGTCAAGTAATGCCTCATGCTCAGTGCCGACCTCAGACTCGGGTAAGGGGTGTTATAGATGCAGAAGTTATCACATTATCCGGTTATCATTATAGTAAATAATGTTTTGAGATTTGGTTATGTGGCATGTTTAGGCTAGAAGTATGTGAATACATCTGGAGATGTAAATATACGTTTTGCCAAGTGATATGGCCTGATAATGATTGTGAATATGGTTTGGTTTTGTTATGGTTTATGTGATGAGAAAATGGTATGATATGATGCATATGAATCACTAAATGAAATGGTCAATTTGGTATGTGCTTAATTGTTAAATTTGGAATAAGTTTGGCATGAAAATGGATAAGAAATTGAGATATTGGTAACGTATGATTGGATGAATTTGGCTTATGATTTTGGTATGTTTTGGTATAGATATTGAGCATGAAATAGCTTGATGATTACATGACTTGAATGATGTATGTTTTGAGATTGAAATTGGCTGAAAATGTGGTATATGATGCTTGATTTTGGAATTGTTGGGAGGACCTAAATGGGTGGCATATTGGCCTTGTAAATGGCCTATTTTTGTAACACCCCGAACCCGAGACCGTTGCCGGTGTCGGACACGAGGGGTTAACAAGCCAAAACCACTTATAGCACCGACCAACTTGACATTCCGAGCAAGCTGGAAAAGCTAACGTCACTTGTTGCCTTAAAAGCATATCTCGAGTTACAGAACTCGGAAACTGATTCCGTAAATTTTCCCTAAATTTATACTCATATATCCATCCCTGGATTTTTTCTAGAATTTTTGGTAAGGCCAATTGGTACAGTTTATTAGTTAAAGTCACCCATGTTACAGGGGTCGACTACACTGACCTTCGCACGTTACAACTTGAATATCTCTCTGTACAGGGTTTCAATACTGATTCCGTTTGCTTCTAATGAAACTAGACTGAAAAAGGAATCTGGACATATAAGGCATGACTTCTAATTCATTCTGGATAATTTATGGTAAATTTTCAAAGTCGCGACAGGGGACCTAGAAACCGTTCTGGCCCTGTCTCACGAGAACCTTAATATCTCTCAGTATACTATTCATATGATCGTTTCGTTACTTTCATATGAAAATAGACTCGTCAAGGTTCGATCACATAATTTATTCACTATTTAACACCATTCCTACAAATTTTGGTTATTTTTCACATCCACGTCACTGCAGCTGGCAGCCTCTGTTTTTAAGGTAGGCTTTACCTATATTGTAGTTCCCATGGACCAACTATAGTCTAGTCATACTTAGGTCCACATATGATCATATTTAGCCATTCCAATGGCTGATCATGTGACCAACACTCTCATTCCAAACCATAATCACATCATGAAACCAAATATAATTACAAACCACATATGGTCAAATTCCATACTCCACTTTTACGAACCATTTTCGCATGGCCGCACACATATACATCACAAAGTACTTAAAAACAACCGAGGGTGGTCCTATACATGCCATATCCAAAACTCAACTAAAGGAGTACCAAAAAGGGCTTTGATAGTGTGGTTGACTTCAACTTCTATGATCCCGAATCCGATCGCTAACGAGCAAAATCTATAAACAGAGAAACAAAGAAACGGAGTAAGCAATTTATGCTTAGTAAGTTTCGAGCCATAATATACACACAACCAAAGCATAGCATTCAAGTAGCTAAACAATAATTCATATGCACAATTTCTCAAAGACATGCTTACTTCACAATCCCAACTCTTATATTCATACACAAATAACGGCCTACTTAATGCCGATAGCTCATTTATCATTAGAGCGAATATTCATACGACTTACTCATAGTGTGCTGAACACACAAAACATACCTTGTTGTTGGGAATTTCACAAGTGCATTAACTGAAAATTTTCCAGAAAGTTCAAAGTTCTCGAATCACATACCTTCGGAGTTTATCCGGATATAGCTACTGTTCAAACGCCTTGGGACATAGCCCGGTTATGGTAACCCACACAAAGGCCTTGGGACTTAACCCGGATATCACAATTTGCACAATTGCCTTGGGCTTAGCCCGGATATCATAACTCGCCCAATTGCCTTGGGCTTAGCCCGATATCATAACTCGCACAATTGCCTTGGGCTTAGCCCGATATCACTCGAACATTCATACACATCTTTGTTTCAATTTCATAACACAACTTTTATGCACAATTCACTTAGCAAAAATATCATTTCGGCTCAATGGCCACATACAAAGGCACAATTTCGATTGCTTATTACTTCATTCAATCGAATCAAAATCTAAGTTTCGATACTCAAAACTTACCTCGGACGTGGTCGAACGATTTTGACGGCTATTCGACGACTTTTTCCTTCCCCTTATCGGATTTAGCTCCCCTTTGCTCTTGAGCTTAATTTAACAAATAAATTGGTTTTATCATTTGAGCATCGAAAGAGGAATTCAAGATACCTAGCCAATATATATGCTCATTAGGCATCAAAGTCGCATATGTATGCGAAATCACGAATCGAACTCAACACATTAGTTAATATTCCTCTTAGCGAATTTTCTAAGCCAAGAATAGGCATCAATATGCTTGCCTCTAACCGAATGCATGCACACCAATTTCCCCTCATGTGGCGAATATGCATGTCCATGTTGAGGCCAATTATGCACTTAATACCACACAAAACATCATGCATTTTACTAACTAACGCATTACATATTGTAGCTCAATACACATCTCTCATGTACTTCATAACTGAAACATCATCACAAGCAAATATATACCTTGAAATAGTATATATGTCATGCCAATACATCATGTGCAAACATGTATACACATATAGGTGCAAGGTCGAATCTCAAGGGGTTCATACCCATCCAAACACAAATTTTACCAATCAAGTAACAAGCATAAATCATGCTCATGAATGCACCATGGCGAATACATCACAACCATACTCTTTCAACTTCGGTCATGGTTAAACAAAGAATTCAATGTCCTACTCAAGAATACTAAAAGAAATTTCAAGAGTAGTCAATCCATCATTACATGCATCATCAACAAGCTTCACATTTAGCATGCAATGGCTTTAACACAATATCAACCTTGGCCAAATACCATTTTTCATGGCATAGCAAGGATTTGAACCATGGCTAACATGCACATCAAGTTAGCAACCAAAACAAGCATGAATCTCATGACACAACCTCAACATACCTTAATCTTGATGCAAGTATAGCCAAATCTCCTTCTAGATCTCTTCTAAACTAAAATGGAGCAAAATTTCCTTCCTTCTTAGAATTTTCAGCCCAAAGAAAATGAGAATGGATGAACCAAATTTTTTCTTTTCCTTTCTCTCAACTCACGGCCAAGGGGGGAAGCATGGATGAGACCATTTTTTTCTTTCTTTGCCCATGCTCTTTATTTTATTATTTCACCCTAACGCACCAACAAAACATGTTTCATGACATGTTTTGCCCATCCACTCTTGCCATGGCGGCCACTTCATGTTGGGGGAAATTGACATGCAAATCCCTTATTTTTGCATGCATGTTCAACTAGTCATCACACCTTTCCCCATCATACTTTCAAAGTTTACTACTAGATCCTTTCTAATGAAATTCACATTTATAACTCTAAATCGAAACATCAAAATGTCACACATGAATTAACACATATTATAGGCATCAAAATAAATTATAAATTATTTTTATGCCTCGGTTTTGTGGTCCCGAAACCACCTCCCGACTAGGGTCAATTTTGGGCTGTCACAATTTTTGCCTATACGGGCGAGAACACGGGCGTGTATCTCTGCCGTGTTGCTCGAGGGCCATTTCGAAATGAGCCTGGGCAGATCACACAGTTGCACACGCACGAGCATGTGCTAGGCCGTGTGGCCAAGTCAGTTTCAACCACGGGCTAGACACACGGGCGTGTCTTTTGGCCGTGTGGATAACACGCCCGTGTAGATAAGTCAGTATGTATGCTTTTTTTTGACACGGCCTAGACACACGGGAGTGTCTAATGCCGTATGAGGCACACGGCCTAACCACACGGATGTGTGACCTCTGTAACTTTGAAAATTGTTTAAATTTCAAAATTTTTTATATGAACTCAGTTCAGTCCCGACCCCTTTCTAAAGCATGTTTATGGTCTCGTTGACCTGTGTAAGGGACTTTGTAATGATTTATGATTATGTGTAAATGATTGTAATTTATTTGTGAAATGTTCCGGTTTGTCAGGTAACGTCTTTAACCCTAGTCCGGCGACGGATACGGGGTAGGGGTGTTACATACATCCATGAGCTAATTTCTGTACCTTGATAACTTTTCAAATTAATCCCCCAAATAAATAGATTAAGCTATCCTGGTTTCAAAAATATCAAAATTACTAAAACCGGGATAAGGAAACTTACCCAATTAAGTCATGAAAGTTTCTTCTCTCTCTCCTAGGGTTTCCATGTATTTTTGGGGAAGAAGATGAGTAAAATAAGATGATATTTTCTTTTTCATCTTTAATTAATTAAATTATTTCAAATTCCAATTTAGTCCTTGCCCTTTTTCTAAATTTTCGTGGATGAGTAACTAAAATATCTACATACTTTTCTTTAATGGTCTAATTACCATATAAGGACCCCTAGTTTTGAATTCAATAACTATTTAATCCTTGTTGCTACTAGAATTCAACTTTTACATTTTATGCGATTTAGTCCTTCTCGTAATTAAGCACATAATTGATAAAATTTTCTTATCAAAATTTTCACATGACATTTCTAACATAATATGGACCATGTAATAAAAAAAAATTATTTTCGGATAGGATTTGTGGTCTCGAAACCACTGTTTCGATTTCACTGAAAAATAAGTTGTCACATATTTTCACTGTTTCCTTAAAACAGATTCGACCGCTCCTTTGATGTTGGAGAAACGTTGGTTGACTGTCTCCTAAGGTTATAAAAAGAGATGAGCATGACAATAGCACGACTACAGTGATCAATGAATTGTAGCCTTGCCTTCATCTATCACCAAAAATGGTTTGAAAAATATTTAGGGAAAATATCTTTCAAAATTTTGGATAATTTAGTGTATATCTTTTCCTACATAAATTCAAATGAAAGAGATTTTGGAATCGGTCCAGACATTTCGCGTCGCTCACGTTGTGAGGGTGTGCTCCCAACCCCAGCGGGTTTGGATTTGCACACCTCTTACACGCGAAAGAGAGCATTAGTTTAGTCATTCAATTACCACTAAGTTGGTTCATATATATAAACATATTTCACACTTGATATCTAACCAATGTGGGACTAAGCTTTCCATTTTCCTCAACATAATTCACAAGTGGCTTACTTTGAGCATCAATTTCTCATTCATCACTCAATCATTTTGAGCATAAGATATATCGTTGTGAAGGTTTCATGGGATAGAATTTAAAACCATAATTTTATGATTCAAATCTCTACATTTACTAATCGAGAATAAGCCTCAAAGCTTCCAAAAATCTATTTTTTTCAACAAGTGTTTTTGTCCGCACAACAAACTTTAATGCAAAAAGGTTAGACAAATTAGGTCAATGACCGGCGACTTACCTTAGGCCTATAGATAGAAGGCTCTAAGCACTTTATGAACAATTTTTCGCTATTAGTTTTTGTTCAAGCTTTTATTCAACTTTATATTAAATTTAGTTTTTCATTAAGTTTTTCTTTAGTTTAGTTTTTCTTTTATTTCGTTCTTCGTATGGATCAAATTGTAGATCACCTTTAACGGATTATTGTTTGCGCTTTTATTATTAAATTATCAGGATTTTTGTCATCTCTGCTATTGCTTTCTTTATAATGTTTATCTTTATTATCAATTTCTTTTTTTGTGTTAAATTCAGGAGGAACTAATCTGATAAAGGAGATTAATGAGTGGATGTGGGATTGATTAACTTCTATATAGGGATTCTTAATGGATCAACCAGTTGGGATAGGAAGAACTTAAAACCTTAGGCTTAACGACCCTAGGAAGTCATATTGGTGGGAATGAACCCAAAATCGGTATTGCATATTCGTGAAAACCTTACCCCAATCTAGTTTGGAATGTGACATCGAGAGATAAATAGTTCTTGCCAACTCATTAGGTTAGTGGAAGGTCAAGAGGCCCTGCTAGGTTAATTAGTAGTTGATTAAGTTGAAGCCTAAGTAGGATTGAATTATGAACACTAAAATGAGTTAATCTTTCATCATTAGAACTGATGAATCCGCACTCTTTTCCTACTCTTATTTATCTTATTTTTATAAAAATATATTTTCTCATCACCTTAAGAATTATCATAATATAATTAATTAAATTACTAGCTAGATCCATTAATGTAGAAATTAATATTAGTTTAGTCTCGCTTCCTTAGGGTACGATCATTGGAGTACTTCCATACTTCATTGTAAACAATATTACAACATGACCCGTATGCTTGCGAACACTGCCTTAACTCATATCTTTAATAGCAGCATTCACACTTCAGATATTGTTACATCGAGAAGCGGTCAAGTTGTTGGTGCTGTTATCAAGGATGCAGTGCCATTAAATTAGTTTTAATTTTTGCGTTTAATAGGATAGTTAGGAAATTTTTAAATTATAGATACGATTTATATTTTCTTTTATTTTTATTCATTTAATTTGCTAACTTTTGTCTTTTACTTTGTGGGTTTTAATGTATGACTCGGAGTAAGGGAACACCCATAGAGCCAGCCATTGATCTAGAAAGAATAATACGTAGAAATCGTCTGTAACACCCCTTACCCGTATCCAATGCAGAAATAGGGTACGAGGTATTATCGGACTTATACACAAGCAATCATACAAAATCGAGACGTAAATTTCTATCCAAATTTAAAACTTTTCATATACATTCATATCGTCCCTAAAACGAGCCTACGAGGCCCAAAACATCCATTGGAAGTGGTTCAGGACTAAACTGAGAACTTTAGAAATTTTCACAATACTTAGAAAATTTTTCATGTTTTAAGGGCCACACACCCGTGTGGCTTGGTACACGCTCGTGGGGGTAGGCCGTGTGGTCACACACGCTCATGTCCCTAAACCTTGTAACTCTCTGTTTATCACCCAAGAACAAATTGAAGACACACGCCCGTGTTCTTAGGCTGTGTGATCGATTTAATTTTCATAATTTTTCATAAAATAGCTGCAGACTTCACACGACCAGGGCATACACCCATGTTTGAGGCCGTGCCGACCACACAGCTGAGACACACTCCTGTGTCTCTGCCCGTGTGCTCAATACTGAGCATTCTGTTTTGCAACAATTAAGGTGCAGGGGACACACGGTCAGAACACGTGCCCATGGGGCAAGCCGTGTGTCACACACGGCCTAAACACACGCCCGTGTGTCTACCCGTGTGGACAAAAACAAGGCTATTTACCAAGCCATTTTGTCAGTCTTTAATGCACACACCTACACAACAAAACATAGCACCAATCCAAGTAATTACATTCAACCAATACAGCCACAATCAAGACATCCACACATCATTCACATGCTATCATTTATCACATACGAACATCACATACTTATCAACTTAAATCATGCAAAGTTCCACATCCATGAAAACATCATCATATACATATATACTTAAACCATTATTAGCCAATTTCAATGACCATTTACAAAATGAATTATCAACCAACATAAGCCAACACATTTGGCCAAATCAGTTATGACACATAACAAAATGACCAAGTCTCTATACATGCCATAACTCAAAATGTTAAATTCATTGGTACCCAAAATAATAAGTTGATAGTGTGAACGGATCTCCGACAGTCTCCGACCCCCAAGCTAGCTTGGTGACACTATAAGATAAGGGAAAAGAAAGGGGAGTAAGCTATATAGCTTAGTAAGTTCTTATGCAAATAATAAGCATCATATCCGAACACTAACATACAATTAACGTAATGATAATTGGCATAAATATTATTAAGGTCTTATAATCATAACTTACTCAATCATAACCTTACTGGGGGTTTATCACATAACAAGCTCATTACGCATGAGTTTTACGTACTTACTTGAGTCATCTCGAATTGGATTTACACACAATTCATCTTTGACATACTCATTAAATTATCTGTTGAACCACTTGGAATACTAAGGAGACTCGGGAGTCCCGTACACACAGTACCGTACCAATGCCATATCCCAGATATGGTCTTACATGTAATCTCGTATCAATGCCAATAGCCCAGCTATGGTCTTACACAAAGTCTCATATGCCATATCCCAGATATAGTCTTACACGTAGTCTCATATTGATGCCATATCCTAGATATGGTCTTACACATAGTCTTAGTAACCCTAATGTCATGGCATTTGTATTCTATCTATTCCTAAGGTTCAACCAGGATTTCACGCTTTTTGAAAATTTTTCGAATATGTCCAAGGGTCAATCAAAATTCATACAATAATAAAGCATTTAAAACATAATTAAAACAATGAATTATTTACATACGAACTTACCTCAGTAGAAAATAGTAGAAATAGGACCTAATCATCAAACATGTTGTTTTTTCCTCGATCTAGGTCCGAACCTTGTTTCTCTTGATCTATAATAGAAAATTTAACTCATTTATTATTTACATTAGTCAATTCAGTCCAAAAATTATATTATGGAAAAATTATATTTTTGCCCTTAAACTTTGACATTTTTACATCTTGGTCCCTAGGCTCGTAAAATGAAATCTATTCAATTTCTTCAAGACCCAAGCCTAGTTGAACCACTTTCATACTTATAACAGCCTACATTTTCATTTAATCACACTTTTACACACATTTTATAACCTTTTTACGAACTGGTTCTTTTGACATTTTCATCAAAAATCACCTAGAAAAAGTTGTTTATCATACACCAAACACACATTTTCTACCATTAGACATCCAAATACATACATATCTAACATGTTTCAAACCCTAGACCTTAATCATTTCTCAAATTAATGGTAGAAATAGATATATCGAGTGATAATAACTTCAAAAATGTAAAGAGCATTAAAAACGGGGCAAAAATAGACTTACAATCGAGTTTGAAAGTGGCCAAACCCTAGCTATGGCTTCCCTTATAAATTTTAGCACTAGAGGGAGGAGATGGAGAAGGATTTTGGCTTGATTTTTGCTTTTTAATTCATTTAATTACCAAATGACCAAAATGCCTTTTTCTCAAAGCACTAAAATTCTCTTACCTCATGTCTATTTTTGTCCAACTTAAATTAAAATGTTCTAATTACCATATAAGGACCTTAAATTTAAAATTTCATAGCAATTAGACACCTCTAGCATGAAGAACTCAACTTTTTCACTTTTTACAATTTAATCCTTTTTGCTAAATTGAGTGCTCAAATGTCAAAATTTTCAAATGAATTTTTCACAAAATCATTTCATAAAAATTTAGACCATAAAAATGTAATAAAAATTTTTTTACTATGTCGGATTTGTGGTTCCAAAACCACTATTCTAACTAGGCCCAAAATTGGGCTATTACATTGTCGATAGCAACAACATCAACCGATGCAAAATAACTCGTCTGTTGTAGTTGATCCACCATGTGATAATCCACTCTTCAACGATCCTAACTTATCGGATCTACCACCACCACAATAACTACTACCGATAGAGCCACCAATAGTTCAAGAGGAAGGCACGCTGAGAGTTTATGCACTACCAACCCTCGACGTAGTCCAAGGTAGTATCACAAGGTCGACTATTACAACCAATAATTTTGAAATTAAGCTGACCATTATCCTGATGATTCAAAATAGCCTACAATTCAGAGGAACTATGACAGAGGACCCAAATTAGCATTTAAAACGCTTTCTCCAACTTTGTGATATTTTTAGATTTAATGGGATCACCGATGACACTATTCATCTTCAGTTGTTCCCTTTCTCATTAATAGATAACTCTTTCTCTTGGTTAGATTCATAGGCACCGAGATCCATAATGACATGGAATGAACTTGCGAAATTTTTTTTGTACAAGTTCTTCCCTGTTAGCAATACTATCCAACAATGGATGTCAATGGATTAAGGTCTTCACCTTCAAACCTTTGCTTGGGGTTTTGTAGGCTTTGGTAATTTTTTAGGAAAAATTCTAAATTGAAATATGGATAAAAAGTATGGAGACCTTTTGTTTAGTGATGGTTTTAAGTTCGTCAGAGCACCGGTGGTGGAGCATTTCCTCCAATGACGATTAGGGTTAGAGCAAAAAAAAGAAGAAAAAGGAAATAGAGAAAATAAAAGAAAAGAAGAAATTGGAAAAAAAAGGAAAAAAATAAAAATCAAAGTTTAAAAGAAAAATAGCATGTAAGATTTTCGTTTGAGATTTTTATAGGAGTGACCAAAATGATTGAACTATGTAACGTAGGTGCCTAAATTGCAAAATTTTCATTCTAAAATGAAATTTTTTTATAGTTGGGTAACTATCTACATAGTTTACCCTTTATGATTTTGTATTTAATAATCAGTATAAATTCTTAATCTATACTATTTATAAAATCTTTTCTTGAGTTGATGTTACTTATCAACTAGATCCCAACAAAGTTAAAATTACAAAAAAAAAAAATCATTTTATTGGCAAAATATGTTTTATGATTATGTGAGTTTTTTTTAACTTTTATATTTTATAAATTAATAAATATTTGTTCATAGTGAGATTTTAACTAAGGACATCGTGTAGATAAAACTTTTTCTTTACCATTTAGACTAAAGCAATTTTTATTTTTATATGAAACTTTAATAAATATATTTTTAGTTTTTATTGTATATTATTTATAAATACTTTTATGTTCTAAATACATAATTCCACACACATATCTCAGTATGATAAAATTTCTAATATATTTTAAAACAATCTCAGCTTTTAACCTAATATATTAAATATAATTCAACTTAAACTACTTTGTAGCATTTTTTAACTCAAAATTCTAAGTACATACATGATACATTTAAATTATATAGGTTTCATTAGCACCTTTTACTCATAGTTTATGTAAATTCGAGCATGTAAGTAGCCAATTGAGTCATTTTAATTAATATTAAGTCATTAGACATAATTTGAGTGAAGTTTTTAATTTTATATAATTTAATATTAATTTTACATAATTTTTCTATTTTATGCTACATCTTAATTTTTACTCGATTTGCTGCAGCTAGACCACTAAATTAATTCATGTGGGAGTCCATAATATCACACATGAACACAATTTAATTTCTACTTCATGTGGACGGCAAGCTCACCAATTGGACTCATAAATCCAATTCAACTCAACTTGGAAGATGGTTACAGAAAAGAATGAATTATGCTCTTAATTGGGTTGTCAAAACTGTCCAATAAGGGGGGAGAATGACCAAAATTACGCAAAGGCATGAGAGCAACCTATACCAACTTTGGGAGAATTAATTTGTAGGTCCCTACATGTGCAAAGAAATCGCAAATCAGCCTCCAACTTCCATCTTGATTACAGTCCATTTCCTTGCATGATTCATGCATGAAATCAAGCATGAATCAAGCAACCACCCAACCTCCCATTCCACATTTCATGGCCGGCCAAGTAAGGGAGCAAATCAAGGGATCTCCAAGCTATTTTTAGTAAACTTCCATGCTACTCTTCAACTATAAATACCACCTCTCATCTCCCATTCCAAACATCATTCATTCATCCTTTATTCATTATTCATTTGTCCATAAACTCACTTTCTTTCTCTCTTCCACGCATAAGCATTCTCATTTCCCTATTTATTTTAACTAGCATTTTCCCTTGAGGAAAACCACTCTTGGCCAGCCACCTTGAAGAGCATTTTGCAAAGGAGCAGTCACGAGAACTGGAGGAAGCCACCACAATTAATCTTTGGAAAATCGTCGAAATCATCAAGAGTTTCTTCTTTTCTATTCTTTAATTTTGTTCTTAGTTATTCAACATGTTTGCAAATTGTTTTGATGATTTTCCATTGACAATGATGACTTAATTTTGTTTTCGCTGGAATCCATCTCTATTACTTCACATAAATTCTAAGGAATCCTTAGTAAAATATGGACATAGAAATATACATGTTTTTCTAAGTATAAGATTTCGAAAGAATTTATATGAGATTCCAAGTTAATGAAAGATCGAGTTGCCATGAAATTTTTCCGGAACATCGTTAAACATGATGAAGAATGAATTGAGTCAAGTGTTGTAATTGTTCTAGCTTATTCATGTTATTATTGTTAAAACTTGTCAAATTGCTGCTAAAACCATCTCATTTCATTCATTGCATTTAGGTTAATTCATTTGCTTTCATTTGCATTAATTTAATTCTAACATCAATCACCTTAAAAATATTGTGTATGTTTTAATCGACTTGTGAATAGTAATTTTACAATTATTGATTTAAACATAGTCCCTGTGGAGATGATAACTCTTTTACTTACTCATTACTTAATAACGACTGTGTACAGTTGCACATTCCATCGTGAACCAATATACAACATATATTACTTATGCAAATTATATATTTAAATTAAAGGAATTGGAAATAGATATTACTTCCAACGTTATTAATTTTATTAAAAGAAATACCATTATCCTACAAATAAATTATGTATGTTCCAAATTTTAAATTTTATTTAATTTCACAAAAGGTTAGTACAACATTATTATGCAAACAACTCATTATTAATTAACTATTTCCTATTTAAATGATTCAATATATTTTAACTAATATTATGTAGCATTTGATATAATAAAAAAATCACTTTTCTTGCTATTTAATCGATTTGAAAATGATTTCAATATTTGGTGTGTCAAATTTTATTTATTTTTCTTGAAATTTAGTTTTTTTGAGAGTTACTTTTCCATAAACATGAAAATGTGATTTTACTTTTCCATAAACATGAAAATGTGATTCCCATAATAAAAATTTGGAAAGTTACTTTCAGTGTAGATTGAAAAGTTAAAAAATATTAAGATAAAGTCAACCCTATTTTATATCGATTTAAGGTATTAGTCTATTAATAAATATAAAAATAAATATTGCCTCCTTCGCCTTTCTCCTACTTGATTTTTTCTATTACTTCAACGGGTTCTTCGCAAGTAAGTTTTTTCCCCAATTTTATTTTCATATGCATTTATTTTTATATGCATATTTAATCATCTATATAGTATATTGTTCATATTATATTTATTTCCAATTTTATTATAATCTTTATGAATTTTTGTGAGCAATAGAAAAAAATTAAGGTTTAGGTTTAGCTCTAAAACTACCCTTAAAATATTTATAGTTTTAGGTTAACCTTTAGCAAAAATAAAAAGTGATTTCAAGTATTTTTTAATTTATTTCAAAAATGTTTTATATGTACTTAATTTTATAAATTCATTATTATATTAAAAATATATGCAAGACAAATTTGAAATAGTTTTACTTTCAATTAAAATTAAAAAAATTTAAAACTATCAATTAAATTTTATTTATAAATATTTAATCCAAATATTTGTTAAGAATAAAGTTTATTATAAAATTAAATACATGAATATTGTTTTATTTAATAAAGGTAAATTCAGTAAATAATCATTATATTCCTAAGAAATTACTTAATAAACTAAATGTGATAATGTAACTTTTCTAATATTTTACTTAACACATTCTAATGTATATTAAACGTTGTAAAGTAACATTCTCGACAATCACATTCCCAACAACCACATTCTCATAACATGGAAAAACACCACTTACTTTATAATTTTACTTTCTAAGTTTATTAAATTAATATTACTGTTGGATACAAACTTCCAATTTAATTATTTAATACATTTACTAAGATTATTTGAACTTTATTTTGATTTATTTTTAATTACAGGAAAAATCTTTTTATTGAATAAAATCTTCAAATTTAATTATTTAAAATATGTTTCAAACTATAATTTTACATAATCTTTGAAAGTTTTATTCGCTTTTTCAAATTAAATTCTTTAATTAAAAAAATCTTCCTGTTAATTAAAATCGTCAAATTTTAAATTATCTACAATCAATACTAGAAGTTCTGCAATTATCGGTAACTTATGTATATCGACATTAAGACAAAAATTTCTAAATCCGCTATTATTTTAGCAAGGAATAAATTACTTCAGTTTATAAATATATTTATTCTATTTTAAATCTATGGTTTTCTTTTTTTCTTTTTGGCTTTGTTTTATTTATTTTATTAAAATAATTATATTTATTCTATTTCAAATTAGAAATTTTATTACATATGAATGTGTAAAAATTACATATTTAAAACACAATTGATGGATGTAATAAAATGTGCATAATAAAAATAATCAAAATAAAACTTTGATTGAGTAGTGAATTTAAATTTTATTAATACAATTGACATGGGATCAAATTATATCATATGTATATTTTATTGGGCTTGTAAAATAAAAATAAATAAATATCAACGAGTAAGATAATTTATTTTAAAGGACATCAAATTATTTTTTAACTAAATTAGTGTTTGATTAATTTATAATATCAACTCAATCATAAACTATTTTTTATTATACATCTTTTATAATTTTTCTTTTTATTTTCAGTTGAATCAAAATACATATTAAATCATTTGTTGTAATTTTACCATTATCATCGTGGTTCTATTCAAATGAACCTTTTGACTTGGTCTACCGCTTAGATACCCAATATTCTGGTTTCTAGTTTTGTCGCCCAAGATTAATAGGCCAATTTATATATCCTACACATACTAAAAGGAACTGTGCTATACTGTCACTATCCACTTTGGAATTTTGGGAAATCTGGACTTCACTAAACCTTGCCCAAATTTGAGGACTGGAACTCTAAAGAAGGATCCACACATAGGGCAACATCGAAGGTCATCTCATTATTATTGCTCGCAGAAGTTGGGAATTCCATTTTGTTAATTCAATAACATGACATGTAAAATCATCTATGACTCAAAATTATGCTGCCCAAGTGGATTGGACGGCAGACACTTGGTTGGTTCTTCATCCACTACCTATTTGAAAAGTCTTCAACTCATAATTTCTCTTTCAAGTTCTAAGCTTAACCATAAAATCTCGAATCCAATTTGGACAACCACGAAGCTCATTGAGTAACGATATTAGGAAGAACTTCAATAGAAGTTTCTAATGAATTTTTTTTTTTTTGCATATATCAAAATTAAACAAATACTATAAAAACAGGTTATGTAACATTATTTATGGAAATAGGATAAGATGAAGATTGGAGGGCTTGTGGCGGTTCACATAGTAGATATGCGGAAAGTTTTTAGAGGGCTTTTAATGATAAAAGAGGAAGATGTCTAGAGAATTGAGGGGTCTTTTTTTGAAGTCCTCTCTGATGATATAGCAAGCTATGTATGCTTCTTACAATGGTGTCGGCAGGGGCGAAGCCAAAACAAATTAATAGGAGGGTCGGATAAAATTTTAATTTTTTTATAGTTTATATTTTTATAATTTGTAAATCATTAAATCAAATTTTTATAATTTTAGGGGGCTCAAAGTGCAATTTTACCTTTACTAATTTAAAATTTTTAAAAAATTTTAAGGGCCAAAAGAGTAAATTTACATTTTAGGGGGCCGGGGCCCATGCTAGCCTCCTGACTTCGCCCCTGGGTGTCGTTTCATAGGTTTTGAAAGTTGAGTCATTACAAATTTTGCATGTGTATTGGGATATAATGAATGGATGTGTATCACTTTCTACATATTTCCTGTTATGTATTGTTTTTTATCTGTTAGAAAAGTGTTTAGAAAACATATAAGAGTTGAGGTAGCAGAATTTTTTTAAAGAAATTGAAAATGATTTTTATCGCGATATCTTAAATAATAAATTTGATAAAATTAGTACATGTGTTTCAA
This sequence comes from Gossypium arboreum, assembly GCF_025698485.1. Classification (NCBI taxonomy): domain Eukaryota; kingdom Viridiplantae; phylum Streptophyta; class Magnoliopsida; order Malvales; family Malvaceae; genus Gossypium; species Gossypium arboreum. The sequence continues at coordinate 62,460,124 of NC_069071.1, forward strand.
GGCTCGGGAGGTATATCTAAATTACAAAAGGTTACGAGAAAGTGTTTAGATTTTTTGATTAACTCAAATGGAATTCAAAGTTTTTAAGCTTTCAACTGAATGATCTTCTATATTATTCTCAAATTCTTGGATGCTTAGGAAGTTGACACTAACTCAAGGAGCTTTACACAAAAAAAATTTTGAAATTCCAAAATAGGTAAAAGTTGAAATCTCTATGTATCCTAAAATGGAAAATTCAACTTCTAGATATGAATTACAATCACTAGATATTACAAGTATAATTCTCACAAATTTAAAATTCAAACTCAATAAAAATAGAATTTATTTGAGTATAAAAATTTTACTTAAATATACTTTCAATAACCTTCTTCACAGATTTCCCTAAGAAAATGATGCATATAAATTTTGGCTAGGTATTTCTAAAGGGACATAGACAAGAGTTTAATTCTCATTCAAAGTTCTTACTTAATTAAGTTAGGGGAGTTTTAGTCCAAGTAGGACTTTACAAAGGTACAATGTTGGCGACATACATGGGAAATTACTCTCATTACCGTGGCATGCTATCGTCCATTGGTCTAGTCGAATCCAATTCACTTTTCAAGTTTTTTCTATAAATAAGAAAACCAAGATTGAATATTTAATTAATTAATTAATTTAATATTTCTCCAAATTAATTATTAAATAAAATAGTTTAACAAATCAATTTTAAGTAAATAATTTACACAACTCAATTCTAATTTCATTAAAATCGTCGTGACTTTATTGTATTAGAATTTATGTGCAAATTTATTTAATTATCCAAATATAAATAAACGACAATGACTACATAATTTAATTTTCAATTTAGACTCAATTGTTTAATTTATTCATCCAATTAAGTAATAATCCTAAGAAATTAAATTAGTCATAAGTTATCTCATACATTCTCGATAAAATGTACTTACTATGGAATGTAATTCATGCAATCTAATTCTCATTCGTCTTTTATATCCATCAATTCATATTTCTCATTATGAAATCCGCTCAAAGTTATATTGAGTTTAATGAAAGGTCCAATTGCCATATATAATGAGAGCTTAAACAATTTGTAATTAAGTTTGGACTCTTCATATATTAATTACAAAGCTATTCAGTCATAGAGTCAATCCACTAAAAGCATCATGACTGATCTATCCATTATATACCATTAGAAAAGCTATTTATGTTAAGCTTTTGTCCATAACCTTGTTATATATGTGTTACCCTAGTAGGATATCCATGATCCAATTAGGATAAATCTATTCACCTAATTTAATCCATTTTATGTTATGGTTACCATTATATCTCTCATGATGAAAGTGATCATTAGTTATACTATTAATGATTAATCATTTGTCCCAACCAAATGACCCTTAACCACATTCTATTTTCATAATCTATACAATGCCAATGAGCAGACAACATTTACTATTTCAATCAAGCTATGATTACACTATTAGGATTAATGCCCTTACTGCAATGATTTTTTCATGCTACTTGTAATTTTTGAACTAATTAAATAAATTTATTTCCATAATTAATTATTCATATCTTTGTTTGATTGTCCTCAATGGTTTTTGCACGAAAAACAAAATGAATAAAACAAATATTCACTTATTTACGTAATGTTTAACTGATATTAAATCTCATCATAAGAAAAGATTATGATGTGAGAAGACAACTTATATTAGTAGATAATTTAAAATTATTCTTAGTTTGAAGGAATCAAAATTGAGTAATTGATTCAAATGATTTAGTATGCTGTCTAGAAGTCCTATTAGAGACATATCTTGTCTTGGGTATTGGAGCAGTTGACTCCCAGAAATAGAAGCATAGGTGTGGTTGTTTGGATTGACAACATAACAAACTGAACCCAAATAGAATTTATCTTGGATTCATTTATGAATATATTCACTTGTGACATTCATTGTATGACTTGCCTAAATAATAAGTGATTGATCATATATACATAACTCATATACTTTGATATATTGAAAACATGTGTTCCTTTGGTATCAGAGTTGAAATGATGCATGCATGGATGGGTTGAAACTCATTATATTAATTTCACCAAAGCTATCAATTTTCAACTTTAAAAGATCAGTCAACTTGTGACACATTGTTTGATAGGATCAAGGCATTTTTGAGTTGAGATGTCTTTGTCGATGAAAGATTTGCCTCTTATCTTTGAAATTCATTTTGAATCATCTTCTTTTGATTTCGAGAGCTCAAGATATGGTTGTTTTAGTGACAATTACACGAGAAAATTTTTGATGTGATTAAAGCAAGAATAATGAGTTTTAAACTTTATTTAACTTTTAAATCATGTTAGCTTCAATTATAATGTATATAAACCAAATAATGTATTTATGAAGTCTTACATTTAAGATCTTTATTTATTACAAAATTTTAAGTATTTTAGACTGATTTAGCTTAAAGAGTAAGATTATAACTAGGTCAATTACTTGGAGGCAAAGGAAGGGTAGTCAATTACTTGGAGGCAAAGGAAGGGTTGTTTCCTTGTTTTCCAAGTAGTTTGGGTTTATATATATTATATTATATTTTCTATACCCGCCATATATTGTATCTTGATTATTTTTATCAATGAAAATTGCTTCGAAGGAGTTTTTCTTATCTTGTTTCTTTCTTACTAGAACTTTTGCTTCAATTCTTTAAGATTTTGGAGGAGGTTCATCATAACTTCAGCTTGCCTAATTCTTTCCAATTGGGATGCTTATTAAAAGTCATTATAGTCCTTTGTTAGTGCTTCACCTTTGATGTCATTCACCATTAATCTTTTATTTTCAGTTTCATCAATCCATTCTTCTATCTTTACTTATTTATATAAATTTTTAATTTTGGAAATTTTGCATTGAATCTTAGCATTATCTATTGAAGTTTTAGGTTCTTAAAGGCCTTAAAATTTTTTGTTTTCATGGTTTTCTTATTTTCTAGGAAAGTTTATTTTCATTTAATTTATTTCAAGTTGATTGTATGAGCTCTTAAAATTCAATTTCGGGTTTTCAAATCATTTGGCATTAGAGCCTAGGTTTGGTTGTTCAACCTCATCCTTAACTGAACACCTCTTTGCTAAAAAAAAAAGCCCTTGAAGTTTCCTTGCATGCCTTAAACAAAAAAGGGTCAAGATTTGTATTTTACCTTATTTCTTAGTTTTTCCAATTTAGTTTTATTTTTTAACTCTTTTAAATTTTATCATACATAGTACTTGGATTGAGTAAAATAAAAAAAAAGGTAAAACAAATATTTTGCCACCTAGAACACCATAAACCAATCACTCGAAGTTAGGTAGTTGTTTTCTAGGATTTTAACTGTTATAACCTATTTTCTTACCTTTAAAAGTTAGGATTCTATGTTTACTTGCTTTTATTATTTCTTATTCATTAACTAACACCCTCTTCTTCTTGCGCTAGCAAGTTTATGGAAAAGTTGTGCATTCCTTCTACCGTAGAACTTATTTTATTGCTCCAAACCCTTTCTTGGCATCCTATAGATGAAGAAACCTTTGTTAGTAGAAATCTTCTTCATTAATTCTAAATAATTGAAGTTTGATTAAGTACTATAAAAACTTAATATGTTACCAAGTCTTTCTCCCTTGTTGAGTGATAGTATTAGTCAATATTTTTAGAGCTAACAGTGAGGATTTGTTTTACTTTCACCTTTTTTTTCTTTTGTTTGTGAGTGCTTTTTATTTTAAAGAATGTAAAACAGGAACATCTAATATGAATCTAGCTTTGAACTCTATGTAGCTGGCTGACATGAAGATGGAATATCTATGTTATGTCGTGTTGGCGTATAGTATTTGCCCATGTGACATGCCATTGGCATACTAAGTCTATCTGAGTTCTATATATGCCATTGGGCATACTCTGTGTTGTTGAGTGAATCCTTTCAAAGATTGGATTGTGTTATTAGCATTTTGCTTAAGATCTCTATGGAACTCACTAAGTTCTTTTGAACTTGCCGTGTTACCCTTTCCTTCTCAAGCCTACTATTGAATGAAGACTTTTTGAAGGATTATGCTAGAGGATATCTATTGCTATGAGACATCTATTTATTTGTACCATGCATGACATATGAGGGTGATGTTTAGTTGTATTTTGAGATGGAATTGTAATTAAAACTTATAATTGATAAAAAATACTTTAATAATATTATCTTATTGAAGTTTATACGCCATTTGGCTTCGTAACACCTCTAACCCTTATCCGTCATCGAAACAGGGTTACATGACATTATCATACTTTACAGACTAATTACAGATATTTCATTACCTTTACCATACAAATCAAGAATAAATCATATAACACTCATATTGTCCCTTAGATGGGTCCTCAAGGCCCAAAATACACCTTAAAAGTGAATTGGAACTAAACTGAACATTTAAGGAATTTTTTTTTCAAAATTTTAAAATTTTTATTAGGAACAGGGGACACACGCCTGTGTGGTCAGGTCGTGTGGATCACACGGCAAGGTGACACACCCGTGTCATAGGCCGTGTGAGCATTCGATGTGAGGCACACGGCCGTGTTCCAGCCTGTGTTCAAATTAGGGTAGCTACTAACTTGGGTTATACGGCCAACCACATGCCCTTGTGCTAGGCTGTGTGTAAAAACCTAGGCATTCTGTTTTAAAGTTTTCAAGTGCAAAGGACACATGACCAGATTACACACCCATGTACCAGGCCATGTGTCACACACTGTAACAGCCCGATTTTGGGCCTTGTCAGAATAGTGGTCTCGGGACCACAAATACAAAGCTAGAGAAATTAATTTATTATTATTTTGATATTATAGCATGTTTTTAAGAGTGCATGAAAAATTTGGTGAAGTAATTTTAGCGTTTGTGAGCTTAATTGCGTAAAAGGACTAAATCGCATAAAATGTAAAAGTCCTATTTTGATAGCTAAAAGCGCCAAATAGCTAGAGAACCTAAATTGGGGGTATTTAAAGGGAAATTAGACCCTTTAGGGAGGAATGGCTGGCCATAGGAGACAAAGGTGGTCAAATTTTCAAAGTTTGGTAAGTTAGGTGGCTTATTTTGACTAAAATATGAGTAAATAAAGGAAAGATAATATCATCCCTTTTTCATCTTCTTTATCCACCGAAAATAAGCCATTGAAGGGGATTTGAAAGCTTAAAAAATTTTAGCAACTTGTAATCCTCACAAGTAAGTGATTTTGATAGTTTTTCTTGATGATTTTTTATATTTTTGAGAACCTTGAAGCACAAGCTTTCAAATGAGGGCACGATTTTGAAAAATGATCAAGAGTGTAGGATTTTTCCATGAAAGGATTTGTATGTTTGCTGAGTTTTTATGGAAGAAAATGAGTCTTGGGTGTCTTATAAACAACTTTTGTGAAAGGTGTTAGCATGAAAACACCTAAAAGGACTATTTTGCATAAGTGTGTGAAATAGTGGGAATTTCGGCTAGGCTTAAGATGTGAAGAAATTCGATAAAAAATGATTTTTGAGCCTAGGGGTATAATGGTGATTTTGTTAAAGTCTAGGGGCAAATTTTAATTAGTAAATAAATAAGTACATTTTTCTATTATAGATCAAGAAATACCAAATTTGAACCTAGACCAGGAGAAAGCCAAGCAAATCGATTGAATCGACTAGTCGCCACATTTTTGTAATTCGAGGTAAGTAACATGTAAATAGTACAACTACATTAATAATATATGTATTTGAATTGTATTGAAATTATTATAGCATAAATTGCTTGATTGTCTAAATGAGAAAATGTGATGAGAATAAAGGTAGTAGAATTCCCGATTGAACCTTAGGAAATAAATCGAATATTTATGCTGTGACGTTTGGGTCACTTGTGTGAGCTAGTGTAGGACATGTCTGGGACATGCATCGGCCACATTATGTAAGACCATGTCTAGGACATGGCATCGGCATTGAGGCGAGTGCTAGTGTAAGACATGTGTGGGACATGCTTCGGCCTTGAGACGTAAGCCAGTGTATGACATGTCTGAGACATGCATCGGCTATGAGATGTGTCAGTGTAAGACCATGTCTGAGACATGGCATTGGCACAGATATGCTAAAACTTGTGTAAGACGATGTTTGGGACATGGCATCAGCATCTTACCCCATGTTTGAGGCTTATGGAATATCTGATAGTGTTCCAAATGGTTCAATGGTGAAAGTATGATTTCAAATTAATAAGGAAAGTATAACCGTGTTGTGAGTGGTACAGGTACCTATATGGAATGTATGGAATGTGAGCTCGATATATGCTATATGAGGTGTATTGAATATTGATGAGTAAGTTTTACTTATGCCACTTGTGTATTATGATACTTGTTGATGAATGGTAAAGTTATGTTGTATATTTATTTATGTGCAACTTACTAAGCTTTATGCTTACTCCCTCTCATTTTTCATTTTCTTATAGTGTCGCCTATCTAGCTTAAGGATGAACGGAAGTCAGAGATATCGATCACACTATCAATTGAAGCATTCGGTATAGTTTGATTTATATTTTTGAATGTGGCATGTATAGGGCTTAGACTTTTCTATTTTTGTGTCACTGAGAACTGGCCAAATCTGTTGGCTTGGGTTGGTAACCCTTCATTTTGTATTAAGCCTTAAATGGTGGAAAATATTCATTTTGATTTATATGCAAAGATGTATTTTCATAGATGAATAAAATGCACTATTGGAATGTTATCTATTGCGGCTGATTGGTTTAAATAAGTTATCCTTGTATTGGTTTAGTTGCTTTTGTGTAGGTTGTGCAAGTAAAGGTGGCAAATAGGCTTGGTAAATAGCCTTATATTGTCCACACGGGTAGACACACAGGCGTGTATCTAGGTCGTGTGTGACACACGGTCTGCCATATGGATGTGTGGTCCGGCTGTGTGTCCCCTGCACGTAAAATTTTCAAGTCAGTATGCATGGTAGTAAACACACAGGCAGAGACACAGCCGTGTGTCTCAGCCATGTGAAGGACACGTCTTAGTACACGGCCATGTGACTTTTTGGGGTTGCTGACGTCAGAAACAGAATGTCCATATTTTTGCATACGGGCGTGTCATAGCTGTATGAAGGACACGGGCTAGGGACACAGGCGTGTGCCAGGCCGTGTGAAAACCCTTGTAGGTGAGCATTTTGAATTAATTCCACACGGGTGGAGGACAAGAGCGTGTCCCTATATTGCTTAGGCTGTGTGAGCACACGGGCCATCAACACGACCATGTTGAAATGGCCACATGGGCGTGTTACCTTTCTACATGAGTGTATGCCCTGTTTCAAAGTTAAATTTTTCTATAGATGGTTTAAGGACCTAGGTTGATCCCGAATAGTTTCCAATGGTCAATTTGGGGGTCGTAGGCCCATAATAAGAAGTTTAAAGTAGAAATTAAAAAGTTCTAATTTGGAACAAGTCTTGGTGACTTAGGGAACATTTGTGTGCATGAGATCGAGTTAGGTAATGCCTCGTGTTCCGCTCTGGCGTGGGTTACGGGTATGGGGTGTTACACACACAGCTGAGACACATGCCCATATCTTTGCCCGTGTGGACAAAAATAAGCCATTTTAAGGCCACTTTTCTCACCATTTTATTATACAATATTGAAATACACTAATATATCTCAACCAAGAAATCAATTCAAGCCAAAACATGTATTTAACATAATATGTTAACACAAAAATCATTTTTTTAACTTTGTCAAACTAACTTCATTCATTGATTTACCAAAACCTATTCCTAATTATATACAAACAAACACTGATGTATATACTTCAAGTTTAACCTTTTTCAATCCATCCCTATACATGTCATATAAACCATAAAATGTGCAACAAAATCTACCAAGGTAATCTGAATAGTGTGACTCGATGTGTTGATCCGATCTTCCGAACTTCTTGAAATCTACAAAGAGCATTGAACAACACAAGTAAGCTTAACGAAGCTTATTAAGTTTGTTGGCTTAAACAAAAATCTTAACGAACATACTAAAACAATTCATTAAAGTAAATCATTCATTACATATTTCCTACCAATAACAACTTTAATCGATGAATATGCTTATTGGAGCTTGATATCAATAATAACTTAAATTTTGCACATTAATTCCATATAACACTTACTAATTCCATAAATTTTGCACATTAATTCCATATAGCACTTACTAATTCTTCTCAGTCAAAGAACGACTTATGGATTTGAGTACATCACAAAATAGAAGCTCGAAGGCTACACATAAGCACGTAAATGCTAAATGGAAACCCGTAAAGGTTGAATGAAAGCTCATAGGAGTTGGACAAAAACCCATTAGGGTTAAACAGAAGCTCAAAAGAGCTAAACGGAAACCCATTAGGGTTAAACAGAAACTCATATGAGTTAATTGAAGCTCATTAGAGCTAAATGGAAAGCAAACATGAGTGTTCGCAACAAATGCTAAACCTCAGTTTACTTGGGTAAATTTTTTCGTCAGTTCCCATTTTTGCATTGAACGATTGTACTCAATCTTGCGTTCTGTTCACTTCAAACACTTGATTCAATTTCATAATTCTTATAATAGTTTATTTTCAACAAATAATATGAATAAATACATATTAAAATTCATCAATTTAACAAATAATATTAAAAATTTAACCATACAAACTTACCTAGACTAAATTGTAGAATTCGTAGTAATTCAGGAACTATTCTTCTAATTTCTCTTTCCCTCATTGATCTACAGGCTCTTGATCTAAAATATAAAATTATTCATCCATTAGCACATATTTCGGCCTCATTCCACTTTACAATTTATACCCTTCAAATTTTGAAATTACACATTTACCCTAACTTTTACATTTTTTTACAATTTAGTCCCTTATCAATTAACCCATCAATTGAGTTAATTTTTCTAAATTAACAAGTTATTCCATCATTCTAAGCTATTTTGCAGCCTTCGATTCATAGAAATTCAATAAAAAACCCTAATCCTTTTATTCTTTACAATTTAGTCCTAAAAATCAATTTCTATTGAAATCACTCAATAAAATCATCACATAACAAAATTAAAGCTTAAAATCCATGATAATTCATCATAAACACCCAACAATCATCAATGGTAACTTTCAAAATTACCCATGGAATCAAAACTAATGAAATCAATGGTTGGATCTAGTTGTAAAAGTCTCAAAAACATAAAAATTTCAAGAAAAAGGCAAGAATTGAACTTACATGATGCAAAAATATGAAAAACCAGCTTAAACCCTCCTCAATGTCTATTTTTAAAGCTGAAAATGATAATGATTTCTCTAGAATTCTTTACTTTCTCATTTATCTCATTAATTTTGCAAAATTTCTAATTTTTCCTTTAGTTCACATTGTTTCCTTACTAATTTCTATGCCCATGCTGCCCAACCTATTTAATCTAGGCTAAATTTCTCTTTAAGTCCTCCTTATTTACTTTTTGAACTATTTAATCACTATTCCTTAATTTGCAAGTTTTGCACTTTTTTCAATTTAGTCCTTTTTAATTAATTAACTATCAAAATGTTAAAATTTTCTAACGAAACTTTAATACTAACTCAATGACACTCTGTAAATATTTATAAAAGTATTTACAGCTCGGTTTATGAAATCAAGGTCTCGATTCCTTGTTTTTAAGACTAATTAACCTAATAATGCTTTTAAATCACAAAATTACTAATTCAAAAGTTTCTTAAAGTCATACTTGACTCATGAATAATAATTAAATATTAAAATTTTCAAAATACTTGTCGGGTTTAGTGGTCTCGAACCACTGTTTCTGACACAACTGAAAATCAGGCTGTTACAACTCTCCCCCTTTTAGGAAATTTCGTCCTCAAATTTTGTTACCTGAAAATAGATTCGGATATTGTGACCTCATCGATTCCTCTGTTTCCCAGGTTGCCTCCTCCAAACCATGACAATGCCATAATACTTTTACTAATGGTACTCGTTTATTCCGTAATTCTTTAACTTCTCGAGCTAAAATCTTTACCGGCTCTTTCGTGTACGTCATATCTGGTTGTATTTCTATTTCAGTATGAGTAATTACATGTGAAGGATAATATTTGTACCGTCTTAGCATAGACACATGGAACACATTATGAATCTTCTCAAGTTCTGGACGCAGAGCTAACCGGTAAGCCACAGGGCCAATTCTTTCAATGATTTCATGCGGTCTGATAAATCTTGGACTAAGTTTCCCTTTTCTACCAAACTGCAATACTGTCTTCCATGGTGAGACTTTTAAGAACACTCGATCACCCACATCAAATTCTATTTCTCTTCTTTTCAAATCTGCATATGACTTTTGATGGTCTGAAGTAGCTTTCAGACTGTCCCAAATGATTCAAACTTTTTCTTCAGTTTCTCGGATGAAATTGACTCCTACTAACTTGGGTTCACTTAATCCATACCAATACAATGGAGTTTTACATTTTCTTCCATAAAGAGCTTCAAATGGGGTCATTTTGATACTAGATTGATAGCTATTATTATATGCAAATTCAGCTAAAGGTAAATACCTTTCATAGTTATCTCTAAAATCAAGTATACAACATCTCAACATGTCTTCTAGAATCTAAATCACTCGTTCTGATTGCCCGTCAGTCTGAGGATGAAATGTTGTACTAAAATTTAGCTTGGTACCCAAAGCTTCTTGTACTTTATTCCAAAACCTTGATGTAAACCTCAAATCTCGATCCGAAATAATAGATGTTGGGATCTCAGACATATATGATTTTGCTAACTTCTCAAGTGAAAAATCTGTTCTGACCGAGATAAAATGTGCTGACTTAGTCAATCTATAAACAATCACCCAAATCGAATCTTTCTTTCTCAGAGTCACAGGTAATCTGGATACAAATTCATCGTGACATGCTCCCATTTCCACTCAGGAATCATGATAGGCTGTAGCAAACCCGTATGTACCTGATGCCCTGCTTTGACTTGTTGAAAAATTAGACACTTTGCTACAAGTTCACAAATCTCTCATTTCATACTCGGCCACAAATACATTCGTTTCAAATCACAATACATTTTCGTGCTACCCGGATGAATAGAATACATACTACTATGAGCTTTAGAAAGGATATCATTTTTCAGATCTAAATTATTCGAAACACAAATTCTATTGCCATAATATAACATACCGCTATCATCAATACTATACTCTAAACTTAACTTATCCCGAACCATCTGTCTTTTTAACATCAATTTTGGGTCATCATCTTGCAACTCCCGAATTCGTTGAAAGAACACAAGTTTTTCTTTCAACTCTGCTAATACAGAACCATCTTCATTAAGAGACAAATGAGTGTTCATCGCTCGAAGTGTAAACAAATACAACTTTTAACTGAGTGCATCAGCAACCACATTAGCCTTTCCCGGGTGATAATCAATAACCAAATCATAATCTTTCAACAACTCTAACCACCGTCTCTGTCTCAAGTTCATCTCTTTCTGAGTCATCAAATGCTTCAAGCTTTTATGATCTATTTACACATTACATTTTTCACTATATAAATAATGTCTCCAAATTTTCAAAGCAAATGCAATTGTAACCAATTCCAGATCATGTATAGGATAATTCCTCTCATACAGTTTTAATATTGAGAAGCATAGGCCACTACTTTTCCTGACTGCATCAAGACACTACCCAATCCATTTAGAGACGCATCAATATATAGAACATACGACACACCTAATTCTGCTTGAATCAAAACCGGAGCTTCTGTTAACATTTTCTTCAACTGATCAAAGCTCTGTTAACACTCGTTAGACCAAACAAATTCAATGATTTTCTATAACAATCGATTCATAGGCAAAGCAATCATCGAAAAGTTCTTGACAAAACGTCGATAGTAACCTGCTAAACCCAAAAAACTTCACACTTCTGTAATATTCTTTGGAATTTTCCATTTCACCATAGCAGAAACTTTACTCGGATCAACTCGAATCCTATCAACAGATACAATATGACCAAGAAATCCAACCTCGTGTGGCCAAAATTCACATTTGCTAAACTTTGCATACAACTACTTTTCTCTCAAAGTTTGTAGCACAATTCTCAGGTGTTCTGCATGCTCGGATTTTGTCTTAGAATAGATCAATATATCATCGATGAACACAACAACAAATCTATCCAAATAAGGCTAAAAAATCTTATTCATTAAATCCATGAAAGTAGTAGGTGCATTAGTCAAACTAAATGGCATTACTAAAAACTCATAATGACCATACCAAGTTTTGAAAGCAGTCTTCGGTACATCACACTCTTTTACTTTCAACTGATAATACCCAGATCTGAGATCTATCTTCAAAAATACTGCAACACCTTTCAGTTGGTCAAACAGATCATCGATACAAGGCAAAGGATATTTATTTTTAATTGTAACTTAGTTCAGCTGTCTGTAATCTATACACAATCTCAAAGAACCATCTTTCTTTTTCACAAACAAAATAGGTGCACCTTAAGGAGATATACTCGGCTTGATGAATCCTTTGTCTAATGATTCTTGCAACTATGTCTTTAATTCTTTTAGCATATGATACGGTTTTATCAATATTGGAGCTGTTCCCGGAACCACATCAATTACAAACTCAACTTCACGATGAGGTGGTAAACCAGGTAATTCCTTAGGAAATACATCAGTAAACTCATTAACAACTGGTAATTGTTTTAACTTTGATTCAGAACCCTGAGTGTCAAGAATGTAGGCTAAAAATTCCTCATTACCATTTCGCATTAATCTCTGGGCTAAAAAAGCTGAAATAATTCTGACAATTTCTTTCAGATTTGCAGACTCAACAGTAATCAATTTTCCTGTCTAACCTTTCAGATCAATCATGTAACACCTCTAACCCGTATCCGTTACCGGACTAGGGTTAAAGGCATTACCGGACAAATCGAAACATTACAAAATCATAAATCATACATATCATATCATAGAAAAAAATAGTCCCTTTAGGAGGTTTACGAAACTTTAAACATGCTTTGGAGAAGGTTCGGGACCAAACTGAACACATACAAAATTTTTTGAAACTTAAATAAATTTTCTAAGTTACAGAGGTCACACACCCATGTGAACAGGCAGTGTGCCTCACAAGGCATTAGACAAACCCGTGTGTCTAGACCGTGTCAAATCAGGGCATACATACTGGCTTAATCACACGCTACAAGATATGCTCGTATGCCTTGGCCGTGGTGGAAACTGACTTGGGTTACATGGCTAGCCACACGCCGGTGTGCCTTGGCCGTGCTTAAGACTGACTTAAAATCGTAGGGTACCCTAGGGGACACACGGCCGTGTAATATGACCATGTGTCTCACACAGCTGAGACACACGCCCATGTTTCTACCCTGTGGACAACAATAAGCCATTTGAAAAGCCTATTTGCCACCCTATTTAGGTCAAACCTACAATCATCAAACCAAACAAATTTGCACTATAATTTCAACCAATTTCAATACCAAAACTTACATCATTCATGCCATATTATTATCAATCAAATTCAAGCTTATAATCTATACTCAATCATATCAAATCATAAGCCAAAGTCATATTAAATCATATGTTTCATAACTCCAATTCACCTCATCCATTCACATGCCAAAATCTTACCAAATTGACCATTTCACTAGGCCATTGAAGCACATCAAAACATACCATTTATGAACACAAGCATATACCAAATTCATTCATAATTCATCCATAACCAAGCCATATCACAAGGTTAGATATACACATCACAAAACATAACCAAAATCCTCTAGCCTATACATGCCATACTACAATATATACATTTTCAAAAGGTACCAAAATAGAGTTCGATAGTGTGGTGATGATTCTTGATGATCCCCGAGCTCCCGATAGCTACGATAGCTATAAAACAATGCAATAACACACATAGTAAGCTTTCAAAAGCTTAGTAAGCCATATACAAATAAACTTAACAAATAACATCAATTAATTCATATAATTTAAGGTAAAATACATTCACTTAGCCATATATCTCTTATATTTCATTTGAACATAATTCACATATAAATATCATAACTCATTCTCATAGCAAATCATACTTATATCATATATTCACCAAGGTACATATACTTACCTTTCATTCTCAAACGTGGTATACAATTCAAACATACTTGAGTCGGAAACAAATTCACATAGTCATCTATTTTCTCAGAATGCCCGTTGAAATGTTTGGAATCATAAGGATATGCGGATATCTTGGAAAGCTCGTACAATGCCAACATCCCAGACGTGGTCTTACATGTAATCAAATATCGATGCCACTGTCCCAGATAGGGTCTTACACGAAATCAAATACAATGCCAACGTCCCAGACGTGCTCTTACATGTAAATTATAAGTCGATGCCAACGTCCCAGACGTAGTCTTACACAATAACACATATCGGATCCTATGTCATGACATATGTATCTTAACCATTCTTAAGGTTCGTACGGGGCTTTTCAGACGTTGGAACTTTGTCGATACTTTCTCGGATGTCTCATTTTTCTCAACTTATATATTCATTCATCAAAGTACAATAGCATATTAAAACACATTTGTTTGTATATAGACTTACATTTTACAGATTCGGATAGACGAAATCAACTACTCGACAACTTTCGACTTTCCCCGACCTAATTCTGTTTTATTTAATCCTTGATCTATATAAATTCAAATTTAACTTATTCAAACTCACATTCATTCAAATCAATCCAAAAACACATACTTAGGGAATTTTACAAAGTAGCCCTCACATTTCACATTTTAACAATTTAGTCCCTAATTCATAAAATCACAAAATATACAAAATTTCTTTAGAAATATGCTTGGCCGAATATTCCTATAGCTAATACAAGCGCACATATTTCATTTATTTCACATTTTAGTCCCTCAAATTACAAATTTCACAATTTAGCCCATTTTACTCAAATTTATCAAAAATTCAAATACAAAATATGTTAACCCAAAACATATCTTTCATTTACCAACAACTAACTTCACAAAGCTTATAATTTCATCAATGGATCAACTCAAAATCATCAACAAAAATCAGAAATTGAGACATGGGCTTGATACTATACAAAGCAACGATTACAAAAATGTAGAAATTATCAAAAACAAAGTCAAAACCATACCTTAATCATAGATTTCCTTAGCCGAACTCCAGAGTTCTTTTTCTTTTCTTTTGTTCAACAATTTTAGGCAAAAATAACACATAATAACCTTATTTCATGCTTTTAGTTTATTTTAATTTACATTAATATGCATTTTACCATTTTACCCATGTATTAAAACATATTATTCATACAAATAAATGGTCACTAATGTCCATTCATACTTCCACTGGTCAAATATCAACATAAGGACCTCTCAATTATAAAGAGATATCAAATAAACACTTTAGCAAATAGAAGGCCACTTTTACAATATACACGATTAGGTCCTTTTTACAAATTACGCACACAAATGATAAAATTTTCACACTAAATTTTCACACATGTCAATTCACATATTATAAGCACAGAAAATAATATTAAAATATTTTTTAACCCAGATTTGTGGTCCCAAAACCACAATTCTGACTAGGGTCTAAATCGGACTGTTACAATTCTCCCCCCTTAGGGATTTTCGCTCCGAAAACCTTACCATTGAAATGATTCGGATATTTCTATTTCATAGCATCTTCAGGGTCCCACGTAGCTTCTTCAACACCGTGTCGATGCCACAATACTTTTACTAACAAAATTTTCTTATTTTGCAATTCTTTAACCTTACGAGCTAAGATACGAATTGGTTCTTTGTCGTACGTCATATTAGACTGAATCTCAATCTCAGACAGAGGAATTACATGCGATGGATTAGATCTATAACGTCGAAGCATTGATACGTAAAATACATTGTATATCTTTTCTAGCTTAGGTGGCAACAATAATCTATATGCTATCGGTCCGATACGCTCGATAATTTCATACGGCCCGATAAACCTCAGACTCAATTTGCCCTTTCTGCCAAATCGAAGTACTTTCTTCATGGTGAGACTTTCAAAAGCACTTTGTCTCCGATCTCAAATTTAATATCTTTTCATTTCAAATCTGCATATGATTTCTGACGATCAGAAGCTGCTTTCAAACTATCTCGAATCACTTTTACTTTCTGCTCAGTCTCTTTTATCAAATCCACCCTCTGAATATTATTCTTACTGAGTTCAGTCCAATATAAAGGTGTACGACATTTAGGACCATATAAGACTTCGTACGGTGCCATTTTAATACTCGATTGAAAACTATTATTGTACGTGAATTTAATTAATGGCAAATACTGTTCCCACGTACCTTCAAACTCAAGAATACAACATCTCAACATATCCTCAAGAATCTGAATAATCCGCTCGGATTGACCATCCGTTTGCGTGTGAATAGCAGTACTAAAATGCAATTTCGTATCTAAAGCCTCTTGTACTTTCTTCAAAAACCGTGATGTGAATCTTGGGTCTCTATCTGACACAATAGATAATGGTACATCATGCAATCTCACAATATCAGAAATGTATAACTCAGCTAACTTATCAAGCGAGTAATCAGATCGTATCAAAATAAAATGAGCTAATTTCGTCAATCGGTTAACTACAACCCAAATAGCATCTTTCTTTCTCAGAGATAGGGGCAAACCCAAAACAAAATCCTTTGTCATTCTATCCCATTTCCATTCTGGAATCATAATCAGCTGTAACAAACTAGAGGGCACTTGATGTTCAGCTTTCACTTGCTGAGAGATTGAACATTTCAGAAAAAATTCAGAGATATCTTTTTTCATTCTAGACCACCAGTAATGTTGTTTCAAATCATTATACATTTTCGTACTACCCGAATGAACAGATAAACAACTGTTGTGAACTTCATTCAAAATCATCTGAATCAATTCTAGATTTCTTAGAACACAAATTTGATCTCGGAATCTCAGAAAATCATTTTTATCAACTTTGAATTTTGACTCAGAATTCAAATCACACTAAGCTCGTTTTGCAATTATCTCATTATCAACCTTTTGAGCATCAATAATTTGTTCTAAAAACAACGGTCTCACTTTCAATTCAGCTAAAATTGAACCATTGCTAAACCATAAAAGTAACACATTTTAATCCCATACTTAACATATTTTTGGATGGTTTATCATATAATTTAGTGAATTAGATGCTCCTAATCCCTTAATTTCATGTTTTATACTCAGGAGAGCATAGGGGAACAAAAGGAGCATAAAACAGGAAAAAAAGGAAAAAATGGGTTGATTGAAGGATCCACACGGCCAAGACAAATTTGCACGGGTGGAGCACACGCCCGTGTGGCATCTTGTGTCGATGTCGCTCCCTGCTTCTCAAATACGAGGAAAAAGCCAAATTTTAGGGTTTCTGAGTATTCTATTAACACACTAGAAGAGGACCTAAGGGGGATACATACAGAGTAGAAGGCAGAAATTACTCAAAGGAAGCCGTTGGAATCATTTCAGAAGCAGATCCACCTCAAGATTGAAGATCTCCGTTCAAATTTCTCTCGAAGTTTATTTAGGTTTTTTATGTCTTGTTGTTTTTCTAAATTTGAGATGTTTTCCTTTTACATTATGAACTAAACTCCCTAAATACCTAGGGAGGATGAAACCTACAATGGATCTTATTATTTAATTATCTGAACTACATGATAAATACTTATTATTGTTCTTGATTATGTGTTTTTAATCCTTGTTTTAATATTTTCAGGATATTATTACAAGTTTGATGTACTTATTCAGTGGAGCAAAAGTCCCTGTTTAAGAGTAGATCTAGCATAATTAAGCGGAGCTGCATGCAATCTTAGAAATAGGATGACATAAATATGTCGGATTAGAGTTAAATCTAATAGGGGAATCCATAAATCGAGTTAATGCGACAATAGGGGTTTTAATTAGAAAAAGATTTCAATTAATCAACCTAGAGACAATTGTTCTTAGTCTCAAAAGAGATATTAACATAATTTAGGGATTTCTACGAATAAAGACAAGTGAATAGATCATTTGATTCAGAGTCAGAATAATAAGTGAAATCTAGGTGGCTTCTTTCCTGGGTATTGTCCTCCTTATAAGTTTTCTTCAAGTATTTTTCCCAATTCGCTCTCTGTCGCTTTCATTAGTTAATTAGTTTAGTTAATTTTAGATTAAAACAAATCCCTTTTATTTTAGGATAAATAATAGAAAGATAGTTAATACTAGTACTTTTAGTCCTTGTGGATACAATATTCTGGACTCACCATAACTATATTATCATTCGATAGGTGCGTTTGCCTTAGTCGTAATTGTAGTCTAGTTTAGTGGTTCATGAAATGATCATAAAATTTTTGGCGTTGTTACCAGGGAACTAAGATATTAGGAACGCTTAATTTTTATTACTTTAGCCATTTTTATTTTTATTGCAATTTATTTTTATTTTTTATTTTAATTACTAATTTTTCTTTTGTTTGCTTTTGGCAGGTTCTTATAGTTTATGACTAGAAGAAACCCATCAGGACCTCTACTTTTTGACAGCGAAATTGAAAGCACAGCTCGCAGAAATAGTAGAGAAATAAGATGAAGTTTACAGTATATAGAGGAAGAGCACGAGGACGATACCAATACTACCGAGGAGATGGCTGAAAATCATAATAATCCACTGCCTCCTGTGGTTGCAGCAATTCCTGTAAATCAGAATCCTGCTCCTCATACTATGTACGATTATGCTAAGCCCAATCTTACTGGGACTGAATCGAGTATTGATCGACCTACCGTCGCTGCAAATAATTTTCAGTTGAAGCCAAACACAATTTAGATGATCCAACAGTTTATTCAGTTTGATGGTTTGCAAGATGAGGATCCAAATACTCATTTGGCCAAATTTCCAGAATATTGCGACACTTTCAAGGTCAATGGGATTTCTGACGACGCCATTCGCCTAAGGCTATTTCCCTTCTCGTTAAGAAATAAGGCTAAGTAGTGGTTGAACTCCCTACCGCGAGGTTCAATCACTACTTGGGAACAGATGATTGAGAAGTTTCTACTAAAGTACTTTCCACCAGCTAAGATAGCCAAATTGAGGAATGATATCTCTTCCTTTGTGCATATGGATTTAGAGACTTTATACGGTGCATAGGAGAGGTATAAGGACTTACTAAAAAAGTGCCCTCACTATGAGTTACCTTTATGGATACATGTTCAAACTTTTCACAACGGTTTGAAACCCTCAACTAGGCAAATGATCGATGTAGCTGCTGGTGGAACCATAAATAACAAAACACCTGAGGAGGCTTATGAGTTTATAGAGGAGATGTCACTAAATAACTACCAGTGGCAAGTCATGAGAACAGAGCCGATGAAATCAACTGTTGTTTTCAACCTAGATGCCGTCACCATGCTGTCAAACCATGCAGAACTCTTAAATAAAAAGATTTACGGTCTATATGGTTCTAGACAGGTACATTTGGTGATGTAGTGTAACACGAGTGGAGGTGGAATGGGCAATTCAGAATATTTACCCTTTGCCCCCAGCATGGATTCTGAGCAAATGAATTATATGGGCAATAATCCTCGACCTCAAAATAATCCTTACAGTAACACTTACAATGCAAGTTGGAGGAACCACCTATATTTCTCATGGGGAGGCCAAGGAAATCAGAGACCACCACCCCCTCCAGGCTTCCAACAACAACCTTACCAACAAGAGAAAAAGCCAAACCTTGAAGAGATGATGACGAAGTTTATTTCAGTGGCAGAAACCCATTTCAAAACACTGAAGTTGCACTTAAAAATCGATAAGCATCAATTTAAGGGTTCGAGAATCAAATAGGGCAGCTGGCTAAGATGATTTCAGAGAGACCATAAGGAAGCCTGCCTAGTAACACCAAACCCAACCCAAAAGAACACGTAAAAGTAGTTACCCTAAGGAGTGGGAAAGTGTTAACTGAATCTGGAAAAAAACTGCCACAAGAATCTGATAGAAAGAAGGATGAGGAGGTAAAACCCTAAATAAGTGAAAAATCAGTGCTAAGGGAATATAAACCACCAATCTCATATCCAGAAAAGTTGAAGAAAGACCGCATGGATGCACAATTCGGTAAATTTCTTCAACTTTTTAAACAGTTTCATAATAACTTACCTTTTTTTGAAGCTATTTCACAGATGCCTACATATGCAAATTTTTTGAAGGAGCTTCTAACAAATAAAAGGAAGTTTGAAGAGTTGTCTACAGTAGAACTCAACGAGGAGTGCTCAGCCATACTCCAAAATAAACTGCCAACCAAACCGAAAGATTCAGGAAGTTTTACTATTCCCTGCTTAATTGGTAGTTTAAATGTTGAGAAGGCACTAGTTGATTTAGGCACTAGTATTAATTTGATGCCTTACAAAATGTTCAAGCAACTTGGCCTTGGTGAACCAAAATCTACTAGGATAATTATTCAACTAGCTGATAGATCTGTTAAATATCTTAGCGGTATTATTGAAGATGTACTCATAAAAGTAGATAAATTCATATTCCTATTGATTTTGTTGTGCTTGACATGGATGAGGATGTTGAGGTGCCTTTAATTTTAGGTCGCCCATTTTTAGCCACTGCTAGGGCTCTTATTGATGTTGGTGATGGTAAACTTGTGCTTAGGATAGGTGACGAAGAGATTATTTTTAAAATTTATGATGCCATGAGATTTTCTAGAGAACAAGATGACTCCTATTATTTTATTGACTCTATTGATCATGCTACTTAAGATTCTTTACAGGAAATCGTTCATAAGGACACGTTGGAACTGTGTCTTGCCCAAGGAGAGGAGGTAAATGACGATGATTCTGTGTTAGGTAAGACAAAAGCTGAATTAAACTCTAGTGAGTCTTCACGAAGACAGAAGAATTATGAGGGTATTGAGGTAAACAATGAATTAAAATTAAAACCCTCTGTTGAAGAACTTCCTAAATTGGAATTGAAGCAATTACCAAATCACCTAGAATATGCATTTATTGCTTCAGATTTATAGCCAACCGAAAAGGATAAGTTACTTCAAGTGTTGAAGAAGCATAAAAGAGCTATAGCTTGGAAGATTTCTAACATAAGAGGGATCAGTCCTTCTTTTTACACACATAAAATTTTAATAGAAGATGAATATAAACCTTGTGTGCAAGCTCAAAGACGATTGAATCCTATCATGAAAGAAGTCGTAAAAGCTGAGGTAATTAAACTTCTAGATGCTGGAGTTATTTACCTATTTTTGACAATTCTTGGGTGAGTCCTATGCAGTTTGTCCCTAAGAAAGGAGGCATGACTGTTGTGGCTAATGAGAAAAATAAATTGATCCCTACACGCACAATTATGGGATAGAGAGTTTGTATTGACTATATGAAGTGACGATGCCATGAGAAAAGATCACTTTCCTTTACCATTCATTGATCAGATTTTGGAAAGATTATCTGGGCATATGTATTATTGCTTCCTAGATGGACTCTCTGGTTACTTCCAAATCCCAATGGCTCTTGAAGACCAAGAGAAAATGACATTTACATGTCCATACGGAACATTTGCTTATCGATAATGCCTTTTGGATTATGAAATGCTCCTGCTACTTTTCAGTGATGCATGTTGGCCATTTTTGATGAACTCGTAGAAGACATTATGGAGGTATTTATGGATGACTTCTTGGTATTCGGAAACTCTTTCCATCTTTGCCTTAAAAATTTAAAACGAGTTCTAATGAGATGTGAGGAAATGAACCTTGTACTAAATTGGGAAAAATGTCACTTCATGGTTTATGAAGGGATTGTGTTAGGCCACAAAATTTCTGGTAAAGGGATCGAAGTTGACAAAGCGAAAATTGAAACTATTGAGAAATTACCTCCCCCTATTCAGTTAAGGCTATTTGAAGCTTTTTAAGACATGCTGGATTTTATAGAAGATTTATTAAGGATTTTTCTAAAATAGCTAAGCCTTTAACAAATTTACTAGAAAATGATGTGCCTTTCGATTTCAATCAAGAATGTTTAGAAGCATTTAATACTCTGAAAGATAAATTAATTAATGGTCTGATTGTAGTTGCACCTGATTGGAATTTACCCTTTGAACTAATGTGTGATGCGAGTGATTTTGCAGTAGGTGCGGTTCTTGGACAGCGAAGAGACAAGCATTTTCAACCGATCTATTATGCTAGCAAGACATTGACAGCCACACAAGAAAATTATTATACGACTGAGAAAGAATTATTGGCTGTGGTTTTTGCATTCGATAAATTTAGACATATTTAATATTATCTAAAGTTGTCGTATACACTGACCATTGAACCCTTCGATATCTCCTTTCTAAATCAGATGCAAAACCTCGACAAATAAGATGGATTTTATTGTTGCAGGAATTCGACTTAGAAATTTAAGATAAAAAGGGAGTATAAAATCTTGCAGCAGGTCATCTGTCCAGATTAGAAAACCCACATCTAAAGGAGCTTGATGAACATGAGATAAATGACTCGTTTCCTGAAGAACAACTCCTGGTTATAACTGAGTTTGAAAGCCCTTGGTTTGCAGATATTGCAAATTATCTAGTTGCTAACATCATTCCAAAAAGGTTAACTCATCATCAAAAGAAGTGATTCTTTACTGATGTGAAAAATTATTTTTAGGAGGATTCTTTTCTTTTTAGTGTATGGGCAGATCAAGTAATTCGAAGATGTGTTACAAAATCAGAAGCGAGTAAGATCCTAGAACACTGTCACTCAGGCCCAATAGGAGAACATTATAGTAGAACTAAGACAGCACATAAAGCACTCGAATCAGGGTTTTATTGGCCCATACTGTTCAAAGAAGCTAACAGGTACGTTACTTCTTGTGATAAATGCCAGAGAACAGGTAATATCTCTAAACGTGATGAAATGCGTCAAGCATATATGCTCTCATATGAAATATTTGATATTTGGGGTATCGATTTTATGGGTCCATTCCCTAGTTTATATGGCAATAAATACATCCTAGTAGTAGTCAATTATATGTCAAAATGGGTAGAGCTCAAGCATTACCTACTAATGATGCTAGAGTGGTAGTCAGATTTCTCAAGAAGCTCTTTTCTTGATTCGGAACACCTAGAGCTATCATTAGTGATAGGGGTACACATTTTTGTAATGCTCAAGTTGATAAAGTACTTGAGAAATATGGAGTGCATCATAGGATAGCTGCCCCTTATCACCCTCAAACGAGTGGACAAGTCAAAGTCGCCAATTGACAACTTAAACACATCCTAGAAAAAATCGTAGAATCAAATAGGAAGGATTGGGCGAAAAAAATAGATGACGCTTTATGGGCCTATAGAACTACTTTTAAAACTCCCATAGGAACCTCTCCTTACAAACTCGTTTATGGCAAAAGTTTTCATCTACCATTCGAATTAGAACATAAAGCATTTTGGGTTATAAAATTCTTAAACTTTAATCTCAAAGTCGCAGGTGAGAAGAGATTGATGCAGCTGGACGAGTTAGATGAATGGTGAGCAAACGCTTATGAGAACTCACGATTATACAAAGAAGCGACAAAACGACGCCACGATGCTCGTTTAAAGCAGCCTAAACAATTCGAAGTAGGAGATCTTGTCCTTTTGTATAATTCAAGCCTCAAATTGTTTCCCGGAAAGCTGAATTCAAGATGGTCAGGTCTATTCGTAGTGCAAACCGTTTTCCTATACGATACGATAGAGGTAACTCACCCAAAATTTTGCACATTCAAGGTAAATGGTCATCGACTTAAACTTTATAATGGTGAGGATTTCAAAAATGATAGAGAGGAGCTCCAGCTCCTTGAACCTTCGTAACCATGCGCACAAGGTGAGTCTAGCTTAGACTTTAAATAAGCGCTTTTCGAGAGGCAACACAAGTACTAACCCTACTAATTTTCTTATTATTACACCATATTATGCAGGTTTTTTTGACCCACATGGCCTAGACACATGGGCGTGTCCTAGGCCGTGTAACTTCACATAGGGATAATAATGTGTTACACGGCCATGTGACGTGGTCGTGTGACACATACAGGCTTGTCCTAGGCTGTGTGGATTTTGGGACTTAGTTTTAAAATTTGAAAAATTCGACAATGAGCAACATGGCCATGTGGACTATATGGCATGGACACACAGGTGTTTCCTTGGCTGTGTTGACCCTGGAGCTAAATTGTCCCAACTATCAACAGAGGCACAGGCTAAAAAAGGCCACACTGGCATGTCCTAGGCCATGTGAACACTGGAGCTAATTTTTAAAATTTTAAACAAGTCAGAGAGCTCCACGGGCGAGGCACACGGCCATGTGTTTGGACACACGAGCATGGGAGAAGTGAACAACATAGCACACGGCCGTCCGATACGGCCATGTGCACCACACGGCCTGGACACACGGGCGTGTCCAATGCCATGTGACAAGTGGGCTAATATTTTCCTTGACAAACACGAGCTGGATCTCGAGCCACACAGGCATGTGGCACGGCCGTGTGACCCAACACGGACCGTGTCCCTATAAAACCCCCAAACCTTAACTTTCCTTCATCTTGTTTTGTCTTCTTCCTCCCAAAGTTCTAAGACCCCTAGTTGTCGCTGAAACCTACCCTCCGGCCACCATCGACCACAACCATCTGTTTCTCCTCTGCCCTTCATCGCACCACCCTCCCCGCTCTTCTTCTCTTTTTTCCTCTTTTCTTTTCTTTTCTCTTTTCCCCCATCTTACTCCTCATACCTTCTTCCTCTTCTCCCCTCTCCACCGCAGCCCCCTCACCCAAACCCACTCGATCCACCACCGTCCGTGTCCACTCCGATCACCCCTATCGGTTTTTATTCTATTTCCCTCTTCATTCATTCATTTATTATTACTCTTATTATTTCTTTATTAACTCTTTATTATGGTTTTATTTTACTTTGTTTATTTTCATTAGCTTTATTACTGGATTATTACTTATTATCATTTATTACAACTAATCCTATGCTTCTTGCTAAATTTTCCTCCTATTCATTGAAACGTTGATTTTGGACTGATTCTTGCTTTAGTTATTGGACTATTTTAGTTGATTCTTGATGTTGGTTGCTTTTATCTTCTTTCAACAATATTATGCCTATAGTTTGTCTTAGTTGATTTTCTATTTTCTTGCTGTTCTTCTTTATTCACTTTTTGTTGATCATTATTAGTATTAATTATTCATTTCTGAAAGTAGTATTTCACTTAGTAATATCATTAGTAGTGTAGTCAAAATTGTTGAGCTCCACTCAAAATTTTATTTTTAGCATGTGTATATTAAGATTAGTTCTTCCATTTGATTTATTTCATCGTTTATAACAGATATCATGATGAACACTCGAGGCAAGTGCAAAGTCGCCATCCCCGCTTTGAAAAAGTGGAAAGCCCCAGTGGGACCTCCTCATCAAGTGCATCTACCGAGGCTGCCACCATTATCTTTGATTTTCAGCGGGCCTGCAAGATGAACTATACCAGTTTCATCGAGTACAACTGTGACAGCCTTAAAACGACCCTAGTCGGAATGTGGTTTCGGGACCACAAAAACCGAGGCATAAAAATAATTTGATATTTATTTTGATGCCTATAATATGTGTTAACTCATGTGTGACATTTTTGATGCTTTAATTTAGAGTTATAAATGTGAATTTCACTAGAAAGGACCTTGTAGAAAACTTTGAAAGTATGATGGGCGAATGTGTGATGACTAATTAAAGCATGCATGCAAAACAATGGCCTTGCATGTCAAATACCCCTCTTTTTACAAGTGATGGCGGCCATGACAAAGAATATGGGCAAAACATGTCATAGACATGTTTTGTTGGTGAATCATGGGTGAAAAAATAAATTAATGAGCATGGGTAATAAAGAAATGGAAAAAGAAAAAAATGGTCTCATGCATGCCCCATTGCAGTGTATTGAGGAAGAGAAAAGAAAAAATTTGTTCATCCATTTTTCATTCTCTCTTGACCGAAAATACTAGAGGGAAGGAGGAATTTTGCTTCATGCTTGGTTTGGAAGAGGATTAGGAAGAGGTTTGGCTATACTTGCATCAAGATTAAGGTATGTTTGAGGTTGTGCCATGAGATTCATGCATGTTTTAGTTGATAGCTTGATGCTCTTGTTAGCCCATGGTTCAAACCTTTGTTATATCATGGGGATGGTATTTGGCCAAGGTGGATTTTGTGTTAATGCCATTGCATGTTAAATATGAAGCTTGCTAATGATATATGTGATGGTGGATTGATGGCTCTTGGACTTTCTTTTTAGTATTTTTGAGTAAGACATTAAGTTCTTTGTTTAATCATGACCAAAATTATGGTGTTGTGATGTATTCAGCCATGGTACATCCAAAAGTGTGATTTATGCTCATTGTATGGAAAGTAAGATTTGTGTTTTGAAATTATGTTCATGTTTAGTTACAATCAACTTGAGATTCGGCTCTAGCATATATATATGTATATATGTTTGTACATGATGTATTGGTATGACATATATACTATTTCAAGGTGTATATTTGCTTGTGATGATGTTTCGGTTATGAAGTAAATGAGAGATGTGTATTGAGCTACGATATGTAATGAGTTAGTTAGTAAAATGTATGCTGTTTTGTGTGGTATTAAGTGTATAATTGGCCTCAACTTGGACATGCATATTCGCCACATGAGGGGAAATTGGTGTGCATGCATTCGGTTAGAGGCAAGCATATTGATGCCTATTCTTGGCTTAGAAAATTCGCTAAGAGGAATATTAACTAATGTGTTGAGTTCGATTCATGATTTCGTACACATGCGACTTTGATGCCTAATGAGTATATATATTGGCTAAGTACCTTGTATTCCTCTTTCGATGCTCAAATGATTAAATCGATTTATTTGTTAAATTAAGCTCAAGAGCAAAGGGGAACTAGATCCGACAAAGGGAAGGAAAAAGTGGTCGAATAGCCATTGAAATCGTTCGACGACATCCTAGGTAAGTTCTTGAGTAATAGAGCTTAAATTCGAATTGATTAGATCATGTTTAAAGCAAATTAAAATCATGCTCTTTGTGTGTGGCTATTGAGCGAAATTGCAAGTGTGAAAAGTGCCTTGTGTTTGAGTTTTGCTAATGAAAATGAAATACGAATGTGTCATAATTTATTGATAATTGTGCTCGGTTATTGAATGATGTCGGGCTAAGTCCCAAGGCTTTGTGCTAAGTGACTATATCCGGACTAGGATCCAAGGGCATTCGTATGCGAGTTAATAAATCGGGCTAAGCCCAAGGCATTTGTGCAAGTTACTAAAGCCGGTTAAGTCCCGAAGGCATTCGTGCGAAGTCACTATAACCGGCTTCGTCCGAAGGCATTTGAGCGAGTCGTTATATCCGGTTAAATTCAAGGTACGTGATTCGAGAATGAGCGATCTTGCTGTAAAATTTTCAGTTAATACGCTTGAAAAATTCCAGCAATGTTCGTATGTGCTTGAATTAGTTGATTCCTTGAATAATATTCGCTCGATCGAGTAATGAGTTTCCGTATTTGGCTAAGATGATCCCTTATGTATGAACATAGGGGTTGGAATGTGGAATGAGTAGGATATTGAGAATTTGTGCATATGAAATTATCAATTAGCTTTATGAATGCTATGCTTTTGTTTGTGCTGGAATTTCTTGCTCAAACTTACTAAGCATAAATTGCTTATTCCGTTTTCTCTGTTTCTTTGTTTATAGATTTTGGCTCGTCAGCTATCGGACTCGGGATTTTTGGAAGTCGAAGTCTCCCACACTATCAAAGCCCCCATTTTGGTACAATTTTGGTTGAACTTTGAAATGGCATGTATAGGACTACCCTTTTGTTGAAGGTCATGTACCTTTCGGTTTTGTGTAAACTTGGATAGCCATGCGAAAATGGCTTATATACGTTTTTAGTATAGTGCCATAATCGTTTGTATGTTGATCATTATGAGGTATGGAATTGTTTTGAAACGATTAGCCATTGGAATGGTTAATCATGATCACACTTTGTGCTATGTATGCAAAAAGGGCCAATTGAATCATGGAAATCATGAAATAGGTAAAGCCTACCTTAAAGGCAGATGCTGACAGCAGCAGTGATGTGGATGTGAAAATCACTAAAATAGTAGGAATGGTATTAAATAGTGAATAAATTATGTAAATGAACTTTGATGAATCTACTTTCATATGGAAGAAACGAAACGGTCATATGAGTTATATGTTAAGAGATATTAAAGTTCTTGTGAAACAGGGCCAGAACGGTTTCTGGATCCCCTGTTTCGACTTTGGAAATTCATTGTAAATTAACCAGAGATAATTAGGAGTCATGCCATATATGTATAGATTCCTCTCTGAGTCTAGTTTCTATAGAAACAAACAGAATCAGTATTAAAGCACTGTACAAGGAGATATTATATTCGTAACGCACGAAGGTCAGTGTAGTCAAACCCTGGAATAGGGGAGAATTTAACTAATAAACTGTACTAATTGGCTCAACCAAAAATTCTAGAAAAAAATCTGTAGATGGACATATGAGTCTAGTTTCAGGGAAAAATTACGAAACAAATTTTTGAGCTTTGAAACTCAAGATATGATTTTTAAGGCAACAGTGATGCAGTGACCAGCTAGTCTGGAAATTTCTAAATGGACTGTGAAAATAGTTAAGTCTGTGTGCACCTTGTGTCCGATTCCGGTAACGGACTCGGGTACGGGGTGTTACAATTTTATTGGTATCAGAGCTACAGTTTAGTCGATTCTAGGACTACCGTAATACGTTTGGGTCTAGCTATACATGCCATTATGTGATTAATTGATAGTGTGGCGATTTCTGACGTTTGAATTTGTGCTTAATTATAGTAATGGATCCCGATCCCAACCGAGCGATAGCTGATGATGTGGAGAGTGTGGCGCTGCTCACGCACAAGGGACAGACCGCGGACTCTCAACCTGTTACTAGCAATCCGAATGATGAGGCTAGGCAAGCTTTCTATAGCGTGATGAATGATTGGTTCAACCAATACATTCGAACTAACACTACTGTTCCACAACCTCCATTCCCGACTCATACGACCCTGCACCTACAATGCCTCCCAGAATCGACCAAATAAGGTCGAATAAGCCCCAGTTGATGAATCCGAAAACATGGGGCTACTGAATTTAAAGCTACGGATAGCGACGATGCCGAGCAAGCTGAATTTTGGTTGGACAACACTATCCGGGTACTCAATGAGCTATCTTGTACACCCGATGAATGCCTAAAGTGTACTATCTCCTTGCTACGTGATTACGCCTACTATTGGTGGTGTACTCGACTTACAGTGCCCGAGAGCAAGTAACTTGGGAGTTTTTCCAAACCGAGTTTGGAAAAAGTATATCATCAAAGATTTATGGATCAAAACGGAAGGAATTTCTCGAACTTAAACAAGGTTCCATGTCGGTTACATGACTATGAACGAAAATTTGTGAGGCTCACCAGATGCAGCGAGAATGCATTTCTTGAGTCGTGATGTGTAAATGCTTTGAAGATGGACCTAATGATGATATAAAGTCGTATGTTGGCATTTTGGAAATCCGAGAGTTTGTGGCTCTTGTCGAGCGGCGTGCAAAGCCGAGGAGCTCAATATGGAGAAAAGAAAAGTGAAGTGGGAGCAAGGGAGTTTCAGTAAGAGGTCTTGGGAAGCCTTTCCCACGATCATCAAAGAAATTTAGGGATGGCTTAGGCGGTCTAGAGACACTTCGGCTTTTCTAGACGAGATCGCGATCGACCCCTGTGACCACACGAGTCACTTCGATCGCCATGGTGGAAATGATCGTCGAGAGAGAACAGTGCCGATGATTGTGGCAAATGGCATTCTAGAAGTTGTAGCTCCGTGGATCGCTCTGTTACAAGTGCGGATCAGTTGACCACTTCATTAAAGATTGCTCGAGGTTGTCCGAACAAAATGTAGATCAGAGTGGGAAACCGGGTGCTACCACTGCTCGAGGTAGACCATCTAGAAATACGGGCAATGCTAGTGGTGGTCAGAGAGGATCTAGAGATACTAAGACCAGATCCGAGGCTTGCGCTCTTGCTAGGGCTTATGCCATACGCGCATGTGAGGATGCTTCCTCTCCAGATGTTATTACCGGTACTTTCACTCTCTTTGATACTAATGTGATTACTTTGATTGACCCTGGTTCTACTCATTCTTATATATGCGAAACCTTAGCATCCAAGAAGACTTTACCTATTGAGTCTCTCGAGTTCGTAATTGGTGTCAAATCCTTGGGTCGTTACGTCTTTGGTCGACAAAGTGTGTAAGAAATGTCCCTAGTAATTCGAGGTTCTGTTTTCCCGCGGACTTGATGCTTTTGCCGTTCGATGAATTTGATGTTATTCTTGGGTTGGATTGGTTGACCGTGCATGATGCGGTTGTGAATTGCAAAAGCAAGACTATTGATTTGAGGTGCGCGAATAACGAGATGATCCGAGTTGAATCTACGGACTTAAAGGGTTGCCACCGTGTAATATCATCAATGTTGGCCCGTAAGTATGTAAGAAAGGGTGCGAAGCATACCTTGCGTATGTACTTGATGATATGGAGTTAGAAATAAAACCGAATCTGTGCTTGGTGGTTTGTGAATACCGGATGTTTTTCCGAAGAATTACCGGTTTGCCACTGTTCGGAGATAGAGTTTGGTATTGAGCTTGTACACAGGACCACACCGATTTCGATAGCTCCGTATCGTATGGCACCAACGAATTAAAGGAGTTGAAAGCTCGATTGCAAGAGTTGGTGGATAGAGGTTTTGCTCGCCGATTTTTTCACCTTGGGGTGCACCGGTGTTGTTTGTGAAAAGAAGGACGGAACCATGAGGTTGTGCATCGACTATCGTCAGCTTAATAAAGTGACAATAAAGAACAAATATCCGTTACCGCGTATCGATGATTTGTTCGATCAACTAAAGGGAGCCTCAGTGTTCTCAAAAATAGATTTGAGATCGGGCTATTATCAGTTGCGAATCCGAGATTCAGATATACCCAAAACTTCCTTCAGAACAAGGTATGGTCACTACGAGTTCTTAGTGATGCCGTTTGGGCTCACTAATGCCCCTGCGGTATTTATGGATTTGATGAATCGGATCTTCAGACCGTATTTGGATCGGTTCGTAGTTATGTTCATTGACGACATCTTGGTCTATTCAAGAGATGAGACCGAACATGCGGAGCACCTGAGATTAGTGTTGCAAATTTTACCGGATAAGCAGCTATATGCTAAGTTCAGCAAGTGTGAGTTCTGGTTAAGCGAGGTTAGCTTCTTGGGCCATGTGGTATCTGCATCGGGTATTTGAGTCGACCCGAGTAAAATTTCAGCCATACTTAACTGGAAGCCTCCGAGAAATATTACTGAGGTTCGGAGCTTTTTGGGACTTGCCGGTTACTACCGACGGTTTGTAAAAGGATTCTCGATGATAGCCACACCCATGACGAAACCTTGAAAAGATGTCAAGTTTGAATGGACGGAAAAGTGTCAGAAAAGTTTCGACCAATTGAAAACTTATTTGACGGAAGCTCCAGTACTAGTACAGCCTGAATCTGGCAAATTGTTTGTCATCTATAGTGACGCCTCCCTACTTGGGTTAGGTAGATACTGATGCAAGAAGGTCGAGTTGTGGCCTATGCGTCGAGACAATTAAAGCCACATGAGAAAAATTATCCGACCCATGATCTCGAATTGGCTGCCATCGTATTCGCCTTAAAGATATGGCGACATTACTTATTTGGTGAGAAGTGCCATGTGTATTCGGATCACAAAGTCTCAAATATTTGATGACTCAAAGAGACTTAAATCTGCGACAAAGACGTTGGCTCGAGTTGTTAAAAGATTATGAGCTTGTCATTGATTATCACCCGGAAAGGCTAATGTGGTTGCGGACTCCTTGAGCCGAAATCACTTTGTTGCTTTACTGAGCAATGAATGTACACTTGTCTATTCTACCCGACAATGTGTTAGTAGTGAATTAAAGGCCAAACCATTATTGACTCATCAAATTCGTGAAGCTCAGAAAGTCGACGATGAGTTGGTTGCAAAACGGGCTGAGTGTGTTCCGAACAAGGAATCAGAGTTTCAAATTGATGATGACGATTATTTGAGGTTCAAAAGCCGTCTGTGTGTTCCAAAGAATTCGGAACTTATTTCGATAATTCGAACGAAGCCCATTGTAGCGAATGGCAATCCACCCGGGAGTACGAAGATGTACAACAATTTGAAACGTCGGTTTTGGTGGCATGGTATGAAACGAGACATCTCCGACTTTGTTTGAGATGTTTAATATGTCAACAAGTGAAAGCGGAACATTAAGTGCCTTGAGGATTACTTCACCGATTACGATACCCGAGTGGAAATGGGATCGAGTCACAATGGACTTTGTGTCCGGACCGCCATTGTCGCAAGTAAAAGGATGCGATTTGGGTTGTTGTTGATAGACCGACTAAGTCGGCTCACTTTATCCTGTCGTCACGGATTTTCATTGGATAAACTAGCTGAATTGTACGTTTCTCGATTGTGAGATTACACGGGTACCGATTTACATTGTGTCGGATAGAGATCCGAGGTTCACCTCGCGATTTTGGAAGAAATTGCAAGAAGCTTTGGGTACCAAGTTGCATTTCAGCACCGCCTTTCACCCTCAAACCGATGGTCAATCCGAGCGGATAATTTAGATACTTGAGGATATGTTGAGATGTTGCATCCTCGAATTCAGTGGTTCATGGGAACGGTATCTACCTTTAATTGAATTCGCTTACAACAATAGTTTTCAATCAAGTATTAAGATGGCGCCTTACGAGGCTTTGTACGGGAGTAAATGCCGTACACCATTGTTTTGGACCGAGCTCGGTGAAAACAAAATTTTGAGTGGATTTGATTAAAGATGCTGAATGAAGGTAAAGGTAATCCGTGAAAGTCGAAGGCGGCCACAGATCGTCGAAAATCGTCTGCGGATTTGAAACGAAAGGACATTGAGTATCGTGGGAGATAAAGTGTTTCTTAAAGTTTCGCCTTGGAAAAAGATACTCAGATTCGGTAGTAAGGGCAAGTTGAGCCGAGATTCATTGGGCGTCTGAAATCTCTCGAACGAGTTGGCCCGGTTATGTATCGTTTGATTTTTCCCCGAACTCGAAAAGATTCACAACGTCTTCCATGTTTCAATGCTTCGACACTATAGATCGATCCATCGCACGTAATTAGTCCATCAGAGGTTGAAATTCAAGCCGATATGAGTTATGAAGAAGAACCGATTCGTATCCTAGCTCGTGAAGTAAAAGAGTTGCGAAACAAAAGGGTTCCGCTAGTGAAAGTATTATGGCTCAAACACGAAATAGAAGAAGCTACTTGGGAACCCGAGAACTCTATGAAAGAGCGATACCTAAATCTATTTACCGGTAAGATTTTCGGGGACGAAAATTTCTTAAGTGGGGGAGAGTTGTGACAGCCTTAAAATGACCCTAGTCGGAATGTGGTTTCGGGACCACAAAAACCGAGGCATAAAAATAATTTGATATTTATTTTGATGCCTATAATATGTGTTAACTCATGTGTGACATTTTTGATGCTTTAATTTAGAGTTATAAATGTGAATTTCACTAGAAAGGACCTAGTAGAAAACTTTGAAAGTATGATGGGGAATGTGTGATGACTAATTAAAGCATGCATGCAAAACAATGGCCTTGCATGTCAAATACCCTCTTTTACAAGTGATGGCCGCCATGACAAAGAAATATGGGCAAAACATGTCATAGACATGTTTTGTTGGTGAATCATGGGTGAAAAAATAAATTAATGAGCATGGGTAATAAAGAAATGGAAAAAGAAAAAAATGGTCTCATGCATGCCCCATTGCAGTGTATTGAGGAAGAGAAAGAAAAAATTTGTTCATCCATTTTTCATTCTCTCTTGACCGAAAATACTAGAGGGAAGGAGGAATTTTGCTTCATGCTTGGTTTGGAAGAGGATTAGGAAGAGGTTTGGCTATACTTGCATCAAGATTAAGGTATGTTTGAGGTTGTGCCATGAGATTCATGCATGTTTTTAGTTGATAGCTTGATGCTCTTATTAGCCCATGGTTCAAACCTTTGTTATATCATGGGGATGGTATTTGGCCAAGGTGGATTTTGTGTTAATGCCATTGCATGTTAAATATGAAGCTTGCTAATGATATATGTGATGGTGGATTGATGGCTCTTGGACTTTCTTTTTAGTATTTTGAGTAAGACATTAAGTTCTTTGTTTAATCATGACCAAAATTATGGTGTTGTGATGTATTCGCCATGGTACATCCAAAAGTGTGATTTATGCTCATTGCATGGAAAGTAAGATTTGTGTTTTGAAATTATGTTCATGTTTAGTTACAATCAACTTGAGATTCGGCTCTAGCATATATATATGTATATATGTTTGTACATGATGTATTGGTATGACATATATACTATTTCAAGGTGTATATTTGCTTGTGATGATGTTTCGGTTATGAAGTAAATGAGAGATGTGTATTGAGCTACGATATGTAATGCGTTAGTTAGTAAAATGTATGCTGTTTTGTGTGGTATTAAGTGTATAATTGGCCTCAACATGGACATGCATATTCGCCACATGAGGGAAATTGGTGTGCATGTATTTGGTTAGAGGCAAGCATATTGATGCCTATTCTTGGCTTAGAAAATTGGCTAAGAGGAATATTAACTAATGTGTTGAGTTCGATTCATGATTTCGTACACATGCGACTTTGATGCCTAATGAGTATATATATTGGCTAAGTACCTTGTATTCCTCTTCGATGCTCAAATGATTAAATCGATTTATTTGTTAAATTAAGCTCAAGAGCAAAGGGAACTAGATCCGACAAAGGGAAGGAAAAAGTGGTCGAATAGCCATTGAAATCGCTTCGACGACATCCTAGGTAAGTTCTTGAGTAATAGAGCTTAAATTCGAATTGATTAGATCATGTTTAAAGCAAATTAAAATCATGCTCTTTGTGTGTGGCTATTGAGCCGAAATTGCAAGTGTGAAAAGTGCCTTGTGTTTGAGTTTTGCTAATGAAAATGAAATACGAATGTGTCATAATTTATTGATAATTGTGCTCGGTTATTCGAATGATGTCCGGGCTAAGTCCCAAGGCTTTGTGCTAAGTGACTATATCCGGACTAGGATCCGAAGGCATTCGTGCGAGTTAATAAATCCGGGCTAAGCCGAAGGCATTTGTGCAAGTTACTAAACCGGGTTAAGTCCGAAGGCATTCGTGCGAGTCACTATAACCGGCTTCGTCCCGAAGGCATTTGAGCGAGTCGTTATATCCGGTTAAATTCCGAAGGTACGTGATTCGAGAATGAGCGATCTTGCTGTAAAATTTTCAGTTAATACGCTTGAAAAATTCCAGCAATGAGGTATGTTCGTATGTGCTTGAATTAGTTGATTCCCTTCGAATAATATTCGCTCAGTCGAGTAATGAGTTTCCGGTATTTGGCTAAGATGATCCCTTATGTATGAACATAGGGGTTGGAATGTGGAATGAGTAGGATATTGAGAATTTGTGCATATGAAATTATCCGTTAGCTTTATGAATGCTATGCTTTTGTTTGTGCTGGAATTTCTTGCTCAAACTTACTAAGCATAAATTGCTTATTCCGTTTTCTCTGTTTCTTTGTTTATAGATTTTGGCTCGTCAGCTATCGGACTCGGGATTTTTGGAAGTCGAAGTCTCCCACACTATCAAAGCCCCCATTTTGGTACAATTTTGGTTTAACTTTGAAATGGCATGTATAGGACTACCCTTTTGTTGAAGGTCATGTACCTTTCGGTTTTGTGTAAACTTGGATAGCCATGCGAAAATGGCTTATATACGTTTTTAGTATAGTGCCATAATCGTTTGTATGTTGATCATTATGAGGTATGGAATTGTTTTGAAACGATTAGCCATTGGAATGGTTAATCATGATCACACTTTGTGCTATGTATGCAAAAAGGGCCAATTGAATCATGGAAATCATGAAATAGGTAAAGCCTACCTTAAAGGCAGATGCTGACAGCAGCAGTGATGTGGATGTGAAAAATCACTAAATATAGTAGGAATGGTATTAAATAGTGAATAAATTATGTAAATTAACTTTGATGAATCTACTTTCATATGGAAGAAACGAAACGGTCATATGAGTTATATGTTAAGAGATATTAAAGTTCTCGTGAAACAGGGCCAGTACGGTTTCTGGATCCCCTGTTCCAAATCTGGAAATTCATTGTAAATTAACCAGAGATAATTAGGAGTCATGCCATATATGTATAGATTCCTCTCTGAGTCTAGTTTCTATAGAATCAAACGGCATCAGTATTAAAGCACTGTACAAGGAAATATTATATTCGTAACGCACGAAGGTCAGTGTAGTCGAACCCTGGAATAGGGGAGACTTTAACTAATAAAATGTATTAATTGGCTCAACCAAAAATTCTAGAAAAAAATATGTAGATGGACATATGAGTCTAGTTTCAGGGAAAAATTACGAAACAAATTTTCAAGCTTTGAAACTCAAGATATGATTTTTAAGGCGACAGTGATGCAGTGACCAGCTAGTCTGGAAATTTCTAAATGGATTTGTGAAAATAGTTAAGTCATGTGCACCTTGTGTCCGATTCGATAACGGACTCGCACGGCAGTGTTACAATTTTATTGGTATCAGAGCTACGGTTTAGTCGATTCTAGGACTACCGTAATACGTTTGGGTCTAGCTATACATGCCATTATGTGATTAATTGATAGCAATCCGAATGATGAGGCTAGGCAAGCTTTCTATAGCGTAATGAATGACTGGTTCAACCAATACATTCGAACTAACACGGCTGTTCCACAACCTCCATTCCCGACTCATACGACCCCCGCACCTAGAATGCCTCCGGTAACTGACCAAATAAGGTCGAATAAGCCCCCAGTTGACAGAATCCGAAAACATGGGGCTACTGAATTTAAAGCTACGGATAGCGACGATGCCGAGCAAGCTGAATTTTGGTTGGACAACACTATCCGGGTACTCGATGAGCTATCTTGTACACCCGATGAATGCCTAAAGTGTAATATCTCCTTGCTACGTGATTCTGCCTACTATTGGTGGTGTACTCTGACTTCTGTTGTGCCCCGAGAGCAAGTAACTTGGGAGTTTTTCCAAACTGAGTTTCGGAAAAAGTATATCAGTCAAAGATTTATGGATCAAAAACGGAAGGAATTTCTCGAACTTAAACAAGGTTCCATGTCGGTTACCGACTGTAACACCCCGTACCCGAGACCGTTTCCGGAGTCGAACACGAGGTGTTAACGGACTTAATTCATTAATTAAACAGCTCATACAATTCATTTTAAAATTTCCAGACAAGCTAGCTAACTGCATCACAGTCGCTTTAAAAATCATATCTCGAGTTTCGAAACTCGAAATCCAATTCTGTAAATTTTTCCTGAAACTAGACTCATATATCTATCTACTAATTTTTTTCTAGAATTTTTGGTTGGGCCAATTAGTACAGTTTATTAGTTAAAGTCTCCCCTGTTTCAGGGTTCAACTACTCTGACCTCTGTGTATTACGAATCAGATATCTCCCTGTACAGAGCTTCAATGACTATGTTGTTTGTCTCTAATAAAACTAGACTCAATAAGGAATCTGTAAATATAAATAATTACTAATAATTATTTTTATAAAATTTATGGTGAATTTCCAAAGTCAGAACAGGGGATCCAGAAATCGCTCTGGCCCTGTTTCACAAAAATTTAAACATCTCATAAAATATAGCTCATATACCTGTTTCGCTTCTTCCATAAGAAAATAGACTCATCAAGCTTAGATTCCATAACTTCTTCATTATTTAATTCCATTTCTACTATTTTTAGTGATTTTTCAAATTCACGTCACTACTGCTGTCTGAATCAATTTTATGGTAAATTTTACCTATTTCATGGTTTCCATGGATTAGCTAGCAATTTGACATACATAACACCAAATATGATCATGATTAGCCATTCCAATGGCTAATCATTACCAAGCATTTCCATACCACTCAATAACCATATCATAAGACCATATATACAAAATGATTATAATGCTATACATGCCATACTCAAAATATACAAGCCATTATGCCAAGATGGTATACGGATAGTGTGAGCGTGCCTCCGACCGTTTCCGATTTCCGAGCTGGCTTGTCAACACTACAAGGAATGAAAAGGAGGGAGTAAGCATAAATGCTTAGTAAGTTCACATGCAAATAGCAAGTAACATAACTATATAAGCAAACATAAAACATCATTTGCATAATCATCACCGAGACTTTCATATCACATTTTCATTTATCATCTTACCATATTGTTGTTATATCGATTTTTCAACCCGAGGGTTAAGTACATACCTGTTCAAAGTACCCATTTCACAACACTTACCAATACGTCCCTTTCATCTTGAGTATTCCTCCATTTCAAGAGAACTTTACCCGTTGAACACATCGAATATAATTCGGATACATGGATAATTTGCACATAAGTGCCACATATGTAATCAAAAATCATGTAACCCGCCCCTAAGTGAACTCGGACTCAACTCAACGAGCTCGGGCGTTCGCATCCATAAATGAACTCGGACTCAACTCAACGAGTTCGGATGCCTAGTTACATATCACGAACTCGGACTCAACTCAACGAGTTCGGACATTTGCATCCATAAGTGAACTCGGACTCAACTCAACGAGTTCGGATGCTCAACTATCCTAGTGACATGTCACTTGTATCCTAATCTATTCCTAAGGTTCAAACGGGCTTTTTCCCTCGATCTCATATTTGTCGTCTTCCATGGAATATCGGAACCGATACTCGGTAGCAATTCATATTTATCAAGTAGTAAACATAATTTGCATATTGCTCAACATTAACCACAAAGCATAATATTTCATGATTAAAAATCAGCATATCATATAATTAACATTAATAAC
Source organism: Gossypium arboreum (assembly GCF_025698485.1). NCBI lineage: Eukaryota > Viridiplantae > Streptophyta > Magnoliopsida > Malvales > Malvaceae > Gossypium > Gossypium arboreum. The sequence continues at coordinate 62,499,166 of NC_069071.1, forward strand.
TTAAAAATAACATTTATGCTACATTATTTACACATGAACTTACCTCGTATGCGAAAATGGCTACTTTTACCATTTCGTCCACAACTTGGTATTTTCCCCATTTTAGCCTGAATTTCAGTTTTCTTTGCTCTATCATTTAAAATATAGTCTAATTAGGACTCACATTATTCAAATTGACCGAAAATCATATTTTGGAAAAATTACAATTTTGCCCCTAAACTTTTGCATATTTACACTTTTGCCCCAAAGCTCGTAAATTAAACTTCAGCCTATTTTCTTATGTTTTATGACATGCTGATCATTTTTCCCTTCTATGGCAACATCAAATTCTCACTCTAACATGTACTTATGACTATTAGGTATTTTTACCGATTAAGCCCTTTTGCTCGTTTTCACTTAAAACCGAGTAGCACAAGTTGTCTAACATAATTTAAAACCTCATATTCTATCATAAAACACCAAAATACACAAAATTCACCTATGGGTATTTTTCCAAATATAAACCCTAGGTTAAATTATTGCTAGCATAAGCTAAATCGAGCTACGGACTCCAAAAACGTAAAAATCATTAAAACGAGGCTAGAACGGACTTACAATCGAGCTTGGAAGCTTGAAAACCCTAGCCATGGTTTCTCCTTGCTATATTTGGCCATGGGGTTGAAGATGAGCAAAATTGGCTTTTAATTTTGTATTTTAATTCATTTTACCCTAAATGACCAAAATGCCCTTACTACTAAACTTTCCAAAATTCCATCCATGTCCAATTTTTGTCCATAGACTTAGAAATTGGTAAAATTCTATTTAAGACCTCCTAATTAATATTTCAAAACAATTTCATACTAGAAACTTCTAGAATGCAAGTTTTGCAAATTATTCGATTTAGTCTTTAATTTCAATTTAAGCACTTTATGCATAAAATTTCTTCACGAAATTTTCACACAATCATGCAATCATATCATAGACCTTAAAATAATCATAAAATAATTATTTCTATCTCGGATTTTGTGGTCACGAAACCACTATTCCGACTAGGCCCAAAATCGGATATTACAACTCTCCCCCTTCAGGATTTTCGTCCCAAAAATCTTACCGTAAAAGTGGTCTTCACTTTTAATCTCATATTCGGTGTCAAGAACTTGCACTTAGACTGCACCTCCAATACATCTCTACAATTTCTCATATGATCTAAAAGCTTACAGCCTCAACTCTCAACTGTTCTTAAATTTTCAACCCTTCTCGGTTCCCATGATATCATGACATAAAACCCGATCTCAACTTGATTTAATGGAGACCGAATTCCAAGAAATCCAACAATCAAAGAGACACGAAATTCCATGAATCGATGAGTAGGAATTCATTCAATACAGATATGATTTATAGATCTCGCCAAACATTTAACAATAGGATACATCACATTTTCCTCTTTCCGCCATAGAAATAATTACGATATGGCCTCAAGAATAATCCTTCTCATTTCCATCCCAATATCAACATTGACAAGGATAATTTTGATAGATCCCAATGTTCAGCTTTAACCCCTTTAACAATTCCGATTTTATGTAACATCGAATGCTCTAAACTATCACATTACCTCACTGTCTTGAAACACATCACAATTCATACAACAAGACATTCTTGAAAGTCGAAGTCTTTGCTCAATGTAGACTAGTCTAGTTCGGACGCCTTGCTACCAATATTCTCATCTATCCGAACTCTGTCAACATGTAATAAACTTTTCAACTTTCACAAGATGGAAACCTTATCATTCGTAGTGACTTAAACTAATATTCAACTCTTTCTAATAAATATACACTTCTCGTTCAAACTATTTACTCTTTTATCCGTACAAAATGAAATTCTATTATCAGACTTGTGAAAAATAATCCTGACATAATTGTCACATGAAATTTTTCAAATAAATAATTTACCATACCGACTGAAACTCGTGCTTTTATCACCTATGCCTTTACTGATGTCAAATCCTTACACAGAAATTAGAAAAAATCTCAATACTTTACTGGCTCTGACTTTACTTATCAGCTCATTTTCAATATAATTATTCTATCACTGTACTCTTTAGGTTCTCAACAGGAGACTTATTCAATACAAATCTCATGAAATTCCATTATAAGTACCACTTGATGAGGGGAGGGTTGTAGGACCTCGACTCGACTTTCTTATACATACACATATGACACAACTTCCATCATCATAGTAACATCATCAAAATCATGTCATTCATTCATGTTGACTTACACCAATTTTCCTATTGTCCCATTTAGACAATATACTTATGCATACATTCTATGTTTTCTAGACAGCTTTACTTATCCATTCATTTAATTAAATTAATTCATGCTCATGACATTATATAAGGCCAAACAAACATAGATATTTGCATCACAATCACAACTTTCATTTCGTGCATCATCATGTACATATCATTACAATCATATAATTCAGTCCAATAATTTAACATAGATAAGTTCATTTCATTATAATCCTTTATCTCATAAAAATTATATATCATTAACATTTATCAACATTCGACGTCCAAATCAAGACTAGGACATTTTCACTCGTATCATAATATTATGACCTTTATTCATACCTCTACTACTTTCTATTTATTCCGTTCATCTTATCAAGTAAGCCACATACACTGCATCATATGAGCATTAAGCAAATATGAATATTTATCACATATGTATCATAAACCTTTATTCATACTTTTCTGAACCGAGACTTATCATAATCATAATTTTACTCAAATACCTTCACATAACATTGAACATGGTCGGCACATTTCGGTTGGAGAGTACCTGCCTAAATAAGACGATACTCATACGCGTTGAAGACATCACACTATCACGCATCGCTGGCATGTATAGCTAAACTTTTACACATGCTAGGTTAGTCTGAGAACCAACTAAACCTGCTCTGATACCACTAAATGTAACGCCCCGTACCCGAGACCGTTTCCAGAGTCGAACACGAGGTGTTAACGGACTTAATTCATTAATTAAACAGCTCATACAATTCATTTTAAAATTTCCAGACAAGCTAGCTAACTGCATCACAGTCGCTTTAAAAATCATATCTCGAGTTCCGAAACTTGAAATCCAATTCTGTAAATTTTTCCTGAAACTAGACTCATATATCTATCTACTAATTTTTTTCTAGAATTTTTGGTCAGGCCAATTAGTACAGTTTATTAGTTAAAGTCTCCCCTGTTTCAGGGTTCAACTACTCTGACCTCTGTGTATTACGAATCAGATATCTCCCTGTAAAGAGCTTCAATGACTATGTTGTTTGTCTCTAATAAAACTAGACTCAATAAGGAATCTGTACATATAAATCATTACTTATAATTATTTTTATAAAATTTATGGTGAATTTCCAAAGTCAGAACAGGGGATCCAGAAATCGCTCTGGCCCTGTTTCACAAAAATTTAAACATCTCATAAAATATAGCTCATATACCTGTTTCGCTTCTTCCATAAGAAAATAGACTCATCAAGCTTAGATTCCATAACTTCTTCATTATTTAATTCCATTTCTACTATTTTTAGTGATTTTTCAAATTCATGTCACTACTGCTGTCTGAATCAATTTTATGGTAAATTTTACCTATTTCATGGTTTCCATGGATTAGCTAGCAATTTGACATACATAACACCAAATATGATCATGATTAGCCATTCCAATGGCTAATCATTACCAAGCATTTCCATACCACTCAATAACCATATCATAAGACCATATATACAAAATGATTATAATGCTATACATGCCATACTCAAAATATACAAGCCATTATGCCAAGATGGTATACGGATAGTGTGAGCGTGCCTCCAATCGTTTCCGATTTCTGAGCTGGCTTGTCAACACTACAAGGAATGAAAAGGAGGGAGTAAGCATAAATGCTTAGTAAGTTCACATGCAAATAGCAAGTAACATAACTATATAAGCAAACATAAAACATCATTTGCATAATCATCACCGAGACTTTCATATCACATTTTCATTTATCATCTTACCATATTGTTGTTATATCGATTTTTCAACCCGAGGGTTAAGTACATACCTGTTCAAAGTACCCATTTCACAACACTTACCAATACGTCCCTTTCATCTTGAGTATTCCTCCATTTCAGTAGAACTTTACCCGTTGAACACATCGGAATATAATTCGGATACATGGATAATTTGCACATAAGTGCCACATATGTAATCAAACAATCATGTAACCCGCCCCTAAGTGAACTCGGACTCAACTCAACGAGCTCAAGCGTCGATCCATAAATGAACTCGGACTCAACTCAACGAGTTTGGATGCCTAGTTACATATCACGAACTCGGACTCAACTCAACGAGTTCGGACATTTGCATCCATAAGTGAACTCGGACTCAACTCAACGAGTTCGGATGCTCAACTATCCTAGTGACATGTCACTTGTATCCTAATCTATTCCTAAGGTTCAAACGGGCTTTTTCCCTCGATCTCATATTTGTCGTCTTCCATGGAATATCGGAACCGATACTCGGTAGCAATTCATATTTATCAAGTAGTAAACATAATTTGCATATTGCTAAACATTAACCACAAAGCATAATATTTCATGATTAAAAATCAGCATATCATATAATTAACATTAATAACTTAAAAATAACATTTATGCTACATTATTTACACATGAACTTACCTCGTATGCGAAAATGGCTACTTTTACCATTTCGTCCACAACTTGGTATTTTCCCATTTTAGCCTTGAATTTCAGTTTTCTTTGCTCTATCATTTAAAATATAGTCTAATTAGGACTCACATTATTCAAATTGACCGAAAATCATATTTTGGAAAAATTACAATTTTGCCCTAAACTTTTGTATATTTACACTTTTGCCCCAAAGCTCGTAAATTAAACTTCAGCCTATTTTCTTATGTTTTATGACATGCTGATCATTTTTCCTTCTATGGCAACATCAAATTCTCACTCTAACATGTACTTATGACTATTAGGTATTTTTACCGATTAAGCCCTTTTGCTCGTTTTCACTTAAAACCGAGTAGCACAAGTTGTCTAACATAATTTAAAATCTCATATTCTATCATAAAACACCAAAATACACAAAATTCACCTATGGGTATTTTTCCAAATATAAACCCTAGGTTAAATTATTGCTAGCATAAGCTAAATCGAGCCACCGGACTCCAAAACGTAAAAATCATTAAAATGAGGCTAGAACGGACTTACAATCGAGCTTGGAAGCTTGAAAACCCTAGCCATGGTTTCTCCTTGCTATATTCGGCCATGGGGTTGAAGATGAGCAAAATTGGCTTTTAATTTTGTATTTTAATTCATTTTACCCCTAAATGACCAAAATGCCCTTACTACTAAACTTTCCAAAAATTCCATCCATGTCCAATTTTTGTCCATAGACTTAGAAATTGGTAAAATTCTATTTAAGACCTCCTAATTAATATTTCAAAACAATTTCATACTAGAAACTTCTAGAATGCAAGTTTTGCAAATTATTCGATTTAGTCTTTAATTTCAATTTAAGCACTTTATGCATAAAATTTCTTCACGAAATTTTCACACAATCATGCAATCATATCATAGACCTTAAAATAATCATAAAATAATTATTTCTATCTCGGATTTTGTGGTCACGAAACCACTATTCCACTAGGCCCAAAATCAGGATATTACACCGACTATGAACGAAAATTTGTGAGGCTCAGCCGGTACGCGCGAGAATGCATTTCTTCAGAAGCTGTGATGTGTAAACGCTTCGAAGATGGACTGAATGATGATATAAAGCTGTATGTTGGCATTTTGGAAATCCGAGAGTTTGTGGCTCTTGTCGAGCGAGCGTGCAAAGCCGAGGAGCTCAGTATGGAGAAAAGAAAAGCTGAAGTGGGAGCAAGGGAGTTTCATAAGAGGTCTTCGGGGAAGCCCTTCCCACATCATCAAAGAAATTTAGAGATGGCTTAGGCGGTCTAGAGACACTTGAGCTTTTCTAGACGAGATCGCGATCGACCCCTGTGACCACACGAGTCACTTCGATCGCCGATGGTGGAAATGATCGTCGAGAGAACGGAGTGCCGATATTATGGCAAATGGCATTCGGAAGTTGTAGATCCGTGGATCGCTCCTGTTACAAGTGCGGATCAGTTGACCACTTCATTAAATATTGCCCGAGGTTGTCTGAACAAAATGTAGATCAGAGTGGGAAACCGGGTGCTACCACTGCTCGAGGTAGACCATCTAGAAATACGGGCAATGCTAGTGGTGGTCGAGAGGATCTAGAGATGCTACGACCAGATCCGAGGCTCGGCGCTCTGCTAGGGCTTATGCCATACGCGCGTGAGGATGCTTCCTCGCCGAGATGTTATTACCGTACTTTCACTCTCTTTGATACTAATGTGATTACTTTGATTGACCCTGGTTCTACTCATTCTTATATATGCGAAACCTTAGCATCCAAGAAGACTTTACCTATTGAGTCTCAAGACGTAATTCGGTGTCAAATCCTTGGGTCGTTACGTCTTTGGTCGACAAAGTGTGTAAGAAATGTCCCTTAGTAATTCGAGGTTCTGTTTTTGGCGGACTTGATGCTTTTGCCGTTCGATGAATTTGATGTTATTCTTGGGTTGGATTGGTTGACCGTGCATGATGCGGTTGTGAATTGCAAAAGCAAGACTATTGATTTGAGGTGCTGCGAATAACGAGATGATTCGAGTTGAATCTACGGACTTAAAGGGTTGCCACCGTAATATCATCAATGTTGGCCCGTATATGTAAGAAAGGTGCGAAGCATACCTTGCGTATGTACTTGATGATATGGAGTTAGAAATAAAACCGAATCTGCGCGGTGGTTTGTGAATACCGGATGTTTTTCCCAAGAATTACTGGGTTTGCCACTGTTCGGAGATAGAGTTTGGTATTGAGCTTGTACACAGGACCACACCGATTTCGATAGCTCCGTATCATATGGCACCAACGGAATTAAAGGAGTTGAAAGCTTCGATTGCAAGAGTTGGTGGATAGAGGTTTTGCTCGCCGAGTTTTTCACCTTGGGGTGCACACCAAAGGTTGTTTGTGAAAAGAATGACGGAACCATGAGGTTGTGCATCGACTATCGTCAACTTAATAAAGTGACAATAAAGAACAAATATCCGTTACCGCGTATCGATGATTTGTTCGATCAACTGAAGGGAGCCTCAGTGTTCTCAAAAATAGATTTGAGATCGGGCTATTATCAGCTGCGAATCCGAGATTCGGATATACCCAAAACTGCCTTCAGAACAAGGTATGGTCACTACGAGTTCTTAGTGATGCCGTTTGGGCTCACTAATGTCCCTGCGGTATTTATGGATTTGATGAATCGGATCTTCAGACCGTATTTGGATCGGTTCGTAGTTATGTTCATTGACGACATCTTGGTCTATTCAAAAGATGAGACCGAACGTGCGGAGCACCTGAGATTAGTGTTGCAAATTTTACGGGATAAGCAGCTATATGCTAAGTTCAGCAAGTGTGAGTTTTGGTTAAGCGAGGTTAGCTTCTTGGGCCATGTGGTATTTGCATCGGGTATTCGAGTCAACCCGAGTAAAATTTCAGCCATACTTAACTGGAAGCCTCCGAGAAATATTACTGAGGTTGGAGCTTTTTGGGACTTGCCGGTTACTACCGACGGTTTGTAAAAGGATTCTCGATGATAGCCACACCCATGACGAAACTGCTTCAGAAAGATGTCAAGTTTGAATGGACGGAAAAGTGTCAGAAAAGTTTCGACCAATTGAAAACTCATTTGACGGAAGCTCCAAGATTAGTACAACTGAATCGGCAAAGAGTTTGTCATCTATAGTGACGCCTCCCTACTTGGGTTAGGTTGCATACTGATGCAAGAAGGTCGAGTTGTGGCCTATGCGTCGAGACAATTAAAGCCACATGAGAAAAATTATCCGACCCATGATCTCGAATTGGCTGCCATCGTATTCGCCTTAAAGATATGGCGACATTACTTATTTGGTGAGAAGTGCCATGTGTATTCGGATCACAAAAGTCTCAAATATTTGATGACTCAAAGAGACTTAAATCTGCAACAAAGAAGTTGGCTCGAGTTGTTAAAAGATTATGAGCTTGTCATTGATTATCACCCGGGAAAGGCTAATGTGGTTGCGGACTCCTTGAGCCGTAAATCACTTTGCTTTTCTGAGCAATGAATGTACACTTGTCTATTCTACCCGCACAATGTGTTAGTAGCGAATTAAAGGCCAAACCATTATTGACTCATCAAATTCGTGAAGCTCAGAAAGTCGACGATGAGTTGGTTGCAAAACGGGCTGAGTGTGTTCCGAACAAGGAATCAGAGTTTCAAATTGATGATGACGATTGTTTGAAGTTCAAAAGCCGTCTGTGTGTTCCAAAGAATTCGGAACTTATTTCGATAATTCTGAACGAAGCCCATTGTAGCCGAATGGCAATCCACCCGGGGAGTACGAAGATGTACAACGATTTGAAACATCGGTTTTGGTGGCATGGTATGAAACGAGACATCTCCGACTTTGTTTGAGATGTTTAATATGTCAACAAGTGAAAGCGGAACATCAAGTGCCTTGAGGATTACTTCACCGATTACGATACCCGAGTGGAAATGGGATCGAGTCACAATGGACTTTGTGTCCGGACCGCCATTGTCGACAAGTAAGAAGGATGCGATTTGGGTTGTTGTTGATAGACCGACTAAGTCGGCTCACTTTATCCCCGTATGCGTGACGGATTTTCATTGGATAAACTAGCTGAATTGTACGCTTTCTCGATTGTGAGATTACACGGGTACCGATTTACATTGTGTCGGATAGAGATTCGAGGTTCACCTCGCGATTTTGGAAGAAATTGCAAGAAGCTTTGGGTACCAAGTTGCATTTCAAAGACCGCTTTCACCCTCAAACCGATGGTCAATCCGGCGGATAATTTAGATACTTGAAGATATGTTGAGATGTTGCATCCTCGAATTCGGTGGTTCATGGGAGCGGTATCTACCTTTAATTGAATTCGCTACAACAATAGTTTTCAATCAAGTATTAAGATGGCGCCTTACGAGGCTTTGTACGGCGTAAATGCCGTACACCATTGTTTTAGACCAAGCTCGGTGAAAACAAAATTTTGAAGTGGATTTGATTAAAGATGCTGAATAGAAGGCAAAGGTAATCCGTGAAAGTCCGAAGGCGACCACGGATCGTCGAAAATCGTCGCGATTTGAAACGAAAGGACATTGAGTATCGGTGGGAGATAAAGTGTTTCTTAAAGTTTCGCCTTGGAAAAAGATACTTAGATTCTACCGTAAGGGCAAGTTGAGCCCGAGATTCATTGGGCGTCTGAAATCTCTGAACGAGTTGGCCCGATTATGTATCGTTTGATTTTGCCCCGAACTCGAAAAGATTCACAACGTCTTCCATGTTTCAATGCTTCGACGCTATAGATCTGATCCATCGCATGTAATTAGTCCATCAGAGGTTGAAATTCAAGCCGATATGAGTTATGAAGAAGAACCGATTCAGTATCCTAGCTCGTGAAGCAAAAGAGTTGCGAAACAAAAGGGTTCCGCTAGTGAAAGTATTATGGCTCAAACACGGAATAGAAGAAGCTACTTGGGAACCCGAGAACTCTATGAAAGACCGATACCCAAATCTATTTACCGGTAAGATTTTCGGGGACGAAAATTTCTTAAGTGGGGGAGAGTTGTGACAGCATTAAAATGACCCTAGTCGGAATGTGGTTTCGGGACCACAAAAACCGAGGCATAAAAATAATTTGATATTTATTTTGATGCCTATAATATGTGTTAACTCATGTGTGACATTTTTGATGCTTTAATTTAGAGTTATAAATGTGAATTTCACTAGAAAGGACCTAGTAGAAAACTTTGAAAGTATGATGGGGGAATGTGTGATGACTAATTAAAGCATGCATGCAAAACAATGGCCTTGCATGTCAAATACCCTCTTTTACAAGTGATGGCCGCCATGACAAAGAAATATGGGCAAAACATGTCATAGACATGTTTTGTTGGTGAATCATGGGTGAAAAAATAAATTAATGAGCATGGGTAATAAAGAAATGGAAAAAGAAAAAAATGGTCTCATGCATGCCCCATTGTTGGTGTATTGAGGAAGAGAAAAGAAAAAATTTGTTCATCCATTTTCATTCTCTCTTGACCGAAAATACTAGAGGGAAGGAGGAATTTTGCTTCATGCTTGGTTTGGAAGGGATTAGGAAGAGGTTTAGCTATACTTGTATCAAGATTAAGGTATGTTTGAGGTTGTGCCATGAGATTCATGCATGTTTTTAGTTGATAGCTTGATGCTCTTGTTAGCCCATGGTTCAAACCTTTGTTATATCATGGGGATGGTATTTGGCCAAGGTGGATTTTGTGTTAATGCCATTGCATGTTAAATATGAAGCTTGCTAATGATATATGTGATGGTGGATTGATGGCTCTTGGACTTTCTTTTTAGTATTTTGAGTAAGACATTAAGTTCTTTGTTTAATCATGACCAAAATTATGGTGTTGTGATGTATTCGGCCATGGTACATCCAAAAGTGTGATTTATGCTCATTGCATGGAAAGTAAGATTTGTGTTTTGAAATTATGTTCATGTTTAGTTACAATCAACTTGAGATTCGACTCTAGCATATATATATGTATATATGTTTGTACATGATGTATTGGTATGACATATATACTATTTCAAGGTGTATATTTGCTTGTGATGATGTTTGGTTATGAAGTAAATGAGAGATGTGTATTGAGCTACGATATGTAATCGTTAGTTAGTAAAATGTATGCTGTTTTGTGTGGTATTAAGTGTATAATTGGCCTCAACATGGACATGCATATTCGGCCACATGAGGGGAAATTGGTGTGCATGCATTCGGTTAGAGGCAAGCATATTGATGCCTATTCTTGGCTTAGAAAATTCGCTAAGAGGAATATTAACTAATGTGTTGAGTTCGATTCATGATTTCATACACATGCGACTTTGATGCCTAATGAGTATATATATTGGCTAAGTACCTTGTATTCCTCTTCGATGCTCAAATGATTAAATCGATTTATTTGTTAAATTAAGCTCAAGAGCAAAGGGAACTAGATCCGACAAAGGAAGGAAAAAGTGGTCGAATAGCCATTGAAATCGCTCGACGACATCCTAGGTAAGTTCTTGAGTAATAGAGCTTAAATTCGAATTGATTAGATCATGTTTAAAGCAAATTAAAATCATGCTCTTTGTGTGTGGCTATTGAGCCGAAATTGCAAGTGTGAAAAGTGCCTTGTGTTTGAGTTTTGCTAATGAAAATGAAATACGAATGTGTCATAATTTATTGATAATTGTGCTCGGTTATTCGAATGATGTCCGGGCTAAGTCCCGAAGGCTTTGTGCTAAGTGACTATATCCGGACTAGGATCCGAAGGCATTCGTGCGAGTTAATAAATCCGGGCTAAGCCCGAAGGCATTTGTGCAAGTTACTAAACCCGGGTTAAGTCCCGAAGGCATTCGTGCGAAGTCACTATAACCGGCTTCGTCCAAGGCATTTGAGCGAGTCGTTATATCCGGTTAAATTCAAGGTACGTGATTCGAGAATGAGTGATCTTGCTGTAAAATTTTCAGTTAATACGCTTGAAAAATTCCAGCAATGAGGTATGTTCGTATGTGCTTGAATTAGTTGATTCCTTGAATAATATTCGCTCGATCGAGTAATGAGTTTCCGTATTTGGCTAAGATGATCCCTTATGTATGAACATAGGGGTTGGAATGTGGAATGAGTAGGATATTGAGAATTTGTGCATATGAAATTATCCGTTAGCTTTATGAATGCTATGCTTTTGTTTGTGCTGGAATTTCTTGCTCAAACTTACTAAGCATAAATTGCTTATTCCGTTTTCTCTGTTTCTTTGTTTATAGATTTTGGCTCGTCAGCTATCGGACTCGGGATTTTGGAAGTCGAAGTCTCCCACACTATCAAAGCCCCATTTTGGTACAATTTTGGTTGAACTTTGAAATGGCATGTATAGGACTACCCTTTTGTTGAAGGTCATGTACCTTTCGGTTTTGTGTAAACTTGGATAGCCATGCGAAAATGGCTTATATACGTTTTTAGTATAGTACCATAATCATTTGTATGTTGATCATTATGAGGTATGGAATTGTTTTGAAACGATTAGCCATTGGAATGGTTAATCATGATCACACTTTGTGCTATGTATGCAAAAAGGGCCAATTCAATCATGGAAATCATGAAATAGGTAAAGCCTACCTTAAAGGCAGATGCTGACAGCAGCAGTGATGTGGATGTGAAAAATCACTAAAAATAGTAGGAATGGTATTAAATAGTTAATAAATTATGTAAATGAACTTTGATGAATCTACTTTCATATGGAAGAAACGAAACGGTCATATGAGTTATATGTTAAGAGATATTAAAGTTCTCGTGAAACAGGGCCAGAACGGTTTCTGGATCCCCTGTTCCGACTTTGGAAATTCATTGTAAATTAACCAGAGATAATTAGGAGTCATGCCATATATGTATAGATTCCTCTCTGAGTCTAGTTTCTATAGAAACAAACGGCATCAGTATTAAAGCACTGTACAAGGAGATATTATATTCGTAATGCACCAAGGTCAGTGTAGTCGAACCCTGGAATAGGGGAGACTTTAACTAATAAACTGTACTAATTGGCTCAACCAAAAATTCTAGAAAAAAATCTATAGATGGACATATGAGTCTAGTTTCAGGGAAAAATTACAAAACAAATTTTCGAGCTTTGAAACTCAAGATATGATTTTTAAGGCGACAGTGATGCAGTGACCAGCTAGTCTGGAAATTTCTAAATGGACTGTGAAAATAGTTAAGTTTGTATGCACCTTGTGTCCGATTCCGGTAACGGACTCGGGTACGGGGTGTTACAACAACCTCTCGGTGTGGGTCATTGCATTGATTGGGCCACACTAGAGCAGGTCCGTTTGGCTGATGATGTGCATGCGATTATTACTACAGCCCCGTGGGATAGGTTCTTCACCATCATCGAGCCCATTTACTCGGAGCTCAGCTTGGAGTTCAGTGCCACATTTTCAGTCTAGTAGGTCATGTCAGTCTATGACGAGCCCGACACCATCACTTTTCGCCTTAGTGGGCTAGTGCGGCACATAAGTATCCCAGAATTCGGTGCTGCTTTGGGACTTTACACAGAGGAGTTCATGAGCACCGAGAACTTTCTCCACCTTCATCAACATATTCATTACTCGCCCTCACGATGTTGGGTTGAGCTCACAGGCGGCCTGACTAACTATGACGCGAGTCGTTTGAAGGCGACGCACCTCTCTCCGTCCTCTACAATATATTCACACCCTCCTAGCTCACACTTTGATATGTCGGAAAGAGAGCACCGGAGTGGTTAGTACTTGTGACGCCTATTTCCTGTGGAGCATGACTACCAGACATGTGTTTGATGTGGCGTATTTCATTGCACTCGCTTGCCGCAATCAGACTGAATTCCATAAGAAGGGCCCTATCTTTCTCGGCCCTTATGTGACTTGTCTCGCTCGACACTTTGATTTACTTGAACACCGGAGCAGTCCTTGACACTTACCCTAGTCGGTCAGATGTCCCCTCAGGGCATCTCGAGCATGATACATATGAGGATGATCGAGCGGCGACTTGGAGTGGACCCCTCCAGTACAGACTAGTCCAGTCTGACATTCAGCATGACCCAAAGGATTTCACTGATGATGTTCCTCCCTATCACGAGGACCCACCACTGTAACACCCCGAACCCAAGACCGTTGCCGGTGTCGGACACGAAGGGTTAACAAGCCAAAACCACTTATAGCACCGACCAACTTGACATTCCCAGGCAAGCTGGAAAACTGCGTCACTGTTTCCTTAAAAAGCATATCTCGAGTTACAGAACTCGGAAACTGATTCCGTAAATTTTCCCTGAATTTAGACTCATATATCCATCCCTGGATTTTTTTCGAGAATTTTTGGTTGGGCCAATTGGTACAGTTTATTAGTTAAAGTCACCCATGTTACAGGGGTCGACTACACTGACCTTCGCGTGTTACAACTTGAATATCTCTCTGTACAGGGTTTCAATACTGATGCCGTTTGTTTCTAATGAAACTAGACTGAAAAAGGAATCTGGAAATATAAGGAATGACTTATAATTCATTCTGGATAATTTATGGTAAATTTTCAAAGTTGCGACAGGGGACCCAGAAACCATTCTGGCCCTGTCTCACGAGAACTTTAATATCTCTCAGTATACTGTTTATATGATCGTTTCATTACTTTCATATGAAAATAGACTCGTCAAGGTTCGATCACATAATTTATTCACTATTTAACACCATTCCTACAAATTTTGGTGATTTTTCACATCCACGTCACTGCAGCTGGCAGCCTCTGTTTTTAAGGTAGGCTTTACCTATATTGTAGTTCCCATGGACCAACTATAGTCTAGTCATACTTAGGTCCACATATGATCATATTTAGCCATTCCAATGGCTGATCATGTGACCAACACTCTCATTCCAAACCATAATCACATCATGAAACCAAATATAATTACAAACCACATATGGTCAAATTCCATACTCCACTTTTACGAACCATTTTCGCATCGCACACACATACATCACAAAGTACTTAAAACAACCGAGGGTGGTCCTATACATGCCATATCCAAAACTCAACTAAAGGAGTACCAAAAGGGCTTTGATAGTGTGGTTGACTTCAACTTCTATGATCCCGAATCCGATCGCTAACGAGCAAAATCTATAAAAGAGAAACAAAGGAACGGAGTAAGCAATTTATGCTTAGTAAGTTTGAGCCATAATTTACACACAACCAAAGCATAGCATTCAAGTAGCTAAACAATAATTCATATGCACAATTTCTCAATGACATGCTTACTTCACAATCCCCACTCTTATATTCATACACAAATAACGGCTTAGTTAAGGCCGATAACTCGTTTATCATTGGAGCAAATATTCATACGCACTTACTCCTAGTGTGCAAAGCACACACAACACATACCTTGTTGTTGGGAATTTCACAAGTGCATTAACTGAAAATTTTCCAGCAAGCTTATAATTTTCAAATCACATACCTTCGAGTTTAACCGGATATAGCTACTGTTCAAACGCCTTCGGACATAGCCCGTTATGGTAACCCGCACAAATGCCTTCGGACTTAACCGGATATCACAACTCGCACCATTGCCTTGGGCTTAGCCCGATATCACAAATCGCACAATTGCCTTGGGCTTAGCCCGATATCTGGTCGCACATTCATACACATCTTTGTTTCAATTTCATAACAAACTTTTATGCACAATTTACTTAATCAAGAATATCATTTCGGCTCAATGGCCACATACAAGGGCACAATTTCGATTGCTTATTACTTCGTTCAATCGAATCAAAATCTAAGTTTTGATACTCGAAAACTTACCTCGGACGTGGTCGAACGATTTCGACGGCTATTCGACGACTTTTTCCTTCCCCTTATCGGATTTAGCTCCCCTTTGCTCTTGAGCTTAATTTAACAAATAAATTGGTTTTATCATTTGAGCATCGAAGAGGAATTCAAGATACCTAGCCAATATATATGCTCATTAGGCATCAAAGTCGCATATGTACGAAATCACGAATCGAACTCAACACATTAGTTAATATTCCTCTTAGCGAATTTTCTAAGCCAAGAATAGGCATCAATATGCTTGCCTCTAACCGAATGCATGCACACCAATTTCCCTCATGTGGCCGAATATGCATGTCCATGTTGAGGCCAATTATGCACTTAATACCACACAAAACAGCATGCATTTTACTAACTAACGATTACATATTGTAGCTCAATACACATCTCTCATGTACTTCATAACCAAACATCATCACAAGCAAATATATACCTTGAAATAGTATATATGTCATGCCAATACATCATGTGCAAACATGTATACACATATAGGTGCAAGGTCAATCTCAAGGGGTTCATACCCATCCAAACACAAATTTTACCAATCAAGTAACAAGCATAAATCATGCTCATGAATGCACCATGGCGAATACATCACAACCATACTCTTTCAACTTCGGTCATGGTTAAACAAAGAATTCAATGTCCTACTCAAGAATACTAAAAGAAATTTCAAGAGTAGTCAATCCATCATTACATGCATCATCAACAAGCTTCACATTTAGCATGCAATGGCTTTAACACAATATCAACCTTGGCCAAATACCATTTTTCATGGCATAGCAAGGATTTGAACCATGGCTAACATGCACATCAAGTTAGCAACCAAAACAAGCATGAATCTCATGACACAACCTCAACATACCTTAATCTTGATGCAAGTATAGCCAAATCTCCTTCTAGATCTCTTCTAAACTAAAATGGAGCAAAATTTCCTTCCTTCTTAGAATTTTCAGCCCAAAGAAAATGAGAATGGATGAACCAAATTTTTTCTTTTCCTTTCTCTCAACTCACGGCCAAGGGGGGAAGCATGGATGAGACCATTTTTTTTCTTTCTTTGCCTATGCTCTTTATTTTATTATTTCACCCTAATGCACCAACAAAACATGTTTCATGACATGTTTTGCCCATCCACTCTTGCCATGGCGGCCACTTCATGTTGGGGGAAATTGACATGCAAATCCTTATTTTTGCATGCATGTTCAACTAGTCATCACACCTTTCCCCATCATACTTTCAAAGTTTACTACTAGGTCCTTTCTAATGAAATTCACATTTATAACTCTAAATCGAAACATCAAAATGTCACACATGAATTAACACATATTATAGGCATCAAAATAAATTATAAATTATTTTTATGCCTCAGTTTTGTGGTCCCGAAACCACCTCCCGACTAGGGTCAATTTTGGGCTGTCACAACCACAGCCTCCACCATCGAGTCACCGACAAGCTCCCTCTGCTGCTAGCTCCCTAGGAGTATACTCCGAGGTGTTCGCTAGTTTCTGTCAGTACTGTACTCAGAGGTTTGACAGTATTGATGCAACTTTACAGCAGATTTGCTAGTACTTTCACATCACTCCTCCAGCACCACTGACTCGTGACACTGATCAATCTGATGATGAGGACCATTGAGTCTGATTATTTTTATGTTTATGTTTATTTTTATCTTTTATCTTTTATCTTTTATTTTTATTTTTATTCTTCTTGTTATGTCTATTTTGTTTTCCTATTTTGAACTTTATATTAATTATTATGGTTGTTTCATAATGAGTAACCCTTTAATCTTCTTTAGCATTGTGTTATTTTCTTCTTAGTTGCTCAGAATTCTACACTACCCCTACATTTATTTACAATTCCGCTTTTCACTATTCTGGGAAATTCATCCACCATTCAGGGCAGTTTCAATTATCTCCCTATCTTATGATATTTTGTTTCTATTATGATTTATATTTGTTTGTACATTAAGGACAATGTACATCTTAAGTGTGGGGAGGTTATTTATATGATGATCAGAAAATCCCTGAATTGTGTCTTGTGCTTAAGTAATTTTCTCATATTACTATTAGAATGGATTTTTCTTTGGTTTGTAATTTTTATCGATATGCTTTAGATTAAATTCATAGATAATTATGCATTGATTGTTTAAACTTTAAGACATTAGAGAATCAAGTATGATAATTATGCTTTAGATTAAATTCATAGGTTGTTTCCCTAAATACCTTGAAATTTGAAATTTGTAAGATTGACATCAAAAGCCATAATTGTTGTGAGATTTTGAGCCTTTAGAGCATACATTTTTTTTCGTGCTCACTTTATTATTGGTTATAAGTGTGTCAATATTGAATTGTTATTCTAGAACTTGCTTCGATTATACATGTCGCGAACACCTTTGATTTGATATACTAAGATGATAAAGGCACTTAGGTTTTAACCATAAAAATCCTACCTTCATAATTAACCTTTAGTGAACCCCTTTGAGCTTAACAAACTGTTTCTTAATTTACCGTAAATACTAACCTGAACATCATACTTTTTGATTTGTTGAGAATTGTTCCTATTTTATTGACTCCCTTTTTGTTGAGATTTGATTTGGTTAACTGCCTTATGTTCTTTTATTTTAGTTGTATAAATTTATCTTATTATTCATTCATTCAAAAAAAAAAAAGTGAAAAGAAGTAAAAAAATTATATATATACATTTATGTTGATTCTTATTAGTTCTTTGTTATGAGCTAAGTATTTAATTCCATATTCAGAGAAGAAGCTCATGTTTCTCGTTAGTAAATTCGATTGATGTAATTATTTAAGTATATTTCTAGTTAGGTAATTTATCAAATCGATCTCGATTCTAACCTTCTTTTTCAGCCTTTATCCACACCTTTAACCCAAGCCCCGTTACAACCCATTAAAGACCTTTTGATTTGTTTATCACATCATTTTATAGTGGTGGAAATTTAATTTTCATGCAAGCTTATGGTAATAACTTTTCATGTTTGACTCTTGAGTGCTTAATTTTTTGAACCTTAAACACTTTGAGTGATTTGAGTGAATCTTTAGTGAGGATGTCAAATCTTGTTAATTTTTGAATTAAAGGTAATTATTTAGATAAAGGGGAACATCTATGTTTTCATGCTTTAAATGTTAGACTTGGATTGCTTGTATGATTATTTGTGAAATTATGATAAAACAGTATTGATGAGAATTATGAATTAAGGAAGTTTAATTTTAATTGTGAGTTGAGGATTTTCCTTGAGGACAAGCAAATGCTTAAGTGTGGGGATTTTTTATAAACCATAAAAGTAACACATTTTAATCCTATACTTAACATATTTTTGGATGGTTTATCATATAATTTAGTGAATTAGATGCTCCTAATCCGTTAAATTCATGTTTTATACTCAGGAGAGCATAGGGGAACAAAAGGAGCATAAAACGGGCAAAAAACTGACAAAACGGGCTGATTGAAGGACCCACGTGGCCAAGACAAATTTCACACGGGTGGAGCACACGCCCATGTGAGCCAGACGGGATGGACACATGCCCGTGTGGCATCCCGTGTCGATATCGCTCCCTACTTCCTAAATACGTGGAAAAAGCCAATTTTTAGGATTTCTGAGCATTCTAAAGTCTATATTAACACACTAGAAGAGGACCTAAGGGGAACACATACAGAGTAGAAAGCATAAATTACTCGAAGGAAGCTATTGGAATCATCTCAGAAGCAGATCCACCTCAAGATTGAAGATCTCCGTTCAGATTTCTCTCGAAGTTTATTTGGGTTTTTTATGTCTTGTTGTTTTTCTAAATTTGAGATGTTTTCCTTTTACATTATGAACTAAACTCCCTAAATACCTAGGGAGGATGAAACCTACAATGGGTCTTATTATTTAATTATCTGAATTACATGATAAATACTTATTATTGTTCTTGATTATG
The DNA here is from genome assembly GCF_025698485.1 of Gossypium arboreum. NCBI lineage: Eukaryota > Viridiplantae > Streptophyta > Magnoliopsida > Malvales > Malvaceae > Gossypium > Gossypium arboreum. The sequence continues at coordinate 62,518,658 of NC_069071.1, forward strand.
TGTTATTAATCCTTGTTTTAATATTTTCAGGATATTTTTCCAAGTTTGATGTACTTATTCAGTCGAGCAAAAGTCCCTGTTTAAGAGTAGATCTAGCATAATTAAGTGGAGTTGCATGCAATCCTAGAAATAGGACAACATAAATCTGTCGGATTAGAGTCAAATCTAATAGGGGAATCCATAAATCAAGTTAATGCAATGATAGGGGTTTTAATTAGAAAAAGATTTCAATTAATCAACCTACAGTCAGTTGTTCTTAGTCTCGAAAGAGATATTAACATAATTTAGGGATTTCTATGGATCAAGTCAAGTGAATAAAACATTTGATTCAGAGTCAAAATAATAAGTCTAGGTGGATTCTTTCTTGGGTATTGTCCTTCTTATAAGTTTTTTTCAAGTATTTTTCCCAATTTGCTCTCTATCGCGTTAATTAGTTAATTAGTTTAGTTAATTTTAGATTAAAACAAATCCATTTTATTTTAGGCTAAATAATAGAAAGATACTTAATACTAGTACCTTTAGTCCTTGTGGATACGAAATTTTGGACTTACCATAACTATATTACCATTCGATAGGTGCGCTTGTCTTAGTCGTGATCGTAGTCTAGTTTAGTGGTCCATAAAACGATAATCAACCATCATCGGACAAAACCAAATGAACATTCATCGCACGTAATGCAAACATTGATTTTTGACTCAAAGCATCAGCAACAACATTTGCTTTTCTCGGATGATAATCAATCACAAGCTCATAGTCTTTTAGCAATTCTAACCACTTTCTCTGTCACAGATTCAAATCTTTCTGAGTCATCAGATATTTCAAACTCTTATGATCAGAATATACGTGATATTTCTCATCAAACAGATAGTGGCGCCAAATTTTAAAGCAAACACAATCCCAGATAATTCCACATCATGCGTCGGATAGTTCTTTTCGTGCGGCTTTAACTGTCTCGAAGTATAAGCAATGACTTTGCCATCTTGCATCAAAACACATCGCAGACCGTTCAACGAAGCATCACTATAGATCACAAATTCTTTACCCGATTCGGGTTGTACTAACACTGGAGCTTCATTCAATAGGGCTTTGAACTGATCAAACCTTTTCTGACACTCTTCAGACCATTCAAATTTCACATCTTTCTGTAGTAGTTTCGTCAACGGAGTTGCAGTCATAGAAAAGCCTTTTACGAATCTTCAGTAATAACCAGCAAGTCCCAGAAAACTATAGACTTCAGAAACATTTCTCGGAGGCTTCCAATCCAGAATAGCTAAAATCTTGTTCGGATCAACTCGGATACCTGATGATGATACAATATGGACTAGAAAACTGAATTCTCGTAACCAGAACTCACATTTACTGAACTTCGCATACAATTGCTTATCTCACAAAGTCTGTAGCACTATTATCAGATGCTCAACATGCTTGGATTTATCACGCGAATAAATCAATATGTCATCAATTAATACAACAACAAATCGATCTAAATACGGTCTGAAAATTCTGTTCATCAAATCCATAAAGATAGCAGGTGCATTTGTTAATCTGAAAGGCATAACTAAGAATTCATAGTGGTCGTACCTCGTTCTGAATGCAGTTTTTGGTATCTCTGAGTCTTTTACTCACAACTGATAATAGCCTAATCTCAAATCTATCTTCGAAAACACTGTAGCTCCTTTCAATTGATCAAACAAATCATCAATTCGAGGTAGAGGGTATCTATTCTTGATAGTCACTTTATTCAACTGATGATAATCAATGCACATTCTCATCATGCCGTCTTTCTTTTCACAAATAGAACTGGTGCACCCCAAGGTGAGAAACTCGGTCTAGCAAACCCTCTATCGGTCAACTCTTGCAACTGAGACTTTAATTCTTTTAGTTTAGTCGGAGCCATTCTATACGGAGCTATCAAAATCGGAGTAGTTCCCGGTACTAACTCAATGCCAAATTCAACTTCTCAGATCAGAGGTAATCCCAAAAGTTCTTCAGGAAACATATCGGTGAATTCACAGACAACAGGCACTGATTCAACTCTCTTTTCTGACACTTTCGAATCAATCACATAGGCAAAGTAAGCTTCATAATCTTTTCTCACAAAACTCGGAGCTTTCATTGACGAAATCATCGGCGTAACCTATTCAAATCATTGGATTTGATTCAAACTATTTCAGCATTCTTGCATCTCAAATCAATAGTTTTCTATTTGCAATTCACAATAGTATCATGCAAAGTTAACCAATCCATACCCAGAATTATATCAAACTCATTAAAGGGTAATAACATCAGATCAGTCGAAAAATAAATATCTCGAAACATTAACGGCCATTTCTTGCAGACTTTATCAACCAAAACACATCTTCCTACGGGTTCGATATTATAATCACAAATTCAGTAGACTCTACAGGAAAAGTCTGAGTAGATACTACATTCATGCATATATACGAATACGTTGATCCAGGATCTATCAAAGCAATCACAGAAGTATCATAAAGAGTAAAAGTACCAGCTATCACATCTGGAGACGAAGCTTCCTCACGAGCTCGAATGACGTAGGCTATGGCAGGTGCTCTAGCCTCAGATCGAATAGCAGTGTCTTTTTGGGAGGTTTTGGGAGGTTTACCTCGAGCTGAAGTATTATTAGGTCTCAGATTTTGTACAATTTCTTGTTCGACAGATTCGGTGCAATCACGGATGAAATGGTCTAATTTTCACATTTGAAACAAGCCCGATCATACAATCTACAATTGCAGAGATGTTTTTTACACAGTGTTTACACTTGGTCAGTCAGATCTGACATTTCTAATACTAGCAACAGATGTAACTAGAGCTCTGAAGCTAGAATGTGATCTAGCACTATCTCTACTCGAATGTCCCACATTAGCCTTTGAACGACTATAATCATCTTGAAAATTCTTTGATGCAGATTGAAATGGCTTGCTCGATGATCTCTTTCACACTTCTCTAGCTTCTGAATCAGCTTTTCTTTTCTCTTTCACGAGCTCTTCAGCTTTACATGCTTGTTTAGCAAGCACAACGAATTCTTTGATCTCAAGAATCCCAACTAACAAACGAATATCTTCATTCAGACCATCTTCAAATCTTTTGCACATTATTTTCTCAGTAGATAGACATTAACGAGCATACTGACTTAGTCTTACAAATTCTCGCTTGTATTCTGTAACAGACATACGACCTTGTTTAAGCTCAAGAAACTTTTGATGTTTCTAGTCAATAAATCTTTGACTGATGTATTTCTTTTAGAATTTAGCTTGAAAGAAATCCTAGGTGACTCGCTCTTTTGGAACCACCAATATCAAAGTCTTCCACCAGTGATACGCCGTATCTCTCAGAAGTGAAACGGCATATTCATCCGGATTCAAAGACAATTCTCGAATACTTGTATTGTATTTTCTAACTAGAACTCGGCTCTTTCAGCATCATCAGTAGTTGTAGCACGGAATTCTTCTGCCCTATATTTTCTAATTTTATCAACTAGAGGCTTATTTAATTGAGTCGGATTAGCTTGTGGCGTAACAGGGACTTATTGAGGAATAAGTGGAATTTGGGCTTTGCTATACAGTTGGATTAGTTCTAATGTACTGACTAAACCAATCATTCATCATTTCATAGAAGGCTTGTCTAACCTCTCTGTCATGGCTACTTATAGCTAGTCTAGAGTTGGATGACGTTGTCCCTTGCGCAGGAGTAGGCGCATTACTTTCAACATCATCAGCTATGGCTCGTTTGGGATCCATTTGCTATATAAAAACACATTTTTACTATCGGGATTCATTACACTATCACAGTTCATAAATATGGCATGTATAGCTAAACTTACATACGCTACGTTAATCCTAGAATTGACTAAACCGTAGCTCTGATACCAACCAAATGTAACACCCCTAACCTGTATTTGTCACTGGACTAGGGTTAAAGACATTATCGGACAAATCGGAACATTACAAAATCATAAATCATACATCATTATATCATAGCAATTCATACACAAATAGTCCCTTTAGAAGGTTTACGAAACCTTAAACATGCTTTGGAGAAGGTTCAGGGCATACATACTGACTTAATCACACGGCCACAAGACATGCCCGTGTGCCTTGGCCGTGGTCGAAACTAACTTGGGTTACACGACTAGCCACACGCTCGTGTGCCTTGGCCGTGATCAAGACTGACTTAAAATCGTAGGGTACCCTAGGGGACACACGATCGTGCAATATGATCGTGTGTCGCACACGGCTAAGACACATGCCCATGTCTCTACGCGTGTAGACAAAAATAGGCCATTTGAAAAGCCAATTTGCCATCCAATTTAGGTCAAACCTATAAGCATCAAACCAAACATATTTGCACTATAATTTTAGCCAATTTCAATACCAAAACTTACATCATTGAGGCGATATTATTATCAACCAAATTCAAGCTTATAATCTATACTCAATCATATCAAATCATAAGCCGAAGTCATATTAATTCATATGTTTCATAACTACAATTCACCTCATCCATTCACATGCCAAAATCTTACCAAATTGACCATTTCACTGGCCATTAAAGCACATCAAAGCATACCATTTATGAACACAAGCATATACCAAATTCATTCATAATTTCATCCATAACCAAGCCATATCACATGGCTAGATATGAATATCACAAAATATAACCAAAATCCTCTATCCTATACATGCCATACTACAATATATACATTTTCAAAAGGTACCAAAATAGAGTTCGACAATATGGTGACGATCTTTGACGATCCCTGAGATCCCGATAGCTACGATATCTATAAAACAATCCAATCACACAAAGTAAGCTTTCAAGAGCTTAGTAAGCCATATACAAATAAACTTAACAAAAAACATCAATTCATTCATATAATTTAAGGTAAAATACATTCACTTAGCCATATATCTCTTATATTTCATTTAAACATAATTCACATATACATATCATAACTCATTCTCATAGCAAATCATACTTATATCATATATTCACCAAGGTACATATACTTACCTTTCATTCTCAAACATGGTATACAATTCAAACGTACCTGATTCGAATACAAATTCACATAGTCATTTATTTTCTCAGAATGCTCGTTAAACCATTCAGACATAAGGATACATATATATCTTGGAAAGCTCGTACAATGCAAACGTCCTAGGCGTGGTCTTACATGTAATAAAATATCGATACCACTTTCCTAAATAGGGTCTTACATGAAACCAAATACAATTCCAACATCCCAGACGTGGTCTTACATGATAAAACATATTAGATCCTATGTCATGACATATGTATCCTAACTATTACTAAGGTTTGTACAGGGCTTTTCGGATGTCAGAACTTTGTTGATACTTTCTCAGATGTCTCATTTTTCTCAACTCATATATTCATTCATCATAGTACAATAGCATATATTCAATAGTAATTCAATTTAAAACACATTTATTTGTATATAGACTTACCTCGTATGGATTCGGATAGACGGAATCGTCTACTCGACGACTTTCAATTTTCCCCAATCTAATTCTGTTTTCTTTAGTTCTTGATCTATACAAATTCAAATTTAACTTAGTCAAACTCAAATTCATTCAAATCAATTCAAAAACACATATTTAGGACATTTTACAAATTAGCCCTCACATTTCACATTTTAACAATTTAGTCCCTAATCCGTAAAATCACAAAATATACAAAATTTCTTTAGACATATGCTTGGCCGAATATTCCTATAGCTCATACAAGCCCACATATTTCATTTATTTTACATTTTAGTCCCTCAAATTACATATTTCACAATTTAGCCCATTTTACTCAAATTCATCAAAAATTCAAATACAAAATATGTTAACCCAAAACATATCTTTCATTTACCAATAACTAACTTCACAAAGCATATAATTTCAACAATGGCTCAAATCAAAATCATCAACAAAATTAGAAATTGAGGCATGGGCTTGACAGTATACAAAGCAACGGTTACAAAAATGCAGAAATTATAAAAAACCGAGTCAAAACCATACCTTAATCATAGATTTCCTTAGCCGAACCCTAGAGTTCTTTTTCTTTTCTTTTGTTCAACAATTTTCGACAATAAGAACAGATAATAACCTTATTCATGCGTTTAGTTTATTTTAATTTACATTAATATGCATTTTACCATTTTACCCATGTATTAAAACATATCATTCATATAAATAAATGGTCATTAATGTCCATTCATACTTCCAATGGTAAAATATCAATATAAGAACCTATCAATTATAAAGACATATCAAATAGACACTTTATCAAATAGAAGGCCACTTTTACAATATACGCGATTAAGTCTTTTTTACAAATTAAACACACAAATGATAAAATTTTCACATGAAATTTTCACACATATCAATTCACATATTATAAGCACAGAAAATAATATTAAAATATTTTTCTAACTCAGATTTGTGGTCCCGAAACGACTATTCTGACTAGGGTCTAAACTGGACTGTTACAAATCCATTTCTCTCCATAGTTTACTACAGCATCATACTTTGTTAACCAATCCATTCCTAGAATAATATCAAATTCCCGAAAGGGTAGCAACATTAAATAAGTAGGGAATTCACAGTCATTTACTTTCAGTGGACAATTTCAACACATTAAATTAACTATCACACTTTGGACTAATGGGTTAGTGACTTGAACATTATAATCAGTGGGTTCAACAAAAAATTTCTTTTCAGATGCTAATGTAGTGCAAACATAAGAATGTATAGACCCAGGGTCAATCAATGCTTATACAATAACATCAAAAAGATAGAATGTACTAGCAATTAAGTCTGGAGTTGTAACTTCTTCTCTTACTCAAACAACATAAGTACGTGCCGATGCTTTAGTCTCTGACCGAGTAACTTTATCTCTCATATTCGAACGGGTAGCCCCATTAGCACTGCTTTGGCCTGAATGTTTACTTTTTTAGGAAGTGGCTAATTGCTTTTCTTTTTGTTCATCTTCTTCTTTTTGCAGTTGAGGTTAATCTCAAATAAAATGGTTAGTGGCTTCGTATATATAACAAGCTCGCACTTTGCCTCTGCATTCACCCGGATGATACTTTCCACAATATTTACATTTAGGCCTCGGAACATTCTGTACACTACCTACACTCCCAAAATCTTATTGAGTTGCCCTAGTCATATTTGATCACTCAGAAATCGAAGTGGCTCGATTGGACTCCTTTCTAGGCTTTTTAGCTGACAGTGTTGAAAATTATTTGGAGGAGATTCTTTTCTAAGATTCTTTATTTCGTCTATCTCGTTGCATCTTTCTATTATATACCTCTTCAATTTTCTTAGCACGATCTGACAGAACAACAAATTCCCATATTTCTGTGCCCCTAATCATCATTCTAATTACATCACTTAACCCTTCCTCAAATCGAATACACATTTCTTCTTCGGTTGGTACAATTTCTTGGGCATATTTGCTGAGATATACAACTTCCTTCTCATATTCAGCTACTAACCATAAATCAAAAAAGTGGTTTCGAAACCACAAATCTAAAGTCAAAATAATTATTTTATTATTATTTTAACGTTTATAGTATGATAGAATAATTTTGTAAAATTTTTGTTAAGAAATTTTATCATTTGAATGGTTAATTTGATTAAAAGGATTAAATCGCGTAAAGTGTAAAATTTGAGTTCTAATAGATAAAGGTGATTAATAGCTATGGATTATTAAGTAAAGGTCCTTATGTGGTGAATAATCCATTAATTTACTTGGTGGGCACTTTTGGACATTAAATGGATGATATTAATGGTTTTATACTAAGGTTAATTTAGTAATTAATCTAATAATTTAAAATTTAATTAAGTAAAATAATGTATCATCTTCAAAACATACATTCTACCACTGAATTTTAAGCTTGAGAATCCATTAAAATACCTTGAAGCTTTTGAAAACCCTAATCTCTCAAAATAGGTATGTATTTTGTCTCGTTTTTAGTGATTTCTGTGTTTTTGAGATCGTTGTAGATTAGTCTAGCTAGCCCAGAGACTATTTTACAAAACTGTTAAAATTTTAGGTTTTTTCCATTGATGAATCTATGTGTGTTTTGATGTTTAATGATAGAAAATGCATGTTTGTTGTTAGATAAACAACATTTGTTAAGTGATTTTTAGTAAAATGTCCAAATAGGGGTTAATATGGTTAAATTGTGAAATAGATGAAAAATATGGACTGCTAGGGACCTAATTGAAATTCGGCTAGCATGGGCTGTGGCTGAATTGCATGAATTTGTGATTTTATGAAATAAGGATTGAATTCTAAAAATGTGAAATATTAGAGGCAAAAGTCTAAAGTGGCTTTAAAGTGTATTTTGGACTAAATTGAATAGAGAGATTATTAAATAAGCTAAATTTGATATTATTTAGATTAAGAAAAATGAAATACGGACTTAAATCGGGGAAAGAACAAGGTTTTGGATTAATCAACTCGTTTCACCATTTTTGCATCCGTGGTAAGTTCGTATGTAATAAGCATTGTTATAATTGTATTTTAAATGCTTTGATATTGCATAAATTGTAAATATGACCCTGTAGATACGTTCGATGACGATTTGGCAACAAGAAATCTTGATTAAACATTAGGAATATATTAGGATATGAATGACATGTCATTAGGGGTTATTATTGTTTTGGGTGCTGGTCCGTATGTCCTACCGGTGGCTAAGTTATCCGACATGTGTTGCGGATACTCATCAGCTTGTGTGAGCAGCACCGTGTAGCTTCATCATGACCATCAACTTGTGTGAGCAGACCCATCGATAGCTCGAGAGTGAGTAGTATTGAAATATGATATTAAGATAGTTTTGGCTATATATATGTGGCACTTAGGGTGCGAGATTCTTGAGTACCCGATAGTATTCCAAACGATTCAATAGGTATATTAAAGATGTGGATAAGTATAAGTTGACACGAAGTGGTATAGGTATGTACACGAACCTTACAAGTGTTGAAATGAGGAAATTATGAAAGTTATGTAAATTTTATGAATGAATATGTGGTAAGTTGATGATTCAATATGAACTATGTTATATTATGCATTATTTCTTTAAGTTGTGCATATATGGTAAGTTGATTTTTATGCTATACGAACTTACTAAGCTTTATAGCTTACTGTGTTTATTTTCTGTGTTTTATACTGAAATCAAAGCTAGCTTGGATTCGGAGATTGTCGGAGACTTCGCCACACAATCTTACTATCACTTTGGTACTTTTTAACTTTAGTATTTTGAGTATATGCCATGTATAGAAGTTTGGTTATTTTGGTACATATGTGTTAGCTATGAATTTAGCCATTTGAATTGGCTTGTAAATGTCTAAAGTTTAGTTTTGTATATAGCCATGGAAGTTGGCTTAATTTGGTTGTTTTGGTTGTGTATATTATTGTGCATATGGCTTGTGTGTGAACTTGATGATGGATTGTAACAGCCCTTTTTTCAGTGAAATCGGAACAGTGGTTTCGGGACCACAAGTCTGATCCAAAAATAAAATTTATTTTTATTTTATTACATGGTCCATAATATGTTAGAAATGTCATGTGAAAATTCTGATAAGAAAATTTTATTGATTATGTGCTTAATTACGAGAAGGACTAAATCGTATAAAATGAAAAAGTTGAATTCTAGTAGCTACAAAGATTAAATAGCTATGGAATTCAAAACTAAAGGTCCTTATATGGTAAATAGACCATTAAAGAAAAATATGTAGATATTTTAGTGGTCATCCATGGAAATTTAGAAAAAGAGCAAGGACTAAATTGAAATTTAAAATAATTTAATTAATTAAAAGATGAAAAAATGAAAATATCATCTTACTTACTTATCTTCTTCCCTAAAAATACATGGAAACCCTAGGAGAGAGAGAAGAAACTTTCATGGATTAATTGGGTAAGTTTCCTTGTCCTTATTTAATAATTTTGATATTTTTGAAACCGAGATAGGTTAATCTATATATTTGGGGGATCAATTTAAAAAGTTATCAAAGTATGGAAATTAGGTCATGGATGTCTATGCTGAAAGTTTGAAATTTATGGTAGAGAATTAAAGGTTGTTGATAGATAAACAACTTTTGCAAAGTGATTTTTGATGAAAACATGATTTAGGGACTAAAATGTAAAGTTGTGAAAATTAATGAAAAATTATGAAATTTATGGAAAATATATGCTATAAATTCTATATTGAAATTTTTGTTAGGCTTGGAATAGGGAGTAAATTGCATAAATTTCATTTTTCGAGCCTAGGGATGAAATTGGAATTTATGGAAAAGTTAGGGGCAAAATGGTAATTTTTCCTAGGTCGTAAATTTAGTCCAAGTGAATATGAAATGTGTGAAATTGATTATTAAAGTTATTTATATAGATCCGAACAACACAAATTCAAGGTTAGATTGAGGAAAAAAAAGGTTTCGGATTAGTAGATTTTACACGCGAACAAGTGTCGAGGTAAGTTCATGTAACTTAATCGAGCATGTAAATATGTTAAATTGAATGTTGTGCTTGTATGAAATGTGGCTTATATTGATGTGAATTGTTTGATTGCTATGATGAAGAATTGAATACATGTTCGAAAATGTTGGAAAAAGGGTAAAGTCTCGTTTGAATCTTGAATTCCGATGAATATATGTGCTTTCCCGAAATGAATAAGGCCCTACATTTGTTGTTGACGGGATTTAGCTTGGAAAGGTGATCCTGATATATTCTCTCTCGAGCATATGTTACAATTAGGATTTAGCCTAGTCTGGTGATCCTGTAATACAATATGTGGCTCGAGAGTGTGTTCTTTGATTAAATGCCCTAAAAGGGTACTCTTGAATAAGAATTGACAGGTTATTTAATTGTACACTTTGAGTGTACTACTTGAGTATCCATCGGAATTTCAATGATTCAATGGACAAAACTCTTGGTATGATGAGAGATATGAGATGAAATGATAATGTCTTGAAAGAAAATTTGCAATTTGAGTTCATCTATGTTTACTTAATGTGTATTAGAATTTTTTGACTAACATGTTTGAGTGAATGTATGTATTTAGACAATTTTGCCAAGTTGATGGAAAACATGATATTGTATGCTTAGATTTAATAAACTGGATTGGTTAGTTTCCTTTATACTAACTTACTAAGTGTGTAATGCTTACTCTGTTTTATTTTTCCCTGTTTTATAGTGCTCGAAAGCTTGCGAAGGTTGGAGATCATTGGAGCATCATCACACTATCCACTAGCTCATTTTGGGTATACATAGTAAAATCATTTTGGTATAATCGCATGTATAGGCTAACTTGGCCATAGATGGCTTAAACATGTGGTTTGTAATCTAGCCATTGGAATGGCTAATAATGGTTGTTTTTGATATACTTGTAATGTCATATTATGGCTACATGTTAAATGGTTGTTCAAATAATGCCTAACATATGGAATATACCAAGGTAAGATTATAAATATGTCTGCATGTAATGATATGCCATGTTGAATGATAGAATTTGCTTAATTTGAATGCTTGAAATGGTTGGTATTTGGATGTGAGTTTAAGTGCAGGTCATTGGTGTGATTTTTGGTGCCTGGTACATAGGCGTGTGGTTAGGCCGTGTGTCCCCTGCACCTTAAATTCGAGAAAAAAGAATGCTCAGAATTGAGCAGACGAGCAAAGACACGGGCATGTGTCTCAGCCATGTGTTTTACACAGCCTAGAACACGAGTGTGTGTCTAGGCCATGTAAAACCTGCACCTAATCTCGGAAGAATTTAATTAACCACACGGCCTAGCACACGGGCATGCAATATGGCCGTATGCACAAGTCAGAAAGTTACATGGGGTCAAACAAAGCCTATAGCACGGGCGTGTCCTAGGGTCACACAGGTGTGTCCCTTATACCACACGGGTGTGTGAGCCCTATAACTTATAAAATTTTTGTAATTTTGCAAAAAATTCTTAGAGTTTTCGATTAAGTCCCGACTTGATTCTAATGCTCGTTTTAGGCCTCGAGGGTCCATATAATGGATGATGTGAATAATCTCAGTTAATGAATAGTAATTTACGTGAATTATCTAAAAAATGTTTTGAAAGTTTCGGTAATGCTTTGTAACCCTGTTTCGGCGACGGATAGGAGTTAGAAGGAGTTACATGGATATATGATATGCTTATTGATAATAGGTAGTATGGATAGCAAATGGTTGAGTTATAATATTGGTATGATAGTGAATCTAAACAAATGATGCATATTTGGAATTGGTTATTTTGATGTTTTGGTAAAAGTGAGTTTTGGTATGAAACTAATTGGTGTATTGTGGTATTGATGTGTTTTGTATTGGTTGGTGTTGATATGGAATGAATTATGCTTGAATGAGGTTAATAGAATGTCTATTTTTATGCCATGAATTGTGCTATTTGGTTTAATATAGGTATATGCAAATTGGGTGGCAAAATGGCGTAGTAAATAGCCTATTTTTGTCCACACAGGCAGAGATACGGATGTGTGTCTCAGCCGTGTGTGACACATGGTTATGTTGTATGGTTGTGTGTCCCCTAGTGTTGAAATTAAAATCAAGTCAGTATACTCCACACGGCTTAGGAAATAGGCGTGTGACTTGGCTGTGTGGCATAAGTTAGTATACCTAATAGGTTTGGCACAGCCTAGCACACGACCTGTCACACGGGCATGTGTGGCCATTTTTAGGGCACACGGGCTTGTGTGTTGGCCATGTGACCCAAGTTAGAGAGTTACATGGGATAGGACACGGGCTGGGACACGACCATGTGTTTCCATTTCGAATGTCCACACGGGCGTGTCTTCAACCATGTGAGACACACGGCTGGATCACACAGGCATGTGTCCCCTGTATTTTGTAAAAATTTTCTAAGTTTCATAAAAATTTCTTAAGTTGTTGGTTTAGTCCCGAACCTTTCTGAATGCGTGTTTTGGACCTTGTAGGCTTGTATTAGGGACGATGTGAATGATTTTGAATGATGATTTATTGAATTTGAGAAATGTATGATTTTCTGTGCTATAAGCCTGTAATGCTCTATAACCCTATTTCGGCGTTGAATACGAGTGAGGCCTGTTACATTTATTGGTATCAAAGCTACGATTTAGTCGATTCTCCGACTAATGTAGCTTGTGTGAGAGTCTAGCTATACATTCCATATATAACCTGTGATAGTGTGATATCTCCTGACAGTTTAAATCGTGTTTTCATATAGTAAATGGATCCTAATCGAGCTGTAGCTAATGATGTCGAATGTAATGCGCCTGAATCCATTAACGGAGTAGTGCAATCAGAGTCGAGACCTGAGTTCCTCAAGGTGTGGAATTTCTATGACTGAATAAGCCGCCAGTTGATAAGATTCGAAAACATGGAGCCAAAAAGTTTAGAGCTAATGTTGATGACGATCCCAAGAGAGTCGAGTTTTGGCTTGAAAACACTATTAGAATATTTGATGAACTTTCTTGCACACCAGCAAAGTGTTTAAAATGTGCCGTATCACTTCTGAGGGACACTGCGTATCAATGTTGGAATATGTGGTACCGAGAGAAAGAGTTACTTGGGAATTCTTTCAAGCTGAGTTCAGGAAGAAATATATTAGTCAATGATTTATTGATTAAAAACGAAAAGAGTTTCTAGAGTTGAAACAGGGCCATATTTTGTGACAGAGTATAAGCGAAAGTTCATGAGACTTAGTAAATATGCTCGAGAATGTGTTTCAACCGAAGCAATTATGTGTAAAAGGTTCGAAGATGGGTTGAATGAAGAGATCAGACTGTTGGTCGGGATTCTAGAATTGAAAGAATTTGTTGTTTTAGTTGATCGAGCTTGCAAATTCGAAGAATTGGGCAAAGAAAAAGAGAAAAGTTGATTTTGAGGCTAGAGATTCGAGAAAAAGATTGATGAATAAGCCTTATCAATCCTTGTCAAAGAAATCATGAGATTCATATACTCTTTCAAATGATTCAATCGGGTATCCAAACAGAGATCGTGGAAAGCAATACTCAAGTCCTAAAACAAAGCTAAATTAGTATCGAGTGTTGGCAGTGTGAGAAACAATAAGCTTGAGTGTCAATAGTGTGGTCAACAACATTTTGGTGACTGCTGGATGAATAATAAAGGTTGTTCTAAATGTGGCTACAAGATCATTTCATTAGAGATTGCCCTGAGTTAGCCGAGAAAGATAAGTTCTAGAATGCAAGATTAAGCAATCCTGCCACTAGAGAGAGGCCACTGAGAAATGAGGGGAATGTGACTAGTAGTAGAGGAACGAAAAAAGACTCCGCTGTGAGATCCGAGGCTAGAACACCTGCTAGAGCTTATGCTATTCGTGCTCGCAAAGATGCGTCGTCACCCAATGTTATCACCGGTACATTTTCTCTCTATGACACTAATGTAGTCGTATTGATTGATCTTGGATCAACTCATTCATATATTTGTATGAATTTAGTATCTAATAAGAGTTTGCCTATTGAGTCTACCGAGTTTGTGGTTAATATGTTTTAGTTGATAAAGTTTGCAAGAGTTGTCCTTTGATGATTCAGGGTTACTATTTTTCGGCTAATTTAATACTACTATCGTTTGAAGAGTTTGATGTAATTCTGGGTATGGATTGGTTAATGTTGCATGATGCTGTTGTGAATTGTAGACGAAAGGCTATTGAATTGAAATGTCAGAATAGTGAAATCATTTGAATTGAATCAAATGAGTTGAGTGAATTACTTGTTGTGATTTCATCTATGTTAGCTCAAAGATGTGTGAGAAAAGGTTGCGAAGCTTATCATGCTTATGTTTTAGATACAAAAGTGTCTGAATCAAAGATTGAATCAGTGTCAATAGTTTGTGAGTATCTGGATGTGTTTCCAAAAGCGTTACCGGGGTTGCCACCAATTAGAGAAGTCGAGTTTTCTATTGAATTAGTACCGGGAACATCACTGATATCTATAACTCCATACAGAATGGCTCCAACTAAGTTGAAGGAATTGAAAGCTCAATTGTAAGAATTAACAGATAGAGGTTTTGCATGACCTAGTTTTTCGCCCTAGGGTACACCAGTGGTGTTCGTAAAGAAGAAAGACGGATCGATGAGATTGTGTATTGATTATCGTCAGCTTAATAAGGTTATGATAAAGAATAAGTATCCTTTGCCGCAAATTGATGATTTGTTCGATCAGTTGAAAGGAGCAACAGTGTTCTTGAAGATTGATTTGAGATTTGGCTACTATCAGTTGTGAGTAAGGATTTGGATGTGCCAAAAACTGCATTCAGAACAAGGTACGGGCATTATGAATTTCTTTTTATGCCTTTCAGATTAACTAATGCTCCTGCAGGTTTTATGGATTTGATAAATTAGATTTTTAGACCGTATTTAGACATATTTGTGGTTGTATTCATTGACGATATTCTGATCTATTCACGAGATGAATATGAACATGCAAAGCATTTGAGAATTATGCTATAAACCTTGAGAGATAAGCAATTGTTTGCTAAATTTAGCAAATGTGAGTTTTGGCTTCGAGAGGTCAGATTTTTGGGACATATTCTTTCAGTTGAAGGCATATGAGTTGATCCAAGCAAAATTTTCGCAATTGTTGATTGGAAACCACCGAGAAATGTACATGAAGTCAGAAGCTTTCTAGGTTTAGTTGGTTATTATCAACATTTTGTTAAAAGGTTCCCGATGATTGCTACACTTATGACTAGATTGCTATAGAAAGATGTGAAGTTTGAGTGGTCTAAAAAATGTCAACATAGTTTTGAACAGTTGAAAGCATTGTTAACTGAGGTACCAGTGTTGGTTCAACTTGGATCTCGTAAAGAGTTTGTGATTTTTAGTGATGCGTCATTGAACGGTTTGGGTTGTGTATTAATGCAAGAGGGAAAAGTGATATTTTATGCTTCCAAACAGTTGAAGCCGCATGAAAAGAACTATCCGATGCATGATTTGGAATTGGCCACTATTGTTTTCGCATTGAAAATTTGGCATATCTTTTATAGGGTGAAAAGTGCCACATCTTTACCGATCCTAAAAGCTTGAAATATATTATGACACAAAAAGATTTGAATTTACGACAATGGAGATGGCTCGAGCTATTGAAAGACTATGAGTTGGTGATTGATTATCATCTGGGAAAAGCAAACAAAGTCGCAGATGCTTTGAGTATAAAATCATTATTTATTTTAAGAGCGATGAATACTCAGTTAACCTTGTCTGATGATGGTTTGATTTTAGCTGAGCTGAAAGCTAAACCGGTATTTATTCAATAGATTTGTGAAGCTCAGAATTGTAATAACAAGTTACAAGCTGAAAGAATGCAATGTGAGTGGACTAGTGATTCGAACTATCATATCGGATCCGTTGATTGTTTAATGTTCCGAGATAGGATTTGCATACCAAAGAATTCAGAGCTTATTCAGAAAATCTACACGAAGCACACAATGGTTGTTTATCTGTTCATCTGGGGAGTACAAAAATGTACAATGATTTAAAACAATTGTATTGGTGGTCGGGCATGAAACTAGACATTTTAGAGTTTGTGCCGAGATGTTTAGTTTGTCAACAAGTAAAAGCTGAGTATCAAGTGCCTTCGGGATTATTACAGCCTGTGATGATACCAGAGTGGAAATGAGATAGAGTTACGATGGATTTTGTATCGGGATTACCTTTGTCTCCGAAGAAGAAAGATGCTATTTGGGTTGTCGTTGATCAACTGACGAAATTAGCACATTTCATTCCGGTATGTACAGATTATTCACTTAATAAATTGGCTGAATTGTACATTTCTGAGATTGTTAGATTGCACGGGGTGCTAGTTTCTATTATTCCTGATAGAGATTCGAGGTTTGCGTCGCAATTTTGGAAGAAATTGCAAGAAGCTCTAGGTACGAGGTTGAACTTCAGTACCGCATTTCATCCGTAAACCGACGGTCAGTCTGAAAGAGTAATTCAGATTCTCGAAATATGCTTCGTTGTTTTGTTTTAGAATTTGAAGGCAATTGGGAGAAATATTTGTCGTTGATTGAATTCACATATAATAACAGTTCTCAATCGAGCATAAAAATGGCACCGTATGAAGCTTTGTATGGTCGCAAGTGCCGAACTCAATTGTATTTGTAACACCCCTAACCCATATCCGTTGCCAGACTAGGGTTAAAGGTGTTACTAGAAAAATCAAAATATTTTACGAACAACTCATATACATCATTCACAATCATAGTCAAACATTACCATAGAGTCCCTTATATAAGTCATCGAGACCTTAAGCATGCATTAGAAAGGGGTCGGGACTAAACTGAGCTCATACAAAAATTTTTAAAACTTAAACATTTTTTAAAGATGTACAGGTAACACGCCCGTGTGAACTAGCTATGTGCCTTACACGATTTTAGACATGCCGTGTTTCTAGGCCATGTCAAAACAGGGCATACAAACTAACTTGTCCACATGACCACAAGACACACCCGTGTGCCAGGCCGTGTGAAAATTAGGGAGGCTACTGACTTGGCCACACAGCTGAGCATATGCCTGTGTGTCTAGCCCGTGGTCAAAACTGACTTGGCCACATGGCCTAGCACACAACTGTGTGTACGACTGTAACACCCCTTACCCATGTCCAATGCTGGAATAGGGTACGAGGCATTACTGGACTTAATCATTCACAAACATGCAAAAATCGGGCTACAAAATTTCATTCATATCAAAACTTTTCATACACATGCATGATGTCCCATTCATGGGCCTAGAAGCCCTAAACATGCATTGAAAGTAGTTAGGGACTAAACCGAGAACCTTAGAAAGTTTTGAGAAAACTTAGAAAATTTTTCCATGACACAAGATCACACGCTCGTGTGGACATAGGGACATGCCAGTGTGCCTTCGACACGCCCGTGTCCTCAGGCCGTGTAACTATCTGACTATGACGTTAGCGAATAATTTGGACCACACGGCCAAGCCACACACATGGATTCTAAGGCCGTGTCGCCCATACAGTTGAGACACACGGCCGTGTCTCAAACAGTATGGCCAACACTTAGGCTATTTCCAAGCCTTTAAGTTACCCTTAATCCTTCACATCTTTATTTCCATATTAAAAATTTAATTCATGGCCATGACCATTAAGATTGGTCATAAAACATTCGTCATGCACATATTTCATAACACCAACAATATATGGCCAACAAGCATAATCACATCACGAGCATTAGAACATAGCATAGATTGATAGGTTCACAAACCATAATCAATATGAGCCACCCTTCATGGCCATATACAAATAACAGTTCTGACACCTATTCTCTAAAAATTAATTATCTCCTCATACAGATTTAGATGATGTTCCCTTTTGTTTATTTTGCAAATAGACTTATTAAGGATTCTAAGCATATAAATTATAACCCATAATTATTTTTTTACAATTTTTAATGATTTTCCCAAATTGGAACAGGGAATTTCGAAATCATTCTGACTCTATCTCACAACAATTCAAACATCTCATAATATGAACTTATTTTGCTTATAATGTTTCTTCTATATGAAACTAGACTCAATAATATTTAACTCCATATTTTATTGAGCCTCTAATTCGATTTCCAAATTTTTTTGGTGGATTTTCAAAGTCGGACTACTGTTGCTGTCCAAAACTATTTCAATGCTAATTTTACCTTTTCATAATTATCTTTAAATAGGCTTTCATGCCAATCAATTTCTCTTTTCATATTCATTAGGGCACAAGGTGAAGGGATAAACATATCATGTCCCAATTTAATTCGACCTAAAAGCCTCACACATAATCATCCATCAAATTTACCACATAATTATACACCATAGGTATCAACCTAATATTTACAAGGTCATCATAAAGTCATTCTCATAGGTATGACTTACTTATTTACATTCTTACCAAAAGTCTAATATACATCGAGCTCATCACTCATGAATTTTTAGTACATACCTGTACCCTTTCAACATGGTCATAAACATAGCTTACTCATTTTCATTCCTCACTAATCATACAACATATATTGAGCACGCATTCCATGAATTTCATGTAAGTACCCGTATCGCTCACATCATGGTCATAACCTCTCTTATTCTGGCATAAACTATAAATTTCCTATTGAATCATTTAGAATTCTATAGGATATTCAATAAGCCTCAACATAGGGTAAGGGTCGATGCCATGTCCCGGACATGGTCTTACACTAGCTCACACATCAAAGTCGATGCCATGTCCCAGACATGGTCTTACACTGACTCTCGTATATCGAGGCCAATGCCATGTCCCAGAAATGGTCTTACACTGGCTCTCATCTATCGGTGTCGATGCTATGTCCCTGACATGGTCTTACACTGACACATATCAAACCAATGCCATGTCCCAAACATGGTCTTACACTAGCTCTCATATCTCGAGGCCGATGCCATGTCCCAGGCATGGTCTTACACTAGCTCTGATATCTCAAGGCCGATGCCATGTCCCAGACATGGTCTTAAACTAGCTTTCATATCTCCCTAGCATCATGGCATGAATATCTGATCTATTTCTACAGTTCAACCGGGAGTTTCCCATATTAATCTCATCATACATTACTCATAGCCACATTCAAACATCTTATGCAAAATCAATCATTAAATGCATAATAACGATAAAGTAATATTTACGCACATCTTACTCATTTCAATGGAATATCATATTCCATCAAATTTCCAATGTTTCCAATCATCACATAAATGTTGTTAACATTTGACATCACTTTCTCATACTCAATATCATCAACATATAATTCAATAAAATCATAGCAAGATAGATTCAAGAATATTAACAATAACATGGATAATATGCTTATTTAGTCACACGGACTTACCTTGAATGCAAAAACGACTAATTATTCCTTTTTTGTCCTAAACCACGTACTTTCTCGATTTAAGCCCGAATCTCAATTTTCTTGATCTAAAATAATAAAATTTAATCATTTAATCATCACATTAAATTAAGCGTTCCACAATTCATACTTTGGCAAAATGATCATTTTGCCCCTAGACTTTTACAAAAATTATGATTTTGCCCCTAGGCTCGTAAAACGATTTTTATCAAATTTCCTTATTAGCCAAGCCTAGCCCAACCTTTATTACTCTTTTAGCAACTCAAAATTCAAATTATTTCACACAATTCCTATCCATTTAACAAACTTTACAAAATGATCCATATTAGGTGTTTTCATGAAAATCCTTCACAAAATTTGTTTATTTAACAACCAAGATTCATTTTCTTCCATAAAATTTCAGCAAACAACATGAATAATCTCATGGAAAAACCCTATACTTTCAACCATTTTTCAAAATAGTCCCCTCATTAGCTAGATTATGCTACAAGGGTCCCAAAAGTACAAAAATTATCAAGAAAGGTCATCAAAATCACTTACTTGTAAGGGATATAAGTTGCTAATATTTTTGAGCTTTCACAACCCCCTCTTTGCTGGTATTTTCTGTGACAGCCCAAAATTGACCCTAGTCGGGAGGTGGTTTCGGGACCACAAAACCGAGGCATAAAAATAATTTATAATTTATTTTGATGCCTATAATATGTGTTAATTCATGTGTGACATTTTGATGTTTCGATTTAGAGTTATAAATGTGAATTTCATTAGAAAGGACCTAGTAGTAAACTTTGAAAGTATGATGGGGAAATGTGTGATGACTAGTTGAACATGCATGCAAAAATAAGGGATTTGCATGTCAATTTCCCCAACATGAAGTGGCCGGCCATGGCAAGAGTGGATGGGCAAAACATGTCATGAAACATGTTTTGTTGGCGCATTAGGTGAAATAATAAAATAAAGAGCATGGGCAAAGAAAGAAAAAAATGGTCTCATCCATGCTTCCCCCCTTGGCCGTGAGTTGAGAGAAAGGAAAAGAAAAAAATTTGGTTCATCCATTCTCATTTTCTTTGGGCTGAAAATTCTAAGAAGGAAATTTTGCTCCATTTTTAGTTTAGAAGAGATCTAGAAGGAGATTTGGCTATACTTGCATCAAGATTAAGGTATGTTGAGGTTGTGTCATGAGATTCATGCTTGTTTTGGTTGCTAACTTGATGTGCATGTTAGCCATGGTTCAAATCCTTGCTATGCCATGAAAAATGGTATTTGGCCAAGGTTGATATTGTGTTAAAGCCATTGCATGCTAAATGTGAAGCTTGTTGATGATGCATGTAATGACGGATTGACTACTCTTGAAATTTCTTTTTAGTATTCTTGAGTAGGACATTGAATTCTTTGTTTAACCATGACCGAAGTTGAAAGAGTATGGTTGTGATGTATTCGGCCATGGTGCATTCATGAGCATGATTTATGCTTGTTACTTGATTGGTAAAATTTGTGTTTGGATGGGTATGAACCCCTTGAGATTGACCTTGCACCTATATGTGTATACATGTTTGCACATGATGTATTGGCATGACATATATACTATTTCAAGGTATATATTTGCTTGTGATGATGTTTCGGTTATGAAGTACATGAGAGATGTGTATTGAGCTACAATATGTAATCGTTAGTTAGTAAAATGCATGCTGTTTTTGTGTGGTATTAAGTGCATAATTGGCCTCAACATGGACATGCATATTCGGCCACATGAGGGGAAATTGGTGTGCATGCATTCGGTTAGAGGCAAGCATATTGATGCCTATTCATGGCTTAGAAAATTCGCTAAGAGGAATATTAACTAATGTGTTGAGTTCGATTCGTGATTTCGTACATATGCGACTTTGATGCCTAATGAGCATATATATTGGCTAGGTATCTTGAATTCCTCTTCGATGCTCAAATGATAAAACCAATTTATTTGTTAAATTAAGCTCAAGAGCAAAGGGAGCTAAATCCGATAAGGGAAGGAAAAAGTCGTCGAATAGCCGTCGAAATCGTTCGACCACGTCCGAGGTAAGTTTTCGAGTATCGAAACTTAGATTTTGATTCGATTGAATGAAGTAATAAGCAATCGAAATTGTGCCTTTGTATGTGGCCATTGAGCCGAAATGATATTTTGCTAAGTGAATTGTGCATAAAAGTTGTGTTATGAAATTGAAACAAAGATGTGTATGAATGTTCGAGTGATATCGGGCTAAGCCCAAAGGCAATTAGGCGAGTTATGATATCCGGCTAAGCCCAAGGCAATTGTGCAAATTGTGATATCCGGGTTAAGTCCCGAAGGCCTTTGTGCGGTTACCATAACCGGGCTATGTCCCAAGGCGTTTGAACAGTAGCTATATCCGGATAAACTCCGAAGGTATGTGATTCGAGAACTTTGAACTTGCTGGAAAATTTTCAGTTAATGCACTTGTGAAATTCCCAACAACAAGGTATGTTTTGTGTGTGCCGCACACTATGAGTAAGTGCGTATGAATATTCGCTCTAATGATAAATGAGCTATCGGCATTAACTAGGCCGTTATTTGTGTATGAATATAAGAGTTGGGATTGTGAAGTAAGCATGTCTTTGAGAAATTGTGCATATGAATTATTGTTTAGCTACTTGAATGCTATGCTTTGGTTGTGTGTATATTATGGCTCAAACTTACTAAGCATAAATTGCTTACTCCGTTTCTTTGTTTCTCTGTTTATAGATTTTGCTCGTTAGCGATCGGATTCGGGATCATAGAAGTTGAAGTCAACCACACTATCAAAGCCCTTTTGGTACTCCTTTAGTTGAGTTTTGGATATGGCATGTATAGGACCACCCTCGGTTGTTTTAAGTACTTTGTGATGTATATGTGTGCGCCATGTGAAAATGGTTCGTAAAAGTGGAGTATGGAATTTGACCATATGTGGTTTGTAATTATATTTGGTTTCATGATGTGATTATGGTTTGGAATGAGAGTGTTGGTCACATGATCAGCCATTGGAATGGCTAAATATGATCATATGTGGACCTAAGTATGACTAGACTATAGTTGGTCCATGGGAACTACAATATAGGTAAAGCCTACCTTAAAAACAGAGGCTGCCAGCTGCAGTGACGTGGATGTGAAAAATCACCAAAATTTGTAGGAATGGTGTTAAATAGTGAATAAATTATGTGATCGAACCTTGACGAGTCTATTTTCATATGAAAGTAACGAAACAATCATATGAACAGTATACTGATAGATATTAAAGTTCTCGTGAGACAGGGCCAGAACAGTTTCTGGGTCCCCTGTCGCGACTTTGAAAATTTACCATAACTTATCCAGAATGAATTAGAAGTCATGACTTATATGTACAGATTCCTTTTTCAGTCTAGTTTCATTAGAAACAAACAGCATCAGTATTGAAACCCTGTACAGAGAGATATTCAAGTTGTAACGCGCGAAGGTCAGTGTAGTCGACCCCTGTAACATGGGTGACTTTAACTAATAAACTGTACCAATTGGCCCAACCAAAAATTCTAGAAAAAATCCCAGGGATGGATATATGAGTCTAAATTCAGGTAAAATTTACGGAATCAGTTTCCGAGTTCTGTAACTCGAGATATGCTTTTTAAGGCAACAGTGACACAGTTTTCCAGCTTGCCTGGGAATGTCAAGTTGGTCGGTGCTATAAGTGGTTTTGGCTTGTTAACCTCGTGTCCGACAATCCGCAACGGTCTCGGGTTCGGGGTGTTACAATTTTATTGGTATCAGAGCTACGGTTTAGTCGATCCTAGGACTACCGTGATATGTTTGGGGTCTAGCTATACATGCCATTAAGTGATAATTGATAGTGTGGTGATTTCTTACATTTTGAAATTTGTGTTTGTTTATAGCCATGGATCCCGATCCCAACCAAGCAATAGCTGATGATGTGGAGAGTGTGGCGCTGCTCCCAAGCAAGGGACAGCGCCAAGGACTCTCAACCTATTGCTAGCAATCCGAATGATGAGGCTAAGCAAGCCTTCTATAGCGTGATGAATGATTGGTTCAACCAATACATTCGAACTAACACTACTGTTCCACAACCTCCATTCCCGACTAATGCAACCTCAAGACCTACAATACCTCCGAGAATCGACCAAATAAGTTCAAGTAAGCCCCAATCGATGAATTCAAAACATGGGGCTATGAATTTAAAGCTACGGATAGCGACGATGCCGAGCAAGCTGAATTTTGGTTGGACAACACTATCCGGTGCTCGATGAGCTATCATGTACACCGATGAATGCTTAAAGTGTACTATCTCCTTGCTACGCGATTCCGCCTACTATTGGTGGAGTACTCGACTTCACAGTGCCTAGGAGCACGTAACTTGGGAGTTCTTTCTAACCGAGTTCAAAGAAGTATATCGGTCGAGATTTATGGATCAAAACGGAAGGAATTTCTTGAACTTAAACAAGGTTCCATGTCGGTTCATCGACTACTGAACGAAAATTTGTGAGGCTTAGCCAGGTATCTTGTGAATGCATTTCTTGAAGTCGTGATGTGTAAACGCTCAAGATGGACTGAATGATGATATAAAGCTGTATGTTGGCATTTTGGAAATCCGAGAGTTTGTGGCTCTTGTCGAGCGGCGTGCAAAGTCGAGGAGCTCAAGATGGAGAAAAGAAAAGTGAAGTGGGAGCAAGGAGTTTCAGAAGAGGTCTTGGGAAGCCCTTCCCACAATCATCAAAGAAATTTAGAGATGGCTTAGGCCGATCTAGAGACACTTCGGGCTTTTCTAGACGAGACCGCGATCGACCCCTATGGGCACGCGAGTCACTTGATCGCCAGTGTTGGCAATGATCGTCGAGATGAACAGCAGTGCCAATATTGTGGAAAATGGCATTCGGGAGTTGTAGACTCGTGACCGCTCTGTTACAAGTGCGGATCGTCGATCATTTCATTAAGGATTGCCCGAGTTTATCTGAACAAAACGTAAATCAAAGTGGGAACCCGAAAGTGCTACCACAACTCGAGGTAGGCCACCTAGAAATATGGGCAATGCTAGTGGTTTGTGAATACCGGATGTTTTCCACAAGAATTGCCGGATTGCCACTGCTCGGAAATAGAGTTTGGCATCGAATTGGTACCGGTACCACCCCAATTTCGATAGCTCCGTATCGCATGGCACCAACGGAATTAAAGGAGTTGAAAGCTCGGTTGCAAGAATTGGTGGATAAAGGTTTTGCTCACCGAATTTTTCACCTTGGGGTGCACCGGTGTTGTTTGTGAAAAGAAGGATGGAACCATGAGGTCGTGCATCGACTATCGTCGACTTAATAAAGCGACGATAAAGAACAAATATCCGTTATCACAGATCGACGATTTGTTCGATCAATCAAGGAGCTTCGGTGTTCTCGAAAATAGATTTGAGATCGGGCTATTATCGATTCATGAATTCGAGATTGAGACGTACCCAAGATTGCCTTGAGCGAGATATGGTCACTACGAGTTCCTAGTGATGCCGTTTGGGCTTACTAATGCCCTGCGGTATTTATGGATTTAATGAATCGGATCTTCGACCATATTTGGATCGGTTCGTAGTCGTGTTCATTGATGACATCTTGGTCTATTCAAGAAATGAGACCGAACATCTTGAACACCGAGGTTAGTGCTGCAAATTTTACGGAATAAGCAATTATATGCTAAGTTCAAAGAAGTGTGAGTTACGGTTAAGAGAGGTTAGCTTCTTGGGGCAAGTGATATCTGCATCGGTATTCGAGTCGACCAAACAAAATTTCAGCCATACTTAACTGGAAGCCTCAGAAATATTACGAGGTTCGAGCTTTTGGGGCTTGCCGTTATTACCGACGATTTGTAAGAGGTTTCTCGACGATAGCCACGCCAATGATGAAGCTACTCCAAAAGCATGTTAAGTTCGAATGGACGGAGAAATGTCAAAAAAAAAAAAGTTTCGATCAACTGAAAACTTATTTGACTGAAGCCCCAATTCTAGTGCAACCCGAATCGGGCAAAGAGTTTGTTATTTATAGTGACACATCCCTACTCGGGTTAGGTTACGTATTGATGCAAGAAGGTCGAGTTGTGGCCTATGCCTCGAGGCAATTAAAGCCACACGAGAAAAATTATCCGACCCATGATCTCGAATTGGTCGCCATCGATTCGCCTTTAAAGATATGGCGACATTACTTATTTGGTGAGAAGTGCCATGTATCCGGATCACAAAAGTCTCAAATATTTGATGACTCAAAGAGACTTAAATCTGCGACAAAGACGTTGGCTCGAGCTGTTAAAGGATTATGAGCTGGTCATTGACTATCACCCGGGAAAGGCGAATGTGGTTGCGGATGCCTTAAGTCGTAAATCATTATTCGCTTTACGAGTGATGAATGTACACTTGTCTGTTCTACCCGACAATGTGTTAGTAGCTGAATTGAAAGCCAAACTATTATTGATACGTCAAATTTGTGAAGCTCAGAAAGTCGACGATGAGTTGGTTGCAAAACGGGCTGAGTGTGTTCCGAACAAGGACTCGGAATTTCAAATCGATGATGACGATTGTTTGAGGTTCAAAAGTAGTCTGTGTGTTCCAAAGAATTCGGAACTTATTTCGATAATTCTGAATGAAGCCCATTGTAGCCGAATGGCAATCCACCCGGGGAGTACGAAGATGTACAACGATTTGAAACGTCAGTTTTTGGTGACATGGTATGAAACGAGACATCTCCGACTTTGTTTTGAGATGTTTAATATGTCAAGAAGTGAAAGCGGAACATCAAGTGCCTTCAGGATTACTTCAGCCGACCACGATACCCGAGTGGAAATGGGATCGAGTCACAATAGACTTTGTATCCGGACTGCCATTGTCAGCAAGTAAGAAGGATGCGATTTGGGTCGTGGTAGATAGATTGACTAAGTTGGCTCACTTTATCCCCGTACGTACGGATTTTTCAATGGACAAACTAGCCGAATTGTACGTTTCTTAGATTGTGAGATTACACGGGGTGCCTATTTCCATCGTATCGGATAGAGATCCGAGATTTACCTCGCGATTTTGGAAGAAGTTGCAAGAAGCTTTGGGTACCAAGCTACATTTCAGACCGCCTTTCACCCCCAAACCGATGGTCAATCCGAGCGGATAATTCAGATACTTGAGGATATGTTAAGATGTTGCATCCTCGAGTTCGATGGTTCAGGGAACGATATTTGCCTTTGATTGAATTCGCACAACAATAGTTTTCAATCAAGTATTAAGATGGCACCCTACGAGGCTTTGTACGGTCGTAAATGCCGTACACCATTGTTTTGGACCGAGCTCGGTGAAAGCAAAATTTTCGGGTGGATTTAATTAGAGATGCTGAATGAAGTGAAAGTAATCCGTGAAAGTCTCAAGATAGCCTCCGATCGTCGAAAGTCGTATGCGGTCTCGAAACGAAAAGACATCGAGTATCAGGTGGGAGATAAAGTGTTTCTCAAGGTTTCGCCTTGGAAAAAGATACTCAGATTCGGCCGTAAGGGCAAGTTGAGCCCGAGGTTCATTGGGCCATATGAGATATCCGAGCGAGTCGGTCCAGTGGCATATCATTTGATTTTGCCCCCTGAACTCGAAAAGATTCACGATGTCTTTCATGTTTCGATGCTTCGATGCTATAGATCTGATCCATCGCATGTGATTAGTCCATCAGAGGTTGAAATTCAAACCAATATGAGTTATGAGGAAGAACCGATTCGTATCCTATCACGTGAAGTGAAAGAGTTGTGAAACAAGCGGGTTCCGCTAGTGAAAGTGTTATGGCTCAAACACGGGATAGAAGAAGCTACTTGGGAAACCGAGAACTCTATGAAAGAGCGATACCCAACCCTATTTACCGGTAAGATTTTCGGGGACGAAAATTTCTTAAGTGGGGGAGAGTTGTGACAGCCCAAAATTGACCCTAGTCGGGAGGTGGTTTGGGACCACAAAACCGAGGCATAAAAATAATTTATAATTTATTTTGATGCCTATAATATGTGTTAATTCATGTGTGACATTTTGATGTTTCGATTTAGAGTTATAAATGTGAATTTCATTAGAAAGGACCTAGTAGTAAACTTTGAAAGTATGATGGGGAAAGGTGTGATGACTAGTTGAACATGCATGCAAAAATAAGGGATTTGCATGTCAATTTCCCCAACATGAAGTGGCCGGCCATGGCAAGAGTGGATGGGCAAAACATGTCATGAAACATGTTTTGTTGGTACATTAGGGTGAAATAATAAAATAAAGAGCATGGGCAAAGAAAGAAAAAAATGGTCTCATCCATGCTTCCCCCTTGGCCGTGAGTTGAGAGAAAGGAAAAGAAAAAATTTGGTTCATCCATTCTCATTTTCTTTGGGCTGAAAATTCTAAGAAGGAAGGAAATTTTGCTCCATTTTTAGTTTAGAAGAGATCTAGAAGGAGATTTGGCTATACTTGCATCAAGATTAAGGTATGTTGAGGTTGTGTCATGAGATTCATGCTTGTTTTGGTTGCTAACTTGATGTGCATGTTAGCCATGGTTCAAATCCTTGCTATGCCATGAAAAATGGTATTTGGCCAAGGTTGATATTGTGTTAAAGCCATTGCATGCTAAATGTGAAGCTTGTTGATGATGCATGTAATGATGGATTGACTACTTTTGAAATTTCTTTTTAGTATTCTTGAGTATGACATTGAATTCTTTGTTTAACCATGACCGAAGTTGAAAGAGTATGGTTGTGATGTATTCGCCATGGTGCATTCATGAGCATGATTTATGCTTGTTACTTGATTGGTAAAATTTGTGTTTGGATGGGTATGAACCCCTTGAGATTGACCTTGCACCTATATGTGTATACATGTTTGCACATGATGTATTGGCATGACATATATACTATTTCAAGGTATATATTTGCTTGTGATGATGTTTCGGTTATGAAGTACATGAGAGATGTGTATTGAGCTACAATATGTAATGCGTTAGTTAGTAAAATGCATGCTGTTTTGTGTGGTATTAAGTGCATAATTGGCCTCAACATGGACATGCATATTCGGCCACATGAGGGAAATTGGTGTGCATGCATTCGGTTAGAGGCAAGCATATTGATGCCTATTCATGGCTTAGAAAATTCGCTAAGAGGAATATTAACTAATGTGTTGAGTTCGATTCGTGATTTCGTACATATGCGACTTTGATGCCTAATGAGCATATATATTGGCTAGGTATCTTGAATTCCTCTTCGATGCTCAAATGATAAAACCAATTTATTTGTTAAATTAAGCTCAAGAGCAAAGGGAGCTAAATCCGATAAGGGAAGGAAAAAGTCGTCGAATAGCCGTCGAAATCGTTCGACCACGCCTCGAGGTAAGTTTTCGAGTATCGAAACTTAGATTTTGATTCGATTGAATGAAGTAATAAGCAATCGAAATTGTGCCTTTGTATGTGACCATTGAGCGAAATGATATTTTTGCCAAGTGAATTGTGCATAAAAGTTGTGTTATGAAATTGAAACAAAGATGTGTATGAATGTTCGAGTGATATCCGGATAAGCCCAAGGCAATTGTGTGAGTTATGATATCGGGCTAAGCCCAAGGCAATTAGGCGAAGTTATGATATCCGGCTAAGCCCAAGGCAATTGTGCAAATTGTGATATCCGGTTAAGTCCCAAGGCCTTTGTGCGGGTTACCATAACCGGCTATGTCCCAAGGCGTTTGAACGAGTAGCTATATCCGGATAAACTCCGAAGGTATGTGATTCGAGAACTTTGAACTTGCTGGAAAATTTTCAGTTAATGCACTTGTGAAATTCCCAACAACAAGGTATGTTTTGTGTGTGCTTCGCACACTATGAGTAAGTCGTATGAATATTCGCTCTAATGATAAATGAGCTATCGGCATTAACTAGGCCGTTATTTGTGTATGAATATAAGAGTTGGGATTGTGAAGTAAGCATGTCTTTGAGAAATTGTGCATATGAATTATTGTTTAGCTACTTGAATGCTATGCTTTGGTTGTGTGTATATTATGGCTCAAACTTACTAAGCATAAATTGCTTACTCCGTTTCTTTGTTTCTCTGTTTATAGATTTTGCTCGTTAGCGATCGGATTCGGGATCATAGAAGTTGAAGTCAACCACACTATCAAAGCCCTTTTGGTACTCCTTTAGTTGAGTTTTGGATATGGCATGTATAGGACCACCCTCGGTTGTTTTAAGTACTTTGTGATGTATATGTGTGCGCCATGCGAAAATGGTTCGTAAAAGTGGAGTATGGAATTTGACCATATGTGGTTTGTAATTATATTTGGTTTCATGATGTGATTATGGTTTGGAATGAGAGTGTTGGTCACATGATCAGCCATTGGAATGGCTAAATATGATCATATGTGGACCTAAGTATGACTAGACTATAGTTGGTCCATGGGAACTACAATATAGGTAAACCTACCTTAAAAACAGAGGCTGCCAGCTGCAGTGACGTGGATGTGAAAAATCACCAAAATTTTTAGGAATGGTGTTAAATAGTGAATAAATTATTTGATCGAACCTTGACGAGTCTATTTTCATATGAAAGTAACGAAACGATCATATGAACAGTATACTGAGAGATATTAAAGTTCTCGTGAGACAGGGCCAGAACGGTTTCTGGGTCCCCTGTCGCGACTTTGAAAATTTACCATAAATTATCCAGAATGAATTAGAAGTCATGCCTTATATTTCCAGATTCCTTTTTCAGTCTAGTTTCATTAGAAATAAACAGAATCAGTATTGAAACCATGTACAGAGATATATTCAAGTTGTAACGCGCGAAGGTCAGTGTAGTCGACCCCTGTAACATGGGTGACTTTAACTAATAAACTGTACCAATTGGCCCAACCAAAAATTCTAGAAAAAAATCCAGGGATGGATATATGAGTCTAAATTCAGGTAAAATTTACGGAATCAGTTTCCGAGTTTTGTAACTCGAGATATGCTTTTTAAGGCAACAGTGACGCAGTTTTCCAGCTTGCCTGGGAATGTCAAGTTGGTCGGTGCTATAAGTGGTTTTGGCTTGTTAACCCCTCGTGTCCGACACCGGCAACGGTCTCGGGTTCGGGGTGTTACATTTTCGGTGGGGAAGAAGAAATATGAAAGATGATACCTTTTTTCCTTTATTTTATTATATTACTAGTCAAATTAGTCACCAACATTTCACTTAACTTTGACCCTACAATATTTTTGTCTCCTTGATCAACCACTAACATGTTTAGAGTCTATTTACTCAATAAAGACCCCTAATTTAATGTTCTATAGCTATTTGACACCTTTAGCTAGAAGAACGAAACTTGCACACTTTATGCGATTTGGTCGTTTTTCAAAATTAAGCAAGCAATCGCTAAAATTATTTCACCAAAATTTTCATGCACTCATATAATTATGCTACAACACATAAAACAACATTAAAAATATTTTCTCTTGCCTCGGAATAGTGGTTCTGAAACCACTCTTTCTACTAGGCCCAAAATCGAGTTGTTACAGTGACCATATGGTCTACCCAGGCTCATTTTGAAATGGCCCTCGAGCAACATGGCTAAGACACACGCCCGTGTCCCTACCTATGGGAAAAAATAGGCCATTTACAAGGCCAATTTTCCACCCCTTAAGGGTCCTCCCTACGAGCAGAAAACCAAAGACATTTTATACCAAATTCTCAACCATTTCATAACCAAAATATACATCTTTCATGCCATTTCATTATCAACAAATTTCATACTTAACATTCATACCAAAACATAATAAATCATGAGTCATAATCAAACCAAAATATTTGTTTTGTAACTTCAATTTACCTCATTCCTTCTCATACCACATTTTTACCAATTCACCATTAAGTACCTATCAAAAACTTCCAAACTTATCAAATCTCTTGACCATAAATAAACTCATCATATTGATAATATTGCATCACATTTCAAATACCAAAATCAAACCATGATCACAACCAAAACCTAGCCATATCACATGGCTAAATATATACATCACAAAACATAATCAAAGTACTTCTAGCCTATACATTTTAATATTCACAATTTCAAAAGGTACGAAAATATAGTTCGATAGTGTGGTGACTATCCTCGACGATCTTCGAGCTCCCAGTAGCTTCGATATCTAAAAATAGTTGAAAAACACTCAAAGTAAGCTTTCAAAAGCATAGTAAGCCATATACAAATAAACTTAACAATATAAACATATAAGCATCATAATACACATATACTCCTTAACCAAATGCTATCACAAAACACATAGCTTAAATACATTTCACATATTCCCCATTCATTTGCACATAATGCATATTTTCTCATACTTTTGTCACATATAATCACTTGATCACAAAGATACATATCCTTACCTTTCAACATCAAATATAATATATAATTTCAAACGTACCTGAATAGGATACACATTTCATATGATCATTTGTTTTCTTAGAATGCCCGTTGAACCGTTCAGAATTATAAGGATACGAGATAGCTCGAAAAGCTCGTACAATTCCAATGTCGCAGACGTGGTCTTACATGTAATCAAATACCGCTGCCACTATCCCAGACAGGGTCTTACACAAAATCAAATACGATGCCAATGTCCCAGACATGGTCTTACACGTAAATCATAAGTTGATGCCAACATCCCAGACGTAGTCTTACACGATAACACATATCGAATCCTATTTCATGACATATGTATCCTAACTATTCCTAAGGTTCGTATGGGGCTTTTCGGATATCAGAACTTTGTCGATACTTTCTCGGATGTCTCATATTTCTCAACTCATAAAATCATTCATCATATTTCAATAGCACATAATCGATAGTAATTCAATTCAAAACACATTTATTTGTATATCGACTTACCTTGTACGGATTCGAACGAACGGAATCGACTATTCGATAACTTTCGACTTTCCCCGATCTAATTTCGTTTTCTCTGGTTCTTGATCTATATAAATTCAAATTTAACTCTTTTATTCACCAAATCATTCAAAACAATCCAAAAACACATATTTAAGACATTTTACAAATTAGCCCTCACATTTTCACACTTTAGTCCCTAATTTACAAAATCACAAAATACACAAAATTTCTATATACCCATGTTAACCTGAAATCTCATAGTATTCATATAAGCCCATATATTTAATTTATTTCACATTTTAGTCCCTAAATTTACAAATTTCATAATTTAGTCCAAATTACTCAAATTCATCAAAGATTCAAAGACCAAACTTAGTAATCTAACACATAACTTTCATTTACTATCATCAAACTTCATAAAGTTGACATTATCAACAATGGCATAACTCAAAATCATTAAAAATTTTAGAAATTCAAACATGGGCTTGATAGAACTCGAAGCAACGATCGCAAAAACATAGAAATTTTCGAAAACAGATCAAAACACATACCTCAATTAAACAAAACAATGGCCAAACACTAGAACTCTTTTTCCCTTTTCTTTTTCTTGTATTTTCAGCAATGGATGAAAGAAATAAGCTAAAATTTAGCTTTGATTTAAATTAATATAACATTAATATGCATTTTACCAATTTAACCTTATTATTAATCATAAAATAAACACATATTGGATGGTCATTAATGTCCGTTAACCTTATCAGTGGTCTATTTGCATCATAAGGACCTCTCATTCAAAAAGATATAGCAATTAGGCACTTTAAAAAATAGAAGGCCACTTTTATATTTTACGCGATTAGGTCCTTTTCACAAATTAAGCACACAAATAATTGAATTTTTATACGAAACTTTCACACATGCTGTAACATCCCAAAATAGGGCCTAAACAGAATAGTGGTTTTGAAACCACGAATTCGAGGTCAAAAAAATTACTTCAATTAAGTTTTAAGGTTTATTCATTGATTGAATAATTGTGTGAAAAGTTCGTGAAGAAATTTTATGTATAGGTGCCTAATTTGATAATTAGGACTAAATAGTAAAATTAGCAAAATGCGTGTTCTAGATAATAAAGGGGATTTAATTGAAATCGGTTCTTAAAGTGGAGGTCCTTATTTAGTAATTAGACCATTATAGTTAAGTTTGGACAAAAATGGGCAATAATAGGACAAATTTGAAAGAAAAGCCTTTAAGGGCATTTTGGTCATTTAGTAATTAAAATAATTAAAAAGGGAAAATAAAGCCAAAATTGGTCCATCTTCTTCATAGAGGCCGAATATAGCACGGGGGAAGCCATGTTTAAGGTTTCCAAGCTTTCCAAGCTCAATAGTAAGTCCGTTCTAGCCTCGTTTTTAATGTTCTTTACGTTTTTGGAGTCCCGATAACTTGATTTAGCTTATTCTAGCAATAATTCATGCTAGGGTTCATATTTGGAAAAATACCCATAGGTTAAATGTGTTTTTTTTGATGTTTTATGGTAGAATATGAAGCTTTAAATTATGTTAAACAACTTTTTCTAAGCGATTTTAAGTGAAAACGAGTAAAACAACATAATCGGTAAAAATACCTAATTTTCACAAGTACATGATAGAGTGGGAATTTGATTTTGCCATAGAAGGGAAAAATGTTCAGCATGTCATAAAACATAAGAAAAATGGATAAATTTTAATTTTCGAGCCTAGGGGAAAATCGTAATTCTGCAAAGGTTTAAGGGCAAAATTGTAATTTTTCCAAAGTTTGAGTTAGGGAATGTTTTGAATATTAAATTAATTAAAAAAGTGAAATATGATGTTTTAGATCCCAGAAAGTGAGATTTGGACTAAGAACAGGAGAAAAACTAAAAATCGGGAAAGTTGGTAAAATGATCGTTTTGGTATCGAGGTAAGTTCATATGTTTAATAAGGATTTAATTATGCATATTTGAATGATAAATTGATATTTTGGCCATAAATACTTTAGTATTTAGTTTTAGATATAATGATTAATGTTCGATAATAATTCGATATTGGAAAAAGAACTTGTATAATTTATATGTAAGACCAGATTTTGTATTATGGATTTGTATGATAATAAGAAAGTATTGACTAGCATAGTTTGATGAGAATAAGTTAAGTTGATGATTGATAAGATTGAGAATGTAAGTATGTAAGTTGAGTATCATTTTATTATTATGCAATTATTGTTATTAGTATTGTTATTATTGAGTTATGCGACTAACCTTGAGAATTTGAGCAAGTATGTTTCAGCTATGACTTGACAAGGCATTGATATCTCAAAGTCCATGGTTGTACCATGGAAATTAAGGAAGAATTGACAGAAAATTCCATGTTCACAACATGGCATTTAAGGAGGAATTGACGGTTAAGAATACCATGTAATGCCATGTCAAGACATGGCATTAGTAAAGCAATGATCTCGTGTAAGACCATGTCAAGACATGTCATCGGCATTGATTAAGGACTCCATGTAAGACCACATCAAGATGTGGCATTGGCACTAAGACAAGTATACCATGTAAGACCGTGTTTAAGACATGGCATTTGGTAAGACAAAGATACCATGTAAGACCATGTTTGGAACATGGCATTTGGTAAGACAAGGATACCATGTAAGACCATGTTTGGAATATGACATTTGGTAAGATAAGGATATCATGTAAGACCATGCCAAGGCGTGGCATTGATAAGTTCTATAAGGCAAGGAAATCATGTAAGACCATATCAAGACACTGCATTGATGAGTTACTATAAGGCAAAGGTCCCATGTAAGACCATGCCAAGGCATGGCATTGGTGAGTTCATAAAGCAAGGATACCACGTAAGACCATGTCAAGACATGGCAATGGTAAGTTCAAAAAGGAAAAGGTTCCCGATAATTTAAAAAGTAAGTCAAAGAAACGACAAGGTGAGAACATGAAGAAAGAGTACAAGTATGCATTTAAGGCTTATTTAATATTGAGATTGTAAGTAATTGAGATTATCAAGTATTAAGTAAGTGATGAGTTTTCAGTTATGCTTGTGACACTTTATGACATGATTGGCAATATGCCTATATTATGAAAGAGTACTCATGTGTTAAGTGAGGTGTTGCAGGTATGTAAGCAAGCTATTAAGTAAGGTGCCTTTTGTATTCTGAGCCTTTGGTAAGGTTACCGATGAGTAAGATGGGAAAGTAAGAACTAAACATTATTTAAGCAAATTATGATAGCATAGTAGTAAGCTAAATTGATTGCTAATGCTTATTGCCTTACATGTGAACTTACTAAGCTTTATAAGCTTATGTTTTAGAGTACTTAAAAGCACGCTCGGGTTGGAGGTTGTTGGAGATCACTTCACACTATCGACTATCAAGTTACCAAATGGGTATCTTCGTTTACAAACGTTCTAGTTTATGGCATGTATAATGACTTAGCCATTTTGTGTGTATGTCCTTATGATATGGCTAAAGAATGGTATGTAAATATTTGATAATGATTAGCTATTGAAATGGCTAATGAAGAACATGTTTCGGTGTTATGTATGCCTAAATGGTAGTTAATACAAAGAAATCATGAAAAATTGAAATTAGCATTAAAACAGTATTGAATAGCAGCAGTGATGTGATCTTGAAAAATCACCAAGAATAGTAGAAATAGAATTACGTGATGAATAAGATATATAATTAAATCTTATTGAGTCTATTTTCATATGAAAGAAACAGAGTAAACAAAAGAAGTGTATATTAAGAGAGATTTGAATTTTACTGAGATAGGGTCAGATCAATTTCTGAATCCCCTGTTCTAACTTTATAAATTCACTAAAAATTGTAAAAAAAAATAATTAGGAGTTATAATTTATATTTCAAGATTTGGTAGTGAATCTACTTTCAAGAGAAACAAAGGACATGGTTATTTGAATTCTGTATAGGGAGAAAATTGATTCTTTGTTAGGAGAGGTCAGAGTAGTCGAACAGTGCAATAGGGGAAACTTTAACTAATAAACTGTACTAATTGGCTAGACCAAAAATTCTGTACTTTCAAGATATATGAGTCTAGTTTCACTGAAAATTCATGAATTTTTGAGTTTTGTGACTCGAGTTATGATTTATTTAGTGACTATGACGCAGGTGGGCAGTTTAATAAGGAATAATGAAATAAATTGTTTTGATTTGTCTAAGTGCTCGAAAAATTTTTAATGTTCCCAGTTTGGTCCCGAACTGTTTGAATTTCATGTTTTAGGGTCTCGAGGGCCCTTTTTAATGACATATTGAATGAATTTACATAAATTAATTTTAAAAGCAAATTTTATGCCCCGAATTAGTAAGTTAAGTCAGGTAATGCCTCGTGCTCGACTCCGGCGACGGTCTTGGGTAAAGGGTGTTACACATGATAACTCACATATTATAAACATAGAAAGTAATATTAAAATATTTTTTACTCAGATTTGTGGTCCCAAAACCACTATTCCAACTAGGGTCTAAATCGGACTGTTACAGTATTGGACCGAGCTTAGTGAGAAAAAGATTCACGGGGTTGATTTGATCAAAGAGACTGAAGAGAAAGTAAAAGTAATGCACGATAGTCTGAAAGCAGCTTTAGATCGACAGAAATTGTACGCAGATTTGAAACGAAAAGACATTGAATTTTAGATTGGCGACAAAGTATTTTTGAAAGGATCTCCGTGGAAGAAAATTCTTAGATTTGGTCACAAAGGCAAATTCTTAGATTAGTTTTACTGTCAGAATTAGAAAAGATCTATAATGTGTTTCATGTGTCGATGTTGTGACAATATCGATCAGATCCATCGCATGTAATTTCTTTAGCAAAGATTAAAATTCAACTTGATATGACATATAGTGAAGACCCGATTAGAATTTTAGCTCGAGAGGTTAAAAAGTTAAGAAATAAAAGTATAGATTTAGTGAAGGTTTTATGGAAATGACATGGTGTCGAAGAGGCCACGTGGGAGCCCGAGGAAGCTATGAAAAAATAGTACCCTAACCTCTTTTTTAGTAAGATTTTCGGGACGAAAATTCCTAAGGGGGAAAGTTGTAACAGCCCATTTTTAGTCAAATCAGAACAGTGGTTTTGAGACCACATATCTAAAGTTGAAATAATTATTTTATTATTATTTTAATGTTTACAGTATGATAGAATAATTGTGTGAGTGTTTCATTAAGAAATTTTATCATTTGAATGGTTAATTTGATTAAAAGGACTAAATCGCGTAAAGTGTAAATTTTGAGTTCTAATTGACAAAGGTGTTTAATAGCTATGGATTATT
The DNA here is from genome assembly GCF_025698485.1 of Gossypium arboreum. Classification (NCBI taxonomy): domain Eukaryota; kingdom Viridiplantae; phylum Streptophyta; class Magnoliopsida; order Malvales; family Malvaceae; genus Gossypium; species Gossypium arboreum. The sequence goes on from NC_069071.1 coordinate 62,556,787, forward strand.
AAGTAAAGGCCCTTCTGTGATGAATAATCCATTAATTTACTTAGAGGACACTTTTGGACATTAAATGGATGATATTAATGGTTTCATACTAAGGTTAATTTAGTAATCAATCTAATAATTTAAAATTAATTAAGTAAAATAATGTATCATCTTCAAAAAATACATTCTACCACTAAATTTTAAGCTTGAGAAGCCATTAAAATACCTTGAAGCTTTTGGCAACCCTAATCTCTCAAAATAGGTATGTATTTTGTCCCTTTTTTAGTGATTTCTATGTTTTTGATATCGTTGCAGCTTAGTCTAGCTAGCCCAGGGACTATTTTGCAAAAATTTTAAAAGTTTAGGGTTTTTCCATTGATGAATGTATGTGTGTTTTGATGTTTAATGATAGAAAATGCATGTTTGTTGTTAGATAAACAACATTTGTTATGTGATTTTTAGTAAAATGTCCAAATATGGGTTAATTTGTGAAATGTTGAAATTTGATGGTTAATTTGTGAAATAAATGAAAAATATGGACAGTTAGGGACCTATTTGAAATTTGGCTAGCATGGGTTGTAGTTGAATTGCATGAATTTGTGATTTTATGAAATAAGGACTAAATTGTAATAATGTGAAATATTAGGGGCAAAAGTGTAAAGTGGCTTTAAAGTGTATTTTTGACTAAATTGAATAGAGAGATTATTAAATAAGCTAAATTTGATATTATATAGATCAAGAAAAGTGAAATACGGACTTAGATCGCAGAAAGAATAGGGTTTTGGATTTTCGACTTGTTTCGCCCTTTTGCATCCGAGGTAAGTTCTATGTAATAAGCATTGTTATAATTGTATTTTAAATGTTTTGATATTGCATAAATTGTAAATACGGCCTTGCGAATACGTTCGACGATGATTTGGCAACAAGAAATCTTGATTGAACCTTAGGAATAAATTAGGATACGAATGACATGTCATTAGGGGTTATTATTGTTTTGGATGCTGGTGCGTACGTCGTACCGGTGGCTGAGTTATCTTGCATGTGTTGCGGATGCTTATCTGCTTGTGTGAGCAGCACCGTGTGGCTTCGTCATGACTATCAGCTTGTGTGAGCAGACCCGTTGATAGCTCGAGAGTGAGCAGTATTGAGATATGATATTGATATAGCTTCAACTATATATATGCAGCACTTAGGGCCCGAGATTCCTGAGTATCCAGTAGTATTCTGAATGGTTCAATGGGAATATCAAAGATGTGGATAAGTATAAGTTGATACGAAGTGGTACAGGTATGTACATGAACCTTACAAGTGTTGAAATGAGGAAATTATGAAAGTTATATAAATTTTGTTAATGAATATGCGGTAAATTGATGATTCAATGTGAACTATGTTATGTTATGCATTATTTGTTTAAGTTGTGCATATATGGTAAATTTATTTTTATGCTATAAGAACTTACTAAGCTTTATAACTTACTCTGTTTATTTTCTATTTTTTATAGTGAAATCAAAGCTAGCTTGGATTAGTGGATTGTCGGAGACTTCGTCACACTATCTTACTATCACTTTGGTACTTTTCAACTTTAGTATTTTGAGTATATGACATGTATAGGAGTTTGGTTATTTTGGTACATATGTGTTAGCTATGAATTTAGCCATTTGAATTGGCTTGTAAATATCTAAAGTTTAGTTTTGTATATAGCTATGGAAATTGACTTAATTTGGTTGGTTTGGTTGTGTATATAATTGTGCATATGGCTTGTGTGTGAACTTGATGATGGATATATGAGATGCTTGTTGATAATAGGTAGTATGGATACCAAATGGTTGATTATAATATTGGTATGATAGTGAATCTAAACAAATGATGCATATTTGGAATTGGTTATTTTGATGTTTTGGTAAAAGTGAGATTTGGTATGAAATTAATTAGTGTATTGTGGTATTGATGTGTTTTGTATTGGTTGGTGTTGAAATGGAATGAATTATGCTTGAATGAGGTTAATATGATGCCTATTTTTATGCCATGAATTCTGCCATTTGGTTTAACGTAGGTATATGTAAATTGGGTGGCAAAAATGGCTTGGTAAATAGCCTATTTTTGTCCACACGAGCAGAGACACATGTGTGTGTCTCAGCTGTGTGTGACACACGGTTATGTTGCACGGCCGTTTGTCCCCTGGTGTTGAAATTAAAATCAAGTCAATATGCTCCACACGGCTTAACACTTGGGCGTGTGACTTGGTCGTGTGGCATGAGTCAGTATACCCTACAGGTTTGGCACAGCCTAGCACACGACCTTGCACACGGGCGTGTGTGGCCATTTTTAGGGCACACGGGCTAGTCATATGGGTGTGTGTGTTAGCCGTGTGACCTAAGTTAGAGAGTTACACAGGATAGGACACAGGCTGGGACACAGTCCTATGCTTCCATTTCGAATGTCCACATGGGCGTGTCTTCGACCATGTAAGACACATGGCCAGGTCACACAGGCGTCTGTCCCTTGTATTTTGTAAAAAATTTCTAAGTTTCATAAAAATTTCTTGAGTTGTTGGTTTAGTCCCGAACCTTCCCGAATGCATATTTTGGGCCTTGTAAGCTCGTTTTAGGGACAATGTGAATGATTTTGAATGATGATTTATAGAATTTAAGAAATATATGTGAAATGTATGATTTTCTGTGCTATAAGTTTGTAATGCTCCATAACTCTATTCCGGCATTGAATACGGGTGAGGGGTGTTACATGACCGATTTCCTTATCGCAAATCGAGGAATTCTCTTTTCTTTTTATCCAAATACCTCTTGCAAACATATTTCTTTTTAAATTTATTCTAAAATATTCCCAAGTGATTTTCTCTTCCGGCACCATAGCCTCTATAGTCATGCACCAATTATATGCTTCCTCTTTCAATAAGGAAACAACACATCTCAAATAATCATATGGGGAACAAGATATTTCTCTAAACACTCTTACTATATTCTAAAGTCAATATTCAACTTTGATTGGATCATCATATGATCTTTCCCGAAATTATTTGACCCCAAACTTTCTAAAATTTTTTAGTGGAGCACGTTTACTGGATTCAGTTACTGGAGGAGAGGGAGCAACTGGAGGTACTACAGATGGTGCAATAGGGGGAGGAGGTTGCTAAGGCTAATTGCTTTATTGCATAAAGTCGTTAAACCATTTGTTCATAAACCCATAGAACATATTTTTCAGTTTTTGCTCTTGCATTGGAGAAATTGGGACACTACTACTTGTCCTGTGCTCAGATGTTTGTACTCTACTATTAGCTTCATCATGCTCAGCATGTTTGGATCTATTTGACATCTTTACAACCTATAAGAAAAACAAGGATTAGATCGGCTCAAACACGTCACACTATCATAGATATATATGACTTGTATTTCTAGACACTTTACACATCACATTCATTCCGAGAATCAGCTAAATCGAAGCTCTGATACTAATAAATGTAACACCCTTAACCCTTATCTGTGGCTGGAATAGGGTTACAGGGCATTATCAGTCTTTACAGGTTAATTACGAATATTTCATTACCTTTACTATACAACTTAAGAATAAATCATATAACACTCATATTGTCCTTTAGATGGGTCCTAGAGGCCCAAAATACAACTTAAAAGTGAATTAGGACTGAACCAGACATTCAAGGGATTTCTTTTTTCAAAATATTAAAATTTTTGTTAGGAATAGGGGACACACGCCCTTGTGGTCCGGTCGTGTCACGCACGTGTCATAGGCCGTGTGAGCATTTGATGTAAGACACACGGTCGTGTTCGAGCCCATGTTCAAATTAGGGTAACTACTGACTTGGGTCACATGGCCAACCACACGCACGTGTGCTAGGCCATTTGTAAAAACCTGGGCATTTTGTCTTGAAATTTTAAGGTGCAGGGGACATACAACTAGATTACACGCCCATGTACCAGGCCGTGTGTCACACACAGCTGAGACACACGCCCGTGTGGATGAAAATAGGCCATTTTACGACCACTTTTCTCACCCTTTTATTATTCACCTGCACATAACATTGAAATACACTAATATATCTCAACTAAGCAATCAATTCAAGCCAAAACATATATTTAACGTAATATGTTAACACAAAAATCATTTGCTTAACTTTGCCAAACTAACTTCATTCATTGATATACCAAGACCAATTCCTAATTATATACATACAAACACACATACATATATATATTTCATTCATAATTATACTTCAAGTTTAGCCATTTTCAATCCATCCCTATACATGCCATATAAACCATAAAATGTACAACAAAATCTACCGGGGTAATCTGGATAGTGTGACCCAATGTGTTGATTCGATCTTCCGAACTTCTTGAAATCTACAAAGAACATTGAACAACACAAGTAAGCTTAACGAAGCTTAGTAAGTTCTTTGGCTTAAAAATAAATCTTACAGAACATACTAAAACAATTAATTTAAGTAAATCATTCATTACACATTTCCTGCCAATCACAACTTTAATCGATGAATGCGCTTATTTGAGCTCGATATCACTAATAACATTAATTTTCCACATTAATTCCATATAGCACTTATTGTAACACGTAGGTTTGTGCAAGTGTACACAGTCGTTATTAAGTAATAAGTAAGTATCGAGTTATCGTCTCCACAGGGATTGTATTTGTGCTAAGTCATCTAATTTGTAAAATTATATTAAAAATTTGGTAAATAAAAACACCATTTAGTTGAGAAGTGATGATTAAAATATATTAGACTAAATGCAATGATCCCTAATACAAATTAACCTAAGTATGCAAAATATATGAATGAAATAGATTTTAGCAAAATTAAACACAGTTTGCAAAAATTATAACATAAATAAACTAGGACAATTACTTTAATTAAACTCAATTTATTATCAACATGCTTAATAATATTCGGAAAAACATTCCATGGCAACTCAATCTTTCATGAGTTTGGAAACCACATTAGGTCCTTTTGAAATCCTTACTTAGTAAATACGCATTTTACTATCTTTACTTACTAAGGGTTTTTTAGTATTCGTGCAAGGTAACAGGGACGTGTTAGGTTTGAAACAATTTAATCACACAGATCTAAAAACTATGCAGATAATAGAGCCTGGTTAGGGTTGTTGTGCAACCTGCAATTTAATTGGGTTAAGATCTAATTTGAGCATGCACATTTCAATTATGCATCCACTAGCTGTCGTCTGGTTAGGATCACTCAGCTAATTCAGGTGCATTTCAATCACGTATGAACAAAATACAGACTTGATTTTAATTTAAAACATGATCGATTGAGGCACAAACATTATAAGCATGAATCTAATAAATATTATTTAATCAAAGCAATCATCCTAGCTTAAATAAAATTAAGCTAACATTGTTGTAAATAAGAGCAAAGAACACATAGCAAACATCTTTAAATTAAATTAAGGAAAAGAAGGATTAAACCCAATTCAGAGTGGTTGTCACCCAAGACTTTGACTGACGAGGCTCTTTCGTTCCTTTGTTTCGCTCCTTTGCTGATGGCTCTCCAAGGTGGCCGACCAAAGGTTCTTTAAGAGGCTCAAATGCTAAAATCTTTAAGAAAATATGATGATAGGCGTGGAGAGAAAAAAAAGAATGCTAAGAGAATTTAGAGATGAGAGAATGATGAATGATGAGGGATGAGTAGAAATGTGAGAATGAGGTCTTATTTATAGGTAATGAGAGGGGGATAGTTTACTAAAAATAAGAGTTTTCATTTTTTTGAAGCATCTTCCATGGGTGGCCGGCCATAAATTGAGGAAGTTGAGCTGATTTTTGCTTTATTTTTGGTCTATTTGAGTGCTACAATAACTCAAGACTGAGACTCAGTCAAGTGCAAATCTTCAGGTAAATCTCTAATTTCTTTAACTCTTCAAGGACCTTGTGCAGTTAAACTAAAAAGTGGTTTATGGACAGCCATATGCAGGCGAATTTTGGGTTGACTTGGTCCCTAATTTGGACAGTTTTGTAATCCAACAAAGCTATCAAACCTATCCAAAATAAATCAACAAGTTAGAGGACCAAAGAATAAAATTTATTCAATTTAATTAATTAATTTAAAACCCAAATTATTAATGAAATATTTTAAAATTAATTATTAAATATAATTTTATATTTTATTATTTAATTTAATCATGCATGGCCCACTTTATGTCTTAAAAATATAATTTATTCAAATTAATATAAAATAAGCCATTTGTTGCATGAAAACTATATAATAAAGCATAAAATCATATTTTAATAATTTCTATGTCCTAATTTCATATTTTCACATATTTTCACATATTTCATTAATTTATTTAAAAAATTACTTAGTTTTAACAACAATTTTAAGTAAAAATGTGATAAATGACATAGGAAAAATCCTATATATTTTTCCGTTTACACACCCCCAAACTTAAATTATTGTTCGTCCCGAGTAATGTTCATGCACAGGAAAAGGTCTTGCTAAGGCAAATTTGCTAATTGTGTAAGTAGCTTCAATCTTTGTCTCATAATCATGCATTAATAACTTCATGCTCATCAATCTTCTTTATTAACAAGTAATTCATATGCAAACATTCCTTAATATTATACTAAGCTTCAAAATATGCCAACATGAATCATAGTTTGCGTGTATGTCATAGTCATGATAACATTCTTCATTCAACAAAATTTCCAATCAATCAAGCAAACAATCACAAGGCTTATTTATGATCTTCATATGTTGAACTTAGGACTTCATCTCCACTAATGTAGGTGACATAATCATCAAATCAATAGGTTTTTTATAAAGTTGTAATGGGGCTCGGTTAAAGGTAGGGATTTTAAGAGATGGGACATTTCAGTTTTAAAAATCTTAACCTTTAACTTTGTCTTGGTTTTCTCGTAATATAACCTTTTTCTTTAAGTGAACCTTTGGAACACCCCCAAACTTATTTTGAACCAAAGCTCATACATTTTTCCTTTTTGGAGACTGAGCAAACTTTTCTTCGCTCTTTTTTTTTTTTAAGCATGAGCCCATACATCTTTATAAAAACTTCCTCAAATGTTGATTACCAAGACAACTTTAGTTAAGATAGGTGCACAAAATTAGGATAACTTTAAAAGATGGTAATGTGGCTTATAATGTAGGTTCATTGTAATAAACAGACTTTTAAGCTCAAAATTTAAGTTTCAAGGGTCAAATATCATAGGGTTGGCTTGAAAAGGCTCAAACGATCCAAAGAAATAGTGCCTATATCATTTTAGATTTTTATGTCCCCTAGGATTTCGCCTCAAGAAAGTTACTAAGTCAATTCTAAAGATATAAACCTTTATACATGTCTAATCTCAAAAGAAACTAAGTTTTCATGGCAAACATTACTAAGGCTAAGATTATACAAGCATTCCATTCTTCATGATAACATACTTTCACTCAGAAAAATTCATCATTCATACTTGGATACAAACTATCTTATTAACAAAAAAAAATCTCTAAACATTCATTTACTAAAACATACTTATGAAAGAAATGATTGAAACATACTTGCCTTACCCCTTTTAAAAAGAAGCAATGTCCTCATTGCAAGAACAAAGTAATGAATGAAAACTGAACACCAAGTAGGGTTTAGGGTTTTAGGGTTTTAAGGTTTAAGGTTTAGGGTAAGACTACTTAAATACCAAGTCTTTCCTAATAACCCAATCCTAGACATGTTCATTCCTATTACCACATCACTTAGTCTTTTGCTTTCTAAAGAAGTGTTAAGTTTATTCATGCTTGCTATGTTTTATTCTGCAGAAATTAAATCCTAATTATGAAAGAAATAAATTTCTAAGGACCTAAAAATAAATAAATAATAAGACAAGAGTCCCCCCATTTATTTTCTTAACTCATTCCCCTTGTCCTTTTTAGCTCTATCTCCGCTTGCATCGTCAGTATCTTCCGTCCATGTCTCAAAGATACCTTCTAGGAACTCAGGAACAAAAGTATTAGAGATATTGTTAAAAGAATTTCGAATTGAGTCATCTCTAATTTTTGCATATTTCCAGTAAGTTTTCTGTTGATTGTGCATGTACTTGTACATATCCATCAAAATTGACAACTTCGATTTCTTTAAAGCACTTGCAGAAGTCGGCATAGGAGTTGCAGATTCAGGTTCAACACTTAGCTTGACTGGTTCTTCTTCTGACTCAACCCTTGGTTCAGGGTTTTTAGATCCTTCAACTGGTTTAGGACTGTTCAGTTCCTTATCAAATTCTTCCTCTTCAGTGTCTGTAACTGAATTAGCTTCAGTCTCAATTTCATTTGTTGACTCCTTGGTATCTAGCTCAGTTTTCTCTTCTTGCTCGCCTTGGTTCAGCTCATGCACCCTCTCTACTAACCTTTCAAGATCATAAGTTAAAATGCACCCTTGAACATATCACCCCTTCAGATTTTCTTGTGTTTTAACATGGGCCCTTAAGCAAAGTGAAGTGATTAATAATGGGAAATAAGCACTTCCTGCCTTCTTTTTAGCATAATCACGAATCTCCTTGAGGATAATTTTCCCAACATTAATGGACTTTTCTGTTAAGATTGCATATAACAAGAGCATTCGTTCCATCGAGATGGTGAAATTATGTGAGATAGGCATAAAACTGTAGAAAACAAAATAAAACCACACCTTTGCTACTAGTTATAGGTATTCCCTTCGGCAAGAATGACTCCCATACTTTCTTATTGTGACAGCCCAAAATTGACCCTAGTCGGAACGTGGTTTCGGGACAACAAAACCGAGGCATAAAAATAATCTAAAATTTATTTTGATGCCTATAATATGTGTGTATTCATGTGTGACATTTTTGATGTTTTGATTTAGAGCTATAAATGTGAATTTCACTAGAAAGGACCTAGTAGTAAACTTTGAAAGTATGATGGGGAAATGTGTGATGACTAATTAAAGCATGCATGCAAAACAATGGACTTGCATGTCAAATTCCCCATTTTATAGGTGGTGGCGGCCATGACATGGTTTATGGGCAAAGAAAACATGTTGAAACATGTTTTGTTAATGGAGCATGAGAGAAATGATTAATAATTAAAATGTGGGAAAAGAAACAAAAAAATGTGTGTGAGTGTAGCATCCCCCATTGCCGTGTAGGTGATAAAGAAAAACAAAAAATTTGTTCATCTTTTCCCCTCCTTCCTTTGGCCGAAATTCTTAAGAGGAAGAAGAGATTTTTGCTTCATTTTCTTTGTTTAGAAGAGATCTAGAAGGAGATTTGGCTAAACTTGCATCAAGATTAAGGTATGTATGAGGTTGTGTCATGAGATTCATGCATGTTTTGGTTGCTAACTTGATGTTCATGTTAGCCATGGTTCAAATCCTTGTTATGCCATGGAAATGGTATTTGGCCAAGGTTATTATTGTGTTAAAGCCATTGCATGCTAAATGTGAAGCTTGCTAATGATGCATGCAATGATGGATTGACTACTCTTGAAATTTCTTTGTAGCAATCTTGAGTAAGACATTGAGTTTTTTTTTGTTTTGTTTAACCATGACCGAAGTTGAAAGGGGCATGATTGTGATGTATTCGCCATGATGCATTCATGAGCATGGTTTATGCTTCCTGCATGTTAGTTAAAAATTTGTGTTTTGGATGGTTATGGATACCTTGAAATTGACCTTACACCTATATGTGTATATATGTTTGCACATGATGTTTTGGTTATGAAGAAAGTGATAAATATGTTTCTTTAAAGGAGAAATTTGTTGAAGAATGGTTGTGAAATTTGCATGTACATTCGGCCTAGTGCATGTATAGTATGAAAAACCTTGAAATTATTGTTGATTTGGTGCAAGTATGACTAAGTATAATCGGCCATATGAGTGCTTGATGCTATGTTATAATTAATGAGCTCAAGTGTGTGAATATAATTGTGTCTGACCTTATAAGGGCTAAGTACCTTGGATTCCTTTTGATATTCAAACGACTAAATCAATTTACTTGTTAACATAAAGTTCGAGAGCTTAGAGGGCCACAATTGGATAAGGGGAAGGAAAAAGTGATCGAATAGCCGTTGAAGCCGTTCGACAACATCCGAGGTAAGTCCTCAAGAAATGACCCTACTCGAATTATGCAAAATGAAATATGGATGTGTAATGATTATTGATTTATGTGTGTATGAGTATTTGAATGATACCCAGGCTAAGTCCCGAAGGTGATTATGCTAGTGATATGTTTGTGTTTGAGCCTTAGTAACGAAAATGAAACATGGATGTGTAATGACTATTGATGTATGTGTGTGCATGAGCAATTAAATGATATCCGGCTAAGTCTCAAGACATTTATGCTAGTAGTTAAATCCGGTTAAGACCAAGGCAATTATGCTAGTGACTAAATCCGGGCTAAGACCAAGGCATTCGTGCAAGTTGTTAAATCCGGGCTAATACCAAGGCATTTGTGCAAGTCGTTCTATCCGGCTAAGACCAAGGCATTCGTGCATGTGGTTATATCCGGTTGTATTCAAGAAGCTTGGGCTGAAGGTGAGCGTTGGTTGCTGTAATAAATTTAATTAGTACGCTCGAAAAGCCCAAAGGATAAGGTATGTTTATATGTGCATTGGAAAAGTCGATATGTTTGAGTAACATTCGTTCAATCGACTAACGAATTTTCAGCTATTGAATTGGTTGATATCTTGTGAAAGTATACAATGATGAAGTGTGAAATAAGTATGATTATGTGAATGTGTATTAATGAAATGATTCATTTGGCTATGTGAATGTAATGCTTTAGTTAAAGCTGATTTTATTGCTTGAGACTTACTAAGCATAAAAATGCTTACCCGTTGCTTTGGCTCTCTGTTTTATAGATTTTGTTAGTTAGCGATCGGATACGGGATCATTGAAGTCGAAGTCATCCACACTATCAAAGCCTCCATTTTGGTATAATTTTGGTTGAACTTTGAAATGGCATGTATAGGACTACCCTTGTTGGTTCAAATGTGTTGTGATGTACATGTGTACGGCCATGCTAAAATGGCTCGTAGAAGTAAAGTACTGAACTTAGACCATTTGTGATTTGTATATATATATATGGTTTCATGATGTGATTATGGATTGGAAATGGGAGTGTTGGTCACATGATCAGCCATTGGAATGGCTAAAAATGATCATAGGTGAACCTATGTATGGCAAGATTAGCTGGTTCATGGAGACTACAAAATAGGTAAGACCTACCTTAAAAACAGGTGCTGCCAGCTGCAGTGACGGGAATGTGAAAAATCACCAAAATTGTAGGGATGGTATTAAATAGTGAAATAATTATGTAAATGAACCTTGATGAGTCTACTTTCATATGGAAGAAACGAAACGGTCATAGGAGTTACGTGTTAAGATATATTAAAGTTATCGTGAGACAGGGCCAGAACGGTTTCTGGGTCCCCTGTCGCGACTTTGAAAATTTACCATAAATTATCCAGAATGAATTAGAAGTCATGCCTAATATGTGGAGATTCCTTTTTGAGTATAGTTTCATTAAAAACAAACGGAATCAGTATTGAAACCCTGTACAGAGAGATATTCAAGTTGTAACGCGCAAAGGTCAGTGTAGTCGACCCCTGTAACATGGGTGACTTTAACTAATAAACTGTACCAATTGGCCCGACCAAAAATTCTAGAAATAAATCCATGGATGGATATATGAGTCTAAATTCAGGGAAAATTTACGGAATCAGTTTCCGAGTTGTGAAACTCGAGATATGCTTTTTAAGGCGACAGCAACGCAGTTTTCCAGCTTGCCTGGAATGTCAAATTGGTCGGTGCCATAAGTGGTTTTGGCTTGTTAACCCCTCGTGTCCGACACCGGCAACGGTCTCGGGTTCGGGGTGTTACAATTTTATTGGTAACATAGCTACGGTTTAGTCGATTCTAGGACTACCGTGATATGTTTGGGGTCTAGCTATACATGCCATTAAATGATGAATCGATAGTGTGGTGATTTCTGACAATTTGACTTTGTGTTTGTTTATAGCAATGGATCCCGATCCCAACCGAGCAATAGCTGATGATGTGGAGAGTGTGGCGCCTACTCCGCGCAAGGGACATTGCCATGGACTCTCAACCTATGGCCAGCAATCCGAATGATGAGGCTAGGCAAGCCTTTTATAGTGTGATGAATGATTGGTTTAACCAATACATTCGAACTAACACTACTGTTCCACAACCTCCATTCCCGACAAATGCAACCCCGCACCTACAATACCTCCCAGAATCGACCAAATAAGGTCAAGTAAGCCCCAATCGACGAGGATTCAAAACATGGGGCCACTGAATTTAAAGCTACGGATGATGACGATGCCGAGCAAGCTGAATTTTGGTTGGACAACACTATCCGGTGCTCGATGAGCTATCTTGTACACCGATGAGTGCTTAAAGTGTACCATCTCCTTGCTACGCGATTCCGCCTACTATTGGTGGAGTACTCGACTTCTGTGGTGCCTAGAGAGCAAGTGACTTGGGAGTTCTTCCAAACCGAGTTCGAAAGAAGTATATCGATCGAGATTCATCGACCAAAAGCGAAGGAATTTCTTGACCTTAAGCAAGGCTCTATGTCGATTCTCACTCTGAACGAAAATTTGTGAGGCTTAGCCAGACGCCGAGAATGCATTTCGTCCAAATCTATTATGTGTAAACGCTCCGAAGATGGGCTGAATGATGATATAAGGATGTTCGTTGGCATTCTCGAAATATGAGAGTTCGTAGTACTTGTTGAGCGAGCTTGTAAAGTCGAAGAGCTTAGAAAGGAGAAACAAAAAGTTGATGTTGGAACTGGAGAATTTCGTAAAAGGTCCTCGGGAAAGTCTCTTCAACAGACATCGAAGAGATTTCGAGATGATGTGAGCCGGTCTAGAGGCGCTTCGGGCTTTTCTAGACGAGATCGCGGTCGACCCCCTGTGACCACACGAGTCACTTCGATCGCCAGTGGTGGAAATGATCGCCGAGAGAGAGCAGAGTGTCTGCATTGTGGTAAATGGCATCCGGGGAGCTGTAGGTTCCGTGATCGCTCCTGCTATAAGTGTGGATCGGCCGACCACTTTGTCAAGGACTGCCCGAGGTTGTTTGAACAAAATGTAAGTCAAGGTGGAAACCCGGGTGCTACCACTGCTCGAGGTAGGCCATCCAGAAATGTGGGCAATGCTAGTGGCGGTCAGAGAGGGTCGAGAGATGCTACAACAAGACCCGAGGCTCGTACTCCTGCTAGGACTTATGCCATACGCGCACGCGAGGATGCCGCCTCACCGATGTTATTACCTTACTTTCACTCTTTTCGATACTAATGTGATTGCTTTGATTGACCTGGTTCTACTCATTCTTATATATGTGAAACCTTAGCATCCAAAGAAGACTTTGCCTATTGAGTCTCTCGAGTTTGTAATTTGGGTGTCAAACCCTTGGGTCATTACGTGCTTGTCAACAAAGTGTGCAAGAAAAGTCCCCTAGTATTCGAGGTTCTTGTTTTCCGCGGACTTGATGCTTTTGCCGCTTCGATGAATTTGACGTTATTCTTGGTTTGGATTGGTTGACCATGCACGATGCGGTTGTAAATTGAAAAAGCAAGACCATCGATTTGAGGTGCACGAATAACGAGATAATTCGGGTTGAGTCTACGGACTTAAAGGGGTTGCCACCGTAATATCGCAATGTTGGCCCGAAATATGTAAGAAAAGGGTGCGGCGTACCTTGCATATGTGCTCGATGACAAGGAGTCGAAAAGAAACCCGAATCTGTGCGATGGTTTGTGAATACCCGGATGTTTTCCTCAAGAATTGCGGGTTTACCACTGTTCGGAAATAGAATTTGGCATCGAATTGGTACCGTACCACTCAATTTCGATAGCTCCGTGTCGTATGGCACCAACGAATTAAAGGAGTTGAAAGCTCGATTGCAAGAATTGGTGGATAGAGGTTTTGCTCGCCGAGTTTTTCGCCTTTGGGTGCGCCAGTGTTGTTTGTGAAAAGAAGGATGGAACCATGAGGTCAGCATCGACTATCGTCAACTTAATAAAGCGACGATAAAGAACAAATATCCGTTACCACGTATCGATGACTTGTTCGATCAATGAAGGAGCCTCGGTGTTCTCGAAAATAGATTTGAGATCGGGCTATTATCAATTACGAATTCGAGATTCAGGCGTACCCAAGACGCCTTGAGCGAGATATGGTCACTATGAGTTCCTAGTGATGCCGTTTGGGCTTACTAATGCCCCTGTGGTATTTATGGATTTAATGAATCGAATCTTCAGAGCATATTTGGATCGGTTCGTAGTCGTGTTCATTGATGACATCTTGGTCTATTCAAGAAATGAGACCGAACATCTTTGAACACCGAGGTTAGTCTTTGTAAATTTTACGGGATAAGCAATTATATGCTAAGTTCAAGAAGTGTGAGTTCGTTAAGAGAGGTTAGCTTCTTGGGGCATGTGATATCTCAGATCGGTATTCGAGTCGAATTCCGAACAAAATTTCAGCCATACTTAATTGGAAGCCTCGAGAAATATTACCGAGATTCGAGCTTTTGGGGCTTGCTTAGGTTATTACCGACGATTTGTAAAGGTTTCTCAACGATAGCCACGCCAATGACGGCTACTCCAAAAGGATGTTAAGTTCGAATGGACGGAGAAATGTCGAAAAGTTTCGATCAACGAAAACTTATTTGACTAAAGCCCCAATTCTAGTGCAACCCGAATCGGCAAAGAGTTTGTCATTTATAGTGACGCCTCCTACTTGGGTTAGGTTGTGTATTGATGCAAGAAGATCGAGTTGTGGCCTATCGTCGAGGCAATTAAAGCCACAGGAGAAAAATTATCCGACCCATGATCTCGAATTGGTCGCTATCGTATTCGCCTTTAAAGATTTGGCGACATTACTTATTTGGTGAGAAGTGTCATGTGTATTCGGATCACAAAAGTCTCAAATATTTGATGACTCAAAGAGACTTGAATCTGCGACAAAGACGTTGGCTCGAGTGTTAAAGGATTATGAGTGGTCATTGACTATCACCCGAAAGGCGAATGTGGTTGCGGATGCCTTGAGTCGTAAATCATTATTCGCTTACGAGCAATGAATGTGCACTTGTCCGCTTCGATCCGACAACGTGTTAGTAGCTGAATTGAAAGCCAAACCATTATTGATACATCAAATTTGTGAAGCTCGGAAGGTCGACGATGAGTTGGTTGCAAAACGGCAATGTGTGTTCCGAGCAGGAATCGGAGTTTCAGATCGATGATGACTATTGTTTGAGGTTCAGAGTCGTCTGTGTGTTCCAAAGAATTGAACTTATTTCGATAATCTGAACGAAGCCCATTGTAGCCGAATGGCGATCCACCCGGAGTACGAAGATGTACAACGATTTGAAACGTCGGTTTGGTGGCATGGTATGAAACGAGACATCTCCGACTTTGTTTCGAGGTGTTTAATATGTCAACAAGTGAAAGCGGAACATCAAGTGCCTTCAAGATTACTTCACCGATCACGATACGAGTGGAAATGGGATCGAGTCACAATGGACTTCGATCCGGACGCCATCCGCCGATGAGTAAGAAGGATGCGATTTGGGTCGTTGTAGATAGATTGACTAAGTCGGCTCGCTTTGTCCCCGTCGTCATGACTTTTCAATGGACAAACTAGCCGAATCAGACGTTTCTCGATTGTGAGATTACACGGGTGCCTATTTCCATCGTGTCGATAGAGATCCGAGATTTACCTCGCGATTTTGGAAAAAGTTGCAAGAAGCTTTGGGTACCAAGTTGCATTTCAAAGACCGCTTTCACCCCCAAACCGATGGTCAATCCGGCGGATAATTCGGATACTTGAGGATATGTTGAGATGTTGCATCCTCGAGTTCGAGTTCATGGGAACGGTATTTGCCTTTGATTGAATTCGCCACGACAACGACTTTCAATCAAGTATTAAGATGGCACCCTACGAGGCTTTGTACGGTCGTAAATGCCGTACACCATTATTTTGACCGAGCTCGGTGAAAGCAAAATTTTCGGGTGGATTTGATTAGAGATGCTGAACAAAAGTGAAAGTAATCCGTGAAAGTCTCAAGATAGCCTCCGATCGTCGTAAGTCGACGCGGATCTGAAGCGTAAAGACATCGAGCATCGTGGGAGATAAAGTGTTTCTCAAGGTTTCACCTTGGAAAAAGATACTCGATTCGGCCGTAAGGGCAAGTTGAGCCCGAGGTTCATTGGGCCATATGAGATATCCGAAGCGAAGTCGGTCGGTGGCATATCGTCGATTTTGCCCCCGAACTCGAAAAGATTCACGATGTCTTTCATGTTTCGATGCTTCGACGCTATAGATCCGATCCATCGCGCGTGATTAGTCCATCGGAGGTTGAAATTCAAGCCAATATGAGTTATGAGGAAGAACCGATTCAGATCCTATCATGTGAAGTGAAAGAGTTGCGAAACAAGCGGGTTCCGCTAGTGAAAGTGTTATTGCTCAAACACGGGATGTAAGAAGCTACTTGGGAAACCGAGAACTCTATGAAAGAGCGATACCCAACCCTATTTACGGTAAGATTTTCGGGACGAAAATTTCTTAAGTGGGGAGAGTTGTGACACCCAAAATTGACCCTAGTCGGAACGTGGTTTGGGACCACAAAACCGAGGCATAAAAATAATCTAAAATTTATTTTGATGCCTATAATATGTGTATTCATGTGTGACATTTTGATGTTTTGATTTAGAGCTATAAATGTGAATTTCACTAGAAAGGACCTAGTAGTAAACTTTGAAAGTATGATGGGGAAATGTGTGATGACTAATTAAAGCATGCATGCAAAACAATGGACTTGCATGTCAAATTCCCCCTTTTTATAGGTGGTGGCCGACCATGACATGGTTTATGGGCAAAGAAAACATGTTGAAACATGTTTTGTTAATGGAGCATGAGAGAAATGATTAATAATTAAAATGTGGGAAGAGAAACAAAAAAATGTGTGTGAGTGTAGCATCCCCCCATTCTTGTGTAGGTGATAAAGAAAAACAAAAAATTTGTTCATCTTTTCCCTCCTTCCTTTAGCCGAAATTCTTAAGAGGAAGAAGAGATTTTGCTTCATTTTCTTTGTTTAGAAGAGATCTAGAAGGAGATTTGGCTAAACTTGCATCAAGATTAAGGTATGTATGAGGTTGTGTCATGAGATTCATGCATGTTTTGGTTGCTAACCTGATGTTCATGTTAGCCATGGTTCAAATCCTTGTTATGCCATGGAAATGGTATTTGGCCAAGGTTATTATTGTGTTAAAGCCATTGCATGCTAAATGTGAAGCTTGCTAATGATGCATGCAATGATGGATTGACTACTCTTGAAATTTCTTTGTAGCAATCTTGAGTAAGACATTGAGTTTTTTTTTTTTGTTTAACCATGACCGAAGTTGAAAAGGCATGATTGTGATGTATTCGGCCATGATGCATTCATGAGCATGGTTTATGCTTCTTGCATGTTAGTTAAAAATTTGTGTTTTGGATGGTTATGGATACCTTGAAATTCGGCCTTACACCTATATGTGTATATATGTTTGCACATGATGTTTTGGTTATGAAGAAAGTGATAAATATGTTTCTTTAAAGGAGAAACTTGTTGAAGAATGGTTGTGAAATTTGCATGTACATTCGCCTAGTGCATGTATAGTATGAAAACCTTGAAATTATTGTTGATTTGGTGCAAGTATGACTAAGTATAATCGGCCATATGAGTGCTTGATGCTATGTTATAATTAATGAGCTCAAGTGTGTGAATATAATTGTGTGCTGCCTTATAAGGGCTAAGTACCTTGGATTCCCTTTGATATTCAAACGACTAAATCAATTTACTTGTTAACATAAAGTTCGAGAGCTTAGAGGGCCACAATTGGATAAGGGAAGGAAAAAGTGATCGAATAGCCGTTGAAGCCGTTCGACAACATCCGAGGTAAGTCCTCAAGAAATGACCCTACTCGAATTATGCGAAATGAAATATGGATGTGTAATGATTATTGATTTATGTGTATGAGTATTTGAATGATACCCGGCTAAGTCCCGGGCGATTATGCTAGTGATATGTTTGTGTTTGAGCCTTAGTAACGAAAACGAAACATGGATGTGTAATGACTATTGATGTATGTGTGTGCATGAGCAATTAAATGATATCCGGCTAAGTCCCAAGACATTTATGCTAGTAGTTAAATCCGGTTAAGACCAAGGCAATTATGCTAGTGACTAAATCCGGGCTAAGACCAAGGTATTCGTGCAAGTTGTTAAATCCGGCTAATACCAAGGCATTTGTGCAAGTCGTTCTATCCGGGCTAAGACCAAGGCATTCGTGCATGTGGTTATATCCGGTTGTATTCAAGAAGCTTGGGCTGAAGGTGAGCGTTGGTTGCTGTAATAAATTTAATTAGTACGCCGAAAAGCCCAAAGGATAAGGTATGTTTATATGTGCATTGGAAAAGTCGATATGTTTGAGTAACATTCGCTCAATCGACTAACGAATTTTCAGCTATTGAATTGGTTGATATCTTGTGAAAGTATACAATGATGAAGTGTGAAGTAAGTATGATTATGTGAATGTGTATTAATGAAATGATTCATTTGGTTATGTGAATGTAATGCTTTAGTTAAAGCTGATTTTATTGCTTGAGACTTACTAAGCATAAAAATGCTTACCCCGTTGCTTTGGCTCTCTGCTTTATAGATTTTGTTCGTTAGCGATCGGATACGGGATCATTGAAGTCGAAGTCATCCACACTATCAAAGCCTCCATTTTGGTATAATTTTGGTTGAACTTTGAAATGGCATGTATAGGACTACCCCTTGTTGGTTCAAATGTGTTGTGATGTACATGTGTACGGCCATGCGAAAATGGCTCGTAGAAGTAAAGTACGAACTTAGACCATTTGTGATTTGTATATATATATATGGTTTCATGATGTGATTATGGATTGGAAATGGGAGTGTTGGTCACATGATCAGCCATTGAATGGCTAAAATGATCATAGGTGAACCTATGTATGGCAAGACTAGTTGGTTCATGGAGACTACAAAATAGGTAAGACCTACCTTAAAACAGGTGCTGCCAGCAGCAGTGATGGGAATGTGAAAATCACCAAAATTGTAGGGATGGTATTAAATAGTGAAAGAATTATGTAAATGAACCTTGATGAGTCTACTTTCATATGGAAGAAACGAAACGGTCATAGGAGTTACGTGTTAAGAGATATTAAAGTTATCGTGAGACAGGGCCAGAACGGTTTCTGGGTCCCCTGTCGAGACTTTGAAAATTACCATAAATTATCCAGAATGAATTAGAAGTCATGCCTAATATTTGAAGATTCCTTTTGAGTCTAGTTTCAGTAGAAACAAACGGCATCAGTATTGAAACCCTGTACAGAGAGATATTCAAGTTGTAACGCGCGAAGGTCAGTGTAGTCGACCCTGTAACATGGGTGACTTTAACTAATAAACTGTACCAATTGGCCCAACCAAAATTCTAGAAATAAATCCATGGATGGATATATGAGTCTAAATTCAGGGAAAATTTACGGAATCAGTTTCCGAGTTGTGAAACTCGAGATATGCTTTTTAAGGCGACAGCAACGCAGTTTTCCAGCTTGCCTGGAATGTCAAATTGGTCGGTGCCATAAGTGGTTTTGGCTTGTTAACCCCTCGTGTCCGACACCGGCAACGGTCTCGGGTTTGGGGTGTTACACTTATAATCCATTAGGATCTCAGATTTGTCACAACATCAAGCACTTGTTGAAGAAAATCCCAATTAATGTTGGTCATCATAGGGTAGTACTCATCTTCTTCAACATCAGGTAAGTTAAACAAATCATTGATGGATTTAGAAGTAAGAGGTACCTTTTTCTTTCGAAGGATGACCTCAGTAGCACCTTGTGTCATCAAAGTTTTTTATAGAATTCTCGAACTAGTTCATCATCTGGAAGTGAATGAACATCACAAAATCATTCCCACTTGAGAGCATTGATTATCTTTCTAATCGGCACAGGAACAACCATCAAATCATTACTCTTCAAGTTAAAGCCTTTTTCTGGAATTATAGGTTGATGCTTGAAAATTGAATCAAATCTCTCTTTCACTTCTTCATTGATCAAAATTGGGTTTTCAGGAATAGTCTTTGATGATCTAGTTCTTTTGCGAGACATGGTATCTTTTCCCAAAAATTCGGCAAAGTTTTTGCTTACTAGGAAGAAGAGAAAGTGGCAAGTGAGTAGAACTTGCTACGGCAAAAATAGTGCGGCAGCAAGGATGGTGCGGTGGAAATGATAGCGTGCGACAGTAACGACGGTGTACGATGGCAACAATGACGATGTGCGGTAGCAATGTTGGTGCTTCGGTAATCTTCTTGCGGCGGCAATAGGTGATTTCAACAAAAAGGGAAGAGAACTAGGGTTTCTTTCGGGATTTAAGGTTGACGGCAAAAAAGAGAGATTTAGGGATTTTTAGGGTGTAAGCAAATTACTTTGAGGGATATGAAAAATAGTAGAATGAATAGGGGCTTATATAGGAAAAATTAAAGCAACATGTAGCAAAAATTTAGCTACATTAGGGTTACTTGGGCGGAAAGCAATGGGAATGGCAGTAAGGTATGGATTTTTCCCTCCTTTTTTGCTATCTTGGGCCTCAAACTCAAACTATCTTGTCTCAAGAAAAAAATAGAGACTTGGGCCAAATTTGACCCCCTTTATTAACATAAAAATTTAAAATTTAAACAAAACAAATGAAACTTAAAAATTTTAAATCTTAATTAGAAAATTTCTTCTTAACAAATTACATTAAATTAATTCCCAGGAAAGGTTAGAGGGGTCATAGTGGTCCCGCTTAAGTTCCAATCTCCTTAGACAGAATTAATTAAATGTAATAAGCTAAGAAAATAAGTTCTAATTATTTATTTATTTACAAAACGAGTTCATGAAAAATCAAGGATCTGTTAATTTGAACGAGGATTCAACTCGCTCAACTTCACCATCCCAGTACTATTTGAGACTTTGACCATTAACTTTAAGCGTACCTCCGTAATTGTCATATAATTCAATAGATCCACAAGAATAAACTCGGTATATGGTAAGGGTCCTTTCCATCGGTATTTAAGCTTCCCAGGAAATAACTTCAACCTTAAATTAAACAACAAAACCTTCTAACCTTCTTTAAACTTGCGAGGTTGTATATAACTATCATGCCATCTCTTTGATATTTCTTTACACATTTTGGCATTCTCATAGGAAAACAACCTCAGCTCTTTTAACTCATCAAGTTGTAACATCCTTCTCTCACCGACTTGCTTAAGATCAAAGTTCAACTGCTTCAAAGCCTAGTGAGCTCTATTCTCCAACTCTAATGGAAAAATGACATGCCTTCCCAATAACTAACCGATAAGGAGTCATTTCCAATGGTGTCTTAAATGCTATTCAATAGGCCCATAATGCATCATCGAGCCTTCAAGACCAATCTTTTCTGCTAAGGCATACTACTTTTTCAAGGATACCTTTGATTTCACGGTTGACTAGTAGCAATCTTGTGCTTCACATCATATTTTTCAAGCAACCACTTAAGCTATTTGTTCACAAAGTGAGAACCTTCATCACTAATAATAGCTCTTGGTGTCTCAAATCGTGTAAACACATGCTTATGTAGGAAATACGTGACTACCTTAGCATCATTTGTAGGGTATGCTTCAGCTTTAACCTACTTGGATACATAGTCCACAACAACTAAGATGTATTTATTCCCATATGAAGAAGGAAATGGGCCTAAGAAGTCAATGCCCCATACGTTGAATAATCCAATCTCCAAAATGTTTGTCAAGGGCATCTCATTCCTCCTTGATATATTTCTAGTCATTTGACATTTATCACAGTTCTTCACATAAGCATAAGCATCTTTAAATAGCGTAGGCAAAAAAAACCTGCTTGCAAAATTTTTGTTGCAGTACGTGAACTACCAAAGTGTCCCCACTTGGAGATAAATGGCAATGATACAAGATCTCAGCACTCTCACTTTCAGCTACACACTTTCGTATTATATTATCTGCACATTTTTTAAACAAAAATGGATCCTCCCAAAAATAAGACCGACTGTCATGAAGGAATTTTTTCCTTTGTTGGCATGTCATTTCTTGAGGAATTATTCCTCATGAAAGATAATTGGCAAAATCAGCAAACCAAGGTGTTTCATGAATTCGATTTACCTCAAATAAGTGCTCATCTGGGAAATTCTCGTTGATAGGCACACATGATCGAGTTCGCTCATCTTGTTCCAACCTCGACAGATGATCAGCTATTTGATTTTCGACACCTTTTCTGTCTTGGATCTCAAGGTCAAATTATTGGAGTAACAGTATCCAACGAATTAGCCTCGGTTTCGCATATTTCTTCGTGAGTAGGTATTTAATGGTCGCATGGTTAGTAAATGTTGTAACTTTGGTACCTATAAGATATGAACAAAATTTGTCAAAAGCAAAAACTATTCCAAAGATTTTCTTTTCGGTTACCGTATAATCGAGTTGGGCTCCCGTCAAAGTTCTACTTGCATAGTAAATAGGGTGAAACACTTTGTTCCTTCTTTGACCCATCACAGCTCCAACAGCATAATCACTTGCATCGCACGTCAACTCAAAAGGTGAGTTCTAATCAGGTGTAATGATTATTGGGGCTGAGATTAACTATTTTTTTAGATCTTCAAAAGCTTCCAAACATGCTTTGTTGAAATCAAACACTGTATATTTCTCTAACAATAAACACAACGGTTTAGAAATTTTTGAGAAATCTTTGATAAACCTTCAATAAAAACCGGCATAGCCTAAGAGATTTCTGACTCCTTTCACATTCATTGGGGCCTGTAATCTCTCAATTACATCTACCTTTGCTTTATCGACTTCAATTCCTCTCTTTGAGATTTTATGTCCTAAGATAATCCCTTCCTTGACCATAAAATGACATTTTTCCTAGTTAAAGACAAGATTCGTCTCTTTGCATCTCTTTAGTACCTTATCCAAATTACTCAAACAAATATCATAAGTGTCACCAAAAATAGAAAAATCATCCATGAAAACCTCAACAAAATTTTCAACCATATTAGTGAATATTGCCATCATGTATCGTTGAAATGTTGCAGGTGCATTGCATAAACCAAAAGGCATTCGACTAAAAGAAAATGTATCGTATGCACAAGTAAAGGTTGTTTTATGTTGGTCTTCCGAGGCTACAACTATTTGGTTATATCCTAAATAGCCATCTAAAAAACAATAGAATTCATTACCTGCCAGTCGATCTAACATCTGATCCATAAAAGGTAACGAAAAATGGTCCTTCCGAGTGGCTTTGTTCAATTTTCTATAATCGATACAGATTCTCCAACCGGTAACAGTTCTTGTTGGAATTAACTCGTTATGCTCATTTTCGACAATCTGATTTCACCTTTCTTCGGCACACACTGTATCGAACTTGCCCACGAACTATCTGAAATAGGATAGATGATTCTTGTATCTAACCATTTGATCACTTCCTTTCTCACAACTTCTTTCATAAAAGGATTGAGCCTCCTTTTCCCATCAATTCGAGCTCTTTCACATTCTTCCAAAATAATTTTATGCATACAAAAAGAAGGGCTTATACCTCGAATATTAGTTATGGTCTAACCAATTATTTTCTTAAATTTCTTTAGAATAGCAATTTGTTGCTCCTCTTTATCTTTCATCAGTTCTATTGAAATAATCACAAGCAAAGTAGAACAGTCACCTAAATAAACGTATTTCAAATTGGAAAGAAGTACCTTTAGTTCGAGTTTAGGTGGTTCTTCGATTGACAACTTGGGTTGCACAAATTCTCTAACTTCCAACTCTAACGGTTCAAACCGTGTGGATTGAATAAAATTTCTAGGATTGGCTTCCATCAAAGCCATGTTTTCTTCATCTTCTTAATCCTCCAAAGAGTCAAGATCTAAGGCTTTCTCCATTGGACCTTCTTCAAAATTTCTTGCCATAGAAACCAAGGTTTCTATCTCTTCCATAACTGAACACTCTTCTATCGGATTGGGAAATTTCATTGCTTTAAGAATGTTAAAGGTTACCTGATTGTCTTGAACTCACATGGTGAGTTCACCTTTCTGCACATCAATTAACGTTCTTCCGTGGATAAAATAGGTCTCCCAAGGATGATTGGTACTTCCTTATCTACTTCAAAATCTAAGTCAATGAAATTAGCATGAAAAATAAATTTATCGACTCTTACCAAAACATCCTCGATCTTTCCCTCGGGATATGCTAAATATTGATCCGCTAGCTGAAGCGTCACAGTTGTAGGTCTTACTTCACCTATCCCTAACAAATTGAAAATAGACTTAGGCATCAAGTTGATACTTGCTCCTAAATCACACAAAGTTCTACCATAGTAAGATTCACCAATGTTACAGGGTATAGTAAAGCTTCTTGGGTCTTTCAATTTTGGTGGCAGTTTGTTCTGTAGGAACTCCTGCACTCCTTTGTCAAGGCAACAGTTTTATACTCACTAAGTCGTTTCTTCTTGGATAGTATATCCTTCATAAACTTTACATAATTCGAAATTTTTTCTAAAGCCTCCACCAACGGAATATTGATGTGTAACTGCTTCAGAACATCCAAAAACTTCTTGAATTGCACCTCATGTTTCTGCTTGTGTTGCTGCAATCTTTGCAGATATAGAGGTGATGGAACTTTCGGTTGAACTGGACAACTTTTCTGAGTAGGTAAATCTGCATCCAAAGAAGATGTTAAAGTATCTGAATTCACTAAGTTATGATTTACCTTGTCAATCTTGGCAGATTTCGTTTCCTTTGGTGTAGGAATTTCAACAGCTGGTTGATTCTTCTCAACGGGCTTATCTTCGACATCAATCAATCGGAGTTTCAGAATTTTACCACTTCGCAATGCTACTACCTTGATATGTTATTTACCCAAATTTCTTGGATTCTCAGTATCGCTCAGTAAGGTTCCTTGCAATCTATTACAAAGCTCCATGGCTAACTGACCCATTTGGTTTTCCAAATTTTCCAGTGTTGCTGCTTGGCTTTGGATCAAAGTGTCATTTTTTACCATGTACGCTTTCAACAAGTTCTCCAAACTGTTTGAGGCCTCAGCTTGAGGTTGTTTTGGAGCTTGCTGATTAAACCTTTGAGATTGGTTGAGTCCATGCTGCAATGAGTTATGGTTCGGTCCATTTCCTTGGTTGCTCCAAGAAAAGTTAGAATGATTACACCATGAAGGATTATAGAAGTTGGACTGGGGTCCTTGTCCACTCTTATTTTGATATTGGTTCCCCACATAGTACACTGACTCAGGATTTGATGGACAATTCTCAACAGAATGACCTTTCCCAGAGTACACACAGGAAACTATTTCGTATGGACTTGGTGGCTGAGCTACAAAATTATTAGTACTATTAGTGGTAAACCATTTTAACATGGAGGAAATAGACGATACCTGAGCTGATAACAAAGTGAGGCCGTCAACTTCATGAACTCTCGCTACACGTCTTCCTGAAGCTGTTCGATTTGTTGGCCATTAATAGTTATTACTCATGATCTTCTCAATGATCTTATAAGCCTCATTATAAGACTCTTACAACTTTGCACCATTTACAGAAACATCTACCATCAATCTTGTATGTGCATTGAGACCATTATAGAATGTCTCCAACTGGATACAATGAGGAATCCCATGATGAGGACACTTACGCTGTAACTCCTTAAATCGCTCCCAAGCCTCATACAAAGAATCGTCATCCAATTGTTGGAAAGTTGTGATCTCATTCCTCAACTTAGCATTTTTTTCTAGGCGAGAAATACTTAACCAAAAATCTCTCTACTAATTCTTGCCATGTAGATATGGAACTTGGTGGCAATGAATTAAGCCATGCTTGTGCTCGATCTCTCAACGAGTATAGAAACAACTTCAACCTCAGTGCATCTTCAGTCACAGCGGCTACCTCGAATGAATCACTCACCTCCATAAATAATCGAAGATGGAGATGTGGATCTTCTGTGGGCATACCACTGAATTAGCCCACCGTTTGGAGCATTTGAAACATCACTGGTTTCAATTCAAATTGGGTTACCTCAATATCTTGCCTTCTAATTCTTGGATTTAACTCACAGAAAAGTGGCACAGTATATTGTCTGATGCATCAATCCCTATCATCGGCAATGAGGATAGGATTTCATACATGATCGGCTTCATTACCTTGGTCTTGATTCTGATTTCCAAAGTCCATCTCGACTTGTCTTTGAGCTATTCATTTACGTCTTCTTTGTCTGAAAGTTCGCTCAATTTTAGGGTCTACAGGGAGTAAATCGATAATTTATCTATGCTCATAAACACTTAAAAAGAAATCACAAAATTAAAAAAAATAAGTTAGTAATGTTAGAAATAAATCAAATTGAAAATAAATAATTTCACGAAAGAAATGACTATGGCAACAGTTGATAATCCCCGCAACTGCGCCAAAAACTTGTAACGCGTAGATTTGTGCAAGTTTACACAGTCGTTATCAAGTAATAAGTAAGTATCGAGTTATTGCCTCCACAGGGATTGTATTTGTGCTAAGTCACTTAATTTGTAAAATTATATTAACAATATGGTAAATAAAAACACAATTTAGTTGAGAAGTGATGATTAAAATATATTAGACTAAATGCAATAAACCCTAAAGCAAATTAACCTAAGTATGCAAACTATATGAATGAAATAGATTTTAGCAAAATTAAACACAATTTGCTACAATTATAACATAAATAAACTAGGATAATTACTTTAATTAAACTCAACTTATTATCAACATGCTTAATAATATTCAGAAAAACATTCCATGGCAACTTGATCTTTCACGAGTTTGGAAACCATGTTAGGTCCTTTCGGAATCCTTTACTTAGTAAATACGCATTTTACTGATCCTTATTTACTAAGGGTTTCTTAGTATTCGTGCGAGGTAACAGGGACGTGTTAGGTTTGAAACAATTTAATCACACAAATCTAGAAACTATGCAGATAACAGAGTCTAGTTAGGGTTGTTATGCAACCTGCAATTTAATAGGGTTAGGATCTAAATTGAGCATGCACATTTCAATTATGCATCCACTAGCCATCATCTGGTTATGATCACTCGGCTAATTCAAGTGTATTTCAATCACGTATGAACGAAATACAGACTTGATTTTAATTGAAAACATGATCGATTGAGGCACAAATATTATAAGCATGAATCTAATAAATATTATTTAATCAAAGCAATCATCCTAGCTTAAATAAAATTAAGCTAACATTGTTGTAAACAAGAACAAAGAACACATAGTAAACATCTTTAAATTAAATTAAAGAAAAGAAAGATTAAACCCAACTCAGAGAGGCTGTCACCCAAGACTTTGACTGACGAAGCTCTTTCATTCCTTTGCTTCACTCCTTTGCTGATGGCTCTCCAAGGTCGCCGACCAAGTGTTCTTTAAGAGGCTCAAATGCTAAAATCTTTATGAAAAGATGATGATAGGCGTGGGGAGATAAGAAGAATGCTAAGAGAATTTAGAGATGAGAGAATGAAGAATGATGAGAGATGAGTAGAAATGTGAGAATAAGGTCTTATTTATAGGTGAAGAGAGGGGGATAGTTTACTAAAAATAGGAGTTTTCATCTTTTGAAGCATCTTCCATGGGTGGTCATCCATAAATTGAGGAAGTTGAGCTGATTGTTTTATTGATTTTTGGTCAATTTGAGTGCCACAACAACTCAGGACTGAGACTCGGTAAAGTGCAAATCTTCAGGTAAATCTCTAATTTATTTAACTCTTCAAGGACCTTGTACAATTAAACTAAAAAGTGGTTTATGGGCAGCCTTATGTAGCCAAATTTTGGGTTGACTTGGTCCCCAATTTGGATGGTTTTGTAATCTAGAAAAGCTATCAGACCTGTCCAAAATAAATCAACAAGTTAGAGGACCAAAGAATAAAATTTATTCAATTTAATTAATTAATTTAAAACCCAAATTATTAATGAAATATTTTAAAGTGAATTATTAAATATAATTTTATATTTTATTATTTAATTTAATCATACATACCCACTTTATGTCTTAAAAATATAATTTATTCAAATTAATATAAAATAAGCCATTTATTGCATGAAAACTATATAATAAAGCATAAAATCACATTTTAATAATTTCTATGTCCTAATTTCATATTTTTCACATATATCATTAATTATTAAACAATTACTTAGTTTTAACAACAATTTTAAGTAAAAAGTGGTAAATGACATAAGAAAAATCCTATATATTTTCCCGTTTACATTTACCAATTCTTGTTAATCAAAGAATGACTTATGGATTTGAGTACATCTTAAACAAAATCCCGAAGGTTGCACAAAAGCACATAAGTGCTAAATGAAAACCCGTAAGGTTGAATGGAAGCTCATAGGAGCTGGACAAAAACCCATAAAGGTTAAACAAAAGCTCAAAAGAGCTAAACGGAAGCACATTAGGGTTAAATGGAAACTCATATGAGTTAACTGAAGCTCAGGAGAGCTAAATAGAAAGCAAACACGAGTGTTCACAACAAATGCTGAACCTCAGTTTACTTGGGTAAATTTTGTCGTTAATTCCCCTTTTTGCACTGAACGATTATACTCAATCCTGCGTTCCGTTCACTTTGAACACTTGATTCAATTTCATAATTCTTATAATAGTTTCATTTTCAACAAATAATATGAGTAAATACATATTACCATTCATCAATTTAACAAATAATATTAAAAATTTAATCATACGAACTTACCTGGACTAAATTGAAGAATTTGTAGTAATTCGGGAACTATTTTTCTAATTTCTCTTTCCCTCGTTGATCTACTAGCTCTTGATCTAAAATATAAAATTATTAATCCATTAGCACATATTTCAGCCTCATTCCACTTTACAATTTATACCCTTCAATTTTTGAAATTACACATTTACCCTAACTTTTACAATTTTTAGAATTTAGTCCCTCATCAATTAACCCATCAATTGAGTTAAATTTTCTCAATTAATAAGTTATGCCATCATTATAAGCTATTTTGAAACCTTTGATTCATAGAAATTCAAAAAAAACTCTAATTCTTTTATTCATCACAATTTAGTCCTAAAAATCAATTTCTATTGAAATCACTCAATAAAATCATCACGTAACAAAATTAAATCTTAAAATCAATAATAATTCATCATAAACACCTAGCACCCATCAATGGTAACTTTCAAAATTACCCATGGAATCAAAACTAATGAAATCAAGGGTTGGACCTAGTTGTAAAAGTCTCAAAAACATAAAAGTTTCAAGAAAAAATGCAAGAACTGAACTTACATGATGCAAAAATATTAAAAACCAGCTTAAACTCTCTTCAATGTCTGTTTTTAAAGTGGAAATGATGATGATTTCTCTAGAATTCTTTACTTTCTCATTTATCTCATTAATTTGGTAAAATTTTTAATTTTGCCCTTAGTTCACATTGTTTCTTTACTAATTTCCATGCCCATGCTGCCTAACCTATTTGATCTAGGCTAAATTTCTCTTTAAGTCCTACTTATTTACTTTTTGAACTATTTAATCACTATTTCCTTAATTTGCAAGTTTTGCATCTTTTTCAATTTAATCCTTTTTAATTAATTAACTATCAAAACAATAAAATTTTCTAACGAAACTTTAATACAAACTCAATGACACTCTGTAAATATTTACAAAAATATTTATGGCTCGATTTATGAAATCGATGTCTCGATACCTCATTTTTTAGACTAATTAATCTAATAAGTCTTTTAAATCACAAAATTACTAATTCAAAAGTTTCCTAAATTCATACTTGACTCTGGATAATAATTAAATTTTAAAATTTTTAAACTCACTCGACAGATTTAGTGGTGTCGAACCACTATTTTTGACACCACTAAAAATTAGGTTGTTACAGTTTTATACTTTATTTTAATATTTTATTAAAGGTTTAAGTCAAACACTGTAAATTATAAAAAGTTTTCTCCAAAAACAATTTTAAAGATTGATGATTTCTAAGTAGTGACAAGTGATACTTGGATTCTTCTAAGGGATCGAGTTTGGCATGTTACAAGGGGAGTTTTATAAGTTCTCCTGTACGCCCATAATACATTGTCGAGCCTCGTTGCCCAGTCCTTCCTATTTAGATTCACAGTCTTTTCCAAGACCTGTTTTACTTTTCGGTTTGAAACTTCCACTTGACCACTAGCTTATAGGTGATATGCAGTGGTGATATGATGTCTAACATTGTACCTTGCCAGTGCAGGTTTCAATTGTTTATTACAAAAATGAGATCCTTCATCACTTATAAAAGCTCTAGGTGTCCCAAATCTTGAAAAAATATTCTTCCTTTAAAAACCTTACCACAGATCTAGTGTCATTTGTCGATGACACCTTCCACCCATTTTGATACGTTATCAATTGCTAGCAGAATGTATTGGCTTTCGAACGAGTTTGGAAATGACCCCATAAAACTATACTTCATACATCAAAAACTTCAGCTTCTAACACTCCCATATGTGGCATTTCGTCATGTTTTGAAATATTTCCCATTCTTTCACATCAATTGCATTTTTGTGTAAACTCGTAAGCATCCCAAATCATTGTTGGCTAGTAAAATCACAATTGCAGAACCTTCTGCGTTATTCTTTTATGTAACAACCCGGTTTAGACCCTATTCGGAACAGTGGTTTTGGGGCCACAAATCCAAGTCAAAAAAATATTTTAATATTATTTTTTGTGTCTACAACATGTTAATTTATATGTGTGAAATTTTTGTGATTTAATTTTATCATTTTAGTGTTCGATTTGATTAAAATGACTTAATCGCGTAAAATGTAAAAGTGGCTAGCTAATTGTGTAAATGTCGAATTGTTATTGTTTTTATAATGTTGGGTCTTTAAAAGGAAATTAGACCATTAAAGGGTAGCATGGACGGTTTTGGGTTTATAATATATGGTTTACTTATTAAATTATAAAGGTTAGTTTGTAAATTAATAATATAAGTTAATATAATAAAACATAATTAAAATAGCCATGCATGTTCATCTTATTTTGGCCAAAACTTAAAGAAAATAAAGCTTTTGAAAGCTTTAAACAGTTTGACACTTTGGGAGCTTGATTAAAGGTTAGTTTTTGTTTGGTTTTTGATAATATTTACGTTTTTGAGATCGTTGCTTCGAGTACTAGCTAGCCCATACTTGAATTTTTGAATTTCATAATGTATTCATGAATTGCCATTGTTGATCGCTTGATGATTGTGTTTGATGATGAAAAAGAAATATATGTTGTTAGATTGTCAAGTTTAATTAAATGATTTTTGATAAAAATGTCTATTTAGGACTAAATTGTAAATTTTGTAAATTGAGGGGTCAAAATGTGAAATAAATGAAACATATGGGCTTATATGGACTAGGGGTAAATTCGGTCTAACATGGGTGTGGTGAAATTTTGAATATTTTGTGTTTTGTGAAATATGGACTAAATTGTGAAAATATGAAAAGTCAGGGGCAAAAGTTTAATTTGCCCATTTATGTGTTTTTGGACTAAATTGAATGAATATGTCAATAAACAAGTTAATTTTTTTATTAATTTAGATCAAGAAAAGAGGAAATCAGAATTGGATCGGAGGAAATCTAAAGTTGTCGACTAGTCGTCTCGGTTCGTTCGTCTTTGTCCGAGGTAAGTTCATAAGTAAATAAATGTCATTAAATTCGATTGTATATATATTATTTGTGTAGAATTGAATTTTTACTTGTATATATATGTTCAAGCCGAATTTGTATAAGTATGGGAGAAGTATTTACGAGCTTGAATTGATTGAGTTACGACATCCGAAAGCCCCGTACGAACCGTAGGAATAGTTAGGATACATATGTCATTATATAGGGTTCCGATATGTGATTCCGTGTAAGACCACGTTTGGGACGTTGGCATCGATTTGTGATTTACGTGTAAGACCCTGTCTGGGATAGTGGCATCGATATGTGGTTACATGTAAGACCACGTCTGGGACGTTGGCGTTGTACGAGCTTTTTGATTATCCAAGTATCCTTATTAATTTCGAATGGCTCAACAGGAAATATTGAATATTGATTGAATGTAAAATAGAGCCAAGAGGGCAGGTATGTGCTAAGTTAAAAGTTTGGGAAAAATAAGGTAAGTGTGTACTTGTGATATATATATATATGAAATACGCATATAAAAGTTAGAATTATATATGTTTATGAGTATATGTTTATTTGGCCATTGACATTAGAATGTTAATGTTTATGAGATATGTTTGAACTTACAAGAATGATATATGTACATTTGGTTAAAGTTTGTTTGGTTTGGTCTACTTTAATTGAATTAAGGATGTAATAAAAAATAAATTATTTTCTTATGACTTACTAAGCTATTTTAGCTTACTATGTGTATTCATTTATTGTTTTATAGATTTTGGGAGTTGGTTACGAGCTCGGGGATCGTAAAGGAAATCCGTCAAACTATCGATCGTTATTTCGGTATTACAAAAGTTTAAAACTATGAACTTATGGCATGTATAGGCTAGCTTTTGTGTTAGTTGATTTTGAATGTGTATATATTTAGCCATGCAAAAATGGCTTAATCTTGATATTAATTCTTATATGCATTCAGTTATGGAATAGACTTATTATTAAAGTATATTTCATGTTGTATATATGTGTGGCATTTGCTTATATGGTTTGGCTTGATTATTAAGTTAGTTGATGGTTTAGTAATTTGACATGGGATAAGTAAATTTTGGTAAGAATGTTCCTTGACATGTTTGAATGGTGTTTTGGTTATATGCATTAGTCAAGTATTGATATGAATGACTTATAAAATTAGTTCATGTTGATAAGCTTAATACATGGCATATATGTTTGTGATGTTTGGTTATATGATTCGGCAATGAGAAATAGTAGGTATGATGTATAATAGGCTTAATAGTTAGCTCATTCTGGAATTATGAAATGTGGTATAATTAGGGTGATGGATGATTGTATATTGGCTTTATAGGTTCGGTTGCTAAATGGTAATTAATTAATATGTTTCATGATTGTTTTGGTTGATTGTTTTGGTACAGATCCAAATGGTAAACGATGGTTATGATTCGGTATGTTTTGGTTAGTTTTAATAGATAGTTAAAAGTGTCAAGTTGATGCTAATATTAATATAGGTATGCGTACATGTGTGGTTGTAAATTCGATTACAATATTTAGTTCGTTTTGATATGCATATGATATTAATAATGGTGTGACCGAAATAATGTTTAGTTAATAAGATGAAATATGAAGTTTAGGTATATTAATATAGATGTGAATTAGGTACACATTGGAATGTTATTTGTGTTCCAATGTTATATATAGCTTTTGTTTTGGGGGTAAATTGCGCATTATATTTATATGCATCATTAGTATGTTCGGTCTTATTGTAATGTTACTAAAGTTGCATATGTGATTGCATAATAATTAAAGTAATATGGTTTGTATGGTTTTATTATGTGCTTGTGCAGAAGTTATCAAATGATATGTTTGATATTCAACTAATGAATAGATATTGGCATATATTCGATGTACAGAGTGTAATGATATATGATGGGATATGTTTTAAGTATATAAGTGCCATTAATAGTAGAGTCACATGGTTCGAACATTTATATGTATTAAGTATGTCTAATATGGCTTTGTTGCATATTATTTAATCCAAATATACGGTTATATAAATGATATTATTACAGTTGAAATTTGAAGCATTGTTTGTATATCTATTATAAATAATAAATAAGCATGATCAATTTTATCTGATTATGTGTTCCATATGTGCAAATTTTACTAATATGATTTAGTGGATGGTTACTATTGGATTTAGAAGTTATATTGTATAGAAGTAGATGTTCGATAATGTCTCGTAACCTTATTCCGGCGACGGATGTGGGTTAGGGGTGTTACATTTTACCTTCAAAGTGACCACCACAAGGTGAAGTATGACATCCAGTTAAAATATCATTCACTTCCTCTTCCACCACACATCACTTATCGGCTCCCGACGTACCAATATCAGAAGTGAGAATACTGCAATTAAGGCGGTGTTCGCAAGTATATGGGTCAGATTGTAATATAGTTTATACAATGAAGTATTGAAGTACTAAAACACCTAGTACCTATAAATTAAGGACTTTTCATATAGAATTCCTTCATCGATTATTTTATTGACAAGTCTCTACTCAGGAATCGAGTTACTAAGAACAAAGGCAAGTCTTTGATCTGTTAGGGTTTTGTTTAGGAAACTAGGTTTGTTCGTATGTTCAAATTTAATGTGTTTTGTCTGTAAAGTTATATGTGTATGTTTATGTGTGTTATAAACCAGCCGGACCATCTACCAGCACAAGGGAAAAGCAAAACTAGTTTAACTTTCACAAGAAATCGGCGAGTGTTCAGGGGTCGCCACTTATGTGTGCGCGAACCATAACCATTAAACAAAAGCATAAGGTTTTTGACCTAAGTTCCGAGAGTAATTTTTTCCTATAAGTACAAGCTCTTCTTTAATGCTTTGTTTATTACTATGTTTTAAGACATGTTTTCATGTGTGCTCTCTTTGCAAGCTCTATGATTTGTTATGTTTTTTACAAGATAATCTTTTTGAATCTGTTGGGTATAATGGTATGCCATAAGATTGTGAGTACTCAACCTCATGTTTATGTTTTGAGCAATGAGACCATGGGATAGGTTAAAGAGATAAGGGAATTTCGAGAGATGTTCCATTCAACGGTACATGTTGGTGTGTTGGAGAGTGTTTAGCCTTGTGCTACACTTATGAGACATGTTAAGGACTTTTTAAGTCATTCTGAGGGGTTATAGGGAGATCCTCTTTTCCAACAGAAAGATTTGACACATGTTTTATGCATTTCAACAAGAACAAGCAAGTAAATAAGTTTGTGATTCTAAAATTACATATTATTAATAAGCTATATGTGTTTACAAAATAGTCTTTGCACCAGTACGATGAACTCTATTCGCAGTTTAGTATTACACCTATGTTTGTTTAACTTATGTTTTGTACTGCAATAGGGTTATTCTTTCGTGTATATTCACTAAGTTCATAAGACCTCACCCCCTTTTTTCTTTACATTGCAGACAATTAGATCGCAAGGTAAGTTGAGACGAGGCGAATGATCCTGGCAAAACATAAACCCTGGAAAAGAGCTGACAAACCTTGAGCTAAGGAAATATAGGAATCTGTTTGGGCTTAGAAATGTTATTTGATGACTTTGCCATTATTATAAGACTTAATTTTTAGTAAAATTAAGAAAATACTTTATTGATTGACTTTGTTAATTTCCTTTCACTATAAATAAAATATTATGCTATGTCAATCTTCATTATATACGTGCTCATGATTGTGTACTTAGAATCTTACCTGACATAAACCTTAAACCTACAAAGTTTTATGGCATTATTTTCATGTATTTGTGCAGATTTGTATGATTCTGCAAACCCTAAAAATTTTCTGTTTAACTTCATACCATGTTAATATGTTGGGTTAACCTTTCTCCCCTTTATAGTAAACATCATGTGTTCTCATGTCTTAGGTTCCAGGTTTATAGTTATGTATTTTTGCTGCATTGAAATAACTTAACTCATGATTTATGTTGAAATTTTGTGGTGTGATGGAGGTTTGGTTGGGAGTAAATAGAGAGTCACTCGTGTGGTGGCTAATGTGGCACACTAGATTCGGGTCAATTTGCCTCGACCAAGTTTGGGGTGTTACAAATATTGATTTCGAGTTCATTCCCATCTATATGTCTTCTTAGGCTCATCAAGCCTAAGGTTTTAAGTTCTTTCTATCCCAACCAACTGACCCTTTAAGAAACCTTACATAGGCGTCAATTAATCCCACATTCACTCATTAATCTCCCTAACTAAATTAGTTTCCTTTAGATTTAACTCATGTAATACAATTTATTGAAAAGATAAACATTAAGAACAGATCAAGAACAAATGTAACAGCCCATTTTTTAGTGGAATCGGAACAGTGGTTTCGGGACCACAAATTTGACCCAAAAATATAATTTATTTTTATTTTATTATATGGTCTGTAATATGGTAGGTAATATGGTAGGAATGTCGTGTGAAAATTTTGATAAGAAAATTTTATCAGTTTAGTGCTTAATTACGAGAATGACTAAATCACATAAAATGCGAAAGTTGAATCTAGTAGCTATAAGGATCAAATAGCTATGGAATTCAAAACTAGAGATCCTTATATGGTAATTAGACCATTAAGAAAAGTATGTAGATTTTTCTTGGTGACTCATCCATGGAAATATAGAAAAAGGGCAAGGACTAAATTGGAAATAGTAAAATACTTCATTAATTAAAAGATGAAAAGAAAATATATCATCTTATTTTCATCATCTTCCACCTAAAACACATGGAAACCCTAAGTGAGAGAAAAGAAACTTTCAAGACCTAATTGGGTAAGTATCCTTGTCCCGTTTTTAGTAATTTTGATATTTTTGAAACCGGAATAGTCTAATCTATCTATTTGAGGGATTAATTTGAAAAGTTATCAAGGTATGAAAAATGGGTCATTGATGTATATGCCGAAAAATAGAAATTTATGGTAGAAAATGAAAGATTATTGATAGATAAACAACTTTTACAAAGTAATTTTTGATGAAAATATGATTTAGGGACTAAAATGAAAATTTGTAAAATTTGATGAAAAATTCTAAAATTTTATGAATACATGTGCTGTAAAATTTGTAATGGAGCTTTGGTTAGGCTTAGAATGGGGAGTAATTTACACAAGATTCATTTTCCGAGCCTAAGGACAAAATCAAAATTTAGGAAGAAGTTTGGGGCAAAATGGTATTTTTTTCCTAGAATGTAAATTGAGTCCCAACGAGTATAAAATGTATGAAATTGATGATTTAAGTTATTTATATAGATCCAGACAACACTAATTCAAGGTTAGATCGAGAAAAAGAGAAGATTTCGGATTAGTAGATTTCTAAGGTGAGCAAGTGTCAAGTTAAGTTCGTGTAACTTAATCGAACATGTAATTATGTTATTTGAATGTTGTGTTTGTATGTAATGTGATTTATGTTGATGTGCTTTACTTGTATGCTATGATGGAAAATTGATACATGCTTGGAATGGTGAAAAATGGGTTAAGTCCCGATTGAATGTTGAGTTCTAATGAGTAGGTGTGCTTTCCTGAAATGAATGAGGTCTTGCATTTGTTGCGGAAGAGATTTAGCTTGAATGAGTAATCCTTTTGGCCTTGTTTATAGAAAGGATTTAGCCCAGACGGGAAATCCTGATATAATACCACTCGAGTATGTGTTACGATTAGGGTTTAGCCTGGACTGGGAATCCTAGTCGAGCTCTTTTGAGCATATGTTATATAAAGGATTTAGCTTGGACTGGTAATCCTATTATCCGACATTTGGCTCAAGAATGTGTTTCTTGGTTAAGTACCTTAAGGGGTAACCTCGATAAGAATTGATAGATTAATGAATCGTACACCTCGAGTGTACTACTTTGGCCTTCATCGAAATTTCAATGATTCAATGGACATAGAACTCTTGACATGCCATAAAAACCTTGAGATGAAATAATAATAACTTGGAAGAATATTGCTTGGTGAGCTCATCTATGTTACTTGATTGATGTGAAGATTTTGGTAACTAACATTTTTGATTGAATGTATGTGCTTAGAAAATTTAGCCAAATGGATGGAACACATGATACCGTATGCTTAAATTTAATAAACAAGATTGGTAAGTTTAGTTTCTATTATACAAACTTACGAAGCATGTAATGGTTACTCTGTTTATTTTTCCCTGTTTTATAGTGCTTAGAAGCTCATGAAGGTTGGAAGATCATAGGAGCATAATCACACTATCAACTAGCTATTTTGAGTATCATGTAGTGAAATCATTTTCGTATAATGGCATGTATAGGACAACTTGACCATTACTGGCTTGAAAATGATGTTTTCTAACCTAGCCATTGGAATGGCTAGTAATGGTTCATTTTGGTATTTCTAAGTAGGTTATTATGATATATATATATA
The DNA here is from genome assembly GCF_025698485.1 of Gossypium arboreum. Classification (NCBI taxonomy): domain Eukaryota; kingdom Viridiplantae; phylum Streptophyta; class Magnoliopsida; order Malvales; family Malvaceae; genus Gossypium; species Gossypium arboreum. Next base: position 62,594,947 of record NC_069071.1, read on the forward strand.
TATATATACAAATATACATGTGTTAAGTTGAGTACATGTGATCAAATGTTGTTATTGCCTAAGTTAAATCAAGGTAAGTTTACAAACACATATGCATGTAATGGTATGCATGATGAAAGATAGAATTGTCTAATTTGAATGATTGGATTGGTTGGTATTGGATATGTGTTTCAAGTACAGGTCTTGGGTGAAATTTTAGGTGAGAAATGAAGCTAGAAATGGCTTTATTTTGTTCACACAGGCAGACACGCGAAAGTGTGTCTAGACCGTGTGTGACACATGGCCTGGTAACATGGGCATGTGGTTAGGCTGTGTTTCCCCTGCACCTTAATTTTTAGAAATAGAATGCTCAAAATTGAGCACACGAGTAGAGACACGGGGGTGTGTGTCAGCCGTATGTGCCACACGGCCTAGAACACGAGCGTGTGTCTTGGCTGTGTGAAACCTGTACCTAATTTTGAATTGAATTCAGTGACCACACGGCCTAGCACACGGGTGTGTGGCATGGCCGTGAGTGCAAGTCAGAGAGTCATACAGGGTCAAACATAGCCTCTAACATGGCATACCCCAGGTCACACGAGCGTGTCCCTTGGACCACATGAGAGTTTGAGCCCTGCACAATTTCGTGAAAAATTCTTAGAGGTCTCGATTAAGTCCTAACTAGACTCTAATGCTCGTATTGGGCCTCGAAGGTTCAATTAAGGGACATTTTGAATGATCTCGGTGAATGAAAAGTAAATTATAAGAATTATCTGTAAAATGTTCTGAAAGTTCTGGTAATGCTCCAAAACCCTATTTCAACGACGGATACGGGTTAGGGGTGTTACATTTAGTGGTATCAGAGTTGCGGTTTAGCCGATTCTCAAGTTTGACATAGTAAACTCAAGTTTAGCTATACATGTCATTATATAAATTGTGATGGTGTGATGACTCTTGATCATTTTAAATGTGTTTTTCATATAGTAATGTCATCTAACCGAGCTAGAGCTGAATCCAAGGAAGCTGAGAGCAATGCTTCAACTTCAGTTCAAAGAGTTGCGTCTATGTTTGATAGTGAAAGGCCTGTGTCTGAGGGCCATTAACAGTCCGATTTTGGGTCTAGTCAAAACAATGATTTCAAGACCACAAATCTGATGAAAAAAATTATTTTTCTTATATTTTTATGGTCTACAGTTTTATGGAATGATTCTGTGAAAATTTCGTTCGAAAATTTTGACATTTAAGCACTCAATTTAGCAAAAAGGACTAAATTGTAAAAAGTACAAAACTTGAGTTCTAGAAGTTAGAGGTGTCTAATTGCTATGAAATTCTAAATTAGAGGTCCTTAGAGGGTAATTAGACCATTACTTCAGTTAGTGGACAAAAATGGACATGAAGTAAGAGAAATTTTATGTTTTAAGAAAAGGACATTTTGGTAGTTTGGTAATTAAATGAATTGAAAAGCAACATAAAGCCAAAATCTTTGTCCATCTTCTCTCCCATGGCCGAATATTCCTAAGAAGACATAGCTAGGGTTTGTTCATCTTCTAAGCTCAATTGTAAGTCCGTTCTTGCCCCATTTTAAATGCTCTTTACATTTTTGAAGTCGTTGTAACTCAATCTATCTATTTCTACCACTAATGTAAGAAATAATCAAAGTTTAAATTTTTACCCATGATAGATATTTGTTTATTTTGATGTATAATCGTAGAAAATGTATGTTAGATGTAAGATAAACAACATTTACTAAGTGCTTTTTGATGAAAATGTCAAAAAGGACCTATTTGTAAAAGTTACAAAAATGAGTAGTAAAAGTGTGATTAAATGAAAATTTTGGGCTGGTATGAGTATGAAAATGGTTCGGCTAGGCTTGGGTTTTGAAGAAATTGAATACATTTCAATTTACGAGCCTAGGGACTAAATTGTAAAAATGTAAAACATTAAGGGAAAAATGTAATTTTTCCATAATATGATTTTTGGACTGAATTGAAAAATGTGTGTATTAAATAAGTTAAAATTTTCATTATAGATCAAGAAAAACGGGGTTTGGACCTAGATCGGGGGAAAAACAAAGTGTTTGACGATTAGGTCAAATTCTACTATTTTTTACCAAGGTAAGTTCGAATGTAAATAATGCATTGTTATATTTATGTTTTAAATGCCTTAATATTGTATGAATTGTGATTGACTCTTTGGACATATTCGACAAAGTTTCGACAAGCGAGTAATCCTGGTTGAACCATAGGAATAGAATAGGATACAAGTGACATGTCACTAGGAACCTATGTATTTATGTGAAACGGGGGCTGGTCTCGTATGTCCTGCCTGTGACATCCCAAAATTGACCCTAGTCGGGATGTGGTTTCGGGACCACAAAACTGAGGCATAAAAATAATTTATAATTTATTTTGATGCCTATAATATGTGTTAATTCATGTGTGACATTTTTGATGTTTCGATTTAGAGTTATAAATGTGAATTTCACTAGAAAGGGCCTAGTAGTAAACATTGAAAGTATGATGGGGAAATGTGGGATGACTAGTTGATAATGCATGCAAAAATAAGGATTTGCATGTCAAATTTCCCCTAACATGAAGTGGCCGCCATGACAAGGAATCATGGGCTAAACATGTCATGAAACATGTTTTGTTGGTGCACTAGGGAGAAACAATAAACAAATGAGTATGGGTAATAAAGAAAGAAAAAAAATGTGTGTGTGTGAGTGAAACCCCCTTTGCCGTGCATTGTGGAAGAAAAAGAAAAATTTTGTTCATCCATTTTTCTCTTCTTTGGCCGAAAATACTAAGGAAAAAGGGAGGATTTTTGCTTCATGCTTGGTTTAGAAGAGAACTAGAAGGAGATTTGGCTATATTTGCATCAAGATTAAGGTATGTTTGAGGTTGTGTCATGAGATTCATGCTTGTTTTGGTTGCTAACTTGATGTGCATGTTAGCCATGGTTCAAATCCTTGTTATGCCATGGGAATGGTATTTGGCCAAGGTGGATTTTGTGTTAATGCCATTGCATGTTAAATATGAAGCTTGTTAATGGTGTATGTGATGGGGGATTGATGGCTCTTGGACTTTCTTTTTAGTATTTTTGAGTGAGACATTAAGTTCTTTGCTTAATCATGACCAAAATGATGGTGTTGTGATGTATTCGGTCATGGTATATCCACAAGTATGATTCATGCATGTTGCATGGTAGGTAAGATTTGAGCTTTGAATATGTGTTTGCACATGATGAATTGGTATGACATATATACTATTTCAAGGTATATATTTGCTTGGGATGATGTTTTCGGTTATGTAGTACATGAGAGATGTGTATTGAGCTACAATATGTAATCGTTAGTTAGTAAAATGCATGCTGTTTTGTGTGGTATTAAGTGCATAATCGGCCTCAACATGGACATGCATATTCGCCACATGAGGGAAATTGGTGTGCATGCATTCGGTTAGAGGCAAGCATATTGATGCCTATTCTTGGCTTAGAAAATTCGCTAAGAGGAATACTAACTAAGGTGTTGAGTTCGATTCATGATTTTGTACATATGCACTTTGATGCCTAATGAGTAGATATTTATATATTGGCTAGGCATCTTGAATTCCTCTTCCGATGCTCAAATGATAAAACCAATTTATTTGTTAAATTTAGCTCAAGAAGCTAGAGGTGGAGAATCAAGCAAAGGCAAAGGAAAGATAATCGAGTAGTCGATTGGAAATCGTTTCATCCAATATAAGGTAAGTCATTAAGCATATATTTGGTGTTGATGTAAATGACCATAATATATACACAATTGTGTTTAAATGAATTGATGTGTAAATGGAAATGTATGTGTATGGAATGATGCCATTGTTGAATGTATAAAGGCAGCAAAATGCATAAGGTATTGGTCTCGGCACTAAGTGTGCGGGTATAAATGGACACGGTGACAAGATTGGCACTAAGTGTGCGGGTTTAAAATTGTACAGCACTAAGTGTGCGAGTTTGATTATATAGCACTAAGTGTGCGAGCTGAAAATTATATAGCACTAAGTGTGCGAGCTGAAAATTATATAGCACTAAGTGTGCGAGCTGAAAATATATAGCACTAAGTGTGCGGATTCACTATATGCTCTTGTATTACAATTGGCACTGAGTGTGCGACATTATCGAGTTAATCCCGGACAGCGGATCGGGTAAGTACCTCGAGCTCATGATGAATAGAAAATACGTCCATGCTTGGGGTTGAATTGGTAAGCCTTAAATCTATGTGATGATTGAAATTGTATGGTTGTGCTGGAAAATGAGTTAATGTGTAAAAATGCTTGATTATCTTGTTGTGTAGAATATGGAATGTGGATGTATGACTTGGTACGAGATTGGACCGAAAGGTCCGAGGTATTATGGTATAGATTCGATATGGATGAGTACCTAGCCTCGTTCTTTGTACATGTTGTAGTGACTTTATTAGTGGATTGATGAATGCTTATGACTTACTGAGTTGTAAACTCACTCGGTGTTTTCTTGTCACCCATTTTAGGTCTCTTGGACTCGTATTGTTGCGTGCTCGGAACCGTCGTTGAAGTCATCACACCGGCTGAAATCTTGTGGTATTGTTTTTGTTGTTGAAGAACATTTGGCATGTATAGGCTATTATATTTTGTCGAATTGTGGGTTGTAAACTTTAAGCCATGTGAAAATGGCCTATGTGGTCGTCGAGTGGGATGCTAGAACCTATAGCCACGAGTCTTAGAAACTCAAATTTTGATAAGGTGGCCATAATTTGCGTCATGTATGATGGATGATTAAGGCCAAGGAAAAATTCACGAAATTGGCATAGTCTACTGCAGTAACTGTTGCGGACAGCAGCAGTGAGATGAGATTGAAAATCACTAAAAATAGTAGAAGTAGAATTAAATAGTGAGTAAATTATGGAACTGAACCTTGATGAATCTATTTTATATGGACGAAACGAAACGACCATATGAGCAGTATACTGGGAAATATTAAAGTTCTCGTGAGACAGGGCCAGAACGGTTTCTGGGTCCCCTGTCGCGACTTTGAAAATTTACCATAAATTATCCAGAAAGAATTAGGAGTCATGCCTTATATGTAAAGATTCCATTTTGAGTCTAGTTTCATTAGAAACAAACGTCACCAGTATTAAAGCCCTGTACAGAGAGATATTCAAGTTGTAACGCGCGAAGGTCGGAGCAGTCGGTCCCTGTAACATGGGTGACTTTAACTAATAAACTGTACCAATTGGCCCAACCAAAAATTCTAAAAATAAATCCATGGATGGGCATATGAGTCTAAATTCAGGAAAAATTTACGAAACCAGTTTCCGAGTTTTGAAACTCGAGATATGATTTTTAAGGTGACGGTGACGCAGTTTTCCAGCCTGACTGGTAATGTCAAATTGGTTGGTATCTTGAGAGGGTTTGGTTGTTAACCCTCGTGTCCGACACGGCGCCGGTCACGAGTTAGGGGTGTTACAATTTTATTGGTATCAGAGCTATGGTTTGGTCGGTTCTAGGACTACCATAGCGCGTGTGAGTCTAGCTATACATGCCAAATTGTTAGTGCTGAATAATGTGATGACTTGACGGTTGAAATTTTTATTTTAAATAGCAATGGAACCCGGATAGAGACCCTTGGCGGATGACGTTGAAGGTGTAGCGGCTGCTCCGCACAAGGGACACCGCTGTTGAGCCTCATCATCCGCGAATAATCAAAATGAAGGCGAAACAAGCCTTCTTCACCATGATGAATGAGTGGGTCGCGCAATATGCCCGAACCAACCCGGTGTCTAACCATTCCCGAATTTAAATACTCCACCCCAAGAGCCCGCAATGCCTCCAGTTATTGATCCCGTGAGGTGAGTAAACCACCGTGGACTTGATTAGGAAGCGGGGCCGAGGAGTTCAAGGCCATAGTTCTTGATGATGCCGAAAAGGTGAGTTTCGCTCGATAACACCATTAGAGTGTTAGATGAACTGTCATGCACACCGATGAATGTCTTAAGTGTGCTATATCCTTGTTAAGAGACTCGACTTACTATTGGTGGAGGACTTTAATTTCCATAATCCCAAATGAACGAGTTACTTGGGATTTCTTTCAATCCGAATTTCGAAAGAAATACATTAGTCAACGGTTCATCGATCAGAAGCGTAAGGAATTTTTGGAACTCAAGCAAGGCCGGATGACCGTATCGAATACTGAATATGAGTTCGTAAGACTTAGTCGGTATGCTCGGGAGTGTGTGGCTGATGAGGTTGCGATGTGCAAAAGATTTGAAGAAGGATTGAATGAAGAGTTAAAGTTACTAGTGGGAATTTTGGAGATAAAGGAGTTCGTGACACTAGTCTAACGAGCCTGCAAGGCGGAAGAACTTGGGAAGGAGAAGAAGAAGGCTGAATTTGAAGCAAGAGATTACCGTAAAAGATCGACGAGTAAAGCTCCGTTCTCTACTGTAGAGAGGTTCGTGGAGGACACCAGAAGTCGAGGACGATCAGGAATTTCCATTAGAGCCCCACCATTGACGGACTCTCGAGCTACTTCAAGAGCTAGTGTGGGCAATAATCGTCAAGAGACACCCGAATGCCCCAATGTGGAAGACGACACCTAGGTGAATGTTGGGGTAAGTCTGCTAATAGGGCTGTTATGGATGCGGTTCAAGGACCACTTCATTAGAGATTGCACGAGCTAGATGAGAGGAATAAGACGCAAGGTACAAGACCTAGTGGAACGACGGCTGGAGGTAGGCCCCCGAGAATCTCTGGAGGTAGGGGTGGTAATCAGAGAGGAGCCTCTAATACGGCTGTCCGATCCGAGACCCGTACTCCTGCTAGAGCATATGCCATTCGCGCACGAGAGGAGGCATCCTCCCCTGACGTTATCACTGGTACTTTTACTCTCTTTGATAGTAGTGTGATTGCATTGATTGACCCCGGCTCTACTCATTCATATGTATGTGAAACCTTAGCATCCGGTAAGACTCTACCGTTGAGTCTCATCGAGTTCATAATTCGAGTGTCAAACCCTTTGGGTCGATACGTATTGTTGATAAAGTGTGCAAGAGATGCCCCTAATAATTCGAGAATCCGCTTTTCCTACCGATCCGATGCTTCTACCATTTAATGAATTGATGTTATTCTTGGTATGGATTGGTGATCAGTACATGATGCAAAGAGTGGATCGCAAAAGGAAAACCATTGATTTGAGGAGTGCAAATAATGAGGTAGTCCGAGTCGAGTCTCATCGATTTAAAAGGAGCGCCAAATGATAATATCTTCTATGACCGCCGGAGGTATGTGAAAAGGGTGTGAAACATACCTTGCGTATGTGTTTGAAAGTAAAGAGACGGAAAGGAAACTCGAATCGGTACCGGTGGTTTGTGAGTATTCGGATGTTTTTCCCGAGGAGTTACGGGATTGCCACCGGTTCGAGAAGTGGAATTCGCATCGAAGTTGTTCCGGTACTACGCCGATTTCAATAGCCCCGTGTCGTATGGCATTAACTTAATTAAAGGAATTGAAGGTTCAATTGCAAAGAATTGACGGATAGAGGTTTCGCTCGACCGAGTTTTTCTCCATGGGGCGCTTGTATTGTTTGTGAAGAAGAAGGACGGAACCATGAGGTTGTGCATCGACTATCGTCAACTCAATAAAGTGACGATAAAGAATAAATATCCATTGCCACGAATTGACGATTTGTTTGATCAATTAAAAGGAGCCTCGGTGTTTTCAAAGATAGATTTGAGGTCGGGTACTATCGGTTGAGGGTCCGAGAATCGGACATACCCAAAACCGCTTTTAGAACGAGGTACGGTCACTACGAATTCTTGGTGATGCCGTTTGGGCTCACTAATGCCCTCGGTGTTTATGGATTTAATAAATAGAATTTTCAGGCCATACTTGGATCGGTTCGTAGTTGTATTTATCGATGACATTTTGGTCTATTCGAGAGATGAAACCGAGCATCTTGAACACCGAGGCTAGTGTTGCAAATCTTACGAGATAAGCGATTATACATAAAGTTCAAGAAATGTGAATTTTGGTTGAAAGAGGTTAGCTTTTTGGGGCACGTGGTGTCCGCATCGGTGTCGGGTGGACCCAACAAAATTCAGCCATAGTCGATTGGAAACCACCAAGGAATGTTACCGTTAGGAGCTTTTTGGGGCTTGCTTGGTTATTACCGACGATTTGTAAAAGGTTTCTCGACGATAGCCACGCCAATGACGGTTACTCCAAAAGGATGTTAAGTTCGAATGGACGGAGAAATGTCAAAAAGTTTTGATCAACCGAAAGCTTATTTGATGAAGCCCCAATTCTAGTGCAACCGAATCGGGCAAAGAGTTTGTCATTTATAGTGACGATCTCTACTTGGGTTAGGTTGCGTATTAATGCAAGAAGGTCGAGTTGTGGCCTGTCGTCGAGGCAATTAAAGCCACATGAGAAAAATTATCCGACTCATGATCTCGAATTGGCCGCCATCGTATTCGCTTTAAAGATTTGGCGACATTACTTATTTGGTGAAAGGTGCCATGTATACTCGGATCACAAAAGTCTCAAATATTTGATGACCCAAAGAGACTTAAATCTGCGACAAAGACGTTGGCTCGAGTCAGTAAAGGATTATGAGTGATCATTGACTATCACCCGGGAAAGGCGAATGTGGTTGCGGATGCCTTGAGTCGTAAATCGTTATTCACTTTACGAGCGATGAATGTGCACTTGTCTCCGATCCGATCCGGTGTGTTAGTGGCTGAATTGAAAGCCAAACCATTATTGACACACCAAATTCGAGAAGCTCGTAAAGTCGACGACGAGTTGGTTGCAAAACGGGCTGCATGTGTTCGAACAAGGACTCGGAGTTTCAAATCGACGATGACGATTGTTTGAGGTTCAAAAGTCGTCTGTGTCCCAAAGAATTCGAACTCATTTCGATAATTCAATGAAGCCCATTGTAGCCGAATGGCAATCCACCCGGGAGTACGAAGATGTACAATGAATTGAAACGTCGGTTTTGGTGGCATGGTATGAAGCGAGACATCTCCGACTTTGTTTGAGATGTCTAATATGTCAACAAGTGAAAGCGGAACATCGGTGCCTTCAGATTACTTCACCAATCACGATACCCGAGTGGAAATGGGATCGAGTCACAATGGACTTTGTATCCTGACCGCCATTGTCGCAAGTAAGAAGGATGCGGTTTGGGTCGTGGTAGATCGATTGACTAAGTCGGCTCACTTTGTCCCCGTGACGTCTGGATTTTTCAATGGACAAATTAGCCAATTGTACGCTTCTCGATTGAGATTACACGGGTACCGATTTCTATTGTGTCGGATAGAGATCCGAGATTTACCTCGCGATTTTGGAAGAAATTTCAAGTAGCTTTGGGTACCAAGTTGCATTTCAAAGACCGCCTTTCACCCCCAAACCGATGGTCAATCCGAACGGATAATTCAAATACTCGAGGATATGTTGAGATGTTGTATCCTTGAGTTTAGTGGTTCATGGAACCAGTATCGCCTTTGATTGAATTCGCACAACAATAGCTTTCAATCAAGTATTAAGATGGCGCCTTACGAGGCTTTATACGATCGTAAATGCCGTACCCCATTATTCTCGACTGAACTTAGTGAAGGTAAATTCTTCGGGTTGATTTGGTGAAGGATACCGAGCAAAAGTTCGAGTGATTCGTGAAAGTTTGAAGGTCACTACGGATCGCCAAAAGTCGTATGCGGATTTGAAAAAGGAAAGACATTGAATATCAGGTTGGAGACAAGGTATTTCTCAAAGTTTCACCCTGGAAGAAGGTGCTTAGATTTGGACATAAGGGCAAATTGAGTCCGAGGTTCATCGGTCCGTATGAAGTATCTGAACGAATTGGGCCAGTAGCGTACCGATTAATTTTACCCCCCTGAGCTCGAAAAGATTCACAACGTTTTCCATGTTTCGATGCTTCGAAGATATAGGTCTGACCCGACGCACGTAATTACTCCATCTGAGGTCGAGGTTCAGCCTAATTTGAGTTATGAAGAAGAGTCGGTTCGCATTCTGATGCGTGAAGTAAAAGACCTACGAAACAAGAAAATCCCATTACTGAAGGTGTTGTGGCATAAACACGAATTGAAGAAGCCACTTGGGAACTTGAGGACTCTATGAGAGAGCGATACCCGAGCCTATTTACGGTAAGATTTTCGGGACGAAAATTTCTTAAGTGGGGAGAGTTGTGACATCCCAAAATTGACCCTAGTCGGGATGTGGTTTCGGGACCAAAACCGAGGCATAAAAATAATTTATAATTTATTTTGATGCCTATAATATGTGTTAATTCATGTGTGACATTTTTGATGTTTCGATTTAGAGTTATAAATGTGAATTTCACTAGAAAGGGCCTAGTAGTAAACATTGAAAGTATGATGGGGAAATGTGGGATGACTAGTTGATAATGCATGCAAAAATAAGGGATTTGCATGTCAAATTTCCCCTAACATGAAGTGGCCGCCATGACAAGGAATCATGGGCTAAACATGTCATGAAACATGTTTTGTTGGTGCACTAGGGAGAAACAATAAACAAATGAGTATGGGTAATAAAGAAAGAAAAAAAAATGTGTGTGTGTGAGTGAAACCCCCCTTTGCGTGCATTGTGGAAGAAAAAGAAAATTTTGTTCATCCATTTTTCTCTTCTTTGGCCGAAAATACTAAGGAAAAGGGAGGATTTTTGCTTCATGCTTGGTTTAGAAGAGAACTAGAAGGAGATTTGGCTATATTTGCATCAAGATTAAGGTATGTTTGAGGTTGTGTCATGAGATTCATGCTTGTTTTGGTTGCTAACTTGATGTGCATGTTAGCCATGGTTCAAATCCTTGTTATGCCATGGGAATGGTATTTGGCCAAGGTGGATTTTGTGTTAATGCCATTGCATGTTAAATATGAAGCTTGTTAATGGTGTATGTGATGGGGATTGATGGCTCTTGGACTTTCTTTTTAGTATTTTTGAGTGAGACATTAAGTTCTTTGCTTAATCATGACCAAAATGATGGTGTTGTGATGTATTCGGTCATGGTATATCCATTAAGTATGATTCATGCATGTTGCATGGTAGGTAAGATTTGAGCTTTGAATATGTGTTTGCACATGATGAATTGGTATGACATATATACTATTTCAAGGTATATATTTGCTTGGGATGATGTTTTCGGTTATGTAGTACATGAGAGATGTGTATTGAGCTACAATATGTAATGCGTTAGTTAGTAAAATGCATGCTGTTTTGTGTGGTATTATGCATAATCGGCCTCAACATGGACATGCATATTCGGCCACATGAGGGGAAATTGGTGTGCATGCATTCGGTTAGAGGCAAGCATATTGATGCCTATTCTTGGCTTAGAAAATTCGCTAAGAGGAATACTAACTAAGGTGTTGAGTTCGATTCATGATTTTGTACATATGCGACTTTGATGCCTAATGAGTAGATATTTATATATTGGCTAGGCATCTTGAATTCTCTTCCGATGCTCAAATGATAAAACCAATTTATTTGTTAAATTTAGCTCAAGAAGCTAGAGGTGGAGAATCAAGCAAAGGCAAAGGAAAGATAATCGAGTAGTCGATTGGAAATCGTTTCATCCAATATAAGGTAAGTCATTAAGCATATATTTGGTGTTGATGTAAATGACCATAATATATACACAATTGTGTTTAAATGAATTGATGTGTAAATGGAAATGTATGTGTATGGAATGATGCCATTGTTGAATGTATAAAGGCAGCAAAATGCATAAGGTATTGGTCTCGGCACTAAGTGTGCGGGTATAAATGGACACGGTGACAAGATTGGCACTAAGTGTGCGGGTTTAAAATTGTACAGCACTAAGTGTGCGAGTTTGATTATATAGCACTAAGTGTGCGAGCTGAAAATTATATAGCACTAAGTGTGCGAGCTGAAAATTATATAGCACTAAGTGTGCGAGCTGAAAATATATAGCACTAAGTGTGCGGATTCACTATATGCTCTTGTATTACAATTGGCACCGAGTGTGCGACATTATCGAGTTAATCCCTGACAGCGGATCGGGTAAGTACCTCGAGCTCATGATGAATAGAAAATACGCCCATGCTTGGGGTTGAATTGGTAAGCCTTAAATCTATGTGATGATTGAAATTGTATGGTTGTGCTGGAAAATGAGTTAATGTGTAAAATGCTTCGATTATCTTGTTGTGTAGAATATGGAATGTGGATGTATGACTTGGTACGAGATTGGACCGAAAGGTCCGAGGTATTATGGTATAGATTCGATATGGATGAGTACCTAGCCTCGCTTTTTGTACATGTTGTAGTGACTTTATTAGTGGATTGATGAATGCTTATGACTTACTGAGTTGTAAACTCACTCGGTGTTTTCTTGTCACCCATTTTAGGTCTCTTGGACTCATATTGTTGCGTTCGGAACCGTCGTTGAAGTCATCACACCGCTGAAATCTTGTGGTATTGTTTTTGTTGTTGAAGAACATTTGGCATGTATAGGCTATTATATTTTGTCGAATTGTGGGTTGTAAACTTTAAGCCATGTGAAAATGGCCTATGTGGTCGTCGAGTGGGATGCTAGAACCTATAGCCACGAGTCTTAGAAACTCAAATTTTGATAAGGTAGCCATAATTTGCGTCATGTATGATGGATGATTAAGGCCAAGGAAAAATTCACGAAATTGGCATAGTCTACTGCAGTAACTGTTGCGGACAGCAGCAGTGAGATGAGATTGAAAAATCACTAAAAATAGTAGAAGTAGAATTAAATAGTGAGTAAATTATGGAACTGAACCTTGATGAATCTATTTTTATATGGACGAAACGAAACGACCATATGAGCAGTATACTGGGAAATATTAAAGTTCTCGTGAGACAGGGCCAGAACGGTTTCTGGGTCCCCTGTCGCGACTTTGAAAATTTACCATAAATTATCCAGAAAGAATTAGGAGTCATGCCTTATATGTAAAGATTCCATTTTGAGTCTAGTTTCATTAGAAACAAACGGCACCAGTATTAAAGCCCTGTACAGAGAGATATTCAAGTTGTAACGCGCGAAGGTCGGAGCAGTCGGTCCCTGTAACATGGGTGACTTTAACTAATAAACTGTACCAATTGGCCCAACCAAAAATTCTAAAAATAAATCCATGGATGGACATATGAGTATAAATTCAGGGAAAATTTACGAAACCAGTTTCCGAGTTTTGAAACTCGAGATATGATTTTTAAGGCGACGGTGACGCAGTTTTCCAGCCTGACTGGTAATGTCAAATTGGTTGGTATCTTGAGAGGGTTTGGCCGTTAACCCCTCGTGTCCGACACCGGCGTCGGTCACGAGTTAGGGGTGTTACACTGCCAGTGGCTGGGTAGTCCAGCATGTGTTGCAAATACCTGACAGCTTGTGTGAGCAGCACTGTGGAGCTATGTCCTGATTGACAGCTTGTGTGAGTAGGCCTGTGAATAGCTGGAAAACGAGTCCATATGTATTATGAGACGTAAGGTATCTTTGGCTACATGTATGACACTTATGTGTAAAATTTTCGAGTATCCGTTAATATTCTGAGTGTTCAACGAGAATGTCAAAGTTGTGAAAGAATTTGGTTATGGTGTGAGTTGATACAGGTATGTACGTAAAACTCATATGTAATGAGCTCGATATGTGATGAAACTTTAGTATGGTTGTGATTGAGTAAGTTATGACTATAAGATTTATATCATTCATGCTAATTTTTATCATGTTTATTGTATGTTAAATGTGTGGTTATGATGCTTATTATTTGCATAGGAACTTACTAAGCTTTATAGTTTACTCCCTTCCTTTCCCTTGTCTCACAGTGTCACCAAGCTAGCTCAGGGATCGGAGACCGTCAGAGATCCACTCACACTATCAGCAATTATTTTGGTACCAATGATTTCAACATTTTGAGTTATGGCATGTATAAGGGACTTGGTCATTTTGTTATGTGCCATAATTGAATTGGCCAAATGTGTTGGCTTATATTGGTTGAAAGCTCATTTTGTATAAGGTCTTTTGCAATTGGCTACTATTGGTATAAGTAATTTATATAATAATGTTTTTCATGGATGTGGGAATTTACTTGATTGAGTTGATAAGTATAGGATGTTTGAGCATGATAGATGGTAGCATGTGAACGATGTGTTGATGTCTTAGTTGTGGCTGATTTGGTTGTATGTAAATGTTTAGATTGGTGCTATGTTGTGTTGTGTAGGTGAGTGTATCAAAGGGTGGCAAAATGGCTTGGTAAATAGCCTTATTTTTGTCCACATGAGTAGATACACGGGCGTGTGTCAAGGCTGTGTGTGATACACGGCTTGCCCCACGGGCATGTTTTTAGGCCATGTGTCCCGTGTACCCTAATTTTTACAAAAAAGAATGCTCAGAATTAAGCACATGGGCAGAGACAAGGGCGTGTGACTCAGCCGTGTGGATGACACGACCATGGACACAGGCGTGTGTCTCGGGCGTGTAAAGTTTGCACCTATTTTATGAAAAATCAAAAATTTTAAATTGACCACACAGCCTAGCACACGGGCATGTGACTTGGCCGTGTGTCTTTAATTTGTTCTTAGGTGACAAATAGAGAGTTACATGGGATAGGGACACGGGCGTGTGTGACCACACGACCTACCCACATGGGCATGTCCCATACCCACACGGGCATGTGACCCCTGTTTAATGAAAACATTTCTAAGTGTTGAACCTGTTAGAATTGATAAGCCTCCAATAGATAAAATCTGCAAACATGGGGCAGAAGAATTAAGAGTTGCCGCAGGTGATGATTCGGAAAGGGCTGAGTTTTGGCTAGAAAATACTATCGAGGTTTTTCATGAATTATCTTATATGCCTGCTAAATGTTTGAAATGTGCAGTATCCCTACTGAAAGATACAGCTTATCACTGGTGGAATGAACATCCCGAAATAGGGCCTAAACGGAACAGTGGTTGCGAAACCACAAATTTGAGGTAGAAAAATTTATTTTATTATTATTATGAGGTTCATGATATGATTGCATGATTGTGTGAAAATTTCGTGATGAAATTCTATGCATAAAGTGCTTAAGTTGAGATTAGGGACTAAATCGAATAATTTGCAAAACTTGCATTCTAGAAGTTTTTAGTATGAAATTGCTTTGGAATATTAATTAGGAGGGTTTAAATAACAATTTGACCAATTCCTAATTTCATGGACAAAATAGGACATGGATGGAATTTTTGAAAGTTTAATAAGGAAGGGCATTTTGGTCATTTGGATATTAAATGAAATAAAAAGGGAAAAATAACACAAAATTCATCATCTTCTTCATTAGCACGAAATTTCAAGGGTTCTCCATAGCTAGGGTTTGTTTCAAGCTTTCAAGCTCCATTGTAAGTGATTCCAAGTCTCGTTTTTAATGTTCTTTACATTTTCGGAGTCCCGGTAGCTCGATAAAGCTTATGCTAGCAATAATTTAAGTTAGGGTTCATATTTGGAAAAATACCCATAGGTGAAAAGTGTGTATTTTGATGTTTTATGTTAAAATATGAGGTTTTAAATTATGTTAGAAAACTTGGGCTACTCGGTTTTAAGTGAAAACGAGTAAAAGGGCTTAATTGGTAAAAATACCTAATAGTCATAAGTACATGTTAGAGTGTGAATTTGATGTTGTCATGGAAGGGAAAAATGATCAGCATGTCATAAAACATAAGAAAATAGGATGAAGTTTAAATTACGAGCCTTGGGGCAAAAGTGCAAATATGTGAAAGTTTAAGGGCAAAAATTTAATTTTGCCAAAGTTTGGGTCAAGGACTGTTTTGATAAATGTGAATATTAAATAAGTTAAATTTGCTATTATAGATCAAGAAGAGCGAAATTCGGGTGTAGATCGGGGAAAAGAAAAAGTAAAGGACTAAATTGTAAAGTTTAGTCGCATTTTGTATCGAGGTAAGTTTACAGTAAATAAATGCAATATTCTTTTATTTTACATTATTATTGTCACTTTCCAGCATTTATATACTTATTTTCTTTGAATATTTAAAGTCAAATTAAAGGCTAAGTGACGAGAAAAAGCATTAGGAAGCCCGCTTGAACCTTAGGAATGTTAGGATATTGGGGTTGATAGGATAGGACAGGACAGAAATGAACCATGTAAGTCCATATCAGTTATATGGCTTTGGAGACAGGAATGAGCCATGTAAGCCCATATTATATATATATATATATATATATATATATAGCATTGGAGACAGAATAATTCATGTAAGTCCATGTCGAAGACATGGCATTAGCGAGATATTGATAGAGTGAACGACCCTAGTATCCTTAGTATTCCGAGTGGTTCAACGGGTCATTGTACACGTTAAATTACAGTGAATTATAAGCAAAAGGGAAGGTAGATTATATTTATGAATAGTGAAAGGTCGTAAGAAAGAAGGTAAGTGAGTAAAGAAGAAGGTAGAAAATGAGAAGTAAAGAAAGTTTATGAGGCTAGGTGACATTATGTATAATTATTCATTATGTTGAATGTTGTAATTTATTTTCTTGTAAGCTTACTAAGCCTAGTGCTTACTCTCTTTATTTTCTTTTTCTTATAGTTTTATCAAGCCACTCGGGGATCAAGGAAACGAGGAGACCCGATCACACTATCGAAGAAATCACATTGGTATAGTTAGACGCTTCGCTTTTGTGTATGGCATGTATAGGAACTTGGTTTCTTTTGATATGATATGATCAATGAATGATGTGTAAATACTTGCTAGTGATTAGCTAATAGAGTGGCTGATGATATACATGTTTAATAGTATGTATGATTAAGTAGTAACTATCACATGAAAACTAAGAAAATGTGAAAGTAACTTAAAAATAGATTCAAGTATCGTAAATAACGGATTTTGAAAATCACAAGAAATTGTAGAGACATGGGTTGATGGTGAATAATATATGAAATTAAATCTTGTTGTGTCTATTTTCATATCGAATAAGCAAAACAGGTAAAGATTTTGTACTTTATAGGGTATCTGAGTTTTTGTGAAATAGGGCCAGAGTAATTTCTGGATCCCCTGTTCCAACTTTATAAATTCACCATATATTTTAAAAAAATAATTAGGTGGTGTAATTTATATGGTTAGAATCCTTATTGAATCTAGTTCTAATAGAAACAAACGGTATAGTCATATGATTTTTTTACAGAGAGAAAAGTGGTTCGAAGTAAGTAGAGGCTAGTGTAGTCGAATTCTGAAACAGGGGTAACTTTAACTAATAAACTGTACTAATTGGCTAAGTCAAAAATTCTAGAAAAAAATTAATAGATAGACATATGAGTCTAGTCTCAGGAAAAATTTACAGATCTTAATTTCGATTTTTGAAACTCGAGAAATGAATTTTTAAGCAATCATGATGCAGAAAAATAGTTTATTCTGAAAATTAAAATAAGTGGTTTAGAGTTGTTTAAAAGGTAAGATAAGTTTAGTAACACCTCAAGCTTGACTCCGGTGACGGTTTCGGGCGTGGGGGTGTTACATGGAATACCATAACTTCAATGGTACCGAGAGAGAATGTTACATGGGAATTCTTCCAAGCTGGATTCAGGAAGAAATATGTTAGTCAGAGATTCATGGATCAGAAAAATAAAGAAATTTTAGAGCTCAATCAAGGAAATATTATTGTATCTGAATATGAACGGGAATTTGTTCGGTTGAGCAAGTATGCCAAATAATGGGTTCTGACCGAGGCTGAGATGTGTAAATGCTTTGAAGAGGGTTTAAATGAGGATATAAGGCTATTGATTTGAATTCTCGAAATAAGGGAATTTACGGTGTTAGCCAATTGAGCACACAAAGCGGAGGAATTGAGTAAAGAAAAGAGACAAGCTTAGAGAGAGGCTCAGGTTTCTGGAAAAAGAACTATGAGTAAGTCAAAATCGTTTGCTTCTAAGAAATTAAAGAAGTATTATGATCGTGTGACCACCTCTGCGGGATATTTTGGAAGAGAGCAAGCTCTCAGCGTACTAACCCAAGGTCTTCATCTCCGTCTGTGGCCAGTGTCGGTAGTGTCGGTAATCTCAAACCGAAATGTAAACATTATAACAAATTTCATCATGGAGAATGTCAGTCTAGAAGCAGAGCTTTTTTTGGATGTGGTTCACTTGACCATTTTCTCAGAGATTGTCCCAAAATAGTTGAAAAAGAAATAGAACTAGCTTCAAAGCCTAGCAATCCTGTTCCGAGAGGAAGACCACCCCATCACCCCGGTAATGTTAATGGTAGTCGAGGTACTACCAAGGATACAGTAGTTAGATCTGAGGCACGAGCACCTACAAGAACATATGCTATTTGTGCCAGAGAGGATGCCTCTGCACCAAACGTCATTAATGATACATTTTCTCTACTTGATACTGATATTGCTGCATTGGTTGATCCTGGTTCTACACATTCATATATATGCATGAGCCTGGTGTCTGTTAAAAATTTACCTGTTGAATTCACTGAATTTGTGGTTAAAGTTTCAAACCCCCTGGGCCAGTGTGTTATGGTGGATAAAGTTTGTAAAAACTATCCGTTGATGGTAAAAGGTTATTGCTTCCCGGCTAACTTGATGTTATTGCCATTTGATGAATTTGATGTGATCTTGGGAATGGATTGGTTAACTCGATATGATGCAATGGTTAATTGTAAACAAAAATATATTACATTGAAATATCAGAATGGTGAATCGCTTCATGTTGAATCTGATAAACTAGATGGACTACCTAATGTGATTTTAGCAATATCAACACAGAAATATGTTAGAAAAGGATATAATGCTTATCTTGCGTATGTGTTAGATACTAAAGTATCTTAGTCAAAGATTCAGTTAGTACCGGTTGTATGTGAATTTCCTGATGTATTCCCAGAAGAATTACTTGGTTTACCACCGGATAGAGAAGTGGAATTCTCTATAGATCTTGTTCCGAGTACAACACCGATATCCATAGTACCTTATAGAATGGCTCCTACTAATTGAAAGAGCTGAAAGTATAGTTACAGGAGTTGATTGACAGTGGTTTTGCTCAACCTAGATTCTCACCTTGGGGTGTGCTGGTTCTATTCGTAAACAAGAAAGATGGATCGTTGAGGCTGTGCATTGATTACAGACAGCTCAACAAAGTTATAATAAAGAACAAGTACCCATTGCCTCGTATTGATGACTTGTTTTACTGGTTAAAATGTGTCATTGTATTTTCGAAGATTGATCTCTGTTCTGGTTATTATCAACTACGGGTAAAAGATTCAGATGTTCCAAATACAGCTTTTAGAACCAGGTATAGACACTTATCAGTTTCTTGTGATGTCATTTGGCTTGACAAATGCACCTGCAGTATTCATGGATTTCATGAATAGAATTTTTAGCTCGTATTTGGACAGGTTTGTGGTTGTATTTATAGATGATATTTTGGTTTACTCCTGAGATGAAAATGAACATACTGAGCATTTGAGAATAGTGTTGCAAACTCTGCGAAAGAAATAGTTATACGTCAAATTCAGTAAATGTGAATTTTGGCTATAGGAAGTTAGTTTTCTTGGGCATATAGTATCTATTGAAGGTGTCAAAGTAGACCCAAGTAAAATTTCAGCCATTGTTAATTGGAAGCCACCGAAGAATGTGTCTGAAGTCTGAAGTTTTCTGGGACTACCTGGTTATTATCGTAGGGTTGTAAAAATTTTTTCAATGATAGCTTCTCTAATGACTCGTTTGCTACAGAAAGATGTAAAGTTCAAGTGGACTGATAAATGCCAACAGAGTTTTGATAGATTAAAAGCTTTATTGACAGAAGCACCAGTGTTAGTTCAGCCAGAATCGGGTAAGGAATTTATAGTTTACACTGATGTGTCATTAAATGGTTTAGGTTGTGTTTTGATACAAGAAGTTAAAGTAGTAGCCTATGCTTCAAGACAGCTAAAGCCACATGAAAAGAACTACCCGACACATAATCTTAAATTGGCAGCCATAGTATTTGCATTGAAAATCTAGCAGCATTACTTGTTTGGGGAAAAATGTCACATATTCACTGATCATAAAACTCTGAAATATTTGATGTCACAGAAAGATTTGAATTTGAGACAGCGCAGATGGTTTGAGTTTTTGAAAGATTATGATCTTGTTATTGACTACCATCCGAGAAAAGCCAATGTAGTGGCAGATCCTTTGAGCAGAAAATCTCTGTATATTTTGTGAGCAATGAATACTCGATTGTTGTTTTCTAAAGATGGTTCAATCATAGCTGAGTTAAAAGCTAGACCAATGTTTTGCAACAAATCTCTGAAGCTTAGAAAAATGATAGTAAGTTGCAAGAAAAACAAATATAGAGTGAATCGACACCTGACTCAAAAGTTTAGATTGGGACTGATGGTTGTTTGTTATTCAGAGGCAGAGTATGCATACCGAAAAGTTCAAAATTGGTACAGAAGATTTTGAATAAAGCTCACAATGGTAACATGTCTGTACATCACGATAGTAATAAAATGTATAATGATCTGAAAAGAATGTACCGCTGGCCTAGAATGAAACGAGATATTTTTGAGTTTGTATCTAAGTGTCTAATATGTCAGCAAGTAAAAACTGAACATCAGTTGCCTACTGGATTATTACAACCAGTTACAATACCAGAATGGAAATGGGAAAGAATCATTATGGACTTTGTAATAGGATTACCCCTGTCTCCAAGGAAGAAAGATGCCATTGTGGTAAATGTTGATCGATTGACAAAGTTGGCACACTTTATTCCGATACATATGGATTATTCCTTGGATAGATTTGCTGAATTATATGTTTTTGAGATTGCCAGATTGCATGGAGTGCCCGTATCTATTATTTTAGATAGAGACCCTCGATTTACATCTCGATTCTGGAGCAAATTGTAAGAAACTCTGGGTACTCAGTTACACTTTTGTACTGCATTTCATCCTTAAACATAGGGTCAATCTGAATGGGTAATACAAATCTTGGAAGATATGCTCCGATGTTGTATACTTGAGTTTGAAGGTAACTGGGAAAGGCATTTGCCTTTGGTTGAATTTGCTTATAATAACAGTTATCAGTCTAGTATTAAAATGGCACCCTATGAAGCCTTGCATGGTCAAAAATGTAGAACTCCATTGTACTAGACAGAACTCAGTGAGAAAAAGTTCCACAGAGTTGACTTGGTCCAAGAAATCGAAGAAAAAGTGAAAGTAATTCGGGACAGTTAGAAAGCAACCTCTGATCGTCAAAAGTCCTACGCTAATTTGAAACGGAAAGAAATAGAATTTCAAGTTGGTGACAAAGTATTCTTGAAAGTGTCGCCTTGGAAGAAATTTCTCCGATTTGGTTGTAAAGAAAAATTGAGTCCATGTTTCATTGGACCATATGAGATTACAGAAAGAATTGGACCGGATCCATATCGGTTAGCGTTGCCACCAGAACTTGATCAGATTCATAATGTTTTTCATGTTTCTATGCTACGGCGGTATAGATCCGATCCTTGACATGTTATCTCTTCGACAGAGGTAGAGATTTAGCCTGATATGACATATAGTGAAGAACGGATCAAAATCTTAGCTCGAGAAACAAAAGAGTTAAGAAATAAAAAGATAGCTTTAGTAAAAGTTCTTTGGCAACGACACGATATACTATGAGGAATCGATACCTGAATCTTTTTACCGGTAAGATTTTCGAGAACAAAAATCCCTAAAGGGGGAGAGTTGTAACAGCCTATATTTCAGTGGAATTAGAACAGTGGTTTCGGGACCACAAATTTGACCCAAAAATATAATTTATTTTTATTTTATTATATGGTCCGTAATGTGGTAGATATGTCGTGTGAAAATTATGATACGAAAATATTATCAATTTAGTTCATAATTATGAGAAGGACTAAATTGCATAAAAGGTGAAAGTAGAATTCTAGTAGCTATAAGAATCAAATAGCTATGGAATTCAAAACTAAAGGTCCTTATATGGTAATTAAACCATTAAGAAAAGTATGTAGATTTTTCTTGGTGACTCATCCATGGAAATATAGAAAAAGGGCAAGGACTAAATTGGAAATAGCAAAATACTTAATTAATTAAAAGATGAAAAGAAAATATATCATCTTATTTTCATCATCTTCAACCTAAAACAAATGGAAACCCTAGGTGAGAATAAAGAAACTTTCAAGGCCTAATTGGGTAAGTTTCCTTGTCTCGTTTTTAGTAATTTTGATATTTTTGAAACTAGGATAGTCTAATCTATCTATTTGAGGGATTAATTCAAAAGTTTATCAAGGTATGAAAAATGGGTCATGGATGTATATGCTAGAAATTAGAAATTTATGGTAGAAAATGAAAGATTATTGATAGATAAACAACTTTTACAAAGTGATTTTTGATGAAAACATGTTTTCGGGACTAAAATGAAAAGTTGTAAAATTTGATGAAAAATTTTGTAATGAGGCTTTGGTTAGGCATGGAATAGGGAGTAATTTGCACAAGTTTCATTTTTCGAGCCTAGGGACAAAATCAGAATTTAGGGAAAAGTTAGGGGCAAAATGGTAATGTTGCCTAGGACATAAATTGAGTCTCAACGAGTATAAAATGTATGAAATTGATGGTTTAAGTTATTTATATCGATCCGTTCAACACTAATTCGAGGTTAGATCGAGAAAAAGAGAATATTTCGGATTAATAGATTTCTAATGCGATCAAGTGTTGAGGTAAGTTCGTGTAACTTAATCGGGCATGTAATTATGTTAATTGAATGTTGTGTTTGTTTGTAATGTGATTTATGTTCATGTGCTTTACTTGTATGCTATGACGGAAAATTGATACATGCTTGGAATGGTGAAAAAAGGGTTAAGTCCCGATTGAATGTTGAGTTTCGATGAGTAGGTGTGCATTCCTGAAACGAATGAGGTCCTGCATTTGTTGCGGACAAGATTTGGCTCGAATGAGTAATCCTTTCGACCTTGTTATAGAAAGGATTTAGCTTGGATGCGTAATCCTGATATAATTCCTCTCGAGTATATGTTACGATTAAGGTTTAGCCTGAACTGGTAATCCTAATCGAGCTCTTTTCAGCATACGTTATATAAAGGATTTAGCTTGGACTGGTAATCCTGTTATACGACATGTGGCTCGAGAATGTGTTTCTCGGTTAAATACCCTAAGGGGTAACCTCGATAAGAATTGACGGATTGATGAATCGTACAGCTCGAATGTGACAGCCCTAAATTGACCCTAGTCGGAAAGTGGTTTCGGGACCGCTAAACCGAGTCATAAAAATAATTAACCGTCATAGTTGATGCTCATTATATGTACATATGCATGTGTGAAAAATTCATGTTTGGATTTTGTTAATTGTAAGTGAATTTTATCAAATAGGACTTGTGTGAGAAAATTTAGAAATGTGCTAGGCAAATGTAAAGTGGTCTATTAATGCATGTTGTGAAAATGATGGGTTTGCATGTCAATTTACCCAAAATTTAAGCATGGTGGCCGGCCATGCTATGAGTGGAAACATGTTGCAAACATGTTGGGTTAGTGGTTATGTTAGAAAGAATAAAATAATGAAAAAAAGGAATATGATGAAAACAAAGGAAAAAAAAAGTGTCCATCCTTTCACATTTTTCTTCCTTGGCCGAATGTTCTAATAAGAAGGGGGGGGAGGGCTTGAGA
Source organism: Gossypium arboreum (assembly GCF_025698485.1). Taxonomy (NCBI): domain Eukaryota; kingdom Viridiplantae; phylum Streptophyta; class Magnoliopsida; order Malvales; family Malvaceae; genus Gossypium; species Gossypium arboreum. The sequence goes on from NC_069071.1 coordinate 62,618,619, forward strand.
AAATCAGCTATGGTAGTTTGCTAGACTAAGGTATGTTTGATGTTGTCCATGAGATTCATGCATGTTTTTAGTTGTTAGTTTGAGTTCTACCTAGCCCATGGTTTAAATCTTTGCTATGGGATGGAGATGATATTCGGCCATGGGTGTTGTCTTCTTGGTTGATGTTTGATGTTGTGGTGATGAGGCATGGAGATGAGTTAAGTTTCGGCTAAGGTGGACTTGTGTTGATGTCATTTGCATGCTAAGTGTGAAGCTTTGTAATGATACATGTGTATGGTGCTTTTGATGTTGTGAATGGAAGTAGTGGAAAAGTAAAAGAAAATTTATGTAGAAATGTGGTATATGTGGATTTGTAGGATGTTATAAATATATGTGAAGCCATGCTAGGTTAGGAAGAATTCGGTCAAGTGTTCATGAGATGAAATTTTGTGTTTAGGTGAATTAAAGATGATAGTATAGTTGATATCATGTATATATGTATGCATATTCGGCCATCAAATTAAGAGCATAGGTGATGTTGAGTCTAAGCTTTGTACATTCGGCCATATATATATAAATGCATGTGTGATTGAATTATTGATAGTAGGGCTATAGCATATGGTTATTAGTCGAATAGCTCAAAAACATATGGTAGGAAGATAAGAATTAGTCATGTGTCTCCTATGATATGAAATCATTAATATTTTGATATAAATATTTAGCAAGACAGTTAAACTAGTTAATTTGTTGATTAAGCTCAAGAAGTTAAAGGAGGAGAATCAAGCAAAGGCAAAGGAAAGGACATCGAGTAGCCGAAGTTAGAACCGTTTTACCCAACACAAGGTAAGTTATTAAGCATATATTTTGTATTGATATAAATAATCATAATACCTATGTACTTATGCGAATGGAATGATATATAAATGCATGAAGTGACAAAATTTATCGAGTGAAAAAAAAAAAAGAAGTGAGATGAATTGAGTTGCTGATTTTGGCACTAAGTGTGCGGGTATAAATGTTTACTATAATGAGATTGGCACTAAGTGTGCGAGTTTAATTGTATAGCACTAAGTGTGCGAGTTTGAATTGTATAGCACTAAGTGTGCGGGTTTGAATATTAAGCACTAAGTGTGTGGACTTACTGTATATTTTTGAATAATCATTAACGTTAAGTGTGCGACTTTATCGAGTAGATGTTATGTTTATATTTGGAACTGAGCTTGGTAAGTCTTGAACCTATGTGGTGATTATATTTGAAGTAGGAACATAATATTATTGTGGAGTAGATGAAATGCTATTATTAGTATAATTTAAATGAAAATAAAATGATGTGTGGAGATGCATCAAATATCATATCGAATATCATACGAGATGTCAATGGAGGCTTGGCTAGTTGAGAGCATGTAATCATAAATGTGCGCGAAATTATGGCATAGTCGGTATGGATGGAGTACCTAATCTTGCATTATTTGATTTCTTTTATGATATTTTATAGATGGACAGTAGTGTAATGCTTATGACTTACTGAGTTATATACTCATTCGGTGTGTTTATTTGTCACTTGTTTAGGTTCCTTTGATTCATTTTTGTGTGCTCGGGACCATCATCGAAGTCATCACACCAGCTTGCAACTTTTTGGTATCTTCTTCCTAGTTGGTCTAAGAGAACATTTCGGCATGTATAGGCTATTATGTTTTGTTTGAACTTTGGTATGTAAAACTTTGGATAGCCATGCGAAAATGGCTTATATACGTTTTGAGCATAATGTTATAGTCATCTTGAATGTATATGTTCATTAAGAGGCATGGAAACTATGTAATAGGTAAAGTCTACCTTAAAAATGGATGCTGATAGCAGCAGTGACGTGGATGTGAAAAATCACTAAAAATAGTAAGAATGGAATTAAATAGTGAATAAATTATGTAATCGAACCTTGATGAATCTATTTTCATGGGAAAGTAACGAAATGATCATATGAACAGTATATTAGGAGATATTTAAGTTTTCGTAAAACAGGGCCAGGACAGTTTCTTGATTCCCTGTTCCGACTTTGGAAATTCATTATAAATTAACCAGAGATAATTAGAAGTTTTTCCATATATTTACAGATTCCTTTTCGAGTCTAGTTTCTATAGAAACAAACGGCATCAGTATTGAAGCCCTGTACAGGGAGATATCCAAGTCGTAATGCCTGAAGGTCAGTGTGGTCGAAGCCTGAAACAGGGGAGACTTTAACTAATAAACTGTACTAATTGGCTCAACCAAAAATTCTAGAAAAAAATATTTAGATGGATATATTAGTCTAGTTTCAGGAAAAATTTACAGAACTGGTTTTCGACTTTTGGAACTCGAGATATGATTTTTAAGGTGACAGTGACGCAGTTAGCCAGCTCGTCTGAAAATTTAAAATGGACTGTGCAATAAGTGATTTAAGTCTGCGAACCCCTCGTGTCTGACTCCGGCAATGGTCTCGGGTACGGGGTGTTACATCGAATGTACTACTTGAGCCTTCATCAGAATTTCAATGATTCAAAGGACATAAAACTCTTGACATGGCATGAGAACCTTGAGATGAAATAATAATGACTTGAAAGAATATTCGTTGATGAGCACATCTATTTTACTTGATTGATATGAAGATTTTGGTCACTAACATGTTTGATTGAATTTATGCGCTTAGGCAATTTAGCCAAATGGATGGAACACATGATATTGTATGCTTAGATTTAATAAACAGGACTGGTAAGTTTAGTTTCCGTTATACGAACTTACATAGCATGTAATGCTTACTCTATTTATTTTTCCCGATTTTATAGTACTCGGAAGCTCATGAAGGTTGGAAGATCATAGGAACATCGTCACACTATCAACTACCTATTTTGGGTATATATAGTGAAATCATTTTGGTATAATTGCATGTATAGGACAACTTGACCATTAGTCGCTTGAAAATGATGCTTTGTAACCTAGCCATTTGAATGGCTAATAATGGTTCATTTTGGTATTTCTAAGTAGGTTATTATGATATATATACGTATGTGTTAAGTTACGTACATGTGATCAAATGTTGTTCTTGCTTAAGTTCAAACAAGGTAAGTTTACAAACACATATGCATGTAATGGTATGCCATGATGAAAGATACAATTGTCTAATTTGATTGCTTGGATTGGTTGGTATTGGATATGTGTTTCAAGTACAGGTATTGGGTGAAATTTTGGGTGTGAAATGAAGCTAGAAATGGCTTCATTTTATCCCCACGGGCAGACACACGAGCATATGTCTAGACCGTGTGTGACACACAGCCTAGTAACATGGGCATCTAATTAGGCCATGTGTCCCCTGTACCTTAATTTTTTGAAACAGAATGCTCAGAATTGAGCACACAGGCAGAGACACAGGCGTGTGACTCAGCCATGTGTCCCACACGGCCTAGACATGGGCGTGTGTCTTGGTCATGTGAAACCTGCACCTAATTTCGAATTGAATTAATTGACCACAAGGCCTGGCACACAGGCCAGTGGCATGGTCGTGAGTGCAAGTCAAATAGTTGCACGGGGTCGAACACGGCCACTACACGGGCGTGTCCTAGGGTCACACGGGCGTGTCCCTTAGACCACACAGACATGTAAGCCCTGCACCTTGGAAAAATTTTGTGATTTCGCTAAAAATTCTTAGAGGTCTCAATTAAGTCCCGACTCGACTTGAATTCTTGTATTGGGCCTTGAGGATCCAATTAAGGGACATTTTGAATGGTCTCGATAAATGAATAGTAAATTATAAGAATTATATGTAAAATGTTCTAAAAATTTCGGTAATGCTCTGAAACCTTATTCAGACGACGGATACAGGTTAAGGGTGTTATATTAAGTGAACAATACGTCATGGATGTATATACTGGAAATTAGAAATTTATGATTGAAAATGAAAGATTATTAATAGATAAACAACTTTTACAAAGTGATTTTTGGTAAAAACCTAATTTAGGGACTAAAATGAAAAATTCTAAAATTTTATGAATACATGTGCTGTAAAATTTGTAATGGGGCTTTGGTTAGGCTTGGAACAGGGAGTAATTTGCACAAGTTTCATTTTTTGAGCCGAGGGACGAAATCAAAATTTAATGAAAAGTTATGGGGAAAATGTAACACCTCTTACCCGTACCCGAGATCGGGACAAAGTACGAGGCGTTCTGGACACATATTCAGACATTTCAAAAAGTACGGGTTGTAAAATTTCATTCTAATTTAAAACCAATCAAACAACATCATAGTGTCCCTATTATGGACCTACAAGGTCCAAAACATACATTAAAAGCAATTCGAGACTGAATCGAGAACTATAGAAAATTTTTGTAAAATTCCTAGGGTTATGCCTCACACACCGGTGTGGAGGCAAAGCACACGCTCGTGTGCTTAGGGACATGCCCATGTCCCTCGCCCGTGTTGAATTATTTGAATTTATTTTTCATTTCGAACCTATAGGGGTTTTCACACGGCCAAGCACACGCCCATGTCCCTGGCCCGTGTCCCTCATACGGCCTAGACACGCCAGTGTCGTCGCCCGTGTCTAAAAACCCGGACATTCTGTTTATGATATCATCATTCATTTTATGGCACATGGCCAAGGCACAAGCCCGTGTGCTTAGGCCGTGTCCACCACACGGTTAAGACACACGGCCGTGTCTCTGCCTGTGTGTTTACTACCATGCAAACTGACCTAGAATTTTAGGTGTGAGGGACACACGGCCAGGCAACATGCACATGGGGGCTGACCGTGTGTCACACATGGCCTAGACACATGCCCGTGTGTTTACCCGTGTGGACCTTTTTAGGGCTATTTTTCAAGCCTTTGGTCACCCTCTATCATCCATACACATTTATAGACTTCAATGGTATTTAACATGGCCTAATTATACTCTTAAACAACCTTGGTATAATTCATTGGATGTTAACCTCATCTCATCGGTTTAGTACATGCTAAATTATCCTTTTAGTATTAGGGATTAACATAGCTCATTTTACATTTTACCCTTAGGCCATATTATAACCATATATCATTTTATGCTATGTCCACTCTCAAATTATTAGGTTCCATTTCAATCACCCATCCATGATAAACCTCATCATCATATCCCATGAAGCATTTAAACATAAGCATGCATCATTAGTAGGTTATCAACCTACATCAATATGAGTCATATCTCATGGCCATATACAAAAGAATAAGTATATCATTTAAGCCTTTACATTGGCTAGCCAAATGACACATATAACAAAATAACCAAAGGCCCTATACATGCCATTAAACAAAATAAAAGTATCTATATACCAAAGCAGGACAAGTCGATAGTGTGTTGATTCTCCAACCGTCTTCCAATCTTCACGAGTCCACAAGCTCTGTAAGACAGGGGAAAGAGAAGGCGGTAAGCATTTATATGCTTTGTAAGTCCAGATAACTGGAAAGTAAACTTACCGGTTAATTAGCATACAACCATATTTAGGCAATAATTCTAACAAGCATGAAATAGTTTCCCTATCACATGCACTCAATCATCAAGTTAGTCTCATAACAACACATCATGTCATTAGTCTTAGATGAGCTCATCAACTAAATATTTTCATCTCTATTTCTCATGTTAATCCCATTGAATTTCTCAGAAATCTCGATGGACAGCCCAATAACCGTCAAGTCATACAAGTGATCATCTCAAGAACGCACTCCTACGAACCTTACATCTTACGGTAGGATTACCAGTCTAGGTTAAATCCCCCATAATAATAACTCATAGAGCAATGCTGAGATTACCAGTCTAGGCTAAATCCCTTTTTACGACAATTGATCTCATAAGCTCGGATCTGAATTGCCAGTCCAGGCTAAATTCAGTCCTCAATCGGATTACCCGTCTAGGCTAAATTCTTATTATACTCATATTCTTCGGGAGGCTCAATCACTCAAGGAACACCCGTTCGGGCTAGATCCTTTCTATTTTGAGATCATCAAATTACCCGTCAGGGCTAAATCCTTTTCTGCAACACATGCAGGATCTCATGCCATTTAAGCCATAATTTATCCATCGGTTTCCCTTTCTATTTCAATCAGGACATTTATCATCTTTCATTTACACTAGCACATTTCATGGATTATCATGCAATGAATATCTAAATTTTCATACATTCAAAAACATTCATATTTAAGTATATCAAGAGTTTACTTCGGGTTATACGAACTTACCTGGTAGTCGTTTCGGATTCGTGTCTCGATTATTTCAAAACCTTTCGTTTTCCATGGTCGACCTCCAAAATTGGTTCCTTGGGGTCTATATCAGTAAAAATAAATTATTAATACCTCCCATTGTTCATTTTCGGCTTAAGACTCACCCCTAGGCAAAATGACCAATTTGCCCCAACCTTTCACACTTTTACAAATTTAATCCTAAGGCTCGTATAATGAAATGCATAAAATTTATAAGTTACCCAAGCCTAACCGAATATTTTTCTTTTCTATAGCAACCCACATTTTCTTTCATTTCACATTTTTCTACCCATTTTCACAACTTTTACAAAATGGTCCCTTTAGCTATTTCCATGAAAAACTACTTAGTGAAAGTTGTTTACTATCCTTTAAACTCTCACATTCCTCCATAAATCATCAAAACACAAACATTTCATACATGGGTAAATTTTTGAACTTGAACCCTAGCTTGAAATATGGGTAGCAATAGAGAGAGCATGTTACGAAGAACGCTAAAAACAGGGATGGGGAGCACTTACTATTGAGCTTGAAAATGTTGAAAACCCTAGCTATGGAGACCCTTTAATTTTTGGCAACCATGGAGAATAAATGGCTGAATTTTGCTTCCTTTTCTCTTTTTATTAATTTTATTACCAAATTACCAAAATGTCCTTCCTTACTAACCTTTTCAAATTTTCCATACATGCCCATTTTTGTCCAAAAACTTAAAAATTGGGAAAATTACTCTTTAAGGACCTCTAATTAACATTCTAAAACAAATTCATACAAATTACTTCTAGAACCCAAGTTTTGTAATTTATTCAATTTGGTCCTTAATTTCCAATTGGACACCTTACACATAGAATTTCTTCATGAAACTTTAACATATGCTTATTTTAATATCCTAGACCTCATAATGACCATGAATTAATTATTTTAACATCAGATTTGTGGTCCCAAAACTACTATTCTGACTAGGCCCTATTTTGGGATGTTACACAAAATGGTAATTTTACCTAGGACATAAATTGAGTCCCAACAAGTATAAAATGTATGAAACTGATGATTTAAGTTATTTATATAGATCCGGTCAACACTAATTCAAGGTTAGATCGAGGAAAAGAGAAGATTTTGAATTAGTAAATTTCTAACGCGAACAAGTGTCGAGGTAAGTTCATGTAACTTAATCGGGCATGTAATTATGTTAATTGAATGTTGTGTTTGTATGTTAATTGAATGCTATGTTTGTATATAATGTGTTTTATGTTGATGTGCTTTACTTGTATGCTATGATGGAAAATTGATACATGCTTGAAATGGTGAAAAAAGGGTTAAGTTCTGATGAGTAAGTATGCTTTCCTAAAACGAATGACGTCCTGCATTTGTTGCGAATGGGTTTCAGCTCAGATGAGTAATCCTTTTGACCTTGTTATAAAAATGATTTAGCCCGGACGGGTAATCTTGATATAATACCTCTCGAGTATATGTTACGATTAGAGTTTAGCCTGAAATGATATTCCTAAACGAGCTCTTTTAAGCATACGTTATATAAAGGATTTAGCCTGGACTGGTAATCCTGTTATACGACATGTGGCTCAAGAATGTGTTTCTTGGTTAAGTACCCTAAGGGGTAACCTCAATAAGAATTGATGGTTTAATGAATCGTACACCTCGAGTGTACTACTTGAGCCTTCATCAGAATTTTAATGATTCAACAGACATAAAATTCTTAACATGGCATGAGAACCTTGAGTTGAAATAATAATGACTTGAAAGAATATTGCTTGGTGAGCTCATCTATGTTACTTGATTGATATGAAGATTTTGGTGACTAACATGTTTGATTGAATGTATGTACTTAGGCAATTTAGCCAAATGGATGGAACACATGATATTGTATACTTAGATTTACTAAACTGGAATGGTAAGTTTAGTTTCCATTATACGAACTTACTAAGCATGTAATGCTTACTTTGTTTACATTTCCCTATTTTGTAGTGCTCGAAAGCTTGTGAAGGTTGGAAGATTATAGGAGCATCGTTACTTGTATGCTATCAACTAAGGGTATAGGAAAACTTGACCATTAGTGGCTTGAAAATGATGCTTTGTAATCTAGCCATTAGAATGGCTAGTAATAGTTCATTTTGGCATTTCTAAGTAGGTTATTATAATATATATGTACATATGTGTTAAGTTGAGTACATGTGATCAAATGTTATTATTGCCTAAGTTAAAACAAGGTAAGTTTACAAACACATATGCATGTAATGGTATGCCATGATGAAAGATAGAATTGTTTAATTTGAATGCTTGGATTGGTTGGTATTGGATATGTATTTCAAGTGCAGGTATTGGGTGAAATTTTGGGTGAGAAATGAAGCTAGAAATGGCTTCATTTTGTCCACACGGGCTTGTGTCTAGATCGTGTGTGACACATGGCCTGGTAACATGGGCATGTGGTTAGGTCGTGTGTCCCTTGCACCTTAATTTTGAGAAACAGAATGCTCAAAATTGAGCACATAGGCAGAGACACAGGTGTGTGTCTCATCCGTGTGTGCCACACGACCTAGAACTCGAGCTTATGTCTTGGCCGCGTGTAACTTGTACCTAATTTGAAATTGAATTATTTGACCGTACGGCCTAGCATATGGGCGTGTGGCATGGTCGTGTGTGCAAGTCATAGAGTTGCACGGGGTCGAACACGGCCTTTAACATGAGCATGTCCTAGGTCACATGGGCATGTCCCTTGGACCACATAGGTGTGTGAGCCCTACACCTTGGAAAAATTTTGTAATTTCACAAAAAAATTTTAGAGGTCTCAATTAAGTCCCGACTCGACTCTAATGCTCGCATTGGGCCTCGAGGGTCCAATTAAGGGACATTCTGAATGATCTCGATAAATGAATAGAAAATTATAAGAATTATCTGTAAAATGTTTTGAAAGTTCTAGTAATGCTCTGAATGTTGGAACGCCGGTGCGTTCAAGGCGCAGCGGAAAAATAAAATAATTAAAAACATTCCAGCGATCCAAACCATGGATCCATGTGTAAGGAACGATCGGGTGATAAAAGGTTTCAAATTACGAAACTTCAATCGAGTAGACAGCGACACCTAGGCAACGGAATCTGAACCACTATCGAACCAAGCCGCAACCTTTCCGATGTCGGCCTCTCGTAGTCCACCCATTGACAATGAACGGTAGAAAAATCTCGAAACTATTTCAGTGATTTTTATGCTTGACTACCGTCAACCCTTTGCATAGTTTCGGCTTATTTATATATTATCTCTTTAAGATTTTTACCCTTGCCATATATAACACCCTTTTAATTGGTATATCTTTTAATGAATATTAATTCATTAAAATTAATCAACATAATAGTCATCATTAAAATAAATATAATAATGTTTAACCGAAAATTATAATTACATTAATTATAATAAAGATTTCATAAACTATATTTATTTAAACTTATATACTGAACCAAATTCATATACTAATGAAATTATGTTCGATTATGTGTACAACATCCTTGTACGTATAGTATGTTCAGCAATTTGATTGCCCAATTAAATTAATTCTATAATTAATTTAATTCATCTGACAATCAGAATACAATACCAACTATGTTTTACTACGTTCATTTCAACCATAGGGTGTGACCCTATAGATTCTTGTAACGTTAGCAGTAATATTAGAACGATTCTAATGTTACAAACAATGAGTGGCATCTAGCAATGCATCATTGCTACCTAAGTTACGAGAAGTCATGATTCGACATAACCTTTTGTGATTAACCTTTCATGCATTAATCCTTAAGTCCTATATCTTTGGAATGGACACAAGTCATGGAACAGTCACACTTGCATAGTCCATCCCATGTTTCTTGATACCTTAAGTGAACTATGATACACAAATAAGTATGGCATCTCATATCAACTTATTTGAGCATGGCCATGCATTTCTAGTCTCACTCAATCAAGTGGCCTAAGATATTACTCCCATTATGTAGGAGGACTTATCCTATATTGATCAACCATATCCTCTACATAGATTGTGGTATATCCAACATTAGTTTTTATAAAACAACCGATTCGATGTTCGTTTGACTATATCAAAATATACAACTCACGATGTTGGGATAATGATGATCTCAAGTATGAGGATCATATACATATTAATCACTATGAGTAATGTTGTGACAATTACATAATAATCCAAGAAACATACTTATAGCGAGTCACCCAATATGTTGTTCTTTAACACACATATTCATGCATTGATTTTGACACTCCATATCAATGACAACTCTTTATCATCAATCAACTACATGTTAGTCTTAATGCATTATTGTTGTCCTAGCCAACAATAATACTTGACTAAGGATCTTTTAAGAATAATCATATTATTCTCAGGACATTATTATAAAACAGTTTATTTATGTACACAGAAAAGAAACTGAAATAATAATGGCAATGCCTTATATCAATAAACATGATAAATCAAGTATGTTATTACAACCATCTCGTGATTGATCTTTAGGCATACTCTTACACCGAAACCCTATTTTGATAATGGATACGGGTTAGGGGTGTTACAACAATGATAAGAAAATTTCTAATATAATTATAATAGCATAAACGGTAATCCATGAAGAGTTGATCGATGTACAATCTGATCCCCACGAAGAAAGAAATAGGAAACTGAACTAAAAATTACAACTGAAAAGAAATCTAAATTACAATTGATAGTAAAATTTTAACTAAGTAAAAAGCTATCCGTAAACTATTCAGAGTAATTCTATTTATAGGCCTAGCTTTGACCATTGATCCTTGACCTAAAACAATTAATTGTTTTGCATTAAAATTCATTATGCAGACGAAAACACCCTTGGCCCATTAAGCGACCTCTCACATTGGTGTCGTGACACCCTCTAGCTTGTGTCGCGACATTGATGGCAATTTATTCCTTGGAGCATGTGTTTAGGGCTATGCTACGACACCCTATGGTTATGTCGCAACACCGACGATAGATTACCCTTTTAGTACTTTATTTACTGTGTTGTGACATCCAAGCTCTGTGTTGCAACATCATGAACTTCACGGGCAATCCATTGTCTCTATGTCTTTGAATAATGTTCTGCACACTCACAAAACATATTAGTCTACCTTTAGGCTTCTATTGGTCAGCAAGGTCATAGAAATTACCAAAATTGCTCATTTTATTTAAGCAACTTCCCTTAATTTTTCCACTAATTTCTTCACATACCCATGCTTTCTTCCCCTTCCAACATCCATCTCTAAGCTTTTATAGTTGATTTCTAATTATAAATCACTTTTGACTTAACTTTAGGAATGAAAACTTAGATCAAATTGAATAAAACAAAAACTCCTCTCTCTTTTTTTTTTTCCATGTCCAACACAAATATATAACGAAAGATGAGTTTTCTTTACTTTTCTAGTTTTTTTTCATTTTATAGTATTTATTTATTCATTTATTTATTAAATAAATAGGTAAGATTTAATATTTTAATCCAATATCCCATATTTAATTCTAGAAAAATATCCTCTCTTTTATAATTTAAAATTAAAAAATAATTTTTAATGATAAAATAATAAAATTATGCTTTAAAATATCTTTTATTATATGTAAGACGTAAAGGTAAAAAATCATTTCACCATTTTCCATCACTAGTTTGTTTGACGCATAGAATGCATATGTATCCCAATGTAATAATTATTTATGTAGATATTATTTTCTCATGGTATAATTACAATTCAATCCATTTTCACTTAATGGCAAAACTTCACCTTCAACCCTCTAATTTTATTTTTATTACAATTTAGCCTACACCCTGATTTTAAATTTACGAATAATAATATATATTTTACATGGAATGATTATTATTTTCTCACAAAATTTCTTTTATGGTTAAATTGCACTCTAGCCCTTATACTTTTACAAAATTTCAAATTTAGTCCTTATCAATAATTCACTTTCCATACTTTCCAACATCTATTTTATGTCTCTTATAATTATTTTGTTGTAATCTTTACTTTATACTAAATTTCACTACTTATTTTTTAATACCAAAAGTTTTCTTGTTACAGTAATTGTACCGCTAACGAGCTTCTTTTTTTTTTTTTTTCAACACATTTTTGTTGGCCAAGAAGTGGCCAATGAAGAGTGTAGACAACTCCTCAAAGCTGGTGATTGCTCTTGTTCACAGAGAATTGTACCACTTCTTTACATTTCCTCGAAGCGTTAAAGGGAAAATTATGCATTTCAACTCGTCTAATGCCCCCCCCAAATCTCCATGTAGCTTTTGAATTGTGAAATATAATCTGTAGGGTCTTTCTTACCATCAAACATCTCTTTTGGCAATTTGAAGTTGTTCGGGTACACTGTGCTGGTAATGTTGGGGTGCCAGGGAGTTATTAACGTTCGACATCCACTCTGTATAACTGAACTGTGCAGTTTGCAAACCCTACACTATTTTTAAAAGGGTTTCCACCTCGTTTTTCCATACCGCATCTTGCAGTGAGACATGCTGAGGAATATACTCCGAGTCCTTCCATTGTGGTGCTTTTCTATCAACCCTTAGGTTGTTATCCACTGCATCACACTGTTGTAGGATTTCTCGATTCAACTTATGGTCTTATTTTGCATGACTGAGGAAGCTCTTTTTTTTCCTCATCATTACACGGTCTTCTTTCTTTGTGTTGAATAGCTAACAACTCTTGTATACTACTTGGCAACACCTCCTGTTGCTGTTTGTACGCTAATTGTTGTTGCAGAGATTCCTGGGATTGCTTGATTTGTTCCTGTAAATTTCGGAGTTGTTCCTGCAGTTTAGAGAATTGTTGGAGGTTGGCATTTTGGTTCTAGGTTGTATATGTTTGGTTTGGATGTTGATAATTAAAGTAAGTTTCATAATATCTCTTCTAAAAGGGATAATGTTGGGCATATTGGTTTTATGAATCGTAGTAATACATGCCAAAGTTTTGATTTTGCTAATGGGTATGGTTAATGTTTTGGGTTGTTACGATGTTTTGCGTTGCGTTTTGATTTTGATCTTGCCAAGGAATGAGTCCAACTTCATTACACCAATTGTTGATACAATGAATAAAAATTAAAGATGGGTAGTTCACCTTGTTTAGGACAGGGTGGCGAGTCATTTAGTGAAGTATTCAGAGTAGGAGATAGAGGAAGAAATTCGCTTAAGACGGTGGGAGAGAGGATATGTATTGCCTGCCTGTCATGGGCAAGCAACTTGGTGGTCTGGGGCCATTGGCCTAGGTAGAGTGGTGCTTTAACTGTCAATTACTTCGAATGAGACATGATAGTTTGGCCATGGTATAGTGGTTAATGAGTAGGTTTGTTTGAAAACAAGTTGCAAAGATAGGGGTTCCTATGAGGAGTTCTTCTGAAGGGTTTCACACGTACCGCTCGCAGTATTAGCAAGATGCAGCAGAATTGATCAAATTGGGTTTAGCATCAAGGATCTGTCAACACCAACGAAGGTAAAATAGTTTCACAGAATTTTTCAGCTACTAAATTTTCTGGTTCATACATGTTTCTGAATTCTGACACAGTAAAACATGTTCTGGATCACTCTGCTATGTCCTAAGCTTTTAATACATGAATAATTTTGGCCAACCTTTGAACATAAAAAAATTGAAATTGTGGTTATTAATCGAGTTTTGAGTTTTCAACTTTTAATTTGCTTGGGATAACAGAAACTGTTACAACCACGAATATGTTTAATATGAGCAAGATAGTACAAAGGCTTTGGACATGCTTATACCAAACAAATTAAGGAACTCAATATAACATGCATGTAAAAGTTGCCTCAAAACAAAACATCCCAACTAGGGAAATCACAGTAATCTCAAACTGATGTATTAGAGATCCTTAAAGTAAATACACATGCAGTCGCAACAGCTAAGCTATATCTGATACAGGAAGATCCTAGCTCAGTGAATGAAATATCCTTCTCAAATGAAGAAAAAGTTATATACAAACCTAGAATTCACAAGCATTCATCCAAACTCTTCAATCATTTTTGCAACTGCAAAAACCGAAAGACGTGTGCCCGGTGACACACCGCAGTCATTAATTGTTCAGTTGAACACTTCGGGGGGAGTCACATCAGTAGCAATTCTGACAAGCCTTTACAGAAGACTCACTCATTTTCTCGCAAACAATTTCCAGGTAAAAGAAATTTATATTTATCTGCATTCTCTAGAAGATATGATGGAAGATGAACAGCTGAGAAGGAATGAGGAATAGGTCCCATTTTCCCAATTATATCCTTGAATGTGTACTCCTCCGGGAGCATGTCAAACAGATCGGCACCCTTGCAAATAACTCTCTGAACTCTCTTTGGGTTCAAATAATGAGAGAACCTCACTCTATCATTATGGCTGTAAGCTTTCATCTTAAATATGAACTCACTGATGTGGCGGAAACAAAAACTGCAGTGCCATCCAGCATCTGCCAAAATCTCGTCTGTTTGGCGATAATGTGCATACCTTGTTTTACCCGTCTGATACCTATGGACAGATGCTCTCCAGCTGTTATTATCTACAAGAAACTCAAAAGAATAAAGATAATTCTTCAGCCGAAGATGAAGAACTTGAGGTATGTCATCACACCACCTCAGGAGGTTGATAGTATGCCTGCTTGGTATTTCATCAACATCTGACATTATCAACAAGTCATCATCAGAAATTCCTGCCATTTTGAGAAGGTAGTCTAATGCTACTCGCTGCAAAGCCTCTTCAACAAATGGGTTTTCTCCTTTCTTAAACCTTCCTCCAATTGTTCCATAAGTCAACCGGGGCTCAATAAATTTGAACTGATCTCGATGGCTAGCAAAAACCATAGGCTTTGGAATCCCCGTAAATGTTGAATTAGACTCAAGAAGAACAAAATGCGTTATGTAAGGGTACAACTCTTTCCATCGTATGGTAAGGATATCCACTTCATTACTAAACAACACAGCATCATAAACCCGTCTTGGAAATTCACGAATTCTCCAACCATGAAGTTCGCAGAGCGCCTCCATTGATACATTCTCATGAAAATAATGTGGTATATCATGGAATGGTTTGGGTGGCGATTCCCATATCGGGCGCAGGAAGTATGAAATCTTCTGCCCATGAATATATATACCGAATATGCAGGTTGGAACCAGTATAAATAGAAATATATAAGTTTTCAAATCAATGCCACGCAGTATGCAGCGGATTCTAGACAAGCTCAGCCGGCTTGATTCCTGTAGCATAGAGAAAATACAATGTTAAAACTATCAAATTTATTAGTATATATATATATATGAAGCAAAGTGATATCTCAAAGCATCGAAGAATATTATAAATCCAGCAGGGGAAGTAATCATCCCCAACACAATAAGCATCGTAATTTAGAAAGGCAATGGAATATATACAGCTGCCTCTTTAGA
The DNA here is from genome assembly GCF_025698485.1 of Gossypium arboreum. NCBI lineage: Eukaryota > Viridiplantae > Streptophyta > Magnoliopsida > Malvales > Malvaceae > Gossypium > Gossypium arboreum. The sequence continues at coordinate 62,634,294 of NC_069071.1, forward strand.
TTCTTAGAAAAGTATGATAGAAGCTAAAAAGTAAAAGAACATTCCCAAATTACTTTTTTACATCTTTGGAATCCAATTTTTAGGTTTCTGCTTAATGGTAAATATAGGCATCCTCTCAATCCCCAAATCAAAACCAAAGGCATTAGCTCAAAAATTGATCCAAACCCAAAAAACTACGAGATTCACAACGAATACCTAGCATCTAACTTATAGATTAAAAGTTAAACGAAGTTACAAAAATCTTAAACCCCAATAACTTTTAACTTAACAGATTAAAAGTTGAGCGGAATTAAAAAAAACTTCAACCCCATTCACTTTCCACTCATTCCCTTGAACAATTAAAATCCAAAAATTGAAGGATAAAAAGATGAACAAAAGAGATCAAAATAGTAAAGTACCTGACCACAAACATCACCACAGATGTCATCAGTTTTTTTAGAACAATAATGGCCTCCTCCTTCATTCATCATCCACCACATTTTTTTTGAAAAAAAAATCTAAAGAAATCTTGTAGACCAGTGTTGAAAAACCCAGATAGATTAGCTTCAGAAAAGAAAAAAAAAAAACTCTCGAGATCTCTGGGCTCCCTCTTTCCTTCTCTAACGGTTAGCTATCTATAATCTCTCACTCTTTAAAACGTAAATCTAAGGGCTGGAGAGAGAAACTTCTCAAAAAAAAAAAAAAAAGGGAAATATCTAGCTTATATACTTCGTTTAATACAAAATTTTGATAATGAATAATGAAAAACAGGATAGGAAAATTAAAAATTAAGAGAAATAAAATAAAGAGCTGGTGCCTCTCTGGTAATGGGTGGCAGTTGTAAAGACAAATAAGACCCAAAGAGAAAGCAAAACTTTTTGAGGGAGAACCGTTTCTCTTGTCCTGTATTTGTACCCCACTTTTCCAATTCCATATTTCTTTCTAATAAATAAATTTATTTATTTCTTGTTTTCTCCTCGTTTACTATTTTACCCTTCGGATTTTTCTTGGTGGCCTAAGAGTCTTAATTAGGGTTTGTAGTTTTCGAATTGAATGGATTGAATATTCAATCGTTATAAAATCAGTGGGGCAGTTATAAGTAGAGATTTTTAGGTTATCGATAATCTAGTTTACTTATTCAAATTGAATAATTAATTTATTAAAAATATTTAAGTGTTATAATTTTAAGTTTGAATGTTAAGGCGAACTATGAGTGCTCCTGAATATCACCTCATTTCTCATTCTCTATATACACCACATGACAAATGCTTCAATAATATGTGCCTGATGATGATTCGTTTGCACATCTTCTTTCCATCTTAGAGTGCAGTCTCTAACATATCGAAATGAAGCATTGTCCATTCTAATACCCAGCTCAGTCCCAAACCATATAGCTCGTGCAAAAGAACATGGAAGAAAAAATTTGTCTTAAACCTCCATTTTAGTTCGACATAGGGCTAACATGATTCTACTTGAATACCTCGTTTACTTAACTCTTGTCTAGTAGAGACATTAGTAGTAATCACTTCCTGGACAAAAAACTTGTCTAGTAGAGAGAGTTGTAGTGATCACTTTCGAGACAAAAAAAAAACTATCAATTTGAGAGGATTATTCAATGTAACATCTCTTACCCAGTCCAATGATCGACGTGGATAAATGATATCACACTAACAGTTTCATAGCTTAAAAATGAAAGAACTAAACTATTGTTGAGAATTAGACTGCACACGTAAAGCGATGTCTAGCAATAGACATTCCTTCAACCACAAAATGCCAAATAGTAAACAAAAAAAAACACAAGGAAATTGCTTACGCGGTTCAGTTTCCCTACATCTACGAAGCATAGCTCAGCGAGAAATATCTACTCTCTTAAACAATTGCACAAAATGAACCTACTCAATCACACCCCATGATAATTTCCCTCACCTTTGTACTTTGAAAACTTGATACTCTCACCACTAAATTCATCCATTTGTGAATCCAACAAGTAAAGCAACAACACAAGGTATCATAGCCAAACTATCAGTACATTCATATAAAAGTGCTTAAAACTCTCAGTACATTCATAGTTACTAGTCTCTCAATTATATATACCTTATTTCAAGACTTGCTTACATATGAAGATTTATATCAATCCTACTAATATAACAATAAGACAAGTTTAATACAATATAATAATATCAAACAATGTAAATATGGACTCTTGATAGCTCAACAAATAGAATCACATTCCAATCCAAATTCCACGATCTAAGGGATTGTTTTAGGTAATTTCTACTTAATCCAATCTCCATTAAAAGATTTCCCAAATGATATGATCTTCCAGAATGGGCTAGATATCATCCATAAAACCAACATAGGCCATATAAACCATTCAATAAATTGGCAACATAGATTTGGTGGCCAGGGAGTGAGCACCCCCATTGGCACCCAATTGTCATCCCAAATCATCTAGCAAAATAAAAGACTATAAAGAAATCCTAAAAAAATGTAAAAAGTTCAAAAAATTCTCCTTTTTAATACAACAAAAATAAATCATCAACAACAAAACCACTGCCAACCAATTCTAGTTCCAGTAGCTCCACCTCAATCCAATATTCTTCTCCCCTTTTTTGTTTGAAAAATATGCCAAACTGCTCTTCATATCAACACAAGTTAAAAGATTAGGAAAAAGGGCTTTCTCTTAATCAATCATCTTTTTAACAACTTTTGTTTTTTCCCTCAACTTGTCACAATGTTTTTTTGGTAAAAATCAATTGAGGCTCGAAGATCTATAATGATTCTTGCCCACATGCCTATAGAGATAGGATTGATGCATATAATGGTGGAATTCCATGATCACCAGTTTTAGCTTCAGGAATACTAGACTCAAGATCTACTATTTCCTCTGGTTCATTAACAACATGCTTTCTCTCTAACCATTTACGGGAAAACTTTAACTCGGGTGTTAGTTTCTTATAAGCCTCATTGGCACAGACAAGATTAGGATCTTTTTAATAAAGAATTCTAAAGATTAATGATGGATAAGGCAACATAAAATTTTCATAAACCTTTTTCAGCAAACTTGGTGATCTCATAAAAAATAAGTTATCCTATATCGAATTTTACCATATCTACAACCTTTATAAAATTTCAAACATTCTTTTTGTTACTGAATCCTTTTGGCTATTAGGTAGTTAATTTCATGTAGCAACAGTATAGAAGGCAACATATATCGGATCTAAAGAAGAGGCTTGAAGAGTACCTTTCACAAGCCAGGTAGGGTGGAGATATTGGTTAATGCAACAATAGTCTCATCAATGGATTCTTGAAGCTCAAGATTGTTGGTAGTGGGTCAGTTCAACATCTTCCTGATTTGTTCAGAACCAAATTTGTACAAACTACCATAAATGAAAACATTGTAGTAGTACTTACCTATTTCAACTGCAATGCCACGATTAATATTAGCATAAAATTCATGAACTACCCTTTTTACATATGATTAAACATAGCAAACTAATCCAAAAACTCTAATATTTGACAATAATTGATCAATATTGTGATCAACAAAGGAATTTTCATCAATTTTTCAACCAATGATGAATCCATTAAATATCAATATAGAATTTTTTTGGAGCAATCGGATCCAATTAAACTTTATTCTTTTGAGCCAAGATTTTTTTGTTCCAGCTTCAGTTGCATTAAACAAACTTTTTAGCACCCTTACTTGTTTCATCTTTTTCTTCCTTTTAGCGGCATAACTTGGAACATTAGGATGCTTTTTTTTTTTCTATAACATAGCATAAAGGGGCACATTCTTGGAACCTAATGAATTGAATCTTGACTCAGAAGCAGACTCAATGGGACTATCCAGCAAAATCTTTCTTTTCCTACTAGGTTTTACTGCAATAGGAGCCTAGCCCTTGTATTTCTTGGATCTTGCAAGGGATTCAATATATTTGGTAGCCATGGATCTTATTCTCACCCTCTAGGGATAGGTAGTGCCAAAGTTAGTAGACACTCCTCATTTCATTTGAACATCATCAAACAAGGTTTTTTAAGCCAAAACTTTAGTTCATTATTTCTCTTGTCCTTCAATCTCTTTCTTTGTGACTTTTTCTTCTTCTTGCTCTCCCATATTAGGTTTGGAGATGTTGGTTGTGAACTCATCAAGTTTGATGGTGTTGGTTGAGTTAGATAAGGGTTCAAAGGTAGCATAAGGTACCAAAGATAGATTTTGAGGGATGACTTCATCATCTCGAGTGGTTAAGGCTTCAATTATGGTGTCAAACCCTTTATCTTAATCAGATACAAAGTTTGGAGAAGATGGTATCAAGGTTTCTATTTATGGGATTTTAGGCTATAGTTTCTAAAACATTAATGGTAAAAGGATTTTGTAAGGATTCAACAATATTAGTCCTAAAGGGGATAGGGTTTTCTTCAATGGTATTTCCTTCAGGAACATGAGCAGGGTCAAAGTCAGATTGTTCTTAAAGCTGTTGGAATTTTGGTGCCAAGATAGAGCTTAAGGGAGTAGGCACTCCTTGACTGGTTTCAGCGATAGCCTGAAAATGGCCACTCAATTCTCCAACCATAGTTTGTTGTTGTTCTTGTTGGAATTTCTCAAACTCCTCTATATATGTCTTGTTTTTTTCCCCCATTTGAATGATTCGAAAAGGATTGTGTAACACCTCCTACCCGTATCCATTGCCAGAATAGGGTACGAGGCATTACCGGAGTTTACTGAATATTTTCAGATAATTCTAAGTTATTTATTATTCATATTTTGAAAATAATCATAATGTCTCTCTACTGGGCCCTTGAAGCCCAAAACATACATTAGAAATCAACCGGAATAAAATCGGGATCATAGAAAAAAATTTCGCTAAATCTTAAATTATATTTTCATCTAAGTATTTACCATTTCAATGCTCCTTATAATTAAACATGTTACCATTCAGTCAATAGCTTAGTACTTGTCTAAACGTCAAACAACAACGTTGGTAGTATTCTTACACATATTTCATATAAATTCAACATTGATATACCTATTTTCTCAACATATCACACTTGAGTTTTATAATAATCTCAACTTACATAATTTCCTTGTATTAACATATCAAAGATAATTATATAGTACATGTCACAAAATATATTTTTCTCTTCTGTTTCTTCATAAGCATATATTATTCATTTCGTTATATCAATATTTCATGCACCATTATTTCCTTATATCCTATGTATATTTATTTAGGTAATAGTTCGTATTAAACTTAACATAAATTAAATTCCATGTACCTATACTTATTTCATTTATCTATCTTCTTAATTATTTCATACAACTATTTTGTACGTATATTTCCATATGACTAGTTCCTGTAAACATTTCACACAACCATTTTGTATAACCAATTCATATAACCATTTGTCATCTGGTACATATTACCTGAATATTAGTTGTTCAACAGATATCTTGGCGTCTCTCTTCCACAATCTTATTCATCTTCGACATGATGCCATAGTATTTTTCAACTATGGTCTTACTCGTTTTCTGTCATGTTGCCATGGTATCTTTCAACCATGGTCTTATTCATTTCATGTCACGTTGCCATGGTATCTTTCAACCATAGTCTTACACATTTCATATCAGGTTGCCATGGTATCTTTCAACCATGGTCTTACACATTTTATATCAGAGAGTACACTCATGAACCTCAACCTTGCAATGGGATTACCATCGAGCTAAATCCTCGCAATATAAACTTATAGAGTATTGTCGGATTACCATCCAGGCTAAATCCTCGAACGACAATTACTCTAATGAGCTTGGATCTGAATTACCATCCAGGCTAAATTGAGACCTAATTGGATTACCCGTCGTGCTAAATCCATTTTCCACATATTCTTCGGGAGGGCTATATCAGGATAGGATCACCCGTCCAGGCTAGATCCTTTTTACCGTCTCGAGCTATTTAACGGAAAGCTCATAAAGAGCCATATCGGGAAGCTAATCCAGGCTATAACGGGAAACTCAATAGAGCCGAAATCAGGTAGTTCACAAAGAACCATAATAGGAAGCTCACGAAGAGCTTATCCAAAAGCTCCGGATAGCCATATATCTGGAAGTTCAAGCGAGCACTATCGGGAAGCTCATAAAGAGCCTATCGAGAAGCTCATGAAGAGCCATATATCAGGAGGCTCTTAAGAGCTACGGTGTGTCCACAACACATGCGGATCACAACCTATTGGGACGCTCCGAAGAGTTATAACGCGAAGCTTGCAAGAACCATATAACGGGGAGCTCGAGAGGGCTAATATCGGGACGCTCTTTCGAGCTATGGTGTGCCTACTGTAATGCCCCGTACCCGAGACCATTGTCGGAGTCGAACACGAGGTGTTAACGGACTTAATTCATTAATTAAACAGCTCATACAATTCATTTTAAAATTTCCAGACAAGCTGGCTAACTGCATCACAGTCGCTTTAAAAATCATATCTTGAGTTAAGAAATTCGAAATCCAATTCCGTAAATTTTTCCTGAAACTAGACTCATATATATATCTACTAATTTTTTTCTAGAATTTTTGGTTGGGCCAATTAGTACAGTTTATTAGTTAAAGTCTCCCCTGTTTCAGGGTTCAACTACTCTGACCTCTGTGTATTACGAATCAGATATCTCCCTGTATAGAGCTTTAATGACTATGCCGTTTGTCTCTAATAAAACTAGACTCAATAAGGAATCTGTAAATATAAAGCATGACTTCTAATTATCTTTTTAAAATTTATGGTGAATTTCCAAAGTTAGAAAAGGGGATCCAAAAATTGCTCTGGCCCTATTTCACAAAAATTTAAACATCTCATAAAATATAGCTCATATACCTGTTTCGCTTCTTCCATATGAAAATAGACTCATCAAGCTTAAATTCAATAACTTATTCATTATTTAATTTCATTTCTACTATTTTTAGTGATTTTTCAAATTCACATCACTACTGCTGTCTGAATCTATTTTATGGTAAATTTTACCTATTTCATGGTTTCCATGGATTAGCTAGCAATTTAGCATACATAACACCAAATATGATCATGATTAGCCATTCCAATGGCTAATCATTATCAAGCATTTCCATACCACTCAATAACCATATCATAAGACCATATACACAAAATGATTATAATGCTATACATGCCATACTCAAAATATACAAGCCATTATGCCAAGATGGAATACGGATAGTGTGAACGTGCCTCCGACCTTTTCCGATTTCCGAGCTGGCTTGTCAACACTACAAGGAATGAAAAGGAGGGAGTAAGCATAAATGCTTAGTAAGTTCACATGCAAATAGCAAGTAACATAACCATATAAGCAAACATAAAACATCATTTGCATAATCATCACCAAGACATTCATATCACATTTTCATTTATCATCTTACCATGTTGTTGTTATATCGAGTTTTCAACCCGAGGGTTAAGTACATACCTGTTCAAAGTATCCATTTCACAACACTTACCAATACGTCCATTTCATCTTGAGTATTCCTCCATTTGAGTAGAACTTTACCCGTTGAACACATCGAATATAATTGGATACATGGAAAGTTTGCACATAAGTGCCACATATGTAGCCAAGCTACCATGTAACCCGCCCATAAGTGAACTCGGACTCAACTCAACGAGCTCGGGCGTTCGCATCCATGAGTGAACTCGGACTCAACTCAACGAGTTCGGATGCCTAGTTACATCTCACGAACTCGGACTCAACTCAACGAGTTCGGACATTTGCATCCATAAGTGAACTCGGACTCAACTCAACGAGTTCGGATGCTCAACCATCCTAGTGACATGTCACTTGCATCCTAATCTATTCCTAAGGTTTAAACGGGCGTTTTCCTCAATCACACATCTTTGCCGTCTTCCACGGAATATCGGAACCGATACTCGGTAGTAATTCATATTTATCAAGTAGTAAACATAATTTGCATATTACTCAACATTAACCACAAAGCATAATATTTCACGATAAAAAAAATCAGCATATCATATAATTAACATCAATAACTTAAAAATAACAATTATGCTACATTATTTACACATGAACTTACCTCGTATGCGAAAATGGCTACTTTTACCATTTCGTCCACAACTTGGTATTTTCCCCATTTTAGCCCGAATTTCAGTTTTCCTTGCTCTATCATTTAAAATATAGTCTAATTAGGACTCACATTATTCAAATTGACCCAAAATCATATTTTGGAAAAATTACAATTTTGCCCCTAAACTTTTGCATATTTACACTTTTGCCCCAAAGCTCGTAAATTATAATTCAGCCTATTTTATTATGTTTTATGACATGCTGATCATTTTTCCCTTCTATGGCAACATCAAATTCTCACTCTAACATGTACTTATGACTATTAGGTATTTTTATCGATTAAGCCCTTTTGCTAGTTTTCGCTTAAAATCGAGTAGCACAAGTTGTCTAACATAATTTAAAACCTCATATTCTATCATAAAACACCAAAATACACAAATTTCACCTATGGGTATTTTTCCAAATATGAACCTTAGGTTGAATAATTGCTAGCATAAGCTTAATCGAGCTACCGGGACTCCAAAAACGTAAAAATCATTAAAAACGAGGCTAGAACGGACTTACAATCGAGCTTGGAAGCTTGAAAAACCCTAGACATGGTTTCTCCTTGCTATATTCGGCCATGGGGTTGAAGATGAGCAAAATTGGCTTTTAATTTTGTATTTTAATTCATTTTACCCCTAAATAACCAAAATGCCCTTACTACTAAACTTTCCAAAAATTCCATCCATGTCCAATTTTTGTCCATAGACTTAGAAATTGGTATTTAAGACCTCCTAATTAATATTTCAAAACAATTTCATACTAGAAACTTCTAGAATGCAAGTTTTGTAATTTATTCGATTTAGTCCCTAATTTCAATTTAAGCACTTTATGCATAAAATTTCTTCACAAAATTTTCACACAATCATGCAATCATATCATAGACCTCAAAATAATCATAAAACAATTATTTCTATCTCGGATTTTGTGGTCACAAAACTACTATTCCGACTAGGCCCAAAATCAGGATATTACACCTACAACATATGCAGAACTACAACCAATTCGGGAAACTTACATCCATCGATTTTCTTTTGTTCAACTGGATGTATCATTTTATCAGGCATTATCAAATATATCCATATCAATTTCATATGCATGAAAAAAATACAATTCACAAGTATGATATTTAATTCAAGCTTACAATTATGCATAATTCTATTACACGAACTTACCTGACTAAATTACAAAAATATCAAGATTCAAGGGCATTTTGATAATTTTTTTAATTTTTTTCCTCAATTTTTCACCCGATCTTAAATTGATAATTTCATTCAATTCATTAATTTAGATAATAAAACAATTCATTCTCTTCAATCTGGTCATTTTTGACATTTTTACAAAATTGTCCCCTGAAGTTTTTCTTTTATTCAATTTAGTCCTTAAGCCTAAAACATGCAAATTAGCCATGCTAGCTGAATATTCATATATATTTTCCTACCCTCCTCCTCTCCATTCCACATCCTTAAAGTATATAACACACTTGTAAGTAACATCATCTATAATTTTTATTATTTACTTTTATGAATATTCAAGCTGTCCATCTGTGTTATAGTCACTGAATTATTTATATCTGGAGCTATATAACTCCAAATTAAGATCTTATAATTTTCTATGAAACTAGACTCATATATCTTCTTACCATAAAATTTTAAGAATTTTTGGTTTATCCAATAAGTGCAGTTTATTCTTTAAAGTTTCCCCTGTTCAGCTGTCTGAAAGTTCAGTCCCTTCTTCACTAAAAATTAATTATCTTCTCGTACAGAATTTTAATGATATTATCATTTATTTATATTGAAACTAAACTCATTCAGGATTCTAGACATAAAAATTTAAGCCCCTAATTATTTTTATCCAATTTTTTATGATTTTCCAAAGTCAGAACAGGGGAACCCGAATTCATTCTGACCTTATCTAACAAAATTCATTATATCTCATGATTTACAAATCTATTGTTTACACCGTTTCTTCTATGAGAAACTAAATTCAATAAAATTTAATTTCATATTTTTTTAATTTTTTAATTCAATTTGTAAAATTTATGGTGATTTTTCAAAGTTAGTCTACTGCTGCTGTCCAATATTGTTTTAGTGCAAGCTGTTTATTACCATTCTTCCCCCGAACTTTAATAAAAAACAATTTCGTCCCTACTCAATTAGCCTCTCAATTGAGCTGATTTTTCTCAATTAATACTTTATTCTATCACTTTAAACTACTTTACAACTTTTGGAAATCATAATTTCAGCACTAGACTTTAATTCCAAATATTTTCACAATTAGGTCCTAAAAATCAATTTCCATTAATTTTACTTGATAAAATTATCATATATCAAAATTAAAACTTCAATTCTATGTTTATTCATCATATGCTTCTAGCACTCATCCATAATAACTTTAAAAAATTAGCCCTTCAACATAAAACTTATGAATTACTTTACAATTCAATCCTTATTTCATTTTTAACTTGAATTTCTATCAATTAAACCCTTATTTCATCATTTTAATCAACATGAACATTATCTAGAAATCTAATAACTTTCAAAATATAAACTTAATTTTATCAAAGTCTTGTTCCAAAACTTCTAAAACATCAAAATTAAGTAAAAAGGGCTAAATTGACTTACCTATTAAACTTCCAAGCTTCACACCTTTAATTTTTCCTTTTCTTCTTTCTTTTCTCTTTTTCTTTCTTTCCTTCCCCTCTCTCTGTTTCGTTTGCTTTGTTTCTTCCTTTCTATTCTCTCTCTCTCTTTTTTTTCTTCTTCTTTTCATATATATATATATATATATACACACACACATGTATTTATCCTTAAATAGTAAGTATTATTTATTTATTCATGTATTTATTCATTTATGACCATACATTTGTCATTGTTTAATATATTTATCATATAAAATCTTATAATTTAATTATTTAATTAGTAAATATCTTTTATAAAATAATAAATATCTATTTAATATCTAATACATATTTTACAAATGTATGTATTTTCTCCATACACTTGTATATTTTATTTACTATACATTTGTCTTTGTACTAATTTATTTATCATATAAATATCTTATAATATAATTATAATAAATTAATTTAATATCATTTATTACTAATAAATATATATATATTATAATTTGAAATCTAAGTAAAAATCTTAGATTTTTACTTTATATGTCACCTCATTTATGCTAAATGGCATAATTTCCATTTTGGTCCTTTTATTTTCTTTTTAATCTATAATTAAACTTTCACACTTTATTCAATTTAATCATTTTATCAATTATCCTTAATTAAGCTAAATTCACTTAATTAAGCTCTAATTAACCACTCGATTAACTTTTAAATATTTTGATAATTATTTACGGATCCATTTTTCAGTAACGGTGACTCGAAAATACATTTTTTTCGATAACCGTAAAATTTGGGTTATTACAGATTGATAAAAGGATGATTGCTTCTTTGAAATCTCAACAATTTGGGCACCAAGATTTAAATGCTTTTGATAATCTTGTAGAGAGACAAAAGTAGGGGATTGAACTTATATGAATCTCTTTTAAATATGGAAAGAGGTGGTCACAATCTCATTAATACTCGTCATTCCTGAAATATGGAGAGAGAAAAACCTCTTGGTGATTTTCCCACTAAAAATAAAGTAGGAAAACATAAGGAAATATTACCTCCAAAAATTAATAGAAGTTTGAAATTAAAATTCAATAAAAATATCTTCAATATGAAATCTAAAATGGTCATTTAGATACCACCTCAATCGAACAGAACTTCAAGCTCGGAAAACACCAATTGAGCTTTTAGCCTTAAAGGGTATGATATCTTTGAAACGACAGAATCTTTAATTATTTCTATCTCTTGCTCAACTGCTGTTGCAACTACTTCCTCTAGTTCAAGTTCATTGTTAGCTTTTAGGGGTCTTTCTTGAATATCATCAGTATTCTCCATATTTACCTCCTGAGTTGGGTTTTTTGAGCTACTCAATACTTTACCTGATCGGAGCTTTATTGCTTTCACATGCTCTTTTCCTTCTCTACGAGGATTATTTTTGGTATTACTAAGAATACCGGTTCCAATTTGCCTTTTTATATCACCTATCGTGCTTATCAATTGGCTCATCTAATCTTCAAGTTTAGTCAATATTCTTTTTGAATTGGTATACTCAGACTGCACCTGCTTTACATTTGTTCTCATTGACTACATTTTCCCCTCGATTCTATCCAAATGTTGACCACATGCAATATGGTCATTTGGGTTGACCCTTTCCTAGGGTTTTTGCAAATAAGGAGGCTGATAGTTAGTGTTTTTAATTTGGTTAGAGTTATTATCTTCTCTTTGGTTTCCTACCCATCTCAGATTCAAGTGATATCTCCAACCGGGGTTATATGTATTCGAATAGGGATTTTCACCCCTATTTCTGATGTAGTTCACATTCTTGATAGGATTATTAATGTAATGGAAGAGCGATTTGTCGCCTCTATAAAAAGATGGTACACTCTTTTCATCCTCTATTCGGTTGATTCTGTCCATCACTTGTTGATTTCTATCATCCTCCTGGACAGTCTTTACCGTGTATGGTGTGACAGCCCTAAATTGACCCTAGTCGGGAAGTGGTTTCGGGACCGCTAAACCGAGTCACCGAAGTATTTGAATGTGATAATTATTGTCTAGAATATGTGAATATGAATGTGTGAAAGTTTTAAGCTTCGATTTAGTCGATTGCATGTGAATTTAGTTAATAGGACTTATGTGTGACACTTTTGAAATGTGATAGGTTAATCTGTAAGGACCTATTAAAGCATGTAGTGAAAATAATGGTTTTGCATGTCGAATACTCCTTTTTTTATACATAGTGGCCGGCCATGATGGAGCATATATTAGAATATGTGGTAAATTTCCATGAAGTGGTCACTATTTTATGTAAAAGAAAGGAAATAATAAAAGAAAAAAAAAGAATGAAAATGTGATGAAAACAAAAGAAGGAATCGGTTCTTCTTGGCCGAATGAAGAGATGAAGAAATAAGGGGAACTTGCCAAAAGAAATTCGGCATTCTTCTTTAGCTAGTAAGAGGTAAGTTTTGAATTGTTGATTTAGTTTTATGATAGGTTAAGTTAGTAATTGGATGCACTCTTAGTAATGTTAAGAAAGTTGGAGCTTTTATGGTGGTTTGGGCATCATGCCGTGAATCTAAGTGTCAACATTGGAGGTTATTTTCATGTTGTATGGGATAAAAGGGGGATGATAGTATGGAATGAAGATTTTTGAATAAGTAGGTTAGTAGCACTTGGTACATTCGGTTACATTGAGTCTAATTAGAATGTTAATTTCTTTCTCTATGATTATTTTCCTTGTATGTTAAAGGGGTCCTTTGATGGGGCCGAATGAATTATGAAAGTCATAAAAAAAAATGTATGAAGTTAAGGTGCGAATTTTAGTTCGGGTGATAGGGATAATTCGGTTGAAATGTTGAGTATGGGAGTTGTCATTTTAGGTTAAGATCAAAAGAATGGTTAATAGGCATTAAAAGTTAAATGTATGAAATTTGATGTATAATAACTTATAGGTAATTACATAAGTAAGGTTAAATTTAATTTGGTATATTCGGCCATATAGGTGTATATGTTTGTGATATTATTTTTTTGTTAACTCTCGATAATCGATTGAAGGAGTAATATTGACTTATAAGGTTGAGTTGATACATGATGTTGTATATTAGAATTAAAAATACTTGAGACTAGGTTACCTTAATAGTGATAATACATTCGGCCTTGAAGCATTAATCGAATATTGGTTAAGGTTTTGATATTTTGAACAAGGATAGTTGTGAAATGGAGTGAAAACCATTAAATTATACACATAAGTATCCAGCAAGAAAATTAAACTACTAAATGTGTTTATTCTAGATCAAAACATCAAAGGGGGAGAATCAAACAAAGGCAAAGCAAAGATAATCGAGTAGTCGATTGGGAATCATTTCATCCAATATAAGGTAAGTCCTTAAGCACTCCTGTGAGGTTGATTAGCTTGTATATAAATAATATTAGTGAATCATAAAAGGGATTCCTTTCATTAGGAGTTCTCTTGGAATAATTTTCCTATTTATTAATATGACCATATGTGCTATTTAAATTAAGTAAATTTCCTTATCAAAATGAGTTAACATGTGGCACTATGTAATGGAATTAAGTAGCACTATGTGTGCCGATTTGGGTGTTGAAGTATAAGAGAAAATCCAATGCACCGAGTGTGCGGTGTGCTATGGCACTATGTGTGCGAGTGTGACGAGCACTATGTGTCAAATTCGATTAATAATATAAAATGAGTGTGAAAGAACGAAGTGGTAGAACTAGTAACTAAAGTATCGAACTTGAGGCATGTCTTGAGTAGGTACAAATTTATCTAGTGCATCAAAATTCCATGCTTTGAGGATCGGGTCTAAATCAATTGGGTTGTTTTGGTGTTTGATTTGATTGTAGGACTTGGCATGAGATTGAATCGAAATTCTAAGAAATGATAGCGTAGCTCGGTATAGTTAGAGTAACTGATTTTTTTGCATTATTTGCTTCTCTTATGATCTCTTATAATTATACGGTATGTAATGCTTATGACTTCTGAGTTATATACTCATTGGTGTGTTTATTTGTCACTTATTTAGGTTCCTTTGATCCATTTTGTGTGCTCGGGATCACCGTCAAGTCATCGCACCAGCTTGCAACTTTTTGGTATCTTCTTCTTAGTTGGTCTAAGAGAACATTTTGGCATGTATAGGCTATTATGTTTTGTTTGAACTTTGGTATGTATACTTTTAGCCATGCGAAAATGGCGTAAATGTTAAGTTGAATTGGGTCTTATGATACTTAGTTATAAGTAACAGTTAAAGTCTATTTAATTATTATGCCGTTTGTCATGGCTAATCATTTCCGGTGTTACACTCATGATATGGTTATTGAGTAGTAAGGAAATGCTTGGAAATGATTAGCCTTGGGTATGGCTAGTCATTATCATACTTGGTGATATGCATGCTAAATTACTCTAACAGAAAAAAAAAATTTACTCTAAAAATAGAGGCAGATAGCAGTAGTGTTGTGAAATTGAAAAATCACCAAAAATAGTAGAAGTGGAATTAAATAATGGATAAATTATGGAATCGAAGCTCGATGAGTCTATTTTTACATGGAAGAAGTAAAACAAGTATATGAGCTATACTGTATGAGATATTTAAAATCTTGTGAAACAGGACCAGAACTATTTCTGGATCCCCTGTCCGGAATTGAGAAATTCACCATAAATTCTAAAAAGATAATTAGAAGTCATACTTTATATGTACAGATTCCATATTGAGTCTACTTTTATTAGGGACAAACGACATAGTCATTGAATCTTTTTATAGAGAGATATCTGGTTCGTAATACACAGAGGTCAGAGTAGTCGAACCCTGAAATAGGGGAGACTTTAACTAATAAACTGTACTAATTGGCTCAACCAAAAATTGTAGAAAAAAATTTTTAGATGGAAACATGAGTCTAGTTTCAGGAAAAATTTACGGAACTGGTTTTCGAGTTTTTTAACTCGAGATATGATTTTTAAGGTGGCAGTGACGCAGTGAGCCAGCTTGTCTGGAAATGGTAAAATGAACTGTATAAATAAATGAGTTAAGTTCGTTCACACTTCGTGTCCGACTCCGGAAACGGTCTCGGGTACGGGGTGTTACAATTAAATTGGTATCAGAGCTATGGTTTAGTCGGTTCTAGGACTACCATAGCGCGTATGAGTCTAGCTATACATGCCTTAATGTTAGTATTTGATAGTGTGATGACTTCTGACGGTCGAAATTTTTTGTTTTGATTAGTAATTGGAACCCAATCTAGAGAGAACCTTAGCGGATGACGTTGAAAGTGTAGCGGCTGCTCCTGCGCAAGGGACACCGCCTGTTGAACCTCAATCATCCGCGAATAATCAAGATGATAGGGCAAAACAAGCCTTCTTTACCATGATGAATGAGTGGGTCGCACAATATGCCCGAACTAACTCGACTGCTCAACCATTCCCGAATTTAAATAATTCGCCTCAGGTGCCTATAATACCACCAGATACTGATCCTGTAAGGCCGAGTAAACCTCCTATTGATTTGATTAGGAAGCGCGGGGCCGAGGAATTCCGAGCCATAGCTACTGATGATGTTGAAAGGGCCGAGTTTTGGCTTGATAACACCATCCGGGTTTTGATGAGTATCTTGCACACGATGAGTGTTTAAAGTGTGCCATATCTTTGTTACGAGACTCGACCTACTATTGGTGGAGAACCTTGATTACTATAGTCCCGAAGGAACGAGTTACTTGGGATTTCTTCCAGACGGAATTTCAAAAAAAGTATATTAGTCAACGGTTTATCGATAAAAAACGTAAAGAGTTTTTGGAACTTAAGCAAGGCCGTATGACAGTATCTGAATACGAACGCGAATTTGTAAGACTCAGTCGATACGCTCGGGAGTGTGTAGCTGATGAAATTGCTATGTGTAAAAGATTTGAAGAAGGATTGAATGAAGATTTAAAGCTACTAGTGGGTATTTTGGAGATAAAAGAATTTGTAACACTAGTTGAACGAGCTTGTAAGGCAGAAGAACTTGGAAAGGAGAAAAAGAAGGCTGAATTTGAAACTAGAGATTTCCGTAAAAGATTGGCGGGAAAAACTTTGTTCTCGGCCTTAAAGAAGTTCAGGGAAGATACTAATAAATCGAAGACGACTACAGGAATTTCTATTAGAGAGCGACCATCAACGAACTCTCGAGCTACTCCGATTGCTAGTGTGGGTAACAATCGTCAAGGAAAACCTGAATGTCCACAATGTGGAAGACGACACGTAGGCGAATGTTGGGGTAAGTCTACTAACAGGGCCTGTTACAGATGCGGTTCGAAGGATCACTTCATTAGAGATTGCACGGAACTTGATGAGAAAAATAAGATGCAAGGTGCAAGACATAGTGGAACAACGATTAGAGGTAGACCGCCGAGAATTTCAGGAGGTAGGGGTGGTGGCCAGAGAGGGACTTCTGATACGGCTGTTCGATCTGAGACTCGTGCTCCCGCTAGAGCATATGCCATCCGCGCACGAGAGGAGGCGTCCTCCCCTGATGTTATCACTGGTACTTTCACTCTCTTTGATACTAATGTGATTGCATTGATTTACCTTGGCTCTACTCAGTCATATATATGTGAGACTTTAGCATCCAGTAAGACTCTACTTGTTGAGTCTACTGAGTTCGTAATTCGAGTGTCAAACCCCTTGGGTCGATATGTACTTGTTGACAAAGTGTGTAAGAAATGTCCCCTGATGATCCGAGATTCCTGTTTTCCGGCCGACTTGATGCTTTTACCGTTTGATGAATTTGATGCTATTCTCGGTTTGGATTGGTTGACCGTGCATGATGCGGTTGTGAATTGTAAAAGCAAGACTATTGATTTGAGGTGTGCAAATAATGAAATAATTCGAGTTGAGTCTCTTGTCTTGAATGGATTGCCAACAATAATATCCTCGATGTTAGCTCAAAATATGTGAGAAAGGGTGTGAAGCGTATCTTGCATACGTGCTTGATAATAAAGAGCCGTAAAAGAAACTTGAATCGATGCGGTGGTTTGTGAATATCCGGATGTTTTTCCGAAGAATTCTGGGTTTACCACTGTTCGGGAGGTAGAGTTTGGTATTGAGCTTGTACAGGACTACCCGATTTCGATAGCTCCGTGTCGTATGGCACCAACCGAGTTAAAAGAGTTGAAAGCTCGGTTGCAAGAGTTGACGGATAGAGGTTTCGCCGACCAAGTTTCTCACCTTGGGGTGCACCAAGATTGTTTGTGAAAAGAAGGACGGTACCATGAGGTTGTGCATCGACTATCATCAGCTGAATAAGGTGACAATAAAGAATAAATATCCGTTACCGCGTATTAATGATTTGTTTGATCAACTAAAGGGAGCCTCGGTGTTTTCAAAGATAGATTTGAGATCGGGTTATTATCGATTCTTGAATTTGAGATTCGGATATACCCAAAACTGCTTTAAGCGAGGTACGGTCACTCTGAGTTCTTAGTAATGCCGTTTGGGCTCACTAATTCCCCTGCGGTATTTATGGATTTGATGAATCGGATTTTCAGACAGTATTTGGACCGGTTTGTAGTTGTGTTTATTGATGACATGTGACACCCCTAATGTGACCCTAGTCGGGAAGTGGTTTCGGGACCACAAAACCGAGTCATAAAAATAATTAGCTGTCATATTTGATGCTTATTATATGTATATATGCATGTGTGAAAATTTCATATTTGAATTTTGTTTAATTGTAGGTGAATTCTAGTAAATAGGACTTATGTGAGAAAATTTAGAAATGTGCTAGGCAAATGTAAAGTGGCCTATTAATGCATGTTATAGAAATGATGGGGTTGCATGTCAAATTGCCCAAAATTTGAGCTAGTGGCCGGCCATGCTATGGGTCATAGCATATTTTAAGCATGGTGTGTTAATGCTTCATGTTGGAAAGAATAAAATAAAAGAGTTAGTAATAAAATAAGGGATGAAGGGTGAAGAAAAGAAAAAAAAGTATCATCTTGTTCTTCTTAGCCGTACAAGAAGAAGAAAGTTTTGGTTGCTTTAATTTTGACTTAGAAGATGGCTAGAAGGAGGAAAAACTATGATTTTAGCTAGTTAGGTAGCTGAAATTTTAAGTAACCCGCAATCCATCGAAGAAGAAGGAGAGGGCTGCAACAAAAGAAAAAAAATGGAGACAACTTGCATGTTGAAGGAAACTAAGGATTTAGCTTGTTAGGAGTTGTATCCTAAGTTGGTAAGTTTTCTAAGCTCTCCTCTATCTTTATCTATGTTGTAAAGAAAAATGATGATGGCTTGTGGTTGGAAGGCATGAATGTGGGTTGTAGAAAAGAAAAGCTCTTGGATTAGTTGTAAAATTACTACCGTCCAATTTTGTGCCTTCGTTATGCTGTCCAAAATTTGAACAAATTAATGGTTCTATTTTCATGCCAATTAGGGGCTGATAAATTGAGTTTAATAGCTAAAATATTATGTTATTCTTACTAAGTTTCAATTGTTAGTAGTGACGTAACAATTTGACAATTAAATGCATAAATGACTGCTTGAAAACAAATTGTTCCAGCATGTAAATGCTGATTTGAATGTGCTGTAATATGAGGAGAAATTGGTCTACTGCATGCTTGAAATAAAAGAGAACAATGGTTGTTAAATATTAGTTTTTGTTGCTAATCGAATGGGTTTAATTCATTGTTCAAGGGGCTATAAATTGGTGTTAATTAAGCTATTCGGATGGTTTAATAAAACAGCACTGAATGTTAAATAATGCTTGCTGTCAGATTGAAATTATGCTAGAAGGTTGAACAATTGTTGTTCAAATGAAACTTTGGAGTGTTTAATGGACTCCATGTTGCTAAAATTTACATGAATAGAAATTTCTAAGCTTAAATTGTAAGAATTTGAGTTGTGTGGTTTAAATTATCAATCTTTCTTCCTAGCCGAATATGTGTTTATAAAGTTAAGTTGTTAAATAGATTTTGAAGTTAGCCCATGTATTTATTTTTGAATTTAAGAAGAATGATACATTCGACTATGCTTTGATGTGAATGAATTGTTGTTATGTGAATAAATATTTGTTTGATGATATATGTATTCGAAATGAGATAAAATGTGTATTAAGGTAAGTTTCATGGTGATTATGCTTGTGATGTTGGGTTAATATTCGGCATTGAGTAATGTGGGTAAGGTGATTAATCGGCTATGAAATTACCTAAATTGAATAGGTATGTTTAATGATATGCTTAGTATAATGTATGATCTTATAACTCGGTTTGGTATTGAGATAAAGGTTAGATGTATGATTGGATTTTGGTATGTGTTAAATTGGTTAATCAAAGATTAAATGATATGTAATTGCAAAATGTGATTGTTAAGTGAATAATATTAGTTAAGTACTTAAGCAAATCTATTGTTTTACTTAAGCTTAAGAGCAAAGAGGATCAAAGTCGGATAGGGGAAAAGAGAAAGTAAACGAATAGTCATGGACATCTAATCGTCGACCACTTCCGAGGTAAGTTTTAAGTGATTAAACGTTGAGTAAATTCAATCATAATAGAACATAATGAGTTGATTTAATAAGATATGATGTGGCCATGATATGTTTTAAACTTAAATGGTAAGTTCATAAGTGTTTGGACTTGAAATTTAAGAGCAAATTGTAATAATTTGCTTAGGACAGCAGCAGTAACGTGATTTTAGAAAATCACCATAAATTGTTGGTGTGGAATTATAGGCTGAATAAAATATGTAATCAAAGCTTAATTAGTCTAGTTCCTTATAAAAGAGGCCGTGTGAGCAAAGAAATTTCCTATAAAGAGATATTTAAAGTTGTGTGAGACGGTGTCAGAATGACTCTGAAATCCCCTGTTCTGTTTTTAGAAAATCATTATAATTTGGACAAAAATGGTTATAAGGTAAAATTTATATGCTTAGACTCCTTAATGAGTCTAGTTTCAAATGAAATTGAATATAACACATTTTGAATTCTGTACAATGAGAAATCTGATTCGTAGTGAGGAGTGGTCAGATTAGTCGAACAGTGAAACAGGGGAAACTTTAAGGAAAATCTGGTATTGATTGGCCACACCTAAAATTATGAAAATTTTATGGATGAAAGATACATGAGTCTACATTCGGGAAAAATTAACGGCAATTGATTTTGAGTTTTGTAGCTCCAGTTATAAACAATTTAGTGACTGTTGCTCAGGAAAACTGCTTGTAGTGAATATGTGATTTTGTTGTAAACTTTGATGAAACTATTTGAGTTGCTTATAAGCTATTGCTGAAATTGATGTACAAGAAAAATATGAAATATGTATGAGATATATATATGTGATAAGGCCTAATGGCTGATGTAATGAATGTGAAAGTGTGTATATATGTGATAAGGCCTGATGGCCGATGTGATGAATGTGAAAGTGTGTATATATGTGATAAGGCCTAATGGCCGATGTGATGAATGTGAAAGTGTATATATATATGATAAGGCCTAATGGCCGATGTGATGAATGTGAAGGTGTATATATGTGATAAGGCCGAATGGCCAATGTGATGAATGTGAAAGTGTATATATGTGATAGGGCCGAGTGGCCAACGTGATGGATGTGGAAGTGTATAAATGTGATAAGTCCCGAAGGGCATTTGTGTTAGTACTATATCCGGGTTAAAACCCCGCAGCGTTATGCGAGAATATTATCACCGATTAATGACCAGAGGCTTCGTGCTCGTACTATATCCGAGCTCTAATGACCCGATGACTACGTGTGGAGATTTTGTCCGGTAAGCCCGAACTAAAGGTTTTTGAAGATTCAAGTAAAGCGTAAGATTATGCGACTTCACAGTGACAATTAGTAATAAATACGCTCAATGCGTTAAGTTGGTCAGGTATGTATTTTGAGATTATATTTAAGTTTGATTTAGACTAAATCACAAGGTCGTTATGTGATGCACATGTGAGTAAAGCAATGAGACTGTTCTATGATTATTGTGCATTTGGTCAATGTGGAAAGTCAGGAAAAAAAATATGTAATGTACCTATGATCATAAGAGGTCACCATCAAGTGAGAATTTATCTGCCTATCACATATGATGAGACGTGCATATTCGGAAAAGGGGATGGTATGCCCGAAGGAAGAGTGAAATAAAAATACGAACAACTATGTTATAATTTGATTGTTATCTGTTGACACGGCTTAAAACTTACTAAGCATTGTAATGCTTATTCCGTACTTTGTTTCCTCTGTTTTATAGATCTCATTTGGAAGCTACAGGCTCGGGGATCGTCAGCAACTAGTCACATTATCACCATCCACTGTTTGGTACTGCTACGTTTTGGAATATCTTATGGCATGTATAGAATAGACTAGTAGTGAGAGGATATTTTGGTTAATGTATAGGACTACCCTTTTGTTGTAGGTCATGTACCTTTCGGTTTTGTGTAAATTTGGATAGCCATGCGAAAATGGCTTAAGTACACTTTGATCATAGCATTATAATCGTTTTGTATGTCGTCCGTCGAGAGGTATGGAAATGTTGGTAACGGTTAGTCATGGGAATGGTTATTCATAATCACTTTTGGTATATGTATGACAAACTCTAGTTGATCGATCATGAAATAGGTAAAGTTTACCTTAAAAATAGATGCTGGCAGCAGCAGTGATGTGGTTGTGAAAAATCTCTAAAAATAGTAGGAATGGAATTAAATAGCGAATAAATTATGTAATCGAACCTTGATGAATCTATTTTCATAGGAAAGTAACGAAACATTCATATGAACAGTATATTATGAGATGTTAAAGTTTTTGTGAGACAGGGCCAGAATGGTTTCTGGATCCCCTTATCTGACTTTGGAAATTCATTATAAATTAACCAGAGACATTTAGAAGTCATTCCATATATGTATAGATTCCTTTTTGAGTCTAGTTTCTATAGAAACAAACGGCATCAGTATTGAAGCCCTGTACAGGGAGATATCCAAATCGTAATGCATGAAGGTCAGTGTAGTTGCACCCTATAACAGGGGAGGCTTTAACTAATAAACTGTACTAATTGGCCTAACCAAAAATTCTAGAAAAAAATATGTAGATGGATATATGAGTCTAGTTTCGGGGAAAAATTACAAAACTGATTTTCGAGTTGTGGAACTCAAGTTATGATTTTTAAGGTGAAAGTGACGCAGTTAGCCAGTCGTCTGGAAAATTTTTAAATGGACTGTGAGAGTAAATGAATTAAGTCGGTTAGCACCTTGTGTTCGACTCCAGCAACGGTCTCGGGTACGGGGTGTTACATGACATCATGGTCTATCAAGAGGTGAGACCGAACATGCTGAGCACCTGAGATTAGTGTTGCAGATTTTACGAGATAAGCAGTTATATGCCAAGTTCAGTAAGTGTGAGTTCTGGTTAAGAGAGGTTAGCTTCTTGGGTCATGTGGTATCTGCATCGGGTATTCGAGTTGATCCGAGCAAAATTTCAGCCATACTTAACTGGAAGCCTCCGAGAAATATTACTGAGGTTCGGAGCTTTTTGGGACTAGCCGGCTACTACAGATGGTTTGTAAAGGGTTTCTTGATGATAGCCACACCACTGACGAAGCTACTTCAAAAAGATGTTAAGTTCGAATGGACGGAAAAATGTCAGAAAAGTTTCGATCAACTAAAAACTTATTTGACTGAAGCTCCAATTCTAGTGCAGCCCGAATCAGGCAAAGAGTTTGTCATTTATAGTGATGCATCCCTACTGGGGTTGGGTTGAGTATTGATGCAAGAACGTCGAGTTGTGGCCTATGCGTCGAGACAACTGAAGCCACATGAGAAGAATTATCCAACCCATGATCTCGAACTAGCTGCCATTGTGTTCGCCTTGAAAATATGGCGACATTACTTATTTGGTGAGAAGTGCCATGTATATTCGGATCACAAAAGTCTCAAATATTTGATGACTCAAAGAGACTTGAATCTGCGACAAAGGCGTTGGCTTGAGTTGTTGAAAGATTATGAGCTTGTTATTGATTATCACCCGGGAAAGGCTAACGTGGTTGCGGACGCCTTAAGCCAGAAATCACTGTTTACTTTACGAGTGATGAATGTACACTTGTCTGTTCTACCCGACAATGTGTTAGTAGCTGAATTAAAGGCCAAACCATTATTGATTCATCAAATTCGTGAAGCTCAGAAAGTCGATGATGAATTGGTTGCAAAACGGGCTGAATGTGTTCCGAATATGGAATTAGAGTTTCAAATCGATGATGACGATTGTTTGAGGTTCAGGAGTCGTTTGTGCGTTCCAAGAAATTCAGAACTCATTTCGATGATTCTGAACGAAGCTCATTGTAGCCGAATGTCAATTCACCCGGGGAGTACGAAAATGTACAACGATCTGAGACGTCAGTTTTGGTGGCATGGTATGAAACGAGACATTTCTGATTTTGTATCGAAGTGTTTAATATGTCAATAAGTGAAAGCGGAACATCAAGTGCCTACAGGTTTACTTCAGCCGATCATGATACCTGAATGGAAATGGGATCGAGTCACGATGGATTTTGTATCTGGGTTGCCAGTATCGGCAAGTAAGAAAGATGCGATTTGGGTTGTTGTTGATAAACTGACTAAGTCGGCTCACTTTATCCCCGTATGAACGGATTTTTCATTGGATAAACTAGCTGAATTGTATGTTTCTCAGATTGTGAGATTACACGGGGTACCGATTTCTATTGTGTCGGATAGAGATCCGAGATTCACCTCGTGATTTTGGAAGAAATTACAAGAAGCTTTGGGTACCAAGCTGTATTTTAGCACCGCTTTTCATCCACAAACCGATGGTCAATCCGAGCGGATAATTCAGATACTTGAGGATATGTTGAGATGTTGGATCCTCGAGTTTAGTGGTTCATGGGAACAGTATTTACCTTTGATTGAATTCGCTTACAATAATAGTTTTCAATCAAGTATTAAGATGGCACCTTACGAGGCTTTGTACAGTCGTAAATGCCGTACACCATTGTTTTGGACCGAGCTCGGTGAAAGTAAAATTTTCAGAGTTGATTTAATTAAAGATGCTGAACAGAAGCAAAAGTAATCCGTGAAAGCTCAAGGCGCCCACAGATCGCCAGAAGTCGTACGCGGATTTGAAACGAAAAGACATTGAGTATCAGGTGGGAGACAAAGTGTTTCTTAAAGTTTCACCTTGGAAAAAGATACTCAGATTTGGCCGTAAGGGCAAATTGAGTCCGAGATTCATTGGGCCTTATGAAATCTCCGAACGAGTTGGTCCAGTTGCGTATAGATTGATTTTGCCCCCTGAACTTGAAAAGATTCACGACGTCTTTCATGTTTCGATGCTTCGACGTTATAGATCTGATCCATCGTACATAATTAATCCATCAGAGGTTGAAATTCAACCCGATATGAGTTATGAAGAAGAACCGATTCGTATTCTGGCTCGTGAAGTGAAAGAGTTACAAAACAAAAGGGTTCCTTTAGTAAAAGTGTTATGGCTCAAACACGGGATGGAAGAAGCTACTTGGGAGACCGAGAACTCTATGAAAGAGCGATACCCAAACCTATTTACCGGTAAGATTTTCGGGGACGAAAAATTTCTTAAGTGGGGGAGAGTTGTGACAGCCCTAAATTGACCCTAGTCGGGAAGTGGTTTTGGGACCGCTAAACCGAGTCACTGAAGTATTTGAATGTGATAATTATTGTCTAGAATATGTGAATATGAATGTGTGAAAGTTTTAAGCTTTGATTTAGTCGATTGCATGTGAATTTAGTTAATAGGACTCATGTGTGACACTTTTGAAATGTGATAGGTTAATCTGTAAGGACCTATTAAAGCATGTAGTGAAAATAATGGTTTTGCATGTCAAATACTCCTTTTTTTATACATAGTGGCTGGCCATGATGGAGCATATATTAGAATATGTGGTAAATTTCCATGAAGTGGTCACTATTTTATGTAAAAGAAAGGAAATAATAAAAGAAAAAAAAAAGAATGAAAATGTGATGAAAACAAAAGAAGGAATCGGTTCTTCTTGGCCGAATGAAGAGATGAAGAAATAAGGGGAACTTGCCAAAAGAAATTCGGCATTCTTCTTTAGCTAGTAAGAGGTAAGTTTTAAATTGTTGATTTAGTTTTATGATAGGTTAAGTTAGTAATTGGATGCACTCTTAGTAATGTTAAGAAAGTTGGAGCTTTTATGGTGGTTTGGGCATCTGCCGTGAATCTAAGTGTTAACATTGGAGGTTATTTTCATGTTGTATGGGATAAAAGGGGGATGATAGTATGGAATGAAGATTTTTGAGTAAGTAGGTTAGTAGCACTTGGTACATTCGGTTACATTGAGTCTAATTAGAATATTAATTTCTTTCTCTATGATTATTTTCCTTGTATGTTAAAGGGGTCCTTTGATGGGGCCGAATGAATTATGAAAGTCATAAAAAAAAATGTATGAAGTTAAGGTGCGAATTTTAGTTCGGGTGATAGGGATAATTTGGTTGAAATGTTGAGTATGGGAGTTGTCATTTGAGGTTAAGATCAAAAGAATGGTTAATAGGCATTAAAAGGTTAAATGTATGAAATTTGATGTATAATAACTTATAGGTAATTACATAAGTAAGGTTAAATTTAATTTGGTATATTCGGCCATATAGGTGTATATGTTTGTGATAATATTTTTTTGTTAACTCTCGATAATCGATTGAAGGAGTAATATTGACTTATAAGGTTGAGTTGATACATGATGTTGTATATTAGAATTAAAAATACTTGAGACTAGGTTACCTTAATAGTGATAATACATTCGGCCTTGAAGCATTAATCGAATATTGGTTAAGGTTTTGATATTTTGAATAAGGATAGTTGTGAAATGGAGTGAAAACCATTAAATTATACACATAAGTATCCAGCAAGAAAATTAAACTACTAAATGTGTTTATTCTAGATCAAAACATCAAAGGGGGAGAATCAAACAAAGGCAAAGCAAAGATAATCGAGTAGTCGATTGGGAATCATTTCATCCAATATAAGGTAAGTCCTTAAGCACTCCTGTGAGGTTGATTAGCTTGTATATAAATAATATTAGTGAATCATAAAAGGGATTCCTTTCGTTAGGAGTTCTCTTGGAATAATTTTCCTATTTATTAATATGACCATATGTGCTATTTAAATTAAGTAAATTTCCTTATCAAAATGAGTTAACATGTGGCACTATGTGTGCGGAATTAAGTAGCACTATGTGTGCCGATTTGGGTGTTGAAGTATAAGAGAAAATCCAATGCACTGAGTGTGCGGTGTGCTATGGCACTATGTGTGCGAGTGTGACGAGCACTATGTGTGCAAATTCGATTAATAATATAAAATGAGCGTGAAAGAACGAAGTGGTAGAACTAGTAACTAAAGTATCGAACTTGAGGCATGTACTGAGTAGGTACAAATTTATCTAGTGCATCAAAATTCCATGCTTTGAGGATCGGGTCTAAATCAATTGGGTTGTTTTGGTGTTTGATTTGATTGTAGGACTTGGCATGAGATTGAATCGAAATTCTAAGAAATGATAGCGTAGCTCGGTATAGTTGAGTAACTGATTTTTTTGCATTATTTGCTTCTCTTATGATCTCTTATAATTATACGGTATGTAATGCTTATGACTTCTTGAGTTATATACTCATTGGTGTGTTTATTTGTCACTTATTTAGGTTCCTTTGATCCATTTTTGTGTGCTCGGGATCACTGTCAAGTCATCGCACCAGCTTGCAACTTTTGGTATCTTCTTCTTAGTTGGTCTAAGAGAACATTTCGCATGTATAGGCTATTATGTTTTGTTTGAACTTTGGTATGTATACTTTTAACCATGCGAAAATGGCGTAAATGTTAAGTTGAATTGGGTCTTATGATACTTAGTTATAAGTAACGATTAAAGTCTATTTAATTATTATGCCGTTTGTCATGGCTAATCATTTCCGGTGTTACACTCATGATATGGTTATTGAGTAGTAAGGAAATGCTTGGTAATGATTAGCCTTGGGTATGGCTAGTCATGATCATACTTGGTGATATGCATGCTAAATTACTCTAACAGAAAAAAAAATTTTACTCTAAAAATAGAGGCAGACAGCAGTAGTGTTGTGAAATTGAAAAATCACTAAAAATAGTAGAAATGGAATTAAATAATGGATAAATTATGGAATCGAAGATCGATGAGTCTATTTTTACATGGAAGAAGTAAACAAGTATATGAGCTATACTGTATGAGATATTTAAAATCTTGTGAAACAGGACCAGAACAATTTCTGGATCCCCTGTCCCGAATTTAGAAATTCACCATAAATTATACAAAGATAATTAGAAGTCATACTTTATATGTAAAGATTCCATATTGAGTCTACTTTTATTAGGGACAAACGGCATAGTCATTGAATCTTTGTACAGAGAGATATCTGGTTCGTAATACACAGAGGTCAGAGTAGTCGAACCCTGAAATAGGGGAGACTTTAACTAATAAACTGTACTAATTGGCTTGACCAAAAATTCTAGAAAAAAGTTTTTAGATGGAAACATAAGTCTAATTTCAGAAAAAATTTACGGAACTGGTTTTCGAGTTTTATAACTCGAGATATGATTTTTAAGGTGGCAGTGATGCAGTTAGCCAGCTTGTCTGGAAATGGTAAAATGAACTGTATAAATAAATGAGTTAAGTTCGTTCACACTTCGTGTCCGACTCCGGAAACGGTCTCGGGTACGGGGTGTTACATATGGTCTTTGGCCGTATGTGTAATGCTTAGTTGCCCACTAGCAAGAATTCATCGTAATACTTTCTATCAATTCATACGTATCCTCGTACGTTCTGTTCATTAAGGCTTGTCCTGCTGCTTTATCTAATCCTAACCTCGAATGCATATCCAACCCATTGTAAAAAACTTGTAGTCATAACCACTTAGGCAATCCGTGTTGTGGGCACTTCTGAATTAGCGTCTTAAAATGCTCTTATGAAAGCTTTATCCTTCTAACTGTTTGAACATCGAAATTTTCCTTCTTAGTTAGACTGTCTTGCTAACAGGAAAGAACTTTTGTAGGAATTTTTCTACAAGTTCATCTCATGTCGTGATTGATCCTGGTGCCTGTGAATCTAGCCAAGAAAAGATGTTATCGATTAATGAAAAGGGAAACAACCGAAGATGAATAACGTCATCAGTGACTCCATTGCATTTGAATGTATCACAAAGCTGGAGGAACTATTTTAAGTGCTGACTCAGATCATCTGTCATTGTTCCACAAAATTGTAAGTTGTTTTGGATCATAACTAGTTTAATCTCAAAATTATTGGCAATGACAACTGGCCTCGTTATACTCATTTGAATCATATCCAGATTTGGTAGTGCATACTCTCTCAAAGTCCTCTCGTTACGCGCCATATTTAGATTTGCGGGTAGTTGTAGATC
Organism: Gossypium arboreum; assembly: GCF_025698485.1. Taxonomy (NCBI): domain Eukaryota; kingdom Viridiplantae; phylum Streptophyta; class Magnoliopsida; order Malvales; family Malvaceae; genus Gossypium; species Gossypium arboreum. The sequence continues at coordinate 62,663,422 of NC_069071.1, forward strand.
TTCTAGATTGTTATCCTTATCGAACAGCAGATTCTCACATGGTATGTTGCCTATAATAGGTGGTGGATCTTGCATTTGCTGCTGCTGTTGTTATTGTTGCTGTTGCTGTCAACGATTTCTTTGGATTATTCTCTCTGGATCTGTGACCGGCTCTATAGGTATTCCCCTACTAAACCCAAAAAGATAAGATTGGTATAATAATAAAATTAAATTCATAACTATAACCTATTTCCTAATTATTCTATTATTATGCAAAAATTAAACCTAATATAGTGACGTTGCCTCCTTGGCAACGATGCCAACAACTTGACCGCCTCCGGATGTACCCATGTCTAGAGTAAAAATCATGCACAAAAGATGTGAAAAAAAGGTATCCGTAAGTATAAGAGCCAGATTGCAATATAGTTACACCAGAGTAAGTAAGTATTTCGAGGATCATACCTAAGGAAAGTAAGCACTAAATTAATTCTAATTTAAACATAAATAGATCTAATTAATACTTTAATCGAATAATAGTACGAAGAATTAAAAGAAGGGTTTTTGGATAAATTTTAATAAAAATATTAAAAAAGGAAATAAAAGAAAATTAAATAAACAAAAAGCAAGAAATCAAAAAAGAAAATATATATCAAATCTGGGCATGTGTGATTAACTCGCTTTGGTAGCCGTAATCTATTGTCATCTCGAGTTTTTTTTTTTTGTTTAATCAACTAGTCAATACCCCACTAGGATCTTTTGATACGTCCACTGAAATACTAAGTCAACAAGGACTACTTATCTTCTAACCTCGCAGTCTAAAGCGATTCAGGGCTATGGTGTTCACAGATAGGACATACCAATTTTGAGTTAATTCTCACCTTGATGAGTTCCTAGGACTGCCAGGCCTAGGGTTTAGGTTCTTCCTTTCCTGAACAGCTGATCCGTTAAAAATCCCTACAAAAAAAGTTAATTATTCATACTTCCACTCACTAATCCCCTACAGGAGGATTAGCTCCTCATGAATCTAGTAAAAAATGTAAACTTGAATGAAAGAATGAACATAAAGAACAATTTCAAGAATAGAGTTTAGAAGAAGCCTAACCGTATTGAATTTAAGCACTGAATCCTCATAGAGTTTGAGAATAATTTCAGAGTTTGATTTCTCCCCAAAAGTAAATAACAAGAATAGAAATAAAAATCTAAAACCTAAAATAAGGGAAAAACTAAAGACTACATTAAAGAGAAAACTAAACAATAGAAAAAGTTGTTCATAACATGTGTTAGCTGAGCCTATTTATAGACTTTGTAACAGTCTGATTTTGGGGCTAGTCGGAACAATGGTTTTAGGACCACAAATCTGACATAGAAAAAGTTATTTTTATTTCATTTTTATGGTCTACAGTTTCACAGAATGATTTCGTAAAAAAATCGTTCGAAAATTTTGACGTTTGGGCACTCAATTTAGTAAATAGGACTAAATTATAAAAAATGCAAAAGTCAGGTTCTACATGCTAGAGGTGTCCAATTGCTATGAGATTTTAAATTAGAGGTCCTTATATGATAATTAGACCATTTTATATTTTTGTGGACAAAAATGGGCATGGATAGGTGAATTTTGAAAGAAATGCATTAAGGGCATTTTGGTCATTTAGTAAATAAAAGAATAAAAAAGGGAAAATAAAGTCAAAATTGTGTCCATCTTTCTTCTACCTTAGCCGAACTTCATAAGGGCTCCATAGCTAGGGTTTCTTCAACTTTCAAGCTTGATAATCAAGAAAAACAAAGTTCGGACCTTGATTGGGGAAAGAATAAGGTATTTGATCATTAAATCCATTTCTCCTATTTTTGTACCGAGGTAAGTTTGTATGTAAATAATGCATTATTATTTATGCTTTAACTGTGTTATTATTGTATGAATTTTGAATTACTTTTTGAATAAATTTGACAAAGTTTCGACAAGTGAGAAATATCCTGGTTTAACATTAGGAATAGATAGGATACAAATGTCATGACATTAGGGTTATTTGAGTTTACGTGTAAGACCATATCTGGGATATGGCATCGATATGAGATTTCATGTAAGACCATAGTTGGGCTATTGACATTGATTTGAGATCCCATGTAAGACCATATTTGGGATATGGCATCAGTATGGTACTATGTGTGTGAGATTTCCCGAGTATCATTTAGTATTCCAAGTGGTTCAACGGGTAACTTAATGGTCATGTTAAAGTTATGAAAGATTATAGTATGATGTGGAAGGCAATAGTATGTTGTAAGTTGGTACAAGCATGTACACAAAACTTGTAACACCCCTAACCCATATCCGTCACCGAATTAGGGTTACGAGGTATTACCAAACAAATCACAACTCAGGACAGTCATTCATTACTATTCATGTGTAAGATAATATAAACTCAATTATACAAATCATATGCACATCTCATTTATTTCATTCGAATAATCAAATTATAACATAGCTTAGTGCATTATTAATTTCATGCGCATACATTAATATATACACTAAGTTATAACATATAATTATAGCATTACTAAATTCGATTATAAAAATCATTAAGCCACACCAAAACTATAATTCAATACCAATCATGAATCACAATTATTATCTACTTAAAACATTAACCAATTTAATGCAATTACTAAACCAAACATTAAATCAAACAAATATACTTCAAAACAATATGGCCATTAAATTCATGATATTCGGACACTTAAATAAAAGCTAGATATGTTTCATTTTATATACTAAGCACATAAATAAATACGCCAATCTGTATCACACGATTATAAAATTCATTAACTTATAAAAACCTTGACTAACATTATAACATAATTCTATTGTATATTTAGCTTTATTAAAATATGTGCAAGTCATCATTAAAAACCATAGCTATAATAAACACCTATGCCGAATTAATTATATCAACATTATAGACTAAACATCACATCCAAAATTTATACACACTTAGCAAATTTATTTCTTGCCTATTCGGCTAATAAAGTTAACTACACAGATAGTATAGGTTATGCCAACTAATCATAAATTAAAATATATCATTTCCTAATCATAACAAAGATTGATCAAAGGCATACATTTATGAAATGTACTTAATACTTACGAATATAAACATGCATTTTAATTTACTTATTAACCATTCATAACCAATACAACATTCTTATAATATAATCATGAAATCAAGCCAATTCATCTTATTACATAAATACAATGCTAAATCAAGTCATATCTATTTCACATATTATAATATCGTTCCTAGAACTTCACATTGCTGAAGCATATAAATCAAAACCATCACTTATACTTACATCATATAAACCAAATCCAACCATTAATTCACTTATAATACGTCTAACATCTTACTTAATTATTCAACCCACAACTCAAGATCTCAACACCAAGCATAACCCAATTATATCATATACACAAAATGCACATAACTTTCGAAACACGCTTAGATCACAACCAATTTCACACAACCATTATCAATACATACCACACTTATAAACCATAACCAAGAATACATATACTTAAGTAACATATTTAGCCATTTTCGCATGGCTTACAACTTTAAAATTAACCAAAACCTAAGCTAGCCTATACATGCCATAAGTTCAAGTTCAAACTTTTAAAAGTACAGAAAATAGTCGATAGTGTGATAGACTTCGTTGACGATCCCCGAGCCCTTAACTTGATCCAAAATCTATAAAACAGAAACACACATATTCACAGGGTAAGCTTTTATAGCTTAGTAAGTTATAAGCAATTAAACAACTCAAATATATAAACATTTCATTTTAAACTAACCAAATTATATTAACAATTTCAAGCTTATTCTCAACTTACAAATTTCATAAATAATATTCTTGTACACATAACCATTACCTTGGCCGAATATTCACAAGGTTAAGTCATCAAATCAATGTTCAATTTTCAAAAGCCAAATTGTCATTATAAAACCTAATGCACATGCATTTGCATACGTAAGCTCTTAAATCAAGATAAAATTTTTATATACATACATTAACTAAATGGTCGATTATGCAAGATCAGATATATATGCATAATAAAAATCATTTTAGCAAGAATCATACTTCTTGTTTACAAGGCCGAATACACATGTCGTATTCACATATACTTTTCATTCATGTTACACATGCTTGTAACTAATATCATAATACTCACTTACCTTATTTCAAATAAGTACCAAGCTAATACATACCTGATCACTTAGCTAATTTTACATATTTGTTCACCACTTATCGATGCCCGATACACCATTCAAAATTGGATAGGACACTCGAATAATCACACACATCGTACAATGCCAACGTCCCAGACGTGGTCTTACATGTAATCACATATCGATGTCACTGTCTCAGCTAGGGTCTTACTCGCACACATATGTCAGAATCACATATCAATGACATGGTCTTACTCGCACACATATATCAGAATCCTATGTCATGACATATGTATCCTAACTATTCCTAAGGCTCATACGGGGCTTTCGGATGTCGTAACTCAGTCAAAACGAATGCTTGAACATTTTTACCAAGCTTATACACATTCGAAAATAGCATGTATAAATTCATACATTGCATAAAAACATATATATTTAGCATTTAACTACAATTAGGCACGTCTATTTGCTTATAAACTTACTTCGGACGATGTAAAATGGAATAGGGCAGCTAGTCGACAATTTTCGCTTTCCCTTGATCCAAATCCGATTTCTTTGGTTCTTGACCTAAAAAAATTCAAATTAAGCTCATTCAAACATATTTTCATTCAATTTAGTCCAAAAACAAATAAAGCCATTTACAATTTTTACAATTTAGTCCCTATTGCACAAAACACAAAATACACAAAATTTCTCCATACCCAAGCTAGGCCAAATATTACCCATAACCATACAAACCCATATAATTCATTTATTTCACATTTTAGTCCCTCAAATTATTATTTTTGTAATTTAGTCCTAATTACTCAAAATCATCAATAACTTCAATACAAAACATGTTAATCTAAAACATATCTTTCATATTTCATCATCAAACAACAAAAATCACAAGCTCTCAACAATGGCAAAACTCAAAATATTCATCAAAATAAAAAATTCAAGCATGGGTTTTGTAGTACTCGAAGCAACGATCTCAAAAACGTAGAAATTATCAAAAACCGAAAAAACGAACCTTGATTGAGCTTGGAAGGTTGGTCGAACCTAGTTTCTTTTCTTTTCTTTATTGTTTGTAATATTCGGTCACTTTTTAATAGAATGAATGAATGATATATTTTTTTAACATATGTGTTAATATAATAACTTATATTTCTAATTTACTAAGTTAACCTTAATAAAAAAATTATAAAGCCATTATAAGCTAGGGCACTACCATCCATATCACTTAAATTTGGTTTATTTACAACATAAATGCTTCAACTTAAGAAGCCACTAACAATTCGGCCCTTATGCAAGTTACCACCTAATTTTGATTTTACGCGATTAGGTCCTTTTATTTAATTGGATACCTAAACGACAAAATTAAATCATGAAAATTTCACAGATATAAATTCACACAAAATAAACACAGAAAATAATTTTTAAATATTTTTTAACTAGGATTCATGGTCCCGAAACCACTGTTCCTATTAGGGTCTAAATCGGGCTATTACAAAACTCATGTGTAATGAGCTCGATATGTGATGAACCCAGGGTAAGGTTTGATTGAGTAAGTTACGATGTTAAGGTTTTAATATCATCTATGCCAAGTTTGATTATGAGATTTACAATGATACCTATGTTAATTTACTTCATGTTAAAAATATGTTAAAATGTGTTTATGATGCCTATTATTTGCATAGGAACTTACTAAGCTTTAAAGCTTACCCCCTTTCTTTTTCCCTTGTCTTATAGTGTCACCAAGCCAACTCAGGGATCGAAGACGGTCAGAGATCCATTCACACTATCAAATTATCATTTTGGGTACTTATGATTTCATTATTTTGAGTATGGCATGTATAGGGACTTGGTCATTTTGTTATGTGTCATATTTGATTTGGCCAAATGTGTTGGCTTATAATGATTGTTAATTCATTTTGTAAATGACCATTGAAATTAGCTAATATTGGTTAAGTATATATGCATATGATGATGTTTTCATGGATATGGATTTTGCATGGTTTGAGATGATAAGTATGAGATGTTATATGTGATAGAACATAGCACGTAACTGATGAGTGAATGACTTGGTTGTGGCTGAATTGGTTGTATGGATAGGCTTGAATTGGTGTTGGTTGTTGTTGTGTAGGTTGGTGCAAGTAAGGGTGGCAAAATAGCTTGGTAAATAGCCTTATTTTTGTCCACACAGGTAGACACACGGGCATGTGTCTAGGCTGTGTGTGACACACGGCTTGCCTTATAGGTGTGTGACCCGGCCATGTGTCCCCTGCATCTTGAATCTTTATCTTCGAATTGGCCACACGGGCAGAGACACGGTCATATGTCTCAGTCTTGACAAGGGCACAACCTAGGGACATGGGTGTGTGCCTAGGGCGTGTGAAGTCTGCACCTATTTTATGAAAATTTATACAAATTAAATCGCCCACATGGCTTAAGCACACGGGCGTGTGACTTGGCCGTGAGACTTCAATTTGTTGATGATGTCATAAACAGAGAGTTGCACGGGTTAGGGACACGAGCGTGTGTGTCCACACGGCCTACCCACACGAGCGTGTCCTAAAGCCACACGAGCGTGTGACCCCCTGTTTTGATGAAAAATTTTCTAAATGTTGGGAAGTTTTCTAAAGTTCTCGGTTTAGTCCCGAACCACTCCTAATGCATGTTTTGGGCCTCATAGGCTCGTTTAAGGGATAATATGAATGTTTTCGAAAAGTTTTAAATTTGTGTGGAAATTCATGTCTTAGTTTTGAATGTTTAAGTCCGATAATGCCTCGTACCCTATTCTAGCGTCAAATAGGGGTAAGGGGTGTTACAGACTTAGAATGATCATCGTCCTTAACCCTAGTTTAGCTATCGTTATCGAGCTTAAAGTTGGATTGTGCGGACCAAAACGCCCCTAGATCGTATTAATTTCCTATATAGAGGTGATGTCGCGACACACTAGGTCCTGTGTTGTGACATCGAGGGCAATATTCTTAGCTTCAAGGTGTCTTTAGGGGTATGTCGCGACATCCTTAGGTTGTGTTGCGACATTGAAGGCAATCTTGGACTTTTCTTATGCTGCTCCCTATGTTGCAACATCACACGCTCCGTGTTGCAACCTAGCGACCAATATCGCATCAAATGCGTCTTCTAATGGTCTCATTCATACTCACAAAGTGTATTAGCTCTCCTTTAGGCCTCATTCGGCGCCTAAGGTTAATAAAGGACTCGAATAACAATTTATTGAATTTAAGTAAATGCAAGAATACTTAACTAAATTCCAACTAAAATGCTCGTATTCAAGCTCCTCAAATGCGAAAACCAGTTTAATCTGCTACACTGTATAATGTCAGATCAGGAACATTATGTGTCATTGCCTACTTGCTCCATGAGTCACATCATCACTTAACTATAGAAATGAAAAGTTAATTTTAATGGAATGACCAACTTACTCTTTTAATCTAATGTATAGGAATTAATTTGTCCATTTTTTTAATAGAGGAAACAAAGTGCAATCTACATTGTAAAACACTTTTACTCATGTGATATGTAATTTTAAATTTAAAGAATTTAATTTACTCTTCATTTATTTTGGTTCGGCACATTTATAGTAAAAGAAATTATGGATCATTATTTAAAAAAAACAATTACTTGAAAGTGTAAGTATTTACTTGTTAATGAAAGTTTTACCTAATAGTATAAAAAATATTTACTCGATGTTGATCTAATCCCACGACAAAGTTTGAACATTATATATATATAATAAACAACGTTTTTCACCTCTTGTAATCCTAGTTATTTCATTACATTTAAAAGTTTTATGAGTAATTACCTTTGTTATCATAAGAAATATGAAAAGTTTGAAATATATAAATAAAAATAGCAATAAGTACTGTCAGTCTAATTTAATTTCTTTAACAAAATATTTAATTGTAATTTTTAAAATTTACATTATAATTCTAATGTTCTACAAAAGATTAAACTTTACATTTGAAAACAAAAGATTGTGTGTTGGAAATCATACAAATGGTTTGTTAATGTGTGTTTATTTCAACATTGCTTCCCATTTTTTATGATTGTTCACAACTTTAATAAAATAAAATGTTGTAATGTATGCACGAAAGTTTATATTATTTATATCTTTATGTTCATATTTGTTTCTATACAATTGAACTGTATTATTTTGGATCTATAAATAACACATTATTTTACTTTTATATCATACTGGCTTTTTACTTACGATTTCACTATTTATATATTTTTAAGTTTAAGCTTTTCCTTATATTTAATAACATAAATGTTTTGGATATATGATATTAAAAATAATATTAGATTCGTATATTCATAAAAATAAAAAAATCAAAATTAATATTGTAACATCAAATACATTAAGTGTTTATAATTTAAAGAAAAATGTGATGTTATCTTTATTCTATTTATTCATAAATTTAATTGATTGAAATTCAAAATGAATGTACCTTAAATAATTAAATTCATAAATTTTTCTCATTTAATTAAAGTAAATATAAAAATAAAAGTGAAGATATATTAAATGTGTACGCATTAATTTTTTTCAACCCGTCCGGCCTGAATTTCAGTTAAATATTTTTAATATATATTTAAATTTAATTATAAAATATACATATAATAAAATAAAATTAGCTTATATGTAAAAGAAACCTTTAAGAAAATGTAAAAAAATTTGATTAAGCCCTTATATTCAATTCGCATTTAATTAAGCCTCTGTCGTTAATTAAAATAATCAATTAATCTCATCATTATGATTTTTACCATTGATCACATTGACCGTTAAAATAAATTGATGGATCAATTAAATAGTGACACGTGACAACTTTGGGTTTAATCTAATATTTTTCCATAAAAATATTTAAAATATTAAAATTGATATAAACTTACTAAAATTATAAAATATTAAAAAAACTTATAAATATTATAAAATATAAAAATCTAATAAATTATAAAAAATAAAATTAATAAAACTTATTTAAAATATTTAAAATTAAAAAACTTATTAGAATTCTTAAAAGATAATAAAAATGTAAAAAATTTGAAATATTAAAGTTGATATAAACTTATAAAAAAATCATTAAAACTTGAATTGGACTAGGGAGCTCAAATCAGCAAGGAAAGCATTAGACAGATTTTTTGTTTTTTTAATATTTTTATTAAACCAAAATTTTATTATCCAACTATTAGCATATGTCAGAATGAACTATTCTAACCAATGTTTTCAAAATCAGATCAATGGTTGAATCGATCAGAACACCGATTTACTAGTTCGACTTATCTGTCCAATTCAATTGAATAAAATATTAAAAATTAAAAAAATATTAAAAGAATTGGTTCAACCATCCTAGGTCAACTGATTTAATAGCTTTCTTTAGACTAATACCCTCGTTGATTTCAATCTAATTAGTCCAATCGACTGTTCCGACCCAATTCAAGTTTTTAAGTTTTTTTTATAATTTTATATCAAATTTAATAAATTTAATACTTTTTATGATTTTTATAGAATTTTAATACATTTTATAAAATTTTAATATGTTTTAATAATTTTAAATTTTTTAATTGATTGTTTTATACGAAAATTGTTAACAGAGGAGTTTAATTTATTATTTTAGTTAATGATAATGAATTAATTGAGTGTAAATTTAATATAGTGACTTAATTGATTTTTTTTGAATTTTAAGGGTTTTTTTATATATAAACCTATAAAATTATATATTTTGTTAATTTAATATTTTAAATCATTCAAAATGAAATAGAAGTGCAAGAAAGGTTCTTTTACCAAAGATTACAAGATTATTTTTCCTTACCTAAAATGAGGTAAAATAATATATTTGCTTGCTTTAAAAAATAAAGTGTAAATTAAAATAATATTTAGCTTATTATATTATTATACAATAAACTTTATTATTAAAAGTCAATTCTAAAAAATAATTTAAAACTCAATATTTTTGTACGTACATCCATTCATTATATGATATGTGTCATTTTTGGCGACAAAATGTTAATCAAATACTAACAACTTGATAACAAAATTCCTACCCTTTAGAAAATACGTCACCACCATCGTTTGTAGGCATGCTTAGAGGCTTTGACCCTCAATGCAAACACTAAAGACCAAGATGTGTAAACTATGAGGGGTGTGAAGTCTTTGGATTTTGGCATAAAGTCCGATCCACCCAATTTCACCTATTTGGAAATGGGTTGGCAATGTATTCAAATCCATACTTCATCCAGCTTTTCGGTCCCTCTAAACAAAAGAAATCTGAATTATTTATTAGAAATTGTGGTGATATATGTGTAAAGTAGTGCAATACGTTGTTTATTACTCCATACGTTGTTATGTTAGAGACAATCACATGATCTATTAACCATTTTGCTTTTTTTGGCTTTAGTCCCCGTTCTGATAGCCTGCAATGTTTTGATTATAATATTAATTTAGGCAAAATTTGATAACTAGGAAAGAGAGTTTTGGAGCTGAAACTCAAAGACAAAATTGCTAAGTGGTTCTATATTGCTTGTCTTTTCATGAACATGTCACGTTCATCCATATTATTAACAGGCTTTTCCGCTACCTAGCTGGGTTTCCGAGCAAGCCCTTTTAAGAATGTTATACCAACATATAATTATACATTAAAACTCAAGATTCATGTGGTCGAAAGGACCCAACACATTAAGAAATAGCAGTTGGCAACAAGTGAAGCATCAAGCCATAGCTTTCATCATGCAACTTTTACAATAAGAAAGGACTAGCAGTACCACAGTCCTGCCCTTGCTAAGGTTGCTGGCCAAGAACAATGAGAATGAACCAATCTCTATTTACTCTTGGGCTTCAAGCCAGCCGCCTCCCCCCCCCCCCCCCAAAGTGAGGTGTATGTAATGCCACAAAATTCCCGGTATGAAGACTGGTTATGTTTTGGGCTGGTACTGTTTTGGGATGTGCATAGTGAATTATTGAGGAAACTTGGAAATGAATTTGTTAACGAGTGAACATATGAAGTTTATTAGATATTTGGAGAAAAAAAAAACAAGAATGCCATGAAGAGGAGTGTAGAATGTAAAATTTTGGAGAAAGGACTAAATCATTAAATTTGAAAAGTATGACTAAATGCAATTTTTAGATTAAGAGTGATTATTTGGTAAGAAAACGACATAGAGTATGTACTAACATGATGAGGTCAATTGGACTAAATTGAATAAGAGTCAAAAGTATAAAGACTATATTATAGTTTTCCATTTTCACCATAAAATGGGCATAAACGTAAATATTACCACTAGTAGATAAATATTAAAATAAATGACTCATGAAGTTTGGATAATTTTAAGTGTTAAAGATTGATGAGAAGGAAGAGTAATTTGTAATAGGTAAAGTAAAATTTTGAATAAATCAGAATACTATTTATTATTCATTATATTATTGTCTTGGGATAATTCAAGTGATGTACAAGCATATACAATTGTTGATAAGTAATAAAGTGATAAATATATAATATTGTCTCTACAGGATTGTATGGACAAAATATTATGAAATAAGACTTAGCAAATTGGTAGTGAAAATAATTAAGGGTGAATTAGACTAACTACTTTGTTTAACTAAAATTACCTATGTAAAATTAAATGAAAGAGAAACACATATAAAAGCAACAATTCACAAAAACAAATCTTAATGACATAAATGTGTTAGATTAATTATCTTCTTTAACTGTGCATTATTAAAACCTAGTAATGATGTTACAGGAAAAATTCATGACAACTTGGTTATTCATTAACCCATGAAATCATACTTATTAAATTAATAATTTTTCTAACACAAGTCTATGGTAAAACAACTTAGTAATTTTCATAAGCAATCATTCATATAAAGTGAGGTAACATAATATTTCTATGTTGAAATAGTTTAATCCCATTAATTTTAGGGTTATGTAAGGTAATAAATTTTTCAATATTATTACTAATTTGACCTATTTTATCATAAATAAGATAAAAAAATGCACCAATCAGATAGTGTGTCATTAATTACAATCTAGGTCGGATTATGTGTTAAACTAAGCTTTATTTGATAAAATATTTTGATATAACAAATTGAAATGTTTTTGAATAAAAGTTAAAATTGAGCAAAATTGACAGAATGATTCGTTAAAATTGAAGCCTAAGAGTTAAAACTTTGAATATCCACTTTGAACTCTTAGAAAATAAACATCTTTAAAATCAAATTAAAATGATTTTCACTTAGTAAAATGATTTTAACAAATCAAAAAATTTTCAAACAAGTCAAAATTGCTCTAGGCCAAAAAGTATCTATACATTTTTGGCCAAGTATCGATATTTTATGAATTATCGATACCCATCTTAAAAGCATACTAAAATGGCATTATGTTTTTCACAAACCCTATAAAGTATAGATACCATTTTATTAGGTATCAATTTTTTTTTGAAATATCGATACCCTTTCTTAAAAACGATACTAAAATAGTATTTTGTTTCTCACAAAACTTACAAAGTATCGATACGATATCGATACATTTTAATAAAGTATCGATACAATTATTTTGGTATCGATAACAAATCTCCAACAGTTACTAAATTTAGCATTTATTGAAAAATTTATCAATACCCTTTTATATGGTATCGATACTTGGTGTTGTAGGTGAATTAAATGCTTTGACTTTTACATCCCAACGACTCTATTCATGACACCAACAACCTCAACGGTTGTAAATCAATTAGGGGATATAAATACCAACTTCTAAAGTTCCTACAACAACAAAAAAACACTTTCAAGCAAAAATCATCAATTAAACAATCTTTGAGCTCACTATTTCCATATTCTTTTTACATACACTTTGAGCTTTGCTTCTATTATTTTGCTTAAATGTATATCGTTGTATTTGAGCTTAATTTGCAAACATTTTGATCTTGTAAGGATTATTTCTTTGGTTGCTTCTTTGTATTTCCTTAAGAGGGTTTGTGTCTTAAGATTTGGGGTAGAAATTTTAAGGGAGTTGTAAGGTTAAACATTATCTTCAAAGGTTATCAAATTAGTGAATTTGGGAAAATCCTTAGTTGTAAAAAGTTAAGGTAGTAGAGTAGACAATTAGGGCCAAACCAATCTAAATTATCGTTTCATCTTTCAATTTCTTTCTAGCTTTCTCAAAAAAAATTTAAAAGCCAACTTGCCCCCATCTTGAGAATTTTGGTTTGATTTATCTAGCCAACATTAAGTAATTAATTCAATTGCACCCACACATTTGTAATGCATAGATAACATGTCATGGTATTATCTGACTGAATGAACAACCAAGACAAATAACATCATTAATAACATTTTAATAAATCTAAGCTAAAGAACATAATCAATCTAATAACAATAAGTTTAAGTCATTATGATTAAGTTGAAAACAGAAAAATATTTGACAAACATGCTAACCAATGCAAAACAAAATAAATAAAAAGGAAGAACAAGAAGACAAATCTAATGGTTTTTTCCTCATGCTCCATTTCTTCTTTCTTTCTGCTTCGCTCATTTTGCACAAATCTCCTTAGGAATGCTGAACTTTTGTTTCCCAACACGCCTTGAAATTGCTTCTCACACTTTTTATGCTTTTCTCCCAAACGGGAAGTAGGGAAATGGAAGAGAGGAGAAGAGAAGAGAAGATGAGTGAGTGAGTGAGTGAGTGATCAGCTATGGCCTATTTATACATGAAGGGAGTGGCTATTTTTAGCAAATTTAAGCCTTGAAAATCTCTCCCCATGGCCGACCCTTGCTTTAAGGTAGAGGAGTTGATGGCTTTGCTAAATTTAACTTGGTACGTGACAGAGGAAGCTTAAAAATAGGAGGTGTTTGAATGGAAATTTGAGGGAGTTTTGTGGTTTCTTTTTTTAAATATTTTAATCAAATTTAAATGGCTTATTTGGGCACTTGATGGATGGTTGGACCTCTCTTTCTTAATTGACAATTTTTGGCTCTTATCTCCTTAGCAAACTGTCCAATTTTTCTACCCAATTTCTGAGTTGGGTCAAGCATGTCTCATGATCCATTAATCCCTTAATTGGGGTGTCCAAAGCTGATTATTAATCAGCCCTCCTCTACGTGGCTTGTACTTTACGGATGCTACAACATTTGAGCTCTAAAAGGTTGACTTCCAAGACTGCCCTTTTTTCAAATGCACTAAACTGCTTCAAATTGACAAATTTTTGTAAGTTTAGTATATAAATAATTAAAATAGAGATTTTTCTTTAATTTTTCCAACTTAGATATTTTATTAAAAATACAAAATTCTGATAAAAGAACACTTGGAATTTGCATGAATTATTAGTAAAAAATGCTAAAAAATCTATGTATTTTGGAGTTATCAATTACTAAGTTAACATTATATAAAAAAATTTTAATTTAAAAAATAAAGTTTTATTCAACTGTATAGATGAATTCAACATATTAATGATAAGTAATATTAATTATTAATAATAGATATTATTATAAATTATTATCATTTAAATAGTGTTATAGTTATATATTAATTAAAATTAATATTTGTCATTATAAATAGCATTCGACACTTAAGCATTTTCTAGCAAATAACATCTAAATAATATCACAAAAAAAAGGAGATTATTATTGTAACACCATATACATGGCCCGATCGTCGAGCCCGAATATAAAGATGTCACACCACTATCTCACTACTTGCACGTTACAATGTTCACTATGTTAAAGCCGACATATGTCATTCATAGCATTTGCACAGGTTTTAAGACATACATGCATTAATTATCATTAAAACATACTGGACATACATCAATGTAACTAACCGTGTTAAAAATTCAAGCTTTTGGAACACTTAACAAAATTTCCAAGACAATCACAGAGGTATCAATACTTACCTTAGGGTATCGATGTTTTCTTTAAGTGGTATCGATACCACTTAGAAAATCAATATCAAACTTGCATTCTGTTTCTCACATAAAAATCATACTATCAAAAATTGTTGATACCTATCATAGAGTATTGATAAATTTACCCCAAGTATTGATACTTGAGCAAGGGTATCGATACCAAATTTCTATTCTGACTTCCCTACACGTTTCAGAATACAGAGTATCATTTTTAAAACCTAATTATCAATACCTCTACTACAGACCTTAAAAATACAGCATAGAAAAGTATTTAGTCCATTCCAATTTAGTTTTTAAATACCAAGCATCAAATACTTTGACAAATAATCGTCCAAATGGATAAATTTAAAAGTCAAAACATCAAAAATGTGTCTGAGCAAGAAACATCATGCCATCATCAATGTTCATAAATCTAAGTATATTTGTAACTCATAAATAAAAGCAAAATTCAGTAAAATGTTCAAACTAACATAGCTATAAACAAGTCTACCACATTGGCTTATTCCCCAAAACATAAATAAATAATGAACACCTATGAAATACTAACAAATCTTCCTTGGATCACTCCCTCAAAAAACCAACCGCCCACACCGAAACGTCACTAATATGAGTATGTTAAAAAGAGTGGGTGAGCTTAAACAAGCTCAGTGAATGATTAGAATAATCACTACGCAAACATGTCATCATGCATCCGCAACACAGCCATATATATAAAATTACAATATTCTTATGTCTAGTGTCATATAATACATATTCATGCTTTATCTATTAGTTCATTTACATAGCATTTACATACTTATTCAAGCATATATCATTTAACACAATCCATTAATCATGTATCACATTTCACACAATCATATAATGATAAATTGGCTCTTGAGGTATGAAACATAAAGTGGGCATAATCACCACACATAAGATATATGGATCTCCAATCACACCAAATGATTCATAGAGTCGAACATATCCCATAATTGTAGCATATAGCTAACACTCTCCTTATTTCCCCTCACATTTCCCATTGAATAGAGCTTAGCTCACATTCCCTTATCCTTCCAACATGTCCTAGGGCTTTAACCCCCAAAATCACTGTACAAATAGGTGAGTACTCACAATCCTATGTCATGCCAACTATATCCAATAGTTATCAGATAACAAGGCCAAAATATCAGAAACAAACACATATCATGTGACAGCCCTAAATTGACCCTGGTCGGAAAGTGGTTTCGGGATCGCTAAACCGAGTCACCGAAGTATTTGAGTATAATATTTATTGTCTAAAATATGTGAATATGAGTGTGTGAAAGTTTTAAGCTTCGATTTAGTTAATTGCATGTGAATTTAGTTAATAGGACTTATGTGTGACACTTTTGAAATGTGATAGGTTAATCTATAAGGATCTATTAGTGCATGTAATCAAAAGGGTGGACTTGCATGTCAATTTCCCCACTTTGATAGTAGTGGCCGGCCATGACAAGGAGGATAGACAAAATGTGATGGGTAAAACATATTATAAACATTTTGTGATAACATGTTGTGTTAAGAACAATAAAATATGAGGGGAGTGGGAGGAGAAACCAAAGTTGTTTCATCCTTGCTCCCCCATTTTGCCGTAACTAGAAGAAAAAAAAAAAGCTTCATCCTTTTTTATTCTTCTTGGCCGAAATGAAAAGAGGAAGAAGGGAGGGAAGCATTCTGTCATCTTAGGTTAAAATTAAGGTAAGGAGTTTATACTAGTTCTTGAAATCTTAGTTGATCTTGGGTGAGATATCAAGTTATTTTTGTAACCCATGCTGAAATTTTGATTTTGGAATGAGTAAGGCTTTCGGCTATGGTAATTAACAAGGGTGATGGTTGTTGTTTCATGCTAAATCTAGATGAACAATGGTAGTTTGCTTATATCTTAATATTTATGAGTTCCTTTCTTGGTTCTACCTTAAACCCATGAAGTATATTTTTAATTGGTGTTGTTGGAGGTTTCGGTCATGAGTAGAAAAAAAAAAGAAAACTATAGATTTTGAGATTTATGATAGAAATTAATGAGTGAGAGTTGGATAGATATTATGATGTTAAAATTCATGGGATTATAAGCTTGTAAGTTTGATGGTGAAATTTATGCTTTGTGAGGGTAAATGGTTTAAAAGGAGCATTCGGCCATGATGTAAAATTATGATGAAGTGATGTTAAATGCTTTGAATATTGAGTATATATTGTTATAAGTTGAATTTAAGGTTTGTTAAATTGTCTTTGTCATTGCCGAATGTGTGTAGTTAAAGAAAATTTGTTAAAGTGCTTAGTTAATTGATATTAGGTTAATGTATGTGTTTTGAATTGATGGAATGGAGAGGATGCTTTAATTGTGTTATGAACAATTATATGTTAAATTAAGGTTTGCCAAGCTAGCTATTAAGGTGAAGTGCAAATGTTAGTATTTGATTACTAGTGTATATATGTGTATTAGCCGAGTTTTGAACTTGAAACAAAATGGTATTTAGTCAATACAAGTAACCATATTTGTAGAATGTACTAAGTATATAATCAGCCTCAACATAGACATGCATATTCGCCACATGAATGAATACATAGATTGATGTTGTATGCGTTCGCTATAGGTAAGCATATTGATGGCTTTATCTTGACTTAGAAAATCGGCTAAAGGAGAATATTGGCTAATATGTTGAATTTGATTCATGATTTCATACATATATGACTCTAATGCCTAATATATATGGGCTAAGTACCTTGAATTTCTCTTTGATGTTCAAAATGATTAAATCAATTTATTTGTTAAATTAAGCTCAAGAGCAAAGGGAACTAAATCCGATAAAGGAAAGGAAAAGGTGATCGAATAGTCAGTTGAAATCATTCGACAACATCCGAGGTAAGTTTTCGAGTAATGGAACTTAGATTATGATTCGATTAGATCATGTTATATAGCAAATCAAAACCATGCTCTTTGTATGTGGTTATTGAGCGAAAATGGTAATGGTAGATAAGTGCCTTGTGTCTCGAGTTCTAGTAATGAAAACGAAATAAAGATGTGTTATGATTTGTGGACATATGTGCATGATTATTCGGATGATAACCGGACTAAGATCCGAAGGCATTCGTGCGAGTTGCTATATCCGGCTATGTCCCAAGGCATGTGATGACCTTAAAACGACCCTAGTCGGAATGTGGTTTCGGGACCACAAAACCGAGGCATAAAAATAATTTGATATTTATTTTGATGCCTATAATATGTGTTAACTCATGTGTGACATTTTGATGCTTTAATTTAGAGTTATAAATGTGAATTTCACTAGAAAGGACCTAGTAGAAAACTTTGAAAGTATGATGGGGAAATGTATGATGACTAATTAAAGCATGCATGCAAAACAATGGCCTTGCATGTCAAATACCCCTTTTACAAGTGATGGCCGGCCATGACAAGGAGTATGGGCTAAACATGTCATGAAACATGTTTTGTTGGTGCATTAGGGAAACAATAAACAAATAAGCATGGGTAGTAAAGAAAAAAAAATGTGTGTGTGTGAGTGAAACCCCCATTGCCGTACATGGAAGAAAAGAAAAGAAAAAATTTTGCTCATCCATTTCATTCTCTCTTGACCGAAAATACTAGAGGGAAGGGAGGAATTTTGCTTCATGCTTGGGTTGGAAGAGGATTAGGAAGAGGTTTGGCTATATTTGCATCAAGATTAAGGTATGTTTGATGTTGTGCCATGAGATTCATGCATGTTTTTGGTTGTTAACTTGATGTTCTTATTAGCCCATGGTTCAAATCTTTGTTATATCATGGGGATGGTATTTGGCCAAGGTGGATTTTGAGTTAATGCCATTGCATGTTAAATATGAAGCTTGATGATGATACATGTGATGGTGGATTGAGGACTCTTAGATTTTCTTTGAGCATTTTTGAATGATATACTAAGTTCTTTGTGTAATCATGACCAAAATTATGGTGTTGTGATGTATTCGCCATGGTGCATCCCCAAGTGTGATTTATGCTCTTTGCATGGAGAGTAAGATTTGTGTTTCAAATCATGTTCATGTTTAGTTACAATCAACTTGAGATTCGGCTCTAGCATACATATATGTATATATGTTTGAGCATGATGTATTGGTATGACGTATATACTATCTTAAGGTATATACTTACTTATGATGATGTTTTGGTTATGAAGGAAATGATAGATGTGTATTGAGTTACAATATGGAAAGGTATTAGTTAGTAAAATGTATGCTGTTTTGTGTGGTAATAAGTGCATAAATGGCCTCAACATGGACATGCATATTCGGCCACATGAAGGGAAATTGGTGAGCATGTATTCGGTTAGAGGCAACCATAATGAAGCCTTATCTTGGCTTAGATTGTTGACTAAATGGGTAATAAGTGAGGATGGTTGCGAATATACAAACATACATATGCATGTGTAATTGAATTATGAATGTTTAGCGAGATGGTTAAACTAGTTGATTTATTGATTAAGCTCAAGCGAGTTAAAGAAGGAGAATCAAGCAAGGGAAAGGCGAAGGTCATCGAGTAGCCGACTTGGACTATTTTACCCAACACAAGGTAAGTCATTAAGCATATATTTGATATTGCTTAAATGATTGTAATATCTATGCAATTGTGTTTAATGAGATGAAATATATACAAATGTATGTGTATGAAAAGATGATAATGTTGAACGTAAAAGAGATAGTGAAATGTGTAGGAAGTTTGCTTTGGCACTAAGTGTGCGAGAAATAGATGTGTACGGTGATTTAGATTGGCACTGAGTGTGCGAGCTTGTAATGTACGGCACTAAGTGTGCGAGTTTGGACTATATGGCACTATGTGTGCGGGCTTGAATCATATGGCACTAAGTGTGCGTGATTGAGTATTAAGCACTATGTGTGCGAACTCTACACATATCTCCGATTGAACATTTATATGGAGGCGTGACTTTATCGAGATGAGTATGGACAGCGGAAAGAGTAAGTACCTTGAGTTCATGGCTAATAGATGCTATGTTCATGCTCGGGTGGAGTTGGTAAGATTTAAATCTATGTGATGATTTCAATTGCATTCCCGTAAATAAGGTATCGTGGAATAGATGAAAGTTCATTTGATTGCATGATTGTTGCGGAAATGAAATGATGTATGGAAATTGCTTCAAATATCCTATTGAACAGTATATGAAATGTAAATGTATGACTTGGTATGAGATTGATCCGAAGATCTAAGGAACTATGGTATAGTTCGGTATGGCTGGAACATTTGGCCTTGTTTCATTATTTCATTTTATGATAATTGTATTAATGGATGGTTGTGGAATGCTTATGACTTCTTGAGTTATAAACTCACTCGGTGTTTTCTTGTCACCCATTTTAGGTTCCTTGGGCTCGTCTCCTTTTGGGTGTTCAGAATCACAACGAAGTCATCACACCGTGAGCAATCTTTGGTATTGTCTTCTTAGTCGACTTAGGAGAACATTTGGCATGTATGAGCTATTTTGTTTTGTTAAATTTTGGGTTGTAAACTTTAAGCCATGTGAAAATGGCCTATGTGGTCGTTTGAGTGGGATGCTAGAATCTATAGCCACGAGTCTTAGAAACCTTAATTTTGATAAGGTGGCCATAATTTGTGTCACGTATGATGGATGAGTAGTAAGGCTAAGGAAGGATTCATGAAATTGGCATAGTCTACTGCAGTAACTGTTGCAGTTAGCAGCAGTGATATGAGATCGAAAAATCACTAAAAATAGTAAAAGTGGAATTAATAGCTAAAAAAATTACATACTCGAAGCTTGATGGGTCTATTTTCATATGGATGAAACAAAACGACCATATGAGCTGTATTTTAAGAGATATTAAAGTTCTCGTGAAATAGGGCCAGAACGGTTTCTGGATCCCCTATTCCGACTTTGGAAAATCATTGTAAATTAACCAGAGATAATTAGGAGTCATGCCATATATGTGTAGATTCCTCTCTGAGTGTAGTTTCTATAGAAACAAACGGCATCAGTATTGAAGCCCTGTACAGGGAGATATCCAATTCGTAACGCACAAAGGTTA
The DNA here is from genome assembly GCF_025698485.1 of Gossypium arboreum. Taxonomy (NCBI): domain Eukaryota; kingdom Viridiplantae; phylum Streptophyta; class Magnoliopsida; order Malvales; family Malvaceae; genus Gossypium; species Gossypium arboreum. The sequence continues at coordinate 62,684,580 of NC_069071.1, forward strand.
GTGTAGTCGATCCCTGCAACAGGGGAGACTTTAACTAATAAACTGTACTAATTGGCTCGACCAAAAATTTTAGAAAAAAATATGTAGATGAACATATGAGTCTAGTTTCAGGGAAAAATTACGGAACTGATTTTCGAGTTGTAAAACTCAAGATATGATTTTTGAAGCGACTAGTACACAGATTGGCAGCTTGTCTGGGAAATTCTCAATAAGTGGTTTGAAGTCATTAACACCCGTGTTCGACTCCCATGACGGTCTCGGGTTCGGGTGTTACAATTTTATTGGTATCGAGCTATGTTTTAGTCGGTTCTAGGACTACCGTAGCGCGTGTGAGTCTAGCTATACATGCCAATGTGTTAGTGCTTAAAAATGTGATGACTTCTGACGGTTGAAATTTTTGTTTTGATTAGCAAATGGAACCCGGGGTAGAGAGACCCTTGGCGGATGACGTTGAAAGTGTAGCGGCTGCTCTGCGCAAGGGACACCGCTGTTGAGCCTCGGTCATCCGCGAATAATCAAGATGAAGGGCGAAACAAGCCTTCTTCACCATGATGAATGAGTGGGTCGCGAATATGCCCGAACCAATCCGGCTGTCCAACCATTCCCAAATTTAAATAATCCACCCCAAGAGCCCGTAATGCCATCAGTTGCTGATCCTGTGAGGCTGAGTAAACCACTTGTGGACTTGATTAGGAAGCGTGGGGCCGAGGAGTTTAAGGCCATAGTTACTGACGATGCTGAAAGGGCTGAGTTCTGGCTTGATAACACCATTAGAGTGTTTGATGAACTGTCATGCACACCCGATGAATGTCTTAAGTGTGCTATATCCTTGTTGCGAGACTCAGCCTACTATTGGTGGAGGACCTTAATTTCCATAATCCCAAAGGAACAAGTTACTTGGGATTTCTTCCAAACGGAATTTCGAAAGAAATACATTAGTCAACGGTTCATCGATCAAAAGCGTAAGGAATTCTTGGAGCTCAAGCAAGGTCGTATGATGGTATCTGAATCTGAATATGAGTTCGTAAGACTTAGTCGGTATGCTCGGAGTGTGTGGCTGATAAGGTTGCTATGTGCAAAAGATTTGAAGAGGATTGAATGAAGAGTTAAAGCTACTGGTGGGTATTTTGGAGATAAAAGAATTTGTAACACTAGTTGAACGAGCACTGCAAGGCGGAAGAGCTCGGAAGGGAGAAGAGGAAGGCTGAATTTGAAGCTAGAGATTATCGTAAAAGATCGACGGAAAGGCTCCATTTTCGATCAGAAAGAAGTTCGAGAGGACACAAATAAGTCGAGGCGATCGGGGATTTCCATTAGAGCACGACCATCGATGGACTCACGAGCTACCTCGGTAGCTAGTGTGGGCAATAATCGTCAAGAAAAGCCGAATGCCCCCAATGTGGAAGACGACACATAGGTGAATGTTGGGGTAAGTCTGCTTAATAGGGCTGTTATGGATGCGGTTCGAGGACCACTTCATTAGAGATTGCACGAGCTAGATGAGAAGAATAAGATGCAAGGTGCAAGATCTAGTGGGACGACGGCTAGAGGTAGACCCCGAGGATTTCAGGAGGTAGGGGTGGTAATCGAGAGGGTCTCGATACGGTTGTTCGATCCGAGACTCGTGCTCTGCTAGAGCATATGCTATCCGCATACGAGAGGAGGCATCCTCCCCGACGTTATCACCGGTACTTTCACTCTCTTTGATACTAGTGTGATTGCGTTGATTGACCTGGCTCTACTCATTCATATGTATGTGAAACCTTAGCATCCAAGAAGACTCTACCGTTGAGTCTCTTCGAGTTCGTAATTCGGTGTCAAATCCCTTGGGTCGTTACGTCTTTGGTCGACAAAGTGTGTAAGAAATGCCCCTAGTCATTCGAGGTTCCTGTTTTCCGTGGACTTGATGCTTTTGCCATTCGATGAATTTGATGTTATTCTTGGGTTGGATTGGTTGACCGTGCATGATGCGGTTGTGAATTGCAAAAGCAAGACTATTGAATTGAGATGCGCAAATAACGAGATGATCCGAGTTGAGTCTACGGACTTGAAGGGGTTGCCACCGTAATATCATCAATGTTGGCCCGTAAATATGTAAGAAAAGGGTGCGAAGCATACCTTGCGTATGTACTTGATGATAAGGAGTTAGAAATAAAACCGAATCTGCTTGGTGGTTTGTGAATACCGGATGTTTTTCCAAAGAATTACCGGGTTTGCCACTGTTCGGAGATAGAGTTTGGTATTGAGCTTGTACCGGACCACACCGATTTCGATAGCTCCGTATCGTATGGCACCAACGGAATTAAAGGAGTTGAAAGCTCGATTGCAAGAGTTGGTGGATAGAGGCTTTGCTCGCCGAGTTTTTCACCTTGGGGTGCACCAGTGTTGTTTGTGAAAAAGAAGGACGGAACCATGAGGTTGTGCATCGACTATCGTCAACTTAATAAAGTGACAATAAAGAACAAATATCCGTTACCGGCGTATCGATGATTTGTTCGATCAACTGAAGGGAGCCTCAGTGTTTTCAAAAATAGATTTGAGATCGGGCTATTATCAGTTGCGAATCCGAGATTCGGATATACCCAAAACTGCCTTCAGAACGAGATATGGTCACTACGAATTCTTAGTGATGCCGTTTGGGCTCACTAATGCCCCTGCGGTATTTATGGATTTGATGAATCGGATCTTGAGATCATATTTGGATCGGTTCGTAGTGGTGTTCATTGACGACATCTTGGTCTATTCAAGAGATGAGACCGAACATGCGAGCACCGAGATTAGTGTTGCAAATTTTACGGGATAAGCGGTTATATGCTAAGTTCAAGAAGTGTGAGTTCGGTTAAGAGAGTTAGCTTCTTGGGTCATGTGGTATCTGCATCGGTATTCGAGTTGACCCGAGTAAAATTTCAACTATACTTAACTGAAGCCTCAGAAATATTCTTGAAGTTCGAGCTTTTTGGGACTTGCTTACATTACTACCGACGGTTTGTAAAAGGATTCTCGATGATAGCCACACCCATGACGTAAACCGCTTCAAAAGATGTCAAGTTTGAATGGACGGAAAAGTGTCGAAAAGTTTCGATCAATTGAAAACTCATTTAACGGAAGCTCCAGTTTTAGTGCGGCCGAATCGGCAAAGAGTTTGTCATTTATAGTGACGCCTCCCTACTTGGGTTAGGTTGCGTATTAATGCAAGAAGGTCGAGTTGTGGCCTCGCGTCGAGACAATTAAAGCCACATGAGAAAAATTATCCGACCCATGATCTCGAATTGGCTGCCATCATATTCGCCTTAAAGATATGGCGACATTACTTATTTGGTGAGAAGTGCCATGTGTATTCGGATCACAAAAGTCTCAAATATTTGATGACTCAAAGAGACTTAAATCTGTGACAAAGACGTTGGCTCGAGTTGTTAAAAGATTACGAGCTTGTCATTGATTATCACCCGGGAAAGGCTAATGTGGTTGCGGACGCCTTAAGCCGGAAATCACTGTTTTGCTTTACGAGCAATGAATGTACACTTGTCTATTCTACCCGACAATGTGTTAGTAGCGAATTAAAGGCCAAACCATTGTTGACTCATCAAATTCGTGAAGCTCGTAAAGTTGATGATGAGTTGGTTGCAAAACGGGTTTGAGTGTGTTCGAACAAGGAATCGGAGTTTCATATTGGTGATGACGATTGTTTGAGGTTCGAAGTCGTCTGTGTGTTCCAAAGAATTGAACTTATTTCAATGATTCGAACGAAGCCCATTGTAGCCGAATGGCAATCCACCCGGAGTACGAAGATGTACAACGATTTGAAACAGCGGTTTTGGTGGCATGGTATGAAACGAGACATCTCCGACTTTGTTTGAGATGTTTAATATGTCAACAAGTGAAAGCGGAACATCAAGTGCCTTCGGATTACTTCACCGATTACGATACCCGAGTGGAAATGGGATCGAGTTACAATGGACTTTGTGTCCGGACCGCCATTGTCGTGAGCAAGAAGGATGCGATTTGGGTTGTTGTTGATAGATGACTAAGTAGGCTCACTTTATCCCGTGCGTATGGATTTTTCATTGGATAAACTAGCTGAATTGTATGTTTCTCAGATTGTGAGATTACACGGTGTACCGATTTCTGTGGTGTCGGATAGAGATCCGAGGTTCACCTCGCGATTTTGGAAGAGATTGCAAGAAGCTTTAGGTACCAAGTTGCATTTCAGCACCGCCTTTCACCCCCAAACCGATGGTCAATCCGAGCGGATAATTCAGATACTTGAGGATATGTTGAGATGTTGCATCCTCGAGTTCAGTGGTTCATGGGAACAGTACTTACCTTTGATTGAATTCGCTTACAACAATAGTTTTCAATCAAGTATTAAGATGGCGCCTTACGAGGCCTTGTACGGGCGTAAATGCCGTACACCATTGTTTTGGACCGAGCTCGGTGAGAACAAAATTTTTGGAGTGGATTTGATTAAAGATGCTGAACAGAAAGTAAAAGTATTCCGTGAAAATCTGAAGATAGCCTCCGATCGTCAGAAGTCGTACGCGGATCTGAAACGAAAAGACATTGAGTATCAAGTGGGAGATAAAGTGTTTCTTAAAGTTTCGCCTTGGAAAAAGATACTCAGATTTGGCCGTAAAGGCAAATTGAGCCCGAGGTTCATCGGGCCATATGAGATATCTGAACGAGTCGGTCCAGTTGCGTATCGTTTGATTTTGCCCCCTGAACTTGAAAAGATTCACGACGTCTTTCATGTTTCGATGCTTCGACGCTATAGGTCTGATCCGTCGCACGTAATTAGTCCATCAGAGGTTAAAATTCAAGCCGATATGAGTTATGAAGAAGAACCGATTCGTATCCTAGCTCGTGAAGTGAAGGAGTTGCGAAACAAAAGGGTTCCGTTAGTAAAAGTGTTATGGCTCAAACACGAGATAGAAGAAGCTACTTGGGAACCCGAGAACTCTATGAAGGAGCGATACCCAAACCTATTTACCGGTAAGATTTTCGGGGACGAAAATTTCTTAAGTGGGGGAGAGTTGTGACAGCCTTAAAACGACCCTAGTCGGAATGTGGTTTCGGGACCATAAAACCGAGGCATAAAAATAATTTGATATTTATTTTGATGCCTATAATATGTGTTAACTGATGTGTGACATTTTGATGCTTTAATTTAGAGTTATAAATGTGAATTTCACTAGAAAGGACCTAGTAGAAAACTTTGAAAGTATGATGGGGAAATGTATGATGACTAATTAAAGCATGCATGCAAAACAATGGCCTTGCATGTCAAATACCCCCTTTTTACAAGTGATGGCCGGCCATGACAAGGAGTATGGGCTAAACATGTCATGAAACATGTTTTGTTGGTGCATTAGGGAAACAATAAACAAATAAGCATGGGTAGTAAAGAAAAAAAAAATGTGTGTGTGTGTGTGAAACCCCCATTGCCGTACATGGAAGAAAAGAAAAGAAAAAATTTTGCTCATCCATTTCATTCTCTCTTGACCGAAAATACTAGAGGGAAGGGAGGAATTTTGCTTCATGCTTGGGTTGGAAGAGGATTAGGAAGAGGTTTGGCTATATTTGCATCAAGATTAAGGTATGTTTGATGTTGTGCCATGAGATTCATGCATGTTTTTGGTTGTTAACTTGATGTTCTTATTAGCCCATGGTTCAAATCTTGTTATATCATGGGGATGGTATTTGGCCAAGGTGGATTTTGAGTTAATGCCATTGCATGTTAAATATGAAGCTTGATGATGATACATGTGATGGTGGATTGAGGACTCTTAGATTTTCTTTGAGCATTTTGAATGATATACTAAGTTCTTTGTGTAATCATGACCAAAATTATGGTGTTGTGATGTATTCGCCATGGTGCATCCCCAAGTGTGATTTATGCTCTTTGCATGGTGAGTAAGATTTGTGTTTCGAAATCATGTTCATGTTTAGTTACAATCAACTTGAGATTCGGCTCTAGCATACATATATGTATATATGTTTGAGCATGATGTATTGGTATGACGTATATACTATCTTAAGGTATATACTTACTTATGATGATGTTTTGGTTATGAAGGAAATGATAGATGTGTATTGAGTTACAATATGGAAAGGTATTAGTTAGTAAAATGTATGCTGTTTTTGTGTGGTAATAAGTGCATAAATGGCCTCAACATGGACATGCATATTCGGCCACATGAAGGGAAATTGGTGAGCATGTATTCGGTTAGAGGCAACCATATTGAAGCCTTATCTTGGCTTAGATTGTTGACTAAATGGGTAATAAGTGAGGATGGTTACCGAATATACAAACATACATATGCATGTGTAATTGAATTATGAATGTTTAGCGAGATGGTTAAACTAGTTGATTTATTGATTAAGCTCAAGGAGTTAAAGAAGGAGAATCAAGCAAGGGAAAGGCGAAGGTCATCGAGTAGCCGACTTGGACTATTTTTACCCAACACAAGGTAAGTCATTAAGCATATATTTGATATTGCTTAAATGATTGTAATATCTATGCAATTGTGTTTAATGAGATGAAATATATACAAATGTATGTGTATGAAAAGATGATAATGTTGAACGTAAAAGAGATAGTGAAATGTGTAGGAAGTTTGCTTTGGCACTAAGTGTGCGAGAAATAGATGTGTACGGTGACGAGATTGACACTGAGTGTGCGAGCTTGTAATGTACGGCACTAAGTGTGCGAGTTTGGACTATATGGCACTATGTGTGCGGGCTTGAATCATATGGCACTAAGTGTGCGTGATTGAGTATTAAGCACTATGTGTGCGAACTCTACACATATCTCCGATTGAACATTTATATGGAGGCGTGACTTTATCGAGATGAGTATGGACAGCGGAAAGAGTAAGTACCTTGAGTTCATGGCTAATAGATGCTATGTTCATGCTCGGGTGGAGTTGGTAAGATTTAAATCTATGTGATGATTTCAATTGCATTCCGTAAATAAGGTATCGTGGAATAGATGAAAGTTCATTTGATTGCATGATTGTTGCGGAAATGAAATGATGTATGGAAATTGCTTCAAATATCCTATTGAACAGTATATGAAATGTAAATGTATGACTTGGTATGAGATTGATCCGAAGATCTAAGGAACTATGGTATAGTTCGGTATGGCTGGAACATTTGGCCTTGTTTCATTATTTCATTTTATGATAATTGTATTAATGGATGGTTGTGGAATGCTTATGACTTCTTGAGTTATAAACTCACTCGGTGTTTTCTTGTCACCCATTTTAGGTTCCTTGGGCTCGTCTCCTTTTGGGTGTTCAGAATCACAACGAAGTCATCACACCGGCGAGCAATCTTTGGTATTGTCTTCTTAGTCGACTTAGGAGAACATTTGGCATGTATGAGCTATTTTGTTTTGTTAAATTTTGGGTTGTAAACTTTAAGCCATGTGAAAATGGCCTATGTGGTCGTTTGAGTGGGATGCTAGAATCTATAGCCACGAGTCTTAGAAACCTTAATTTTGATAAGGTGGCCATAATTTGTGTCACGTATGATGGATGAGTAGTAAGGCTAAGGAAGGATTCATGAAATTGGCATAGTCTACTGCAGTAACTGTTGCGGACAGCAGCAGTGATATGAGATCGAAAAATCACTAAAAATAGTAGAAGTGGAATTAATAGCTAAAAAAATTACATACTCGAAGCTTGATGGGTCTATATTCATATGGATGAAACAAAACGACCATATGAGCTGTATTTTAAGAGATATTAAAGTTCTCGTGAAATAGGGCCAGAACGGTTTCTGGATCCCCTGTTCCGACTTTGGAAAATCATTGTAAATTAACCAGAGATAATTAGGAGTCATGCCATATATGTGTAGATTCCTCTCTGAGTTTAGTTTCTATAGAAACAAACGGCATCAGTATTGAAGCCCTGTACAGGGAGATATCCAATTCGTAACGCACAAAGGTCAGTGTAGTTGATCCCTGCAACAGGGGAGATTTTAACTAATAAACTGTACTAATTGGCTCGACCAAAAATTCTAGAAAAAAATCTGTAGATGGACATATGAGTCTAGTTTCAAGGAAAAATTACGAAACTGATTTTCGAGTTGTAAAACGGAAGATATGATTTTTGAAGCGACTAGTACACAGATTGGCAGCTTGTCTGGGAAATTCTCAATAAGTGGTTTGAAGTCTGTTAACACCTCGTGTTCGACTCCGGCGACGGTCTCGGGTTCGGGGTGTTAAAATTTTTTTATGCTAGTGATTATATCCGGGCTAAGACCCGAAGGCATTTGTGCGAGTTGCTATATCCGGGCTAAGACCCGAAGGCATTTGCGCGAGTTGTTATATCCGGCTAAATCCCGAAGATACTTGGGTTTGGAAGTGAGCGATCTTGCTGTGATAATTTCAATTAATACGCTCATAAAATCCAAATGATAAGGTATGTTTCGTATATGCATCGGAAAAGTCGATTCGTTTTAAACAGTATTCGTTCAATTGATTAACGAACTTTCGGCCTTTAGTTAGGTTTGATACCTTGTGTATGAATATGTTGATTGAAGCGTGAAGTAAGTATGATTATGAGAATGTGCATATATGAAGTTATCCATTTAGCCATATGAATGTTATACTTTAGTCAAAACTAATTTCATTACTCAAACTTACTAAGCATTAAATGCTTATTCCGTTGCTTTGATTCTCTGTTTTATAGATTTTGCTCGTCAGCTATCGGACTCGGGAGTGTCAAAGTCGAAGTCGCCCACACTATCAAAGCCCTTTTGGTACTCTTTTGGTTGAACCTTGATAATAGCATGTATAGGACTGCCCTTTGTTGTTAGTCAAGTACTTTTGGTAATGTATATATTTGGATAGCCATGCGAAAATGGCTTATATATATTTTGAGCATAGCATTATAATCATTTTGTATATTGTTCTTTGAGTGGTATGGAAATGCTTGGTAACGATTAGCCATTGGAATGGTTAATCACGATCATTTTGGTGCTATGTACGACAAATGGCTAGTTGATCCATGGAAAACCATGAAATAGGTAAAGTCTACCTTAAAAACAGATGCTGACAGCAGCAGTGATGTGAATTTGAAAAATCACTAAAAATAGTAGGAATGGAATTAAATAGTGAATAAATTATGTAATCTAAACTTGATGAGTCTATCTTCATATGGAAGAAACAAAATAATCATATGAGCCGTATTTTAAGAGATGTTTAAGTTTTCGTGAAACAGGGCCAGAGCGATTTCTGGATCCCCTGTTCTGACTTTGGAAATTCACTATAAATTAACCAGAGATAATTAGAAGTCATTCCCTATATGTACAGATTCCTTTTCGAGTCTAGTTTCTTTATAAACAAACGGTATAAGTATTGAAGCTCTGTACAGGGAGATATCTAAGTCGTAATGCATGAAGGTCAGAGTAGTCAAACCCTGTAATAGGGGAGACTTTAACTAATAAAATGTACTAATTGGCCCGAACAAAAATTCTAGAAAAAAAAATTGTAGATGGATATATGAGTCTAGTTTCAGGGAAAATTTATGGAATCAGTTTTCGAGTTTTGGAACTCGAGATATGACTTTTAAAGTGACTGTGATGCAGTTAACCAGCTTGTCTGGAAATTTTAAAATGAACTGTGTAAATCAATGAAATAAGTCTGTTAACACCTCGTGATCGACTCCGGCAACGGTCTCGGGTACGGGGTGTTACATATCATTTACCAATTATCTGTGCACTATCATTGCATATTTGCATTTTAACCAAAACACTATCACTAACATTTAACATATACATAACATGTACATATTTGCACTTTCACAACGGTTATCACAACCACATATCACATGTTATAGCATCTCATCCCAATTCACATATTCACATTCACATAAGCACATAATTCACAAGATAAACATAGGAATAGGAAAGCTTATAGTTAGAAATTAGAGTAGGGGTTTAGCTTACAACTTAATTCCCAAATAACGAATGACTTGTGTCTACGAGCAGCGATTCCAAACACACACCAATAGGCTTTCGTCGAGAAGCTGAAAGCTCAATCTATACTTTCCTAGCTCGTAGATGGTCATAGCGAATCTGGAACTTCAACACAATAAATTCACACAACAATACATTAAAAAATCAGCAAAGGAATTACCATAAGCAGTCAAAAACATAAGCATAAACTAAGTTCTCATGTAACTAAAACTTTTAATATAACAACCTTTAAAATTTGAATATCTCGATCTATACTCAGTCTTTTCGCCTAAAACTAGTTTTGTTTATCTTATAATTCACCTACGACTAATTCATAACCTTTAAACTACACTAAAATACTCAATTCATAGTATCAGATATTTTTACATGTTTTATGGCTATTTTCTAAAAATTCATTAGAACTCAAGAAATTTTTATTAAAACTTCAAAAAACAGTTTAGAAACCTCTTAATCATGTCATACTAATTGAAAAACACTTTGAAACCATGTTTTTACTCAAAATCACAAAATTCACTATTAACAACTCTATGTTAGACTTTTAATCAAAATGTGCAATTCAATGGCTAATAATTTAGTTTTAAAGACTAATTAACATTAAAAACTAATGGGCAGATGAATGGTTACCTTTGTTGGAGGAAAAATGGAGATTTTTTTGAAAACCTAAAAAACTTACACACGAAGGAGATGATGGATTCTATGGAGTTTTGGGATGTTTTCTTGAAGATTTATGAAGGTTTAATACTTGGGGAATGATGAAAATCAAAAGCATGAAGATTTAACAAAGAAAATCAAAGATAATAGGTTGGGAGAGCAAGAGGTGGCACTAATAAGCAAAAGAGAAAAAATAATGTGAAAAATGTAGATGGGGTGATTTTTAGGTTCAATTTTAAAAATTGGTAAAACTGCAACATACATGCTCACAATTTTGTATCTGTTACAAATAAATCCTTTTTCTAAAATTAAAGGTTTCTAAAATACTTTTTCAAAAATTGATTTGATTTTCTAAAAATCATAATAAAAAACATCTACGGTGTACCATGTTACAAAATTCTGAACACTCTAAAGCTAAAATTCCTAAAATACCCCTAAAATTCTTAGGCCATATTTTGGGGTGTTACAATCTCGCATTGGTAAGTTTGAAGTGTCTCAAAAATAATGATGAATTAATTTATTGGTTTTTCAAAGAGGAAGTTTCAAGTTATATTCAAATGATAATGTCATCGTATAGAAATGAAATATCATTTTAGTCGTGATTAGGTAAAATTGAAACATTCTTTCATCACATATTTATTCAGTTTATTATACATATTATACTAAATTTATATTTAACTCACCCTTATTCGCTTTCTCCTATTATTTTATTGTCTAATGTGCAAGTTTCACTTAATAATTACATGTTATTATCAATTTTAATTTTACATTATGTTATTTTTCTAATTATTATAATTATAAATTTACTTTTATAAAAATCTGAAATTTACAACAATAAATTCTTAACCCCATGCAGATCGAAAATGAGGATGAGGATAATAGATTGAAGAAGAAGATCAAGATAAAAGATGTTGACGAGAATGATAAATGTTGAAGAAGAAGACTAATATAAAATTTTAAATATATTTTGTAATATTATTAGTATTTATTCTTAAATTATATTTTATTTTAATTTTTAGAAAGTTTGATTTTCTAATTTGTTAAAATATATGTTGGAAATATACTAGTGCAAAACAAAATAATTAGCATTGAAAGGATAAATAAACTGAACGTAAATAAATAAAATAATCATTGTGCCATGGAAAAGCCACTGTCTTAGAAGCAAATCTGCCCTGATCGGTGTCATCATGTAGTGGACGTTGCCCCCTCAAGGTTAACATAATACTTCAATGTTCATACACTCGAATAAAAAAGGTGGAACACAATTGATATTACTCTTCTCAAAAGTATTCGATAAAGTAGACTGTAAACTAAAGGTAAAAACTTGGTCGAAAATTTGACTGGAAAAGTTTTATGAATAGAAAATAGGCTAGCTAAGAAAGGAAAAAAGAGATAGTTATTTTTTTTAAAAAATTGAGAAGAATGACATGTTATTTATACTATTTTCTGAAGGGAAAATGCTAAAATAGCAGTGTCAGTTTCCAAAAATAGTAGATATTTTCTTAGCCGAAAATATTCTACAATAGTCAGAAGATTTTTTGCAACTAAAAAAATAATCTAAAAAATAAATAAAAATTTCTGATAAAAGGAACATAAATTTTATTTTAAAAAGAACACGAACATGGGCCAGGCGGTGGCGATACGCATTTGTTGGGCATTTAGCCTCCAATTAGTCAATGAGGATAAGAGGCAAGACTATATTTAAACTCTCTTATAAGTATTTTCTCAACCAATATGGGATTACCCACTTTGCATTACCAACATTCTCCCACTGATGCAAAATAATTGGAAATTTTGTAAACATGAGAAAAGGTAATAGTGAGAAGAGCAACATCGAAATTAGCCACTTAAGTATTAGTATCTTACGAATTTGAACTAGTACGTAGTGAAATAAGTGATTCTTCTATTTAACAAGTGAAAGAATCTTGAACTTGTTTAAAGATTTAGGTTAACTCATGGCACGCGACAAATGTCAAATCCAATTGATGTTCCACGATAGATCAACAAGTTTTAGTTAATACACCTTGAGATGCTTATAAGTGCTCTAGAAAGACTGCCCACTGTCTTCCATAGAAGATGGCTAGTTTTTCGCAGTTATGTAGGTGATTTCATCAAGTCTATCTAAAAATAGACTACCCGAATCAAAACTATAAAACCATTAATAGTAAAAAAACCCAACCTCACATGTCGATGAATTCATCAAGTCCATCTCAATAGGACCACCCAAATCTTAGGATATTAATTCGTTAAGAGTAAGAACTCAACTTTATGCATGTACACCCTTTGCCATGGGGATAGGTAAAATGTACACTATAAGTCTTTCTATGGTTTTGTTTGACCACATTGAACTTAGAAAACTAAGTTGGGTATCCACCATGAATTCCATTGGGCTTAAGACCCATCCTCTTTGATAAATCAAGAACCATTTTCCTACTTAACCCTTTGGTTAGTGGATCAATTAGGTTCCTTTCAGACTTCATGTACTCCAAAGCAAGTATTCTATTCCTTATTAAATGTCTCACAAATTCATGTATTATTTGAATATGTCTATTTTCACCATTGTAAACTTGGTTTTTAGCAACGCAAATTGTGGCTTATGAGTCACATAATAGAGATAAAAGAGGTCTTAGTTTTTTCCATAAAGGAATCTCTATAAGTAGATTCCTACGCCACTCGACCTTTTGCTTGGCTAAGTCTAGAGATATAAACTTTGATTCCATCATGGAGCAAGCAATACATGTTTATTTAGCAGACTTCTAAGAAATAGTTGCTCCACCCAAAGTAAAGACATGCCCACTTGCAGAGCTAACTTCATCATTATCAGTTACCAAGTTTGCATCACAATGTCCCTCTAAGATTATAGGGTATCTGGAAAATTCTAATTCCCAAGTTAGTGTACCTTTAATGTATTTAAGAAATCGCTTGAAAGAATTCCAATACTCATTGCTAGGATTATGGGTATATCTACTTAGTTTACTAACAGCATAAGTAATATCAGGCTGAGTGTAGTTCATTAAGAACATAAAGCTTCTAATAATTTTAGCATACTCTGATTGAGAAACACTATTTCCTTTATTCTTTATCAATTATTTGCTAGAATCAAAAGGAGTCTTTATAGGGATTACATCAAAGCTATTAAGCTTCTTTAACACTTTTTCTATATAGTTAGATTGGTTTAAAGCAAATCCCTTTTTTCTGATCTAGTACCCTTAACCCCTATGATTACATCTACCTCTTCTAATCAGTCATATCAAACTTGGTAGATAAGAATTTTTTTGTTTTGTTAATGGTTTCTCTATTAGTACTGAAAATTAACATGTCATCCATATACAGACTTACGATGACATAATCATAATCAAACATCTTACAATACACACGTGCATCTGCACCATTAACAATAAAACCAAAAATAAGAATAGTTTTATGAAAATTCTCATACCATTTTTTTGGAGCTTGTTTGAAACCATACAAAGATTTTTTGAGTCTACAACCTTTATCTTCTATACTAAGTGCCACAAATCCTGGAGGTTGCTCCATGTAGATCTCTTTGTCCAAATCACCAATCAAGAAAATAGCGCCCTAGATTTTTTAGTTTTGAATTGCTAAATTATGTTAAGTAATTTGATCTAGTTCAATGGTTAAATTTTTGGATATGTGCTTGAAGACCTGAGTTCGATTCCATTTCCTTAGGAATTTCTTTATTAATTTTGTTTCCATACCTGATTTGGTTTGTAAGGGTTATCTTTGAATTTGTAAATTGGTTGACAAGAATGAGCCTTATGGTTCAGTGACAAGGTTTTAGCTTACCCATAGACTTCAAGTTTAAATCATGTTATGTGCAAAAAGAGAATTATTTTTGCTTCTTTTTGTTGTGCTACCCATGCTCAGAATTTGGGTCAAATTTAGATTCCAACAACTTGATTTAAATAATATCAAAGTAGGATTTAGTGGGGGTTAATTAGTTTTTTTCTCTTGTGTCGTTCCCTCTCTCCCCACATTCTCTATAATTTTTTTTGTTTCTTTATTTTCTTATTCTTTTTTCAGGTTTGACTTTCTTTGGTTGTTGTAACCTCTTTGTTTTCCTCTATTTTTGCTATCTTTTTTCCTTTCGGTTTTCATATTGTGCGATTGCAACTCTTGTTTTCTTCCCTTCTTTCTTTTTGTCGCCATCTCCTATTATTTTTTTTCCGTTGTTTCAACCTTGAACTCCTTTGAGCTGTCACTGATCTTTGAGTTTTTGGTGCTAGTTGTGCATACTCGAAAGTATTTTAGCAATATGGTTACTTCTTCTCGTAAGTACTTTTTATGCATCTTTAGGGGTTAGTATTTAGTTTTGGGTATATGTTGAAGGGAGTTTGTTGTTTGGGTTGATCGATTAGTGTGAGAATGTGTTTGGTTTGGTCAGTTTGTGTTGTTATTTAAGTGTGCATCGAGAGGAGCATTGTCCTTTGACGAAATAGTTGCGTTGGAAACTTCTACCTTTAAGGGTGAGTAGTCGAATGCCTAGGTTGATTATTTTGTGTAAAATAATGTTAATTGATTACTTATGGATGTCGTATGTGCAAAATTTGGTGTGTTGTTGTTCTATCGATTCTTCGAATGTAATCAGGTGTGTGGCATTAACTCAAAGTTTTGTAAAATAGTGAAAAATCAAAACTGCTGATGCCACATGACGTGCATCTAGTCATGTGCTAGGTTGTGTGAGCCACACATGCGTGTGCTCGACTGTGTGGGCCACATGCCCTATGCCAAGTAAGGCATGTGGGCCCATTTTGAGTATGTTTAGTTAGGGCCATATTTTGGATTGCTTATTCGAGGTCAGCGATTTCATAGGTTTTAATGAATGATATGTATGTTGTCCGATTAATGAAATTTGATGTTTCTGTTGTGTGTGTATAAATTGTATATCTAGTCTATAAATCTAAAAGTACCATTAGCATGTTTTCGGTCTGAAATGATTAAAATGTGCATGTTCAAGTTAAATGTAATTGTATATGTATTATGATGTTGAATGTGCATTGGGGTGAGATGTGGTAATGTGACTGAGGAAGTTCTGGCAGACTACGATATTCATTTCTAGTGATAAAACTATAATATCTGTATTTAGCAGTTACAACTGCAATATCTGATTCTAGTGGATTTTCCACATAATATTTGGAAGCTTGGCTACATATTATTGTACAGTGACATATGGCCATTACTTACTGTGTGGGGTTGGGTAGGTTTTAAATACCCCTATTTGGTGTGTCAGGAGGGATACAGATTGTGTTTAGTGGATATGGGTAGGATCTGTTCTGTTTCACATTTTGCATCACTATCATGCCATGTCATCTGTATATGATATGTTATATTGTAATGTAATATCCCGAATTAGGGCCTAATCAGAATAGTGCTTTCGTGACCACAAATTCGAGATAGAAATAATTATTTAATAATTATTTTGAGGTTTATGATATGATTGCATGATTGTGTGAAAATTTCGTGACGAAATTCTATGCATAAAGTGCTTAAGTTGAAATAGGGACTAAATCGAATAATTTGCAAAATTTGCATTCTAGAAGTTTTTAGTATGAAATTGTTTTGGAATATTAATGTGGAGGTCTTAAATATAAATTTGACTAATTTCTAAGTTTATGGACAAAAATTGGACATGGATGGAATTTTTGAAAGTTTAGTAAGGAATGGCATTTTGGTCATTTGGATATTAAATGAAATAAAATGGGAAAAATAACACAAAAATGATCATCTTCTCCATAAGTTGCTGCCAAATTTTGCTCTCCACCATAGTTAGGGTTTCAACACTTTTAAGCCTTGATTGTAAGTGATTTCTATGCCCGTTTTTAATGATTTTTATGTTTTTGAAATCCCGGTAGCTCGATTTAGCTTATACTAGCAATAATTCAACGTAGGGTTCATATTTGGAAAAATACCCATAGGTGAAATTTGTGTATTTTGGTGTTTATGATAGAATATGAGGTTTTAAATTATGCTAGACAACTTGTGCTACTCGGTTTTAAGTGAAAACGAGTAAAAGGGCTTAATCGGTAAAAATACCTAATATTCATAAGTACATGTTAGAGTGTGAATTTTATGTTGCCATAGAAGGGAAAAATGATCACCATGTCATAAAAATTTAGAAAATAGGATGAGGTTTAATTTACGAGCCTTGGGGCAAAAGTGCAAATATGTGAAAGTTTAGGGGCAAAATGGTAATTTTGCCAAAGTTCGTATTAGGGGCTGTTTTGATGAATGTATGTATTAAATAAATTAATTTGGCATTATAGATCAAGAGAAACAAGATTCAAGTCGCAATCGAGGGAAAAATAAATTTTACGAGGAATAGACTCAATTGCTAATATTTTGTATCGAGGTAAGTTCATATGTAAATAAGGTAACATAATTTTATTTTAAGTGATTTAATGTTATTTATATGACATGATACTTATTATCATGAGATATGATGTTTTGTGAATTATTATTTGGTGATATGCAAATTATGTGAACAACTTGATAAGTATGAGATGTTAGCAAGTATCGGTTTCTACATTTCGAAGAAGGCGATCAAAATGTGTAATTGAAAAGAATCCTGTTTGAACCTTGGGAATAGATTAGGGTACAAGTGACATGTCACTAGGATGGTTGAGTTCCGAACTTGTTGAGTTGAGTCCGAGTTCGTGAGATGTAACTAGGCGTCCGAACTCGTTGAGTTGAGTCCGAGTTCACTTCTGAATGCGAACGCCCGAGCTCGTTGAGTTGAGTCTGAGTTCGTTTATGGGCGGGTTACATGGTAGCTTGGCTACATAAATTTCAAAATCTAATGAGCTTGTTTAACTATGAGTATAGCACTTATGTGCACATTATCCGTGTATCCGAAATCATATTCCGATGTGTTCAACGAGAGATCTCTAATAGAATAAGGAGAATGCTTAATACGAAGGTGACATGCTGGTAAGTGTGGTGAATAAGAAAATTTGACAGGTATGTGTTTAAACCCTCAAGTTGAGAACTTAGTATGATGAAATTGTAGTAAGATATTAAATGCAAATGTAACATGAATGTCTTGGTGTTGTTTCTGCAAATAATGTTTATATTGAATGGCATGATTATGTTACTTGTTATTTGCATGTGAACTTACTAAGCATTTATGCTTACTCCCTCCTTTTCCTTCATTGTAGTTTTGACAAGACGGCTTGAGAATCGGGATAGGTCGAAGGCTCGCTCACACTATTCGAAGACCTAAATTGGTAAAATGGCTTGTATATTTTGAGTGTGGCATGTATAGCAATATATTCACTTTGTGTAAATGATCATATGATATCATTATGGTTTGGTAAGAAAAGGGTTTGTAAATGATTAGCTATTGGAATGGCTAATCAAGTTTATATATGATAACATGTATGCTTTATGTCTTAACTAAACCATGAAAATCCTTGGAAAGGTAAAATTGGCCACAAAACAGAATTAGACAGCAGCAGTGACATGAATTTGAAAAATCACTAAAAATAGTAGAAATGGATTTAAAGGATGAATAAGTTATGAAATCGAATCTTGATGAGTATATTTTCATATGGATAGAGCAAAATAGGAAATGAGTTATATTTTATGAGATATTTAAGTTTTGGTGGAATAGGGTTAGAGTGGTCTCTGAATCCCCTATTCTGAATTAAAAAAGTCACCATAAATTGTAAAAAAATAACTAGAAGTCATGCTTTATCTGTACAGATTCCCTATTGATCTAGTTTTATCATAAAGAAACAACATAATCATTGAAACTCTGTACAAGGAGATATCTGATTCGTAATACACAAGGGTCAGAGTAGTCGAACCCTAAAATAGGGGAGACTTTAATCAATAAACTGTACTAATTAGCTCAACTAAAAATTCTAGAAAAAAATTAGTAGATAGATATATGAGTCTATTTTCAGGGAAAATTTACGGATCTTAATTTCAAGTTTCGAAACTTGATATATGAATTTTTAAGCGACTGTGACGTAGTTAGCCAGCTTGTCTGGAAATTCTAAAATAAATTGTTTAAGCTGTTTAATTAATGAATTAAGTTTAGTAACACCTCGTACTCGACTCCGGCGACGGTCTCGGGTACGGGGACGTTACATGTAATTTGTGTATTAATTATTTTGGCATCTATTATGCCTGTGGGCCATGTCGCACACTAGGCTTTTAGCTTACCCACTTACTTAATCATTTCAGGTAACCCACGGGCTTAGGATCAGCCAGCGTTAAGGGCTCGGATTGGTCATTCTCGCATTGAACGATTTAATTTGGTTTTATGATTATTCTTAGACTTTTTGGAATGTTGGATAATTTTTGGACATTATTTTTGGTTTTGGACTAGTTGTTGAACTTTAATAATTTGTTCTCACAAAACTAATTTTTTTTTTCATTTTCACATAGTAAAATCATTATATTTTGAAATTGACAACTCTGAAGTTTTACGTTACAAATCCAAATAAGCAAAATGAGTTTTCTAGATAATAAATAAGCTAATGATGTGGTTTTAAACCTATTCAAGTGGAAGTAAACGAATGATTTTGGAAACACACATGTATTGTGGTTTAAATGAATTAATCTTGATTTTTAAAACAAATAGAATATGTAACCCTCAAGATTTGATCATAACGTCTAGGCCAAGTTTAGGGGTATTATAAAGAAAGTTGTCTTCACATCCATATGATGTACTAGCAAATTGTGAATGGAAGTTAAAGCAAAAAAAACACGAATGGTTGAGATCTTAGTCACAAGATAGTGTGTATCAAAATAATCTACTCCAAATTTCTGAGTGAACCCATTTACAACTAGTACTGCCTTATATCTCTATATTGACCCATCTGGTCGAAGTTTCTTTCAAAAGACTCATTTATTTGTTGGATCTGGTGCCTTAAGTGTAGTATTTTCGTCAATATACACTTGTAATTTTTTCGAACAGATTGGATAATAAAATAAATTCATTAATTAAAATGTTTAACTAATACTAGGCAGTATTACGTGGTTGGATCATAGTACGGAAAGCCAGCTTGTATTTGTAGACGAACCTAAGTTTTTAATTTAATTGAAAATGAGTAAACCAATTGAAAGATTTATATGTCGTCTATCAAGTCTAATTAGAGAGATGTCTTGTCTTGAGCATTGGAGCGGATAACTCCTAGAAGATAGAGATATAGATGTGACTAAATGGACTGACAGTACATTAGACAAGACCCAAACAGAATAGATCTTGAATCCATTTATGGATTTATTCACTTGTGAAGTTCACAGTGTGGCATACCTAATTCATGAGTGGATGGCGGACTATGTATTCATGACTTGTATACTTTGATGTAAATAAAAGCCTGAGTTCAAATAGACAAGGAACCGAAAGCTAGTGAATTGTGTAATAGCCCGATTTTGAGGCTAGTTGGAAGAGTGGTTTTGGGACTAGGTATCTGACATAGAAAAACTAATTTTTATTATATTTTTATGTTCTATAGTTTTATGGAACTATTCTATGAAAATCTCATTCGAAAATTTTGACATTTGGGCACTCAATTTAGTCAACACGACTGAATCATAAAAAGTTCAAAAGTTGAGTTCTACATGTTAAAGGTGTCCAATTGCTATGAGATTTTAAATTAGAGGTCCTTAGTTGTTAATTAGACCATTGGATAAGTTAGTGGACAAAAATGGACATGAATAGGTGAAATTTAAAAGTTATGCATTAAGGGCATTTTGGTTATTTGGAAAATAAAAGAATAAAAAAGGAAAATAAAGCCAAAGTTTGCTCACCTTTCTTCAACCTTGGCCGAAAATTTGAAGAACACCATAGCTAGGGTTTCTTCAACTTTCAAGCTTGATAGTAAGTGTATCCTAGCCCCGTTTTTAATGCTTTTTACATTTTTGAAGTCGTTATCATCCGATTTACCTATTTCTACCATTATTTTGAAGTAGGGTTCATGTTTAAAAATTTACCCATGTGTGGCATGTATGTATTTTTATGTTTGATGGAAGATATTGTATGTTTAAGGTGTGATAAACAACTTTTACTAAGTGATTTTTTGTGAAAATGCACAAAAAGGACTTATTTGTAAAAGTTGTAAAAATGTGTAGTAGAAATGTGATTTGATGAAAAATGTGGGCTGTTAGGAGCATGAATTAGGTTTGGTTAGGCTTGGGTAACAAATAAAATGGATACATTTCATTTTACGAGCCTAAGGACTAATTTGTAAAGATGTGAAAAGTTAGGGGCAAAATTGTAATTTTTTCATAATATGATTTTTGGACAGCATTGAGTAATGTGATAATTAAATAAGTTAAATTTTCTATTATAGATCAAGAAAATCGAAGTTCAGACCTTGATCGAGGGAAGAACAAGGTTATTGACGATTAGGTTCATTTCCTAATCGGGGGAAGAACAAGGTTATTGACGATTAGGTCCATTTCCTACTATTTTGTATCGAGGTAAGTTTGTGTGTAAATAATGCAATGTTATATTATGTATTTAATGCTTAGTATTGCATAAATTGTACGATTGTTTCTATGGAAATATTCAACTAAGTTTCGACAATGAGAAAATCCCGATTGAACCTTAGGAATAGTTTACGATACAAGTGACATGTCATTTGGAAACCATGAGTTATGTGATTTATGTGAATCTGGGTGCTGGTCATGTACGTCCTACTGGTGGCTGGATAGTCCAACATGTGTTGCAGATACCTGACAGCTTGTGTGAGTAGTCCGTGTAGCTACATATTGACTGACAGCTTGTGTGAGCAGGCTCGTGATTAGCTCGTGTGCGAGCCCTATGTGTTTTGAGATATGAGATAGCATTGGCTACATATGTGGCACTTATGTACAAGATTTTCTGTGTATCTGATAGTATTCTAAGTGTTCAACAGGTAATTCGAAGAGTATGTCAAAGTTGACAAAGTATGCAACTATATTACAAGTTGGTACAGGTATGTATGTAAAACTCATGAGTATGGACTTTAGTATGAGATGAATTCTTGGTAAGAATGCTAATGAGTAAGTTGTGACTAAGATACATGATGATATTTATGTTAACTTATGTTTAATAATTATATGATCAATGTATGATTAATGTTGCTTATTATTTACGTGCAAACTTACTAAGCTTTAAAGCTTACTCCCTTTTTCTTTCCATTCCTTATAGCGTCGCCAAGCTAGCTCGAGGATCAAAAAAAGTCAGAGCTCGATTCACACTATCAAATGATTGTTTAAGGTATACTTGGTTTCAATATTTTGACTATGGCATGTATAGGGACTCGATCATTTTGTTATGTGTCATATCGGTTTAGCCAAATGTGTTGGCGTTAGAATGGTTAATGATTCATTTTGTATATGGCCATTGGAAGTTGACTAATATTACTTTTGTTGGTCATTGGTATGTTTATGTGATGATGCTTATCATGAAGATAAAATTGGCGTGAATGAAAAATAAAGTATGTGATGCTTATGCATGCTAGATGTTAGTATGTTAAAATGATGTATTGATATCTTGTTTGTGGCTGATTTAGTTGTACGTATATGCTTGGATTTGTTTTGCTTGTTGTTGTGTAGATTGGTGCAAGTGAAGGTGGCAAAATGGCTTGGTAAATAGCCTTATTTTTTGCCACATGGGCAGAGACACGGCTGTGTGTCTCAGCCTCGTGACAGTCACAACCTAAGGACATGGGCATGTGTCCAGGGCGCGTGAAGTCTACACCTATTTTATGAAAAATTTTGAAAATTTAATTCGCTACACAGCCTAGCACATGGGCTTGTGACTTGGTCGTGTGACTTTCTTTGGTGCATGATGTCATAAATAGAGAGTTACACAGGTTGGGGACACGGGCATGTGTGATCACACAGCCTACCCACACGGGCGTGTCATAAGCCACATAGGCGTGTGACCCTATTTTGATGAAAAATTTTCTAAGTGTTGTAAAATTTTTTAAAGTTTTTAGTTTAGTCCTGAACCACCTCCAATGTATGTTTTGGGCCTCATAGGCTCGTTTTAGGAACAATATGAATACATACGAAAAGTTTTAATTTGGACAAAAATTTATGACTCGGAAATGTATGTTTGCTTGTGTTTAAGTTTGGTAATGCCTCGTACCCTGTTCCGGCATCGAATATGGGTAAGGGGTGTTACATTTAGTAGTATTAGAGCTACGGTTTAGTCAGTTCTCAAACAACGTAGCATGTGTACGAGTTTAGCTATACATGCCATATATAAATTGTGATAGTGTGACGACTCTTGACAATTTTAAACTTTGTTTTCATATAGTAATGGATCCTAAATGAGCTGTGGTAGATGACGTAGAAAGTAATGCGTCGGCTCCCTCTCAAGGGGCAGCACAGTCTGATAGTAGACTTCTTACGGTTAGTCAGGGAGAAAGCGGTAGGGAAGTCTTCCTCCACATGATGAATGTGTGGTATATGGAATTTGTTTGAACAAATCTAAATGCCCAACCTCCCCCTCCTAATCCTCAACCTGTCCCTATAGTGCCTCAAGGTATGGGCTTTATGAGATTAAATAGAACCCCGGTTGATAAGATCGGAAAGCAAGGGGCTGAAGAATTTAGAGCAAATGCAGATGATGATCCCAAAAAAGCAGAATTTTGGTTTGAGAATTCTTTTAGAGTATTCGATGAATTATCTTGTACACTCGATGAATGCTTGAAATGCGCTATATCTTTGTTGAGGGACATAGCTTATCACTGGTGGAAGACACTAGTATCACTGGTTCCGAGACAGAGGGTTACATGGGAATTCTTTCAAGAGGAGTTCTGGAAGAAGTATATCAGTGAACAATTCATCGATCAGAGCCGTAAAGAATTTCTTGAGCTGAAACAGGGCTGCTTGTCAGTTGCTGAATATGAAAGAGATTTTGTTTGGCTCAGCAAGTATGCTAGAGAATGTGTTTCCTCCGAAGCTATTATGTGTAAAAGGTTTGAAGAAGGGCTTAATGAAGACATCAGACTATTAGTGGGTATTCTTGAGCTAAAAGAATTTATCGTGCTCGTAGATCAGGCTTGTAAAGTAGAGAAACTGACCAAAGATAAGAGAAAAGCCGAGCATGAGGCTAGGGATGCAAGAAAGAGGCCGATGGGTAAGTCGTTCCCATCTCAGTCTAAGAAATCTAAAGAGATGTATTCTTGTTCTCATGCTTCAGTTGGGTTCTAAATAGAAATCGTAGGAATTAGTATTCGGGTTATAAAGCTCAGGCTACTTCTATTGCGAGCGTTTGTAATCGACCCGATAGACCTGAATGTCTATATTGTGGAAGATGTCACCCCGACCAGTATCTAATGAATGACCGAGGTTTTTTCAAGTGTGGTTCCCAAGATCACTTCATTAAAGATTGCCCTGAGATGACTGAAAAAGAAAAGTTTTAGAGTACAAGGCTGAGTAATACTACTTTTAAAGGGAGACCCTTGATAAATACCGAGAATGGAGCCAGCAGCAAAAATGTGACAAAGGATTTAGCTGCAAGATCTGAAGCTCGAGCACCTGATAGGGCTTATGCCATTCGTGCTCTTAAGGATGCATATTCTTCCAATGTTATCACTGGTACTTTTTCTCTTTATGATACTACTGTTATTCCTTTGATTCACCCAGGATCTACCCATTCATATGTATGCATGAATTTGGTAATTAGTAAGAATATGCCTGTTGAGTCTACGAAATTTATGATTAAGGTGTCAAACTCTTTAGGCAATCATGTATTAGTTGATAAAGTATGCAAGAAATATCCTTTGATGATTAGAGGTCACTGTTTTTTGGTTGATTTGATGTTGCTACCGTTTGATGAATTTGATGTTATATTGGGTATAGATTGGTTGACTATGCATGATGCTATAGTAAATTGTAGATGGAATGTAATTGAATTGAAATGTAAAAATGGTGAAATCCTTGAAGTTGAATTAGATGAGTCAGATAGATTGCCAATTGTGATTTCTTTGATGTTTGTTTAGAAATGTATAAGAAAAGGTTGTGAAGCCTATCTTGCCTATGTGTTGAATACAAAAGAATCTGAATTGAAAATTGAATCAGTGCTAGTAGTCTGTGAATATTCGGATGTGTTCCCAGAAGAATTGCCAGGTTTGACTTTGATTAGAGAAGTTGAGTTTAGTATTGATTTGGTCCCTAGGACTACACTGATATCGATAGCTCCGTATAGGATGGCTCCGGATGAATTGAAAGAATTGAAAGCTCAGGTGCAAGAGTTGATAGATAAGGGTTTTCCGAGATCGAGTTACTCTCCCTCGGGTGCATCAGTATTGTTTGTAAAGAAGAAAGATGGATCTATGAGACTTTTCATCGATTATCGACAGCTTAATAAAGTGACTATAAAGAAGAAGTATCCCTTGTCGAGAATTGATGACTTGTTTGATCAGCTGAAAAGGGCAATAGTGTTTTCGAAGATAGATTTGAGATCCGAATACTACCAATTGCGAGTTAAAGAGTTAGATGTGCCAAAGACTGCTTTTAGAGCAAGGTACAGTTACTATGAATTTCTTGTTATGCCTTTCGGACTAACAAATGCTCTTGCAATTTTTATGAAACTAATGAACCGAATTTTTCGACTATGTTTAGATAAGTTTGTGGTTGTTTTTATTGATATCTATTCTCGAGATGAGACAGAGCATGTAGAGTGTCTGAGAACTGTTTTGCAGACCTTGAGAGAAAAATAGTTGTATGCTAAGTTTAGTAAAAGTGAATTTCGGCTTCGAGAAGTTAGATTTTTGGGACATATTATTTTAGGTGATGGTATCCGAGTTGATATGAGCAAGTTTTCTATTATTGTTGAGTGGAAACAACCAAAGAATGTATCTAAGGTTAGAAGCTTTTTGGGATTAGCCGGTTATTACAAATGGTTTGTTAAAGGATTTTCTATAATCGCTACTCCTATGACGAGATTGCTGCAAAAGGATGTTAAGTTTGAGTGGTTTGAAAAATGCCAGCAAAGTTTTGAGAAATTGAAGGCATTATTGACTAAGGCATCAGTTTTAGTACAACCTGAATCGGAGAAAGAGTTTGTAATTTATAGTGATGCATCGTTGAATGGATTAGGATGTGTGATTATGCAAGAGGGCAAAGTGATAGCTTATGCCTCGAGATAGCTGAAACCGTACGAAAAGAACTACCCGACTCATGATCTAGAGTTGGCTGCCATTGTGTTTTCTTTGAAGATTTGGAGTCATCATTTTTACGGTGAGAAGTGTCATGTCTTTTCTGATCATAAAAGTTTAAAGTATCTGATGACTCAAAAAGATCTGAACTTGCGACAACGGAGATGGCTTGAATTATTAAAAGATACGAGCTTGTGATCAATTACCATGTAGGAAAGGAGAATGTAGTAGCTGATGCTTTGAATAGGAAATCTTTGTTTGCTTTGAGGACCATGAATACACAGTTGACTTTATCTGATAATGGTTCGATTCTAGTCGAGTTGAGAGTTAGACTGGTGTTTCTTCAATAGATTTATGAAGCTCAAAAGCGTGACAGTGAGTTGCAAGCCAAGAGAATTCAATGTGGATCGGGCGATGACTCAAAATTTCAAATTGACTCTGATGACTGTTTGAGATTTTGTGGTAGGATATGTGTTCCTAAAGATACAAAGCTGATTCAGAAGATTCTTAATGAGGCACATAGTGGTTGTTTGTCTATTCATCTGAGCAGTACAAAAATGTATTGTGATTTGAAGAAAATGTATTGGTGGTCAGGTATGAAACGAGATATTTCAGAGTTTGTTTCAAAATGCTTGATTTGTCAACAAGTAAAGCCGAACACCAAGTACCTTCAGGTTTACTTCAACCTGCGATGGTTCCCGAGTGGAAATGGGATAGAATTACCATGGATTTTGTGATAGGTTTACCTTTAACTCCTAAAAAGAAGGATGCCGTTTGGGTTGTCTTGGATAGATTGACGAAATAGGCTCATTTTATACTGGTATGTACTGATTACTCACTTGATAAGCTTGTCGATTTGTACATTACTGATATTGTTAGACTTCATGGAGTACCTATTTCTATTATAAAGGACAGAGATCTGAGGTTCAGTTCATGGTTTTGGAAAAAGTTGCAAGACGCCTTAGGTACGAAATTGGATTTTAGTACAGCTTTCCATCCATAAACCGACGATCAATTCGGGAAAGTAATTCAGATTTTAGAAGACATGCTCCGATGTTGCATTTTGGAATTCCAAGGTAGTTGGGAAAAATATCTATCGTTGATTGAATTTGCCTACAATAACAATTTTCAATCGAGCATAAAAATGACGCCTTATGAGGCATTGTATGACCGAAAATGCTGAACTCCATTGTACTGGATAGAGTTCATAAAGATTCAAATTTAAGGGGTTGACTTGGTTAGAGAAACCGAAGAAAAAGTAAGGGTGATTCGTGATTATTCAAAAGTTGCCTCAGATAGGCAAAAGTCGTACATAGATTTGAAAAGAAATAAGATTGAATTTCATATCAGTGATAAGGTATTTTTGAAAGTATCTCCATGGAAGAAAATTCTAATATTTGGCCATAAAGGCAAGTTAAGTCCGTGATTTTTTGGGCTGTATGAGATTACTGAAAGAATAGGACTGGTAGAATATCGGTTAGTTTGCCATCTGAGTTGGAAAAGATCCACAACGTGTTTCATGTGTCTATATTGGGTCATTATAGGTCAGACCCTTCGCATGTGGATTTACCGATAGAAGTTGAGATTCGTCCGGATCTGACTTACAGTGAGGAACCGATCAAGATATTAGCCCGAGAAGTAAAAAAGTTGAGAAATAAAAGTATAGCTCTTGTGAAAGTGTTGTGGCAAAGGCATGGGGTTGAAGAGGCTACTTGGGAGCCCGGGGAGGCAATGAGAAAACAGTATCCAAACCTATTTTCGGGTACGATTTTCAGGGACTAAAATCCCTAAAGTGGGGAGAGTTATAATAGTCTGATTTTGGGGCTAGTCGGAATAGTAGTTTTGAGACCTCGAATCTGACGTAAAAAATTCATATTTATTATATTTTTATGTTCTATAGATTTATGGAACTATTCTGTGAAAATCTCGTTCGAAAATTTTGACGTTTGGGCACCTAATTTAGTCAAAAGGACTAAATTGTAAAAAGTGAAAAAGTTTAGTTCTACTTGTTAAAGGTGTCCAATTGCTATGAGATTTTAAATTAGAGGTTCTTAGTTGGTAATTAGACCACTAGAGATGTTAGTGGACAAAAATGGACATGAATAGGTAAAAATTCAAAGTTATGCATTAAGGGTATTTTGGTTATTTGGTAAATAGAAGAATAAAAAGGGAAAATAAAGCTAAAATTTGCTCATATTTATTCAAACTTGGCTGAAAATTTGAATAACACCATAGCTAGGGCTCTTCAACTTTCAAGCTTGATAGTAAGTGCATCCTAGCCCTATTTTTAATGTTTTTTTTTACATTTTTGAAGTCGTTATAATCCGATTTACCTATTTCTACCATTATTTTGAAGTAGGGTTCATGTTTAAAAATTTACCTATCCGTGACATGTATGTATTTTGATGTTTGATGGAAGATATTGTATGTTTAAGGTGTGATAAATAACTTTTACTAAGTGATTTTTAATGAAAATGCACAAAAAAGACTTATTTGTAAAAGTTGTAAAAATGGGTAGTAGAAATGTGATTTGATGAAAAATGTGATTTGATGAATTAGGTTTGGTTGGGCTTGGGTAACAAAGAAAATGAATACATTTCTTGTAAAGATGTGAAAAGTTAGGGGAAAACTATAATTTTGCGATAATGTGATTTCTGGACAGCATTGAGTAATGTGATAATTAAATAAGTTAAATTTGCTATTATAGCTCAAGAAAAACGAAGTTCGGACCTTGATTGGGGGAAGAATAAGGTTATTAAAGATTAGGTCCATTTCCTACTATTTTGTACCGAGGTAAGTTTGTGTGTAAATAATGTTATTTAATGCTTAGTATTGTATAAATTGTATGATTGTTTCCATGGAAATATACAATGAAGTTTAGACAATGAGAAAATCCCGATTGGAGCTTAGGAATAGTTTAGGATACAAGTGGCATATCACTAGGAAACCATGAGTTATGTGATTTATGTGAATCCAGGTTCTGGTCATGTACGTCCTACCGGTGGCTGGTTGCGGATACCTGACAGCTTGTGTGAGCAGTATGTGTAGCTACGTCTTAACTGATAGCTTGTGTGAGCTGGTCTGTGATTAGCTCGTGTGCGAGCCCTATGTGTTATGACATATAAGGTAGCATTGACTACATATGTGGCACTTATGTGCAAGATTTTTCGTGTAACTGATAGTATTCCAAGTGTTCAACGGGTAATCCGAAGAGTATGTCAAAGTTGACAAAGTATGCAACTATGTTATGAGTTGGTATAGGTATTGTAACACCCCTCACCCATACCCGACACCGGGATAGGGTTCGAGGCATTACAAGGATTTTACATTTTGAAACGTACCAAATTGGGTCACCAATTTTTCCTCAAATTTTAAGCTTTTTATCCATGAACAACTCGTCCCTTATCTAGGCTTTCGAGGCCAATAACATACCTAGAGGCAGTGCGGGAAAAATTCGGGTACATTTGATAAACCTGGGGCTCCTTAGGAATTTTTTCCTTATCATAAAGTGTCACACGCCCGTGTAGGTGGGTCGTGTGGACTCACATGCCCGTATGACTTAGGGCACGCCCATACCCTTCAGCCTGGGCAACACTGACTTCTCAACACGGCCATGGCACACACCCGTGCTGCCTGCCCGTGGACGACACTATCTTTTTAACACGGCCATGGTGCACGCCCATGTGGCCTACCCATGTACAACTTTAAGCTAAAATTTTAAGTGCAGGGGACACACGACCATAGCACACGCCCATGGGAAGGAATCTGTGTGTCACACACGGCCGAGACACACGCCCGTGTGTCTAACCATGTGGACTCTAATAGGCTATTTTCCAAGCCTTTAGTCACCCCTTTCTACTACTTGTGCTTAGTGGTTACCAAATTCAAAGTAAAACACAATTATACACTTGTAAATAATCTTGATTTAAACTAGATGTATGGAAACCTCGTATCATTGGTTTCACACATGATAGGTTATTTCCCATTTAGTGTTTATGGGTTCCCATGTCACTTTAATTCATCTGAAATTGGCTCTTTCATGTGACTTATTGCCAATTGGTACGACCCATCAATTGTAAATAAAACCATGCATAAATTCGTAGGCCATAGCCTACTTTAATTAAGCCAATTTTCATGGCCATATACAAAGAGATAAATATATTCTTACATGCCTTCATTTGGCAAATCAAATGACACATATAACAAAATACTCAAAAATACTATACATGCCATTGAACAAAACAAACAAAGTCTTTATACCAAAGCTTGTCTAGTTGATAGTGTGTTGACTCTCCAATTGTCTTCCAATCCTTCGGGTCCTCGAGCTCTGGGAGACAGGGAAAAAGAGAGGGGTAAGCATATACATGCTTAGTAAGCTCGAATAACAGGAAAGTAAACTTACCAAGTATTTAACATAAATCCATGATAGATAAGGAAACCAACAATTATTAATCGTTCCCTATTACATGCACTCAATCAATAAGTTAGTAACATAATCAAGGATCATATAATTTAACTAGATGAGCTCATCATTCAACATCTCATTTACACAAACATCTCATGTCAATCTCGTTGAGTTTCTAGGAAATCTCGATGGAATACCCATTATCCGTCAATTCTTACGAATGATCATTTCACATATATGCACGCTCGTGGACCTCACATCTCATGGCAGGATTACCAGTCCAGGCTAAATCCCCCATATCATGAACTTATAAGGTGATGTAGGGATTACCAGTCCAAGCTAAATTCAGACCCTAATCGGATTACCCGTCCGGGCTAAATCCATAATGCACACATATTCTTCGGGAGGCTTGATCATTCAAGGAACACCTGTCCGGGTTAGATCCTTTTCATACTTGAGATCAAGGATTACTCGTCCGGGCTAAATCCTTACTACAACACATGCAGGATCTCTTTACACATATCAATGAGGGTTTATCCATCGAATTCTCTTTGTTAACCTCATCCGAGACATTTTTCACATGTTACCATCAAATATACATTTCTATGATATTTCATGCTAATAATAATAAATGCAATCATCATGCATTCATAAATCATTCAATTATGCATATTAGGGGTTTACTTTAAGTTATCCGAACTTACTTGGTATTCTTTTCGGAGTTGTGTTTTAGTTATTCCAAAACCTTGCGTTTGCCTCGATCGACCTCCGAAATTTGTTCCTTGGGGTCTATAATAAAAAAAAATTTAACTCATTAATACACTACATTATACATTTCAAGTTTAATATCTACACCGGTTCAAATGATCGTTTTGCCCCTAACCTTTCACATTTTTATGATTT
The DNA here is from genome assembly GCF_025698485.1 of Gossypium arboreum. Lineage (NCBI taxonomy): Eukaryota > Viridiplantae > Streptophyta > Magnoliopsida > Malvales > Malvaceae > Gossypium > Gossypium arboreum. The sequence goes on from NC_069071.1 coordinate 62,715,648, forward strand.
AGTCCCTAAGCTCGTATAATGAAACACATGCACTTTCCATCTTATCCAAGCCTAGCGGAACACTTTTCCTTCTTATGGTAGCCCAAATTTTCCATTATTTTCTCATTTCTACCACACATTTACATCTTTTGCAAAATAGTCCCTATAAGGGTTTTTCATGAAAATCACCTAGGAAAAGATGTTTAACACACATTAAACTTTCATATTCCTCCATAATCCATCAAAATACAAGCAACTCATGCATGGGTAAATTTTTAAACATGAACCCTAGCATAAAATATGGGTAGAAATGGAGAGAGCAAGCTACCGGGATTTCAAAAATACAAAGAGCATGAAAAACGAGGCTTGGGAGCACTTACTATTGAGCTTGAAATGTTTGAAAACCCTAGCTATGGTGACAAGAGAATTTCGGCAGCTATGGGGGAGAAGATGGCTAATTTTGGCTTGATTTTTCCCATTTTATTTCATTAAAAAGCCAAATGACCAAAATGCCCTCATGCCCTTTCTTTAAAATTTCATCCATGCAAGCCCATTTTTGTCCAAAAACTTAGAATTTGGGAAAATTGCTCTCCAAGACCTTCTAATTCATAACCCAAAGCAATTTCATACAAATTACTTCTAGAATTCAAGTTTTACAATTTATTCAATTTAGTCCCTAATTTCCAATTGAACACCTTACTCAAAGAATTTCTTCATAAAACTTTAACACATACATATACTCATATTCTAGGCCTCATAATAATCATAAAGTAAATATTTTGATGTCGGATTTGTCCCGAAACTACCATTCCGACTGGGCCCTATTTTAAGATGCTACAAGTATGTATGTAAAACTCATGAGTATGGACTTTAGTATGAGATGAATTCTTGGTAAGAATGCTAATGAGTAAGTTATGCCTAAGATACATGATGATATTTATGTTAACTTATGTTGGATAATTATATGACCAATGTGTGATTAATGTTGCTTATTATTTACATGCAAACTTACTAAGCTTTAAAGCTTACTCCCTTTTTCTTTCCATTCCTTATAGTGTCGCCAAGCTAGCTCGGGGATCGAGGAACATCAGAGCTCGATTCACATTATCGAACAATTGTTTTGGGTATACTTGGTTTTAATATTTTGAGTATGGCATGTATAGGGACTTGGTCATTTTGTTATGTGCCATATTGGTTTAGCCAAATGTGTTGGCGTTAGAATGGTTAATGATTCATTTTGTATATGGCCATTGGAAGTTGACTAATATTACTTTTGTTGGTCATTGGTATGTTTATGTGATGATGCTTATCATGAAGATGAAATTGGCATGAATGGAAAATAAAGTATGTGACGTTTATGCATGATAGATGTTAGCATGTGCCAATGATGAATTGATATCTTGTTTGTGGGTGATTTGGTTGTATGTATATGCTTGGATTGGTGTTGCTTATTGTTGTGTAGGTTGGTGCAAGTAAAGGTGGAAAAATGGCTTGGTAAATAGCCTTATTTTTTGCAACATGGGCAGAGACACGGCCGTGTGTCTCAGCCGTGTGATGGACACGGCTTGGGGACATGGGTGTGTGTCTAGGGCGTGTGAAGGATGCACCTATTTTATGAAAAATTTCAAAAAATTAAATTCACCACACGGCCTAGCACACGGGCGTGTGACTTTCTTTGGTGCATGACGTCATAAACAGAGAGTTACACGGGTTAGGGATACGGGCGTGCCTAACTAGATGGCCTACCCATACAGGCGTGTCACAAGCCATTTGGGCGTGTGACCCTGTTTCGATGAAAAATTTTCTAAGTGTTGTAGAATTTCTTAAAGTTTTCGGTTTTGTTCCGAACCACCTCCAATGTATGTTTTAGGCCTCGATTGCTCGTTTTAAGGACGATATGAATGTATATGAAAAGTTTTACTTTGGATGAAAGTTTAGGACTCTGAAATATATGTTTGCTTGTGTTTAAGTCTGATAATGCCCCGTACCTTGTTCCGGCATCGAATACGGGTAAGGGGTATTACACGTTGGGTGTACAACTTCTGTAGTATGTAACATCATTCACAACAGTGAAATTAATAACCCAAAACATGGGTAAATTTTATCCTCTCATTGGCATTAAATGGTGGATGAAAAGTAAAATGTGGTTAGATTTCTTTACAGGAAACACATTTTCAAAGAAAACATCTCTAGATTCACATACAGAATGATCATGAAAATATATGAATCTATATGCAACACTATTTAGAGCATACCCAACAAATACAACATTAACAATTTTAGATCCGGTAGTGCTCTTTTTAAAAGCAGGCTTGCCTACTTTTGCTAAACACGCCCACACTTTTAAGTATTGCAGATTAGGGGAATAACGCTTCCACAATTCATATGGGTATAGTCTAATTTTTTATGAGACACTCAATTAAGAATATGGTTTGTAGAAGTACAACCTCCTCTCACATACTGTCAGATAAACCAGAACATATTAGTAAAGCATTCATCACTTCTTTTAGAGTTACGTTTTTCCTTTTAGCTATGTCATTTTGTTGTGGGAAATAAGGAGCAGAAAAACATTTAAAATATCATCTTTGTAACACCCCTTACCCATGTCCGACGCCAGGACATGATACAAGGCTTTTACGGACATAAACCCAAACGAACATTCAAAATCGGGTCATAAATTTTCATTCAAATCAAATTCATTCATACCTATGCAAATTGTCCTTTATATGGGCTTACAAGGCCCAAGACATACATTAGAAACGGTTCGGGACTAAATCGTAAACTTTGAAAACATTTGGAAGACTTAAAAATTTTACAAGGAAACAGGGTCACACGCCCGCGTGGGTAGGCCGTGTGGTCACACATAAGCCCATGTGTACACAAGCCCATGTGGCTTGGGACACGCGGGTGTCCTCAACCCGTGTAACTCTCTATTTATGACATCATCAACAAAATATGGTCATACGGCCAAGTCACACGCTAGTGTGCTTAGGCCGTGTGGCTAATTAAATTTCAAAAAATCAAGTGCAGACTTCACACGACCAGGGTAGACGCCTATGTCCTAAGGCTGTGTCCTCTACACGGCTGAGACACATGGTCGTGTCTCTACCTGTGTGTTTACTACTGGCATTCTGTTTTGCATAATTAGGGTGCAAGGGACACACGACCGAACCACATGCCCATGGGGTAGGCTGTGTGTAACACTCCTAACCTATATCCGTCGCTGAAATAGGGTTAAAAGACATTTTTGATCAATACACATCATTCACGTATATTTACGCATTTCAATAACAAAATACATTCATCTCAATCATATTGTCCCTTCTAAGGTTCTACGAGACCTTAAAACATGCTTAGAAAAGGTTTGGGACTAAACTGATAACATTCACAAACTTTGAGAAACTTATAAAATTTTCTTTAATTTCAGGGTCACACACCCGTGTGAGCAGGCCTTGTGCCTTACACGGCTACCAAACACGCCCGTGTTATAGGCCGTGTGAAAACAGGGCATACATACTGACTTGCACCACACGACCGAGGACACGCCTGTGTGCCTTGGCTATGGGAAAATTAAGGAGGTTACTGACTTGGGTCACACGGCCAACCACACGCCCATGTGCTAGCCTGTGTGCCACACACGGCCAATAGACACACCCGTGTGTCTAGGCCGTGCCAAAATAATAGGGTATACTGACTATAATTCGAAGGGTACCCTAGGGGACATACGGCCGTGTAAAATGACCGTGTGTCGCATAGGCTAAGACACATGCCCAGGTCTCTGCCTGTGTGGAAAAAAATAGGCCATTCCCAAGGCCAATTTGCGACCCTTTTCTCATGCTCACCTAGCCATCAAAATGGTATCATGTCATCACAAATATGGGTAGCAAAAACATGCCAATTCACAAACATTTCTTACCATTTCATAATCAACCATTTTACTACTTAAATCCTTATCAAAACATACTAAATCAATGTTAAAATCATCAATCTCACATGACTACTAAATACATTTACTCATCAAATTATTAACTATTTCATGACACAAATTGCACCATATCTCCATCTCAAAATCAAACCACTATATGCAAATCTTCCAAGCATTAATACATCATCAACTAATCAACCAAATAAGAAATCACTTCGTAAAACTAATAACTATGACAAACATGCCAAAACAAATAGTAACTTATAAACATCACATATATCACTTGACAACATATAAATCAAGCCAACTCAAATGGCCAAATACATCATCATTTACAAGCCAAATCTCATGGCTAATATTATAACTCAAAACATACCAACATGACACTAGTCTGTACATGCCATATACCATATATACAAAGCTTCAAAAGTACCAACGAGATAATCGATAGTGCGATGAAGTATTCCCGACGATCCCCGAGTTCGAGCTAGCTTCGATAATATATAAAACATGGAAAGAACACATAAAGTAAGCTTTAAAAGCTTAGGAAGCCATATACAAATAAAGTTATCACATGAACATTTACATATCAATTCAAATATACTTAACATAAATAACAACATACAAGTTCACAAACCTTTCTCAATGAATATTTATCCATATTCACATGTAAGTTCATCAATTACTTCTCTTTACAATACTCGTATGAATCTCATATGTACCTGAGTCACTTAACTCTTTCACATAATCTTTCTTAACTTAACTTTGCCCGTTGAATTATTCAGAATCAATAAGGATACTCAGAAAACACATAAGCTCGTACAGTGCCATATCCCAGATATGGTCTTACATATTATCACATATCGATGTCGCTGTCCCAGACAGGGTCTTAACGAAATCGATTAATGATGCCAATGTCCCAGACATGGTTTTACACATAATCAATGACAAGTACTTTTCCCACATACTCGATGCCATTTTAATACTCGATTGAAAGCTATTATTATACGCAAATTCAATCAATGACAAGTACTTTTCCCACATACCTTCAAACTCAAGAATGCAACATCTCAGCATATCCTCGAGTATCTGAATAACTCGCTTGGATTGACCATCCATTTGCGGGTGAAATGCGGTACTAAAATGTAGTTGTACCTAGCGTATCTTGCAGTTTCTTCCAAAATTTCGATGTAAACCTCGGATCTCTATCCGAAACAATAGAAATAGGTACCCCGTGTAATCGAACAATCTCTAAATATATAACTCAGCAAGCTTGTCAAGCTAATAATTTGTACGCAAAGGAATAAAATGAGCTGATTTTGTCAACCGGTCAACAACAACCCAGATTGCATCTTTCTTACTCGAAGATAAAGGCAAACCCTAAACAAAATCCACAGTCACTCTGTCCTATGTCCATTCAGGAATCATAATCGGTTGCAATAAACCAGACGGCACTTGATGCTCAGCTTTAACTTGCTGACAAATCAAACATTTCGAAACAAACTCTGAAATGTCACGTTTCATACCATGCCACCAATAGACCAATTTCAAGTCATTATACATTTCTTACTTCCCGGATGAACAGATAAACTACAACTATATGCTTCGTTCAAAATCATCTGAATCAATTTTGAGTTTCTCGGAACACATATTTTGCCTCTAAATCTTAAACAGTCATCAGAATCAACTTTAAATTCTGAATCAAAGTTCGAATCACACTGAGTTCGTTTGTCTAACATTTCATTATCATCTTTCTAAGCTTCACAAATCTGTTGTCTCTTTCAACTCAGCTACAATCGATCCGTCATTAGGTAGAGCCAATTGAGTATTTGTTGCATGCAGAGCAAACAAGGATTTCTGACTTAATGCATCAGCAACACAATTTGCTTTTCCGGGATGGTAGTCAATTACTAGTTCATAATCTTTTAACAATTCACCATCTTCGCTGTCGCATATTTAGATCTTTCTGAGTCATCAAATATTTCAAACTCTTGTGATCTAAGTAAACATGACATTTCTCACCGAACAGATAATAGCGCCAAATCTTCAATTCCAAATACAATAGCTTCTAACTCTAAATCATGAGCTGGGTAATTCTTTTCATATGAATTCAACTGTCTCGAGGCATAAGCTATGACTTTGCCTTCCTGCATCAAAACACAACCCATGCCATTCAATGATTCATCATTATAGATTACAAATTCTTTACCAGATTCTGGCTGTACTAACATGGAGCTTCAGTCAAAAGAGCTTTCAACTGATCAAAACTTTTCTGACATTTCTCAGACCATTCAAACTTTACATCTTTTTGAAGAAATCTTGTCAACAGAGTCGCAATCATTGAAAAGCCTTTCACAAATCGTCTATGGTAGCTAGCTAGTCCCAGAAAATTGCGAACTTCAGACACATTTTTCGGAGGCTTCCAATACATTATTGCAGAAGTCTTGTTCAGATCGACTCGAATACCTAATGCTGATACAATATGCCCCAGAAAACCAACCTCGCGTAACCAGAATTCACATTTACTGAACTTTGCATATAATTGCTTACCACGCAGAGTTTGGAATACAACTCTCAAACGCTTAGCATGCTCAATTTCCTCTCGTGAATAAATCAATATATCATCAATAAACAAAACAACAAATTGATCTAGGTACGATCTGAAAATATGGTTCATTAAATCCATAAAGATAGCAGGAGCATTCGTTAGTCCAAAAGGCATAACTAAGAATTCATAGTCTCCGTACCTCGTTCGGAAAGCTATTTTTGGCACATCAGAGTCTCTAACTCATAACTGGTAATAACCTGATCTCAAATCTATCTTTTAAAACATTGTAGCCCCTTTTAACTGATCAAACAAATCATCAATCCGCGATAAAGGGTATTTGTTCTTGATTGTCACTTTATTCAACTGTCGGTAGTCTATACACATTCTCATCGTGCCATCTTTCTTTTTCACAAACAACACGGGAGAACCCTAAAGCGAGAAACTCAGTCTTGCAAAACCTCTATCCATCAGTTCTTGCAACTGAGCTTTCAATTATTTTAACTCTGCCGGAGCCATTCTGTAGGAGCTATCGATATTGGCGTTGTACCCGGCATTAACTCAACCTTTCGGATCGGTGGCAAACCTGGTAACTCTTTGGGAAACACATCTGAATACTCACACACAACTGGTACTGATTCGATCTTCTTTTCAGTCCCTTTCTTATCAAGCACATAAGCTAATTAAGCTTCACAACCCTTTCTCACATATTTCTGAGCTAACATCAATGAAATCACTACTGGAAAACCATTCAGATTATCTGACTCAATCTGGATAATCTCATTATTCTAACATCTCAGATCAATCATCTTTCGTTTAAAATTCACAATAGCATCATTCGACGTTAACCAATCCATACCCAGAATTATATCAAACTCGTCAAATGGCAACAACATTAAATCGACTGGAAATCAATTATCTCGAATCATCAACGGACAGTTCTTGCACACTTTATCAACCAACACACACTTGCCTAAGGGGTTCGATACTCTAGTTACAAATTTAGTAGACTCTACAGGAAAAGTCTTACTGGATACTAAATTCACACATATATACGAATGAGTTGATCCTGGATCTATCAATGCAATAACTTTAGTATCATAGAGAGTAAAAGTACCGATAATAACATCTAGAGATGACGCTTCTTCGTGAGCATGAATATCGTAGGCTTGTGCAGGTGCTCTTGCCTCTGACCTCGCAGCAGAGTCTTTAGTTGCTTCCTGGCTACTACTCACATTTCCCGTGTTTCTGGGTGGTCTACCTCTAGCTGAAGTGTTACTCGACCTCACATTCTGAACTGTATCTTGTTCATCCAACTCCAAAAAATCACGGATAAAATGATCCAATGATCCACATTTAAAATAGGCCCGATCATTTAATCTACAATCACCAAGATGCCTTTTACCATAATGTTTACATTCAAATCAGTTAGGTCTCACACTGCCAACACTAGCAATCGAAGTAGCTGGAGCTTTGAAGCTCGATTGTTGTTTCACTCGATCTCTGTTTGAATGCCCCACAGATACATTGGAACGATTATACGAGTCTCAAAATTTCTTCGATGCAGACTAATAAGATTTATAAGCTGATCTCTTTCTCGAATCTCTTGCTTCAAAATCAGCTTTTCTCTTTTCTTTGCTGAGATCCTTGGCTTTACAAGCCCTCTCAACTAAATCAACAAATTCTTTGATTTCCAGAATCCCAACTAACAGCTTTATGTCTTTATTCACTCCATCAACGAATCGTTTACACATGATCTCTTCGGTAGAAACATATTCCCGAGCATATTTTCTCAAATGCACAAATTCTCTTTCATATTCTGTGGTATTCATTCAACCCTGTTTCAACTCCAGAAACTCTTTATGCTTCTAATCAAGGAATCGATGACTTATATATTTCTTTCAGAATTCAGATTGAAAGAATTCCCAGGTGACTGGTTCCCTCGAAACTACTGATATTAACGTTTTCCACTAATGATACGTATTGTCTCTTAACAGAGATACTACACATTTGATACATTCATCAGGACTACAGGATAATTCATCAAACACTCTGATTGTATTCTCGACCCAGAACTCAGCCCTCTCAGTATCATCATCAACTGTAACCCGAAACTCTTCGACCCCGTGTTTGTATCTTATCCACTGGTGGCTTTTAATCAAATAGGATCTAACACTTAAGGCACAGCTGAAACTTGTTGAGGAACAAGCGGGGGTGGAGGTTGTTGAGCAGCTGGATTCGTTAGAACAAACTCCGTGAACCACTCACTCATCATTTGGAAGAAGGCTTGCTTAGCCTCTCCCCCCTGGCTACTAGAAATAGGACTAGAATCGGCCGGTACTGCTCCTTGAGTGGGAGCGGGCGCATTACTTTCAACATCGTCTGCTATGGCTCGTTCGAGATCCATTTACTATATAAAAACACATTTTAACTATCAGGAATAATCACACTATCGTTGTTTATATATATGGCATGTATAGCTAGACTCTTACATGCTACGTTAGTCTTAGAATCAGCTAAACCGTAGCTCTGACACCAATTAAATGTAACACCCCTAACCCGTATCCAATTGAATAGAGTTAAGAGGCATTTCTAATCAATACACATCATTCACGTACATTTATGCATTTCAATATCAAAATACATTCATCTCAATCATATTGTCCCTTCTGAGGTTCTACGAGACCTTAAAACATGCTTAGAAGAGGTTCAGTACTAAACCGATAACATTCACAAACTTTGAGAAACTTATAAATTTTTTTTTAATTTCAGGGTCACACGCCCGTGTGAACAGGCCGTGTGCCTCACACGGCTACCAGACATGCTGTGTTACAGGCCGTGTTAAAATAGGGCATACATACTAACTTGCACCACAAGGCCGAGGACACGCCCATGTGTCTAGGCCATGCCAAAACTATAGGGTATATTGACTTTAATTCGAAGGGAACCCCAGGGGACATACAACCGTATAAACTAACCGTGTGTCGCATAGGCTAAGACACACGCCCAGGTCTCTACCCGTGTGGACAAAAATAGGCCATTCGCAATGCCAATTTGCCACCCTTTTCTCATGCTCACTTAGCCGTCAAAATGGTATAATTTCATCACAAATATGGGCAGCAAAGACATGCCAATTCACAAAAATTTCATGCCATTTTATAATCAACAATTTTACTACTTAAATCCTTATTCAAAACATACTAAACCAATATGCTAAAATCATCAATCTCACATGAGACACATGCCTGTGTCGACAAAAATAAGCCATTTATAAGGCCAATTTGCCTCCCTTTTCTCATACTCACCTAGCCATCACTATGGTATCATTTCAACACAAATATGGGCAGCAAAAACATGCCAATTCACAAACATTTCATGCCATTTCATAATCAACCATTTTAATACTTAAATCCTTATTCAAAACATACTAAATCAATATGCTAAAATCATCAATCTCATATGACTATTAAATACATTTACTCATCAAATTATTAACTATTTCATGACACAAATTGCACTATATCTCCATCTCAAAATCAAACCACAATATGCAAATCTTCCAAGCATTAATACATCATCAACTAATCAACCAAATAAGAAATCACTTAGTAAAACTAATAACCATGACAAACATGCTAAAACACATAGTAACTTATAAACATCACATATATCACTTGACAACATATAAATCAAGCCAACTCAAATGGCCAAACACATCATCATTTACAAGCCAAATCTCATGGCTAATATTATAACTCAAAACATACCAAAATGACACTAGTCTATACATGCAATTTACCATATATACAAAGCTTCAAAAGCACCAAGGAGATAATCGATCGTGTGATGATGTATTCCTGACGATCCCAGAGTCTGAGCTAGCTTCGATAATATATAAAACATGGAAAGAACACACAAAATAAGCTTTAAAAGCTTAGCAAGCCATATAAAAATATAGTTATCACATGAAAATTTACATATCAATTCAAATATGCTTAACATAAATAACCACATACAAGTTCACAAACCTTTCTCAATGAATACTTATCCATATTCACATGTAAGTTCATCAATTACTTCTCTTTACAATACTCGTATGAATCTCATATGTACCTAAGTTACTTAACTCTTTCACATAATCTTTCTCAACTTGAATTTGCCCGTTGAACTATTCAGAATCAATAAGGATACTCAGAAATCACATAAGCTCGTACAGTGCCATATCCCAGATATGGTCTTACATGTTATCACATATCGATGTCGCTGTCCCAGACAGGGTTTTACACGAAATCGATTAATGATGCCAATGTCCCAGGCATGGTCTTACACGTAATCTCATATACAATGCCAATGTCCCAGACAAGGGCTTACATGTAATCACATCTCGATAATCTAATGCCATGATATTCGCATCCTATATTATTCCTAGGGTTTGTACGAGACTTTCAAATGTCGTAACTTTATTGATCTATGCTCGTATTTGCTCGTTCGATATTCTTAGTAATTCAATGATAATAAAACATATATAATTCAATTCAAAGACATTTATTTGCATATGAACTTACCTTGTAGTTGGAATAAACGAACGGAATCGACTATTCGTCTACTTTCGATTTTCCCCGTTCTAAATCTATTTTCTTTCATTCTTGATCTATATACATTCAAAATTAACTCTTTTATTCATCAACACATTCAATCTAGTCTACAAACACATATTTGAGAATTTTTACACTTTTTCCCTAAACTTTCATATTTCTTGCAATTTAGTCCTTATTTCACAAATATGCAAAATTACACAATTTCATTCAAATACATGCTAGCCGAATTCTCCTAGTGTATATATCAGCCCATATTTATCAATATTTCACATATTTAACCCTTCAATTTACACTTTTCTCAATTTAATCCCTAATTGACATTTTTACTCAAAATCACTTTATAAAACATGTATATCAAACACCAAGCTTTCATAATCCATCAACAATCATTCAAAAGCTCAAGCATTCATCAATGGAAATTCAAAAATTCATCAAGAATTTCAGAAATTAGGGTATGGGCTAGCTAATACACGAAGCAACGATCACAAAAACATAAAAATTATTAAAAACTAAGATCAAAACATACCTCAATCAAGAATACAAAGGGCCGAACCCTAAAATGCTTCAAATGGTCTTTCTTCTTTTTATTTTCAGTAAGAAAGATGAACATTAACACATATTTTTATATTTTTTATTAAATATACATTAATACAAAGTTTACCATTTTACCCTTGGTCATTAAACTATTTAATCATCAAATATAAGGCCATTCATGTCAAATTCCACTATCAATGGTCTAATTACAACATAAGGACCTTTCATGTAATGAGCCATGTCAATTAAGCACTTTAAACAAGTAGAATGCAACTTTTGCATTTTACGCGATCTAGTCCTTTTTGTCAAATTGAGCTGTTAAACGATAAAATTAGCTCACAAAATTTTCACACATATATATTCGCATGCTGTAAACACAAAATATAATATTAAATAAATTTTACGATCTCGAATTTGTGGTTCAAAAACCACTGTTCTGATTTGGCTAAAACCAGGATGTTATACTGTGTGTCACACACGGCCTAGACACATGCCCATGTGTCTAACCGTGTGGACAAATCCTAGGCTATTTTCCAAGCCATTTGCTACACCAATTTCATAGCATATATTTAATCCATCATTATTTCATGTGGCATTCCACACCAATTTCATATTTATGCATTATTATAAACCTACCTTCAATTTTACTAAATTTTACCATAGCTATGGTCATATTTATTAGATCCAATTCATTCATTAAGCATATATGCCATTTATCAAATCCATACCAACAAGCAGCCACCAACCACATCACAAGCATAAAAACATTGCATGCATGCATAAAAAATTAGGGTTACAACCCAAATAATCAAAATGAGTCACCTCTCTTAGCCATATACAAAATAATCATAATACCTTCATGAGCCAACACATTTGGGTAATCAATATGACACATAACAAAAAGACCAAGTCCCTATACATGCCATACTCAAAATGTTGAGACTAAATATACCCAAATATTCAATTAATAGTGTGATCGAAAACTCCGACGTCCTCTAATCCCTGAGCTAGTTTGGCGACACTATAAGAAAACGAAAGGAAGGGGGTAGGCTTTAAAGCTTAGTAAGTTCAACGCAAATAATAAGAAACATAAATCATACATTTAACATAAGGCAAAGTTTCATAAATGCCATCAAGTCCCATAAGCATAACTTTCTCATATACATTCTTACCACAAGTTCATGAGTTCGATGTACATACTTGTGCCCACTTGTACAAAATAACTTACTTTCCGGTCTTTGACGTATTCATTGAGATTACCCATTGAGCTTCTCTTAGACTACCCATTGAACACTTGGAATACTGTCGGATACATCAGAATCTCGCACCTAAGTGCCCCATATGTAGCCAACGCTACCTCATATCACATATCACATGTTGCTCGCTTTCGAGCTACTCATGGATCTACTCACACAAGCTATCGGTCAAGATGTAACTACACGGGCTGCTTATACAAGCTGTCAGGTATCTGCAACACATGCCAGACTACCCAGCCAGCAGTACAACATACAAGACTAGTACCCGGACGCCAAAACATGTGTCACATATATCGTGAACTTAGACCACAACTCATGAACTCAGATCACATAGTTCCTAGTGACATGTCACTTGTATCCCAAACTATTCTTAAGGTTCAAATAGGATTCTTTGATACCATATTTCTGTTGAGCTTGCTCATAATATCAATTTCAATATCCTTGCACCAATCACATACTCATGGAATAATCAAGCATAATTCATAATAAAATTTAAGCCTTAAACACAAGGTACAACATTACATTAATTATATATGTACTTACCATACATGCAATATTAAAGCATTTAAAATATGGTATATATTGCATAATTTGCAAATGAACTTACCTTGGTACAAAATGATAGAAACGAGCCTAATCCTCGTAAACTTTGTTTTTCCCCCCAATCAAGACTCGAATCATGTTTTTCTTGATCTATAATGCCAAATTTAACTTGTTCAATACATACATTGTTTGAATTGACCCATAATTCATACTTTGGTAAAATTAACTTTTTATCCCTAACTTTTCACTTATTTTCACTTTAATCCCTAGGCTCGTAAAATGAAATGCATGCATTTTCTTGGTTACCCAAGCCTAGTCAAACCTACACCATGTTCATATCAGCCCACATTTTCCTTTAGTTCATATTTTTACTATTCATGTTTACACATTTTACAAACAAGTCCTTTTTAGGTGTTTTCACTAAAAATCACTTAGTAAAAGATGTTCATCACACATCAAGCTTTCATAATCTTCCATTAATCATCAAAACACAAACATGTCACACATGGGTCAAATTTCATACATGAACCTAGCTCAAAATATGGCTAGAAATAGATAGATCATGCTTCAAAGACTTCAAAAATGCAAAGAACATCAAAAGCGGTGCTTAGGAGCACTTACAATCAAGCTTGAAAAGTTGAAAACCCTAGCTATGAAACCCTTGAAAATTGGCACACAAGGAGGAAGATGGACACAATTTTGACTTGATTTTTTCCCTTTTTATTATTTTATTTACCAAATGAAAAAAAATGCCCTTAAGGTCTTTCTTTCCAATTTTTCCTATTCATGCCCATTTTTGTCCAAAATTTTAGAACTTGTTCAAATTGCTATTTAAGGACCTCTAATTAATAATCCAATGTAGTTTCATGCTTGAAGCTTCTAGAACACAAGTTTTGCAACTTATTCAATTTAGTCCCTAAAGTCAAATTGGACACCTTAGGTATAGAATTTCTTCATGAAAGTTTCACACAAACATGCAATCATATCATGGATCATCAAATAATCATAAAATATTTATTTCTATTTTAGATTTGTGGTCTCGAAACCACTGTTCTGACATAGTGTAACACCCCTCACCCGTATCCAACACTGGGACAGGGCTCGAGGCATTAACGAAACTTTATCATTCATAAACATACAAAATCGAGTCACCAAATTTTGTCCAAAATTTAGAACTTCTAGAACATAAGCATATCGTTCCTTATACAGGCCATCGAGGCCTATAACCTACATTAAGGTGGTTTGGTACAAAACCGAAATCCTTCGGCAAACTTTGGGCGACTTAATAAATTTCTAGCTTTGGAGTGTCACACGCCCGTGTAGGTGGGTCGTGTGGACTCACACACTCGTATGGCCTAGGGCATGTCCATGCCTTTAACCCGTGGGCAACACTAACTTTTGGGCACGACCAAGACACACGCCCGTGGGCTCACCTCGTGTCCAAAACTTGAGCGTTCTGTTAAAATAACACGGCCCAGACACACGCCCGTATGCCCTACCCGTGTGCTAATTTGACTTAAAGTTTTAGGTGCAGGAGACACACGGCCATACCACACGCCCATGGGGATGGGCCGTGTGTCACACACGGCCTAGATACATGCCCGTGTGTCTAACCATGTGGACCTTAATAAGCTATTTTCCAAGCCTTTAGTCACCCATTTCTACTACTTGTGCCTAATGGCTACCAAGTTTGAGAGAAAGCATGATTATACACTTGTAAATAATCTTAATGAAAATAGTTGTATGGAAACCTCATATCATTGGTTTCATACATAAGTGGTTATTTCCTATTTAGTGTCATGGGTTCCCATATTACATTAATCCATCTGAAATTGGCTCATTCATGTGATTCATTGCCAATTGATAACAACCCATCATTTGTAATTAAAACCATGCACAAAATCGTAGGTCATGGCCTACTTAAATTAAGCCAATTTTCATGGCCATATACAAAGAGATAAACATATTTTTACATGCCTTTGCTGGGCAAATCAAATGACACATATAACAAAATACTCAAAAATACTATACATGCCATTGAACAAAATAAACAGAGTCTTTATACCAAAGCTTGTTTAGTTAATACTGTGTTATTTCTCTAACCATCTTCCAATCCTTATGAGTCGTCAAGCTTTGTAAAACAAGGAAAAGAGAGGGGTAAGCATTTTTATGCTTAGTAAGCTCGAATAACCGAAGAGTAAACTTACCGAGTAATTAGCATACATCCATACTTAAATTATGAAATCATCCAATATGAAATGATTTCCTATCACATGCACTCAATCAATGAGTTAGTCACATAATCATGTATCATGTAATTTACCTAGATGAGCTCATCATTCAACATTTTATTCATACATGTATTGTAACACCCCATACCCGCGACCGTGGCCGGAGTCGAATACGAGGTGCTAACAGACTTAACTTAATTATTTCCACAGTCCCTTTAAAAATTTCCAGACTACCTGGTTACTGCATCACTGTCGCCTTAAAATTCATATCTTGAGTTTCAAAACTCGGAAATCAGTTTCGTAAATTTTTCCTGAAACTAGACTCATATGTCCATCTACATATTTTTTTCTAGAATTTTTGGTCAGGCCAATTAGTACAGTTTATTAGTTAAAGTCTCCCCTGTTACAGGGATCGACTACACTGACCTTCGCGCATTACGATTTGGATATCTCCCTGTACAGGGCTTCAATACTGATGCCGTTTGTTTCTATAGAAACTAGACTCAAATAGGAATCTATAAATATATGGAATGACTCCTAATTATCTCTGGTTAATTTATAATAAATTTCCAAAGTTGGAACAGGGGATCCAGAAATCGTTCTGGCCCTGTTTCACGAGAACTTTAATATCTCTTAACATATAACTCATATGACCGTTTCGTTTCTTCCATATGAAAGTAGATTCATCAAGGTTCATTTACATAATTTATTCACTATTTAATTCCATTCCTACAATTTTTAGTGAATTTTCAAATCCACACCACTGCTGCTGTCAGCATCTGTTTTCAAGGTGAACTTTACCTATATCGTGGTTTCCATGGACCAGTTAGAGTTTTGTCATACATAGGTCCACATATAATGATATTTAGCCATTCCAATGGCCAATCATTTGCCCAACACTTCCATTCCAGTCCATAGTCACATCATAAAACCATATACATATACATAAACACAAATGGTCTAATGCCATACTCCACTTCTATGAGCCATTTTCGCATGGCTGTACACACATACATCACAAAAAGTATTTGAAAACAACAAAGGGTAGTCCTATACATGCCATATCCAGAGTTCAACTAAAAGAGTACCAAAGGGCTTTGATAGTGTGGATGACTTCGACTTCGATGATCCCGAATCCGATAGCTAACGAGCAAAACCTAT
The DNA here is from genome assembly GCF_025698485.1 of Gossypium arboreum. Taxonomy (NCBI): domain Eukaryota; kingdom Viridiplantae; phylum Streptophyta; class Magnoliopsida; order Malvales; family Malvaceae; genus Gossypium; species Gossypium arboreum. The sequence continues at coordinate 62,732,420 of NC_069071.1, forward strand.
AAAACAGAGAGCCAAAGCAACGGGGTAAGCATTTTAATGCTTAGTAAGTCTCAAGTAATGAAATCAGCTTTGACTAAAGTATTACATTCACATAGCTAAATGAATCACTTTATTAATACACATTCTCATAATCATACTTACTTCACACTTCATCAACATATACACACACAAGGTATCAACCTATCTAAGAGCCGAAAGTTCGTTAGTCGATTGAACGAACACTATTTCAAACGAATCGACTTTTCCGATGCACATGTAAACATACCTTATCGTATGGGTCTTTCGAGCGTATTAATTGAATTTATTACAGCACCAAAACGTTCACCTTCAAACCGAGTTTCTTTGGAATTTAGCCGGATATAACCGCAAGCACAATTGCCTTCGGGTCTTAACCTGGATTTGGTAACTTGCACAAATGCCTTCGGTCTTAGCCGGATATAACAACTTCATACGAATGCCTTGGTCTTAGCCGGATATAATCACTAGCATAAATGCCTTCGGGACTTAGCCCGGGTATCATTCAAATGCTCATGTACACATATATCAATAATCACGACACATCCATATTTCATTTTCGTTACTAAGGCTCAACCACAAAACATTTATCAAACCTTTCCAATTTCGACTCAATAGCCACACACAAAGAGCATGATTTCAATTGACATTACAGCGTAGTCCCTACGCACATTTGGCTATCCGCCATAATATGACAAATCATTTCAATATAATTCAAGTAGGGTCGTTACTCGAAGACTTACCTCAGATGTTGTCGAACGATTTCGACGGCTATTCGCTCACTTTTTCCTTCCCCTTATCGGATTTAGTCCCCCTTTGCTCTTGAGCTTAATTTAACAAATAAATTGATTTAATCATTTGAGCATCGACAAGAGGAATTCAAGGTACTTAGCCCACATATTTTCATTAGACATTAAAGTCATATATGTACGGAAATCATGAATCAAACTCAACACATTAGTTAGTACTCTCCTTAGCCGAATTTTCCAAGCCAAGAATAGGCATCAATATGCTTGCCTCTAACCGAATGCATGCACACCAATCCCCCTCATGTGGCCGAATATGCATGTTCATGTTGAGGCCAATTATACACTTAATATCACACATGAACGGCATACATTTTACTAACTAATGCATTACATATTGTAGTTCAATACACATCTATCATTTACTTCATAATCGAAACATCATCATAAGTAAATATATACCTTGAGATAGTATATATGTCATACCAATACATCATGTGCAAACACATATACATATAGGTGCAAGGGCCGAATCTCAAGTTGCTTATATCCAAATATAAACATATATCCAAAGCTCAAATCTTACCTACCATGCAATATGCATAAATCATGCTTATGGATATACCATGGCGAATACACCACAACACTATACTTGTTTCAATTTTGGTCATGGTTAAACAAAGAACTTAATGTCTCACTCAAAATGCTAAAAGAAAATCCAAGAGTCCTCAATCCACCATCACATGTATCATTATCAAGCTTCATATTTAGCATGCAATGGCATTAACACAACATCCACCTTGGCCGAATATCATCCCCATGACATAGCAAAGTTTTGAACCATGGACTAATTAGAACTCAAGCTAGCAACTAAAAACATGCATGAACCTCATGGAACATCATCAAACATACCTTAACTTAGATGCAAATATGGCCGAATATCTTCAACCTTTCTCCTTTCAAACCGGCCAAGAAGAACCAAAGGATGAAGCTTTTCTTTTCTCTCTTTTTTTCTTCCTAGTTTTGGCTCAAAGAAAGGATGAACAAAATTTTTTTTCTCTTTCTTCAACTCACGGCAATGGGGGGGTCACACACCTTCTTTCCCTTTTTTTTTTCATTTCTTTATTCCTCACCTTAGTTTAATGTTTCCTCCCATATTGCACCAACAAAACATGTCTATGACATGTTTTGCCCATCCTCCTTTGTCATGGCCGCCACCACTTATAAAAGAGGGTATTTGACATGCAAAACCATTGTTTTGCATGCATGCTTCAATTAGTCATCACACATTTCCCTATCCTACTTTCAAAGTTTACTACTAGGTCCTTTTTAGTGAAATTCACATTTATAACCCTAAATCAAATCATCAAAAATGTCACACACGAATTAACACATATCATAGGCATCAAAATGAATATTAAATTATTTTTATGCTTCGGTTTTGTGGTCCCGAAACCACATTCCGACTAGGGTCGTTTTAAGGCTGTCACATGTATCCTACGTTAATCTCGTTGAGTTTCTAGGAAATCTCGATGGAATACCCATTATCCGTCAATTCATTCAAATGATCTTTCCATATATGCACTCCCGCGAACCTCACATCATATGGCAGGATTAACAGTCCAGGCTAAATCCCCCATATTATATGAACTCATAAGGTGATGTCGGGATTGCCAGTCTAGGCTAAATCCCTTATAACGACAAACACTCTTAATGAGCTTGGATCTGAGTTACCAGTCCAGGCTAAATTCAGATCCTAATCAGATTACCCGTCTAGGCTAAATCCACAATACACTCATATTATTTGGGAGGCTTGATCGTTCAAGGAACACCCGCCCGGGTTAGATTCATTTCCATACTTGAGATCACGGATTACCCGTCCGGGCTAAATCCTTCCTGCAACACATGCAGGATCTCCTTTCACATGTAAAACATGGTTTATCCATCGAATTCCCTTTTAACCTCAACCGAGACGGTTATCAACAAGTCATTATCAAAGATGCATTTCATGCATTTTCATGCCATTAATAATGCAATTATCATGCATTCATAAATCATACAATCATGCATATTAGGGGTTTACTTTAAGTTATCCGAACTTATTTGGTAATAGTTTCAGAGTTATGTTTCGGTTATTCCGAAACCTTGCGTTTACCTTGATCGGCGTTCAAAATTTCTTCCTCGGGGTCTATAACAACAAATTTACCTTATTGATACCCCCACATTATACATTTCAAGTTTAATATCTACCCCCAGTCCAAATGATTGATTTGCCCCTAACCTTTGACATTTTTACGATTTAGTCCCTAGGCTCGTATAATGAAATTTCTATCTTACCCAAGCTTAACTGAACATTTTTCTCTCTTATGGCAACCCACATTTTTCATTATTTTCCTCATTTCTACCATACATTTACATCTTTTGCAAAATAGTCCCTATAAGGGTTTGTCATGAAAACCAACTTGGAAAAGATGTTTAACACACATTTATCTTTCATATTCCTCAGTAATCCATCAAAATACCAACAACTCATGCATGGGTAAAATTTTGAACATGAACCCTAGCTTGAAATATGGGTAGAAATGGAGAGAGCAAGCTACCGGGATTTCAAAAATACAAAGAACACAAAAAATGGGGCTTGGGAGCAGTTACTATTGAGCTTGAAAATTGAAGAAACCCTAGCTATAGTGTCCTCCAAATTTCGGTAGCTATGGGAAGAAGATGAGCATATTTTTGCTCCATTTTTTCCTTTTTATTTCATTAAAATGACAAATGACCAAAATGCCATTATGCCCTTTCTTTAAAATTTCATCCATTCAAGCCCATTTTTGTCCAAAAATTTAGAGTTTGGGCAAATTGATCTCCAAGACCTTCTAATTCATAATCTATAGCAATTTCATACAAATTGCTTCTAGAATCTGAGTTTTTCAATTTATTCAATTTAGTCCCTAATTTCCAATTGGACACCTTATACTTAGAATTTCTTCATAAAACTTTAACACATGCATATACTCATATTCTAAGCCTCATAATAATCATAAAATAAATATTTTTGATGTCAAATTTGTGGTCCCGAAACCACTATTTTGATTAGGCCCTAGTTCGAGATGTTACACATAGACCCTAATTCGGAATGTTACAATCTTTCTCACAAACCTCTTTAAGGAAATTAGTGACATATTCACCGCCTTTATTTGATCTAAGATGTTTTATGATCTTATAAAATTGGTTTTCTAATTCTTCTTTATAAAGAAGAAAAGTTGTATCAGCTTCATCTTTTGGTCTTAGAATATAAACCTTTGTATATCTAGAGTAGTCATTTACAAAAGTGATAATAATAGCATTTTTCACCCTTATTCTCTGTGTTTTTAAGGTCTACTAGATCAATATGAACTAACTTTGAAAGTTTACTCTTCCTATCAGTAAGACTTTTTAAGGAAGGTCTAGCATGCTTAGCTTCAACACAAATTTCACATTTATTAAAGCTACTATCATCTAGATTAGGAAATAGATTCATTTTATGAGTTTTTTAGAGAATGAATATTCACATGACCTAATCTAGCAAGCCACATATCAAGGGATTCAACAATATAAGCAGAAGTGGTGGTTTTATTATTAATATTAGGCCTAGTCTCAATCACAAATAAACCTCCACTCAGATAACCTTTCCCAACATAATCTCCATTATGAGAAAGTACAAAGTTTACCAGATTTAAAGACTAATTTAATGTTTGCCTTATTCAATAATTCACCACTAGTAAAATTTATACGCAGGACAAGTACATAAAGAACATTATTCAATGCTAATGTTTTGCGAGAAGTAAGTATAAGTAAGATCACTTCTTTACCGAGTATTTCTAAACTGCGAATTACTCATGTAGACTTGTTCACCTTTAGTTACATTTTCTAACTCGATGAATACTTCTCTGTTAGCAAAGAAATATTTGGAAGCGCCTGTGTCTACAATCCACTCGAAATTGTTCTCAACTAGGTTCATTTTGAAAAATCACAGCAGTTATGTTCATCGTGGCAGACATGTTTAAATAGTAGTAGAGTTTTTCTTCTAAATTGCTGGGAATATACTACTCAAAACTAGATAATTAGCACTAAAAGGATAAAAGAACTGAGAGTAAATAAATAAAATAATCAATGTTACGTGGAAGAACCACTGCCTCAGAAGTAAATCTGCCCTAGTCAGTGTAATCGTGTAGTGGATGTTGCCCTTTGACCGCATCTAGACGTAGTCCAGAGTGTGAATACTACAGTAAAAAAATATATAAATGAGGCGATATCCGCAATTATACGGGTCCAGTTGTAATATAGTTACAACAGAGTAGGTGAGTACTCCGAGGATCATACCAAAAGGATCCCAGTGCTAGATCAATTTTAACCTAAACACCAAAAGGTCTAATTAGTACCCAAATTATGTTATATTACGTACATATAAATAAAAGGAATTTTTGAGATTTTTATAATAATAAAATATAGCAAATAAATAAATATCAAGAAATTAAAAAATGGTATCAATGAAATCTAATTATGGGTGATTAACTCACTTCGATATCTTCATCAACTGTCGCTTCAAGTTCTTTGTCAATCAACTAGTCAATATCCTAGTAGGATCTTACGATACGTCCACTAGAATAACAAGTCAACAAGGACAACTTATCTTCTGACCTCATAGTCCAAACTAGGTTGGGGTGAAGGTGTTCACGTATAGGCCATACCAATTTTGGGTTAATTCCTACCTCGATGACTTCCTAGAGTCGTCATGTCTGGGGTTTACGTTCTTCATTTCCCAAATAGCTGATCCATTGAATAACCTAGTAAAATAGTTAATAGATCATACCTCCACTCATTAATCGCCCATAGAGGGAATAGTTTCTCATGGTTTTCATAAACAAAATAGAGTCGATATAAAGTGTAAACATGATAAGTGAATTGAAAGTATATAGTTTAAGAAAAGCATGATTTGTATTGTCAATAAAAGCAAATCCACAAGAGATGATTATATCCTCAAATCAGATCTCTGAAATAAAATAAAGAAAAAACTGAAAATAAATCTAAAACCTAATAAAAGAGAAAAGCTAAATTGGAATTGAAAGAGAGATTCTAAGCTAAGTAATTGTTGTCCATAACATGTGACAAGTGAGCCTATTTATAGATTTTAGGTGGTTGTCGTCCTTAACCCTAGGTTTGCTGACATTCTCAAGTTTTAAGTTTGATTGTCCGGACCAAAATGCCCCATGGCTCATGTTAATTCCTATCCAGACTCGGTGTCGCAACACATCAGTACTTGTGTCGCGACATAGAGGTCAACATACTCTTCTTGGGATGTCTTTAGGGGTATGTTGCAACACCTTTAAGCTATGTCGCAACATCAAAGGCAGTTTCAGAATTTTCTCATTCTATTCCCTATGTTGCGACATAGTGACCAATATCGGTTTAACATGCCTTCTAATGGTCTCATGCACACTTACAAAGTTCATTAGATCATTCTTAGGCATCATTTGGCCCTTAAGGTCAATAAAAGACTCAATTTGCACATTTTGTTAAATTTAGGCATAATTGTAAAAAAAACTCTCAACGTTTAGGGGACTTTGGTTTTGTGGCCTTAACTTTTTTATTTTTTGTTTGAAACCCTCAACATTACGATTTTTTTAGAAATTAGCTCACTTTTAACTGTCAACGTGAGTTGACTGTTAATCAAACTATAGGTCAACATAGTAGCCCATGTGGCATGCCACATAAGCATACGACGTCACTCATCTATTTAACAAAATTTTTTCTCTCATTTTCTCTCTTGCCAAATACCACTTTTTTTCTTCAAAACACATGGTTGTTGCCATTTTTTTCCTCTCATTTCTCTCTCGCCAAACACTATTTTTCTTCTTCAAAACATATGGCTGGCTCATTTCGTCTACAAGAATCTCCATTACCATGATTACAATCATGCTTTTGTGCAATTTTTGTAAACCCACACGACACTTTTAATTTAAAATCATTATTTTTTCCCCACTGTCGGCTTTCATTTTTTTCTCTCATTTTCTCTCTTGCCAAACACCATTTTTCCTCTTCAAAACAACATTTTTCTTCATCACTACCTATGTAACACCCCTAACCCGTATCCATCTCCGGACAAGGGTTAAGCAATATTACCGAACATATCAAAACACTTTGCATTCATTTCACAAACATCATAGCATCATAGTCAAACATCAACATAAAGTCCCTTTCTTAGGTCAACGAGACCTTAAACATTCATTAGGAATAGGTCGGGACTAAATTGAACACATTTAAAATTTTTAGAACTTAGCAAAATTTCTCAATTCTGTTGAGGTCACATGCCTGTGTAACCAGGCCGTACAAAATAGAGTTTACATACTGACTTTTCCCCATGGCCAATAGACACGTCCGTTTGTTATGGCCGTGTGACACAATGCAGGCTTTGTTTAAGCTAAATTGCCACCCCTTTTTGGATCAACCTGCAAGCATGGAAACAAGCATATATGTACAATCCAATCAACCAATTTTTTTTTATGCTAAAACACATATCACTCATACCATAATATTATCAACCATTTACATGCTTATAAACCTTACCTATTTATAATGAACATAATGTAAGATTATATCAAATCATCATACAATCTCATTCCAAAAATTCACCACACTTACCATTTTCTTTATCCAACTAAGCATACTACAATTTCAAATTAACATCACATATCATAAACCATTATCAACTATGAGTTTAAACACAAATTAGCCAATTCACATGGCTAAATATATATACATCACAAATATACTTCCACAACTACTAGCCTATATATGCCATACTTTAAATATATATACATTTTCAAAAATAACAAAATGAGGTTCGATAGTGTGGCGACGATCCTTGACTATCCCTGAGCTTGGTAGCTTCGATATCTACAAAACAATTTAAGCACACACACAAAGTAAGCTTTCAAAAGCTTAGTAAGCTCGTACTCAATTCATCAACAGTATATGAAACATAAAATAACAACATATGAGTATTTGCACCATTTCAATCCATAAGACCCTATCAACTCAATGAAATTCACATATATAGCATAATCTACCACTTAAGTATTATACATACCTGAATTTTCCCGTACTTATTCAATTTCGTACTTACCTCTTAGTGAATGTTATAAGACATTCCATAACTTATTCGTATGTTAGACATCTGCACACTTAGTGTAATAAGATTAGTTGAAGCTAAATATTTCCGCACACTTAGTGCCATCTCAAATAATCGAGAATAAGTCGAAATCATACACTTAGTGCCTCAAGTAGCTAAAGCTAGTTTAAATCGCACACTTAGTGTCAAAGCTAGTTTAAATTACACACTTAGTGCCAAAACTTCCGATTCATCATCATATTATCCAATTCAATTATATACAACCCATGTATAATAAAGGCATCAAAGCTTACTTAACATCATATTTTAAGTACGAACTTACCTCGTACTTGAAGGTGTCGACTCAAACATTTATTCTATAATCTTCAATTTTTCTCGATCTAAATCCGAACTCCTCTTTTCTTGATCTATAAGTATTCAAAATTAATCCTTTTATTCACAAAATAATTCAATTCAATCCATAAACACATATTTAGGGCAATTTGCAAACTAGCCATCATATTTTCACATTTTAACATTTTAGTCCCTATTTCACAAAATCACAAAATACACATAATTTGCATATACACAAGCTTAGCCGACTTCTCCTAGTACTCATACTAGTTCACACATTTCATTTATTTCACATTTTAGCCCCTCAAAATAACATTTTTACAAATTAGCCCAATTTACTCAATTTCATCAAAAATTCAAAGAAACATATGTCAACCCAAAACATACCTTCCATAATTCACCATTTAACAACACAAAACTCATGAATTCATCCATGGCATATTTCAAAATCATCACCAAAATCAGAAATTGAAGCCTGGGCTTTGTAGTATACTAAACAACAATCACAAAAACGTAGAAATTATCAAAAACCGAGTCAAAACCATACCTTAATCACCAGAAATAGTAGCCAAAACCTAGCTTAGCTTTTCTCTTTTATTTTCTTTTCAATTTCGGTGAATGAGCATGAAAATGAGCTTATTTTAAGCTGTGTTTTATTAATATTAATATAAAAATCAAAATGACCATTTTGTGCTTTTATTAAACCAATATAAGTTTACCTAACACATGCCTTTTTATGTCCATTTAAACTTCCAATGGTCAAATAATCACATAAGGACCTTTATTTTAGAAAGCAAACTCAAATAGGTACTTTAACATCTAGCACACAATTTTTACATTTTACGCGATTAGGTTATTTTTACAAATTAGGCACACAAACAATTAAATTTTCACGCGAGACTTTCAAATATGTCAATTCACTTATACTAGGCACGAAAAATAATAATAAAATATTTTTTGACTCGGATATGTGGTCCTGAAACCACTATTCCCTTAGGGATTTTCATCCCCGAAAATCTTACCGTTAAACAGATTTGGATATTGTTATTTCATAGCATCTTCAAATTCCCGCGTGGCCTCTTTAATACCGAGTCGATGCCACATCACTTTAACTAACGAAATCTTATTATTATGTAACTCTTTAACCTCTTGAGCTAAGATTCGGATCGACTTTTCTTTGTAAGTAAAATCAGACTGAATTTCAATCTCAGACGGAGGAATTACATGCGAAGGATCAGATCTGTACTGTCGAAGCATCGACATATGAAATATATTATGTATCTTTTCTAACTCAGATGGTAGCCTCAATCTATAAGCAACCGGCCCAATTCGCTCGATGATTTCATACGGTCCAATGAACCTTGGACTTAACTTGCCTTTTCTACCAAACTGAATCACTTTCTTCCACGGAGACACTTTCAGAAACACTTTATCGCCGACCTCAAACTCAATGTCTTTTCTTTTCAAATCTGCATATGATTTCTGACGATCAGAAGTTGCTTTGAAACTATCTCGGATCATTTTCACTTTCTGTTTAGTTTCTTTTATCAAATCAACCCCATAAATTTTATTTTCACTGAGCTCTAACCAATGTAAAGGCGTATGGCATTTGTAACCATATAAAGCTTCGTATGGTGAATGCTCGACTGAAAACTATTATTATAAGCAAATTCAATCAAAGGTAAATATTGTTCCCACGTAGCTTCAAACTCAAGAATGCAACATCTCAACATATCCTCGAGTATCTGAATAATCCATTCAGATTGACCATCTGTTTGCAAATGATAAGCAGTGCTAAAATGCAATTTGGTACCCTGAGCATCTTGCAACTTCTTCCAAAATCGTGACGTGAATCTCGAATCTCTGTCTGACACTATAGACAATGGCACACCATGCAATCTCACTAAATTAGAAATGTATAATTCAGCTAATTTATCAACCGAATAATCAGATCGAACTGGAATAAAATGAGTCAATTTTGTCAATTGATCAACTACAACCCAAATTGAGTCTTTCTTTCTTGGAGATAGGGGCAAACCCGACACAAAGTCCATAGTTACTCGATCCCATTTCCACTCTAGAATCATAATCAGTTGTAATAATCCAGATGGCACTTGATGTTCATCTTTGACTTGCTGACAAATCAAACATTTATAAACAAAATCAGAGATATCTCTTTTCATTTCGGACCACCAATAATGCTACTTCAGATCATTAAACATTTTCGTACTGCCTGGATGCACAGATAACCGACTACTGTGGGCTTCACTCAAAATCATTGAATTAACTTTGGATTTCTCGTAACACAAATCCTATCTCGAAATCTTAAGCAATTATCTTTATCAACTCTGAATTCTGAATCTGTCTCTACATCACACTGAGCTCGTTTAGCCAAAATCTCATTATCAATCTTCTGAGCTTCGATAATCTACTGTAAGAACAAGGGTCTTGCTTTTAATTCAGCTAAAATTGAACCATCATCAGATAGAACCAAATGAGCTTTCATTGCACTCAAAGCAAACAATATTTTCTGACTTAAGGCATCAGCAACAACATTTTCTTTTCCCGGATGATAATCAATTACAAGTTCATAGTCTTTTAATAGTTCTAACCACCTTCTTTGTTGTAGATTCAAATCTTTCTGAGTCATCAAATACTTCAAGCTTTTATGATCAGAAAACATGTGACATTTCTCAGCATACAGATAGTGACACCAGATCTTCAAGGCAAACACAATAGCAGCTAACTCAAGATCGTGAGTTGGATAATTCTTTTCATGTGGCTTCAATTGTCTCGAAGCATAAGCAACTACTTTTCCTTCTTGCATTAGAACACATCCCAAACCAATTAAAGAAGCATCACTATAAATCACAAATTCTTTACCCGATTCAGGTTGTACCAAAACTGGAGCTTCAGTCAATAAAGCTTTCAACTAATCAAAGCTGTTCTGACACTTTTCAGACCACTCAAACTTCACATCTTTCTGGAGCAATTTTGTTAACGGAGTCACAATCATCGAAAAACCTTTTACGAATCTTCTATAGTAACCAGCAAGTCCTAGAAAACTACGGATTTCAAAAACATTTCTCGGTGGTTTCCAATCCAAAATAGCTGAGATTTTACTTGGATCAACTCGGATACCAGAGGCTGATATGATATGACCCAGAAAACCCACTCTCGCAGCCAAAACTCACATTTATTGAACTTTGCATATAACTGTTTATCTCACAAAGTCTGTAACACTATTCTTAGATGCACGGTATGTTCGGATTTGCCACGTGATTAAATCAATATGTCATCAATGAATACCACAACAAATTGATCTAAATACAGTCTGAAAATTCTATTCATCAAATCCATAAAAATAGCAGGCGCATTAATCAATCCGAAATGCATAACTAAAAATTCATAGTGGTCGTACCTTGTTCTGAAAGTAGTCTTCGGAATATCTGAATCTTTCACTCGTAGCTGATAGTATCCCGATCTCAAATCTATTTTCGAAAACACAATAGCTCCTTTCAACTGATCAAACAAATCATAAATTCGGGGCAAAAGATAATTATTCTTGACAATCACTTTATTCAACTGATGATAATCTATACAGATTCTCATCGTACCGTCTTTCTTTTTCACAAATAGAACCGGAGTACCCCAAGGTGAGAAACTCAGTCTAGCAAATCCTCGATCGGTCAATTCTTGCAACTAAGACTTTAATTCTTTTAACTCGGTCAGAGCCATTCTATACGGGGCTATCAAAATCGGTTTAGTACCAGGTACCAATTCAATGCCAAATTCTACTTCTCTAACGGGAGGTAATCCTGGAAGTTCTTCAGGAAACACATCAGGGAACTCACGAACAATAGGTACAGATTCAACTTTTTTTTCTGACACTTTCAAATCAACCAGATAAGCAAAGTAGGCTTCATAACCCTTTCTCACAATACCAAAGCTTTCATCGAAGATATTATAGCAAGCAATCCATTCAAATCACTAGATTCAATTCTGAAGTATCATAGAGAGTAAATGTACCTATAATCACATCTGGTGATGAAGCTTCCTCGCGAGCTCGGATAGCATACGCTCTAACAGGTTCACAAGCCTCAGATCTAACAACTGTGTCTTTCATTCCTCTCTGACTACCACTTACATTTCCCGAATTTCTGGAAGGTCTACCACGAGAAATATTACCACTCTGCTTCAGATTTTGAACATTATCTTTTTCAGCTAAATCTAGGCAATCTTTAATAAAATGGTTTCTTGAACCACAACTATAACAAGCTCGATTATTACTCTTTCCCCAGCATTCACCAAAATGTCGTCTTCCATATTAATCACATTCAAACCTTTCATTCTTTGCATTATCAACACTAGTAACAGACGTGGCTGAAGATTTGTAATTCGATTATGATCTAACACGATCTCTGTTCAAATGCCCCGCAGTAAACTTTAAACAACTGCTATCTTCTCTAAAATTTTTAGAGCCAGATTGAAATGATTTACCCGTTGATCTCTTTTGTATCTCTCTAGCTTCAAAATTAGCATTTCTTTTCTCTTTCCCAAGATCTTCCGCTTTACATGCTCATTCAACAAGCACCACGAATTCTTTGATTTCTAGAATACCAATTAGCAGACGAATATCCTCATTCAAACCTTCTTCAAATCTCTTGCACATTATTGCTTTCGAAGATACACATTCACGGGCATATTAACTCAACCTTACAAATTCTCGCTCGTATTCTGTAATAGACATACGGCCTTGTTTAAGCTCAAGAAACTCTTTACTTTTCCGATCAATGAATCTTTGGCTGATATATTTCTTCCTAAATTCAGCTTAGAAGAACTCCTACGTAACTCATTCACTCAAATCTATAAATGTTAAAGTTTTCCACCAATGATACGCTGTGTCTTTTAGTAGTGAAACGACACATTTTATACATTCTTCTGGATTCAATGACAACTAATCAAACACTCTTATTGTGTTCTCTAACCAGAATTCGGCTTTTTCAGCATCATCACTTGTTGTAGCTCGGAATTCTTCAGCTCCATATTTTCTAATCTTGTCAACTGATGGTCTACTCAATTGTACTGGATTCACTCGTGACATAACAGGAGTTTGAGGAGAATCAACCAGGGGTGGAGGTTGTTGTACAGCCGGATTGGTTCTAATATACTGAGTGAACCAATCGTTTATCATCTGATAGAAGGCTTCCTTAGTCTCACCATCGCGACTACTCATAGCAAGTCGAGAATCAGCTGTCCCTTGTGCGGGAGCAGGCGCATTGCTTTCAACATCATCAGCTACAGCTCTATCGAGATCCATTGTTATACAAAAGTGCATTTTAATGTCAGGATTCCTCACACTTTCGTAGTTTCAGATATATGGCATGTATAGCTAGACTCACATACACTATGGTAGTCCTAGAACCAACTAAACCATAGCTCTGATACCAACTAAATGTAACGCCCCTAACCCGTATCCATCGCCGGACTAGGGTTAAGCGGTATTACTGAACATATCGAAACACTTTGAATTCATTTCACAAACATCATAGCATCATAGTCAAACATTGACATAAAGTCCCTTTCTTAGGTCAACGAGACCTTAAACATGCATTAGGAATAGGTCGGAACTAAACCGAACACATTCAAAATTTTTAGAACTTAGGAAAATTTCTCAATTCTGTTAAGGTCACACACCCGTGTAACCAGGCCATGGCAAAACAGAGTTTACATACTGACTTTTCCCCACTGCCAACAGACACGCTCGTGTGTTATGGCCGTGTGGTTTTTAGCTAGCTACTGACATAAGCCCACGGCCAATAGACACACCCGTGTGCTATGGCTGTATGGCACAATGCAGGCTTGGTTTAACCCAAATTGCCACCCCTTTTTGGATCAACCTGCAAGCGTGGAAACAAGCATATATGTACAATGCAATCAACCAATTTTTTTTTATGCTAAAATAATTAAATTTAATGCTTGTTAATCCAATAATCCCATTTCCTTATAATAGGCACACAAACAATTAAATTTTCACACAAACAATTATAATAGGCACAAAAAATAATATTAAAATATTTTTTGACTCAGATATGTGGTCCTGAAACCACTATTCCAACTAGGGTCAAAATTGGACTGTTACAACCTAACCTCCAAACCATCCCTATTTTACTATCCTGTTTCTATTCCCATCCATCACTTTGCTATTTTACTCCTACTTTCTATCTAACAATCATAAAAGCAGCTGATGGGAAAATCCAAATCATTTTTTTATATAGATTAACCAATTCGTCTAGCATAATGGGAACGAGATATACTATAATTACAATATCATGAAATAATATGCTGCACAAGTTTAAGAAACCTATTTCTATATCTACTTACAATGATGGTTGTGGAACACTAGTTAATCTTTCAACTTTTTTTGCACTACAAGCAATCCAATCCATTCCAATTTATTCCTCATACCCATTGCTTCCAACTTCATTTCTACGTGAGGGTCAAATTGATAATAGGTTTACAAAATAGAGTAAAATATTTATAAAACGAAACTCAACACACATGCGTGAATTGTTAGCTCCGTCTGTACCTGAGGGTAGCAGTTTTGGCGGACAATAGTCTAAGTGGTTCTATGTACCACAATCTTGTATAAGACTTTCACCTGTTCAATATTATTACACACATGAAGAGAATATAAAGACTAAAATCATGAAATAGAATAGTACAACATTAATATTTAATGCTTATTAATCCAAAAATCCCATTTCCTTATATTTCTCGAAATAGGGTGTGAATTTGATGAGCTTAAGCAATCATCAAGTTTAATCAATCTTCATGTTTAAGAATGAAAATTTTGAAGATGAAGATCAATGAACGATAGAACATGTTCAAAAATGTTGTGTTTTGAACAAGAAAAATGGTGTTTGGCAAGAGAGAAAATGGGAAAAAAATGATAGCCGACAGTGGGGAAAAAATCAATAATTTTAAGTTGAAAGTGAGGTATGGGTAAACAAAAATTACACAAAAGCATGATTATAATCATGGTAATAGAGATTCTTGTAGATGAAATGAGCTAACCATATGTTTTGAAGAAGAAAAATGGTGTTTGGCAAGAGAGAAAATGAGAGAAAAAAAAATGGCAACAACCATGTGTTTTGAAGAAAAAAAAAGTGGTGTTTGGCAAGTGAGAAAATGAGAGAAAAAATTTTGTTAAATAGATGACGTCATCTATGATGTCGTGCGCTTATGTGGCATGCCACATGGGCTACTATGTTGACCTACAGTTTGATTAACGGTCAACGTGGGCTAATTTCTGAAAAAAAATCGTAACGTTGAGGGTGTCAATCAAAAAATAAAAAGGTTAAGGGCACAAAACCAAAAGCCCTCAAATGTCAAGGTTTTTTTGTGCTAAAAACTAATTAAAACCCAATGATAATACTTGTTTCCAAGCTCCTAAAGTGTGAAAATTAGTTGAATCTGCTACACCGAATTATGATAGATCACCCCAAGGTTAATGCAGTATTTCAATATTTGTACACCCGAATAATGAAGGTGGAACACAATTGGTATAGTTTAATTTCCATATGCTTTATCAATATTAAGAGTCAATTATTCATGGCTTACAAAAATTGAATGATCAAACAATAGTCACACATAAATATATTGGCATACACTTCTCATGGCTTAATCGAGAAATCATACATTGAATAAATGAATCTCCGAACTCCTACAAATATCAAATACAATCTACCGAGTTGAGCGAGCCGAAGCACATGCTCCCTTATAGCGCCTTAAATAACTCAATGAGTAGAGACTCATGCTCAACACTCCCTTATCTACTCCAAACAAATCAGACCACCTAGAGCCATATGCTCACAATGTCACAAATAGATGTGATTACTCACAAATCCTATGGCATGCCAACTATATCCAATGGATCCACCATGCATGTTGCCAATATATTCAGTCAAACATAGCATATAAATCAGTCATTATTGTGCTCAATTTAATGTGACAAAATACTTATGTGTAGCATGTAACATAGCCATTTAGCATCCAATTAAATTAAGCATTTCATTTTTCATTTTACAATGTTCAATTACCAATTGTAATACCAATATATCATGATCAAAAACTCCAGTAAACATGTTTTAATCATCAATACAATTAACCTAATTAAATTACACAAAACCGCCTAAATGCTTACTGTTATTCAATAAAAATTCAACATTTGTACATATAATATCAATCTTGTAAAAATTAGTCATTCAACCATAATTAATCAATTGAAATCATCAATTAAGCTACTAATTAAACATAAATGAGGGTCAATTTACCAAATCACCCTTAGAAACACTCACCACACAATTTATTCTACTACAAACAAGTGATCAACCAAGAAAATCCAAGCTTCAATACTGGTTAGCTTGATCCTCTTCAAGATTCAAAGCTTTAACAGAGATAAAGTAAACATTACCACCTTTCCAATGCTACAATAAACACGAATTTTAATTAACTATACTAATATAAATCCTCTCACAAAGATACCTTACCGGATTTGTAACATCAAGTCGAAAACTCGATTCCTCATAAAATCGATCTCTCCAACCCTCCTAAACACTTCAAATGATCAATACTAGACCAAATACACTTATACTAAGCATCAATTTCATCTTTAAATCAATTTCACAAAATTCTAGAAAATCGGTTCATGAAGATGATAAAATTCAGATTTCTTTAACTTGCCTCACAGATCATATTTAATCTTGATAAATAAGATCAAAAACCTTTTAATAGATCCATTTTGAGTTGGAACATCCATTGATTTGTGGATTTCCTCTCGAAATTCAAGATCTACCATTAAAGAACCATGTGTTCTTGGAAGATGATGACATTGTAAAAATAATTTAATTGACTCCCAAATCATATAAAAATGTTTCTAATCATCATAAAAACAAGTTTAGGATTGAAGATTACCTTTAATTTTCTCTAAATTTGTTGATTGAAAATCTTGATTCAAGAAACTTGAGAAATTTCAAAATATTTTTGACTACTTTTGAGAATAATTTCGGGTGAATTGAGAGAGTATTTTGATAAGAAAATTGGTTGGATCTATTCTCTTATGATAGATCTTTAAAATCATTCAAAGAAAATGAATTTTAAAGCCCTCTAATCTGATGTAAAATGTGTGAAAAGTGAGCTAAATACATTAGTTTTAAAACTGAAACCACCCACCAGAAATTTAAAAATTGAGAGATTTGCCTAATGGCCACTCCGACGTTTCCCTTAATTTACCATTTAATCCTTTCCCTCCAAAATTCTGAATTTTAAGGTTTATTTTCCATATAAATACTCTAAATTTTCCTTGTTTTACAATTAAATCTTATTTAATTAATATTTAAATTTTACTCAAATTAACCCTAATAAAATTATTTTAAAATTATTTTTCAACCCAAATTAATTATTTTTCTAATAATTATTTAAAACCTTTACAATTAATTTTTAAAATATTTTATTTCATTATTATTATTTTTAATTTTCTAGATTATTGTTTAATGATTTTAGATGAAATTAACTTCCTAAATTAAATTAAAAATTACTAGAAACCATATAAATTCCTATAGACCAGGCTGGGCAAAGGCGTTGACACATGTGTGTTAGGCCTTTAGCCCCCAATTACTCAATGAAGGTAAGAGGTAAGACTATATTTAAACCCCCTTAGAAGCCTTTTCTCAACCAATGTGGGATTACCTATTTTGCATTTCCAACAACATACATTGATTTTAATTGGGAAGTTGAAGCTTTTAAAATTGTAATTAATTTATTAGATATTTTTTTATAATACAATTGGATGATTTAATAATCTTAATAGTTGTTCCACTTTTGAAAAAATTGTTTAATTAGATAAGTTGTGGTGCCCCAAACCCAATAACTTACGTGACTCTCCTTACTGGCCACCAAAACATACCACAAAAACCATCATTCACACCACGTAATGCATGCACAATATTCGATTCATCTAGAAATATAACACACAAAATCGTAAAACATGCTTCATCTATCACAATTCATCAAAATAACAACAGGGGTAAAAATGTCATTTTACAATTATCGTGCAAAACAATCATAAACTATACAATTATCATGCAAAACAATCATAAACTATCCTGTAACATCCCAAATTAGGGCCTAGTAGGAACAGTGGTTTTGAGACCACAAATTCGAATTAGAAATAATTATTTTATAATTATTATGAGGCCTATGATATGTTTATATGATTGTATAAAATTTTCATGAAGAAATTATATGTGAGAAGTGTTCAATTTGGCTTTAGGGACTAAATCGCGTAAAGTGCGAAAGTTGCATTCTAATAGCTAAAGGTATTAAATAGCTATAGAATTTTTAGTGGAAGCCCTTATATGGAAATTAGCCCATTAATAAGTTAGTGGAAGATATTTTTTTGGTATTATTGAAATTAGTTAGAAATTAAAAGGGTAAATTGGTAATCAAGTTAAAAAGGTATAATAAGACAAAAATGCAAAAAGTTATCATCTTTATGTTTCTTTCTTCCACCGAAATAAGGAAAAATGGGCAGGCATGGATGAGCATGATATTCGGCCAAGCTTCTATGGCTCACCTAGGTACGATTTTTGTCTCGTTTTTAATTATTTTAATGTTTTCGGAGTCATGGTAACTCGATTTATCTATCCCATACCTTCATTTTCAAAACTGTTAAAGTTTGTGAATTTTTCCATTATTGCTAAAATGTGTATGTTGATAATTTATAACAGAAAATGCATCCTTATTGTTAGATAAACAATATTTGTAAAGTGATTTTTGATAAAAATATCGATTAAGGACTAAGTTGAGAAATGTGTTAAATTGTGTGATAAAAGTGTGAATATGTGAAATATTTGGGCTGCAGTAAGTAAGATAAATATTTGGCTAGGCTTGGGTTGGGATAAAATTGAATGAATTTTATTTTTCGAGCCTAGGGACTAGTTTGCAAATAAGTGAAAGTTTAGAGGCAAAATTGTAAATTTTCCAAAGTATGATTTTTGGGTCAATTTGAATATTGTGAGTAATAAATGAGCTATATTTGAAATGTTAGATCAAGAAAATCGAGATTTGGGCTTAAATCGAGAAAGTACGTGGTTAAGGACAAAAAGGGAATAAATAGTCGTTTTTGAATTCGAGGTAAGTTCGTGTGATAATAATAATGCAATGTCTTATATAAATTGACATGCTTAATTATTATTATATAAATTGGTATGATTTGTAACGGATATACTCGACGAGGAATCGACAAATGAGTCGTATGATAAAATTGGTAAGACAATAATGTTATTGTGATTTGTGATTGAAATCTGAATTGATATGATAATTCGGATGCGTTGAATTATATGTTTGTGGTACTATGTAGGTGATTGTGTTATGCTTCACGAAATTATATTGTATGCTATGCATATGCAATGACCTAAAACATACGTTTATGATGTTTGATGACATTATGAATGGTAACTTTGTGTTAAAGAGTGATATTACATGAAATATGTATGATGAGATTTGATGTGGTAAAACTCCTAGTTGAACCGTAGAAATAGATTGGATATCCATGCCATGATACTAGGGTTATGTGTGAGCCAGTGTAAGACCATGTTTGGGACATGGCATCGGCATTGTTATGAGAGCTAGTGTAAGACCATGTCAGGGACATGGCATCGGCCTCAATATGCGAGCCAGTGTAAGACCATGTTCAGAACATGGCATCGGCACTATTATGAGAGCTAGTGTAAGACCATGTCTAGGACATGGCATCGGCCTCAATATGCGAGCCAGTGTAAGACCATGTTTGGAACATGGCATCGGCATTGTTATGTGAGCCAGCGTAAAACCATGTCTGGGACATGGCATCGGCACTGATGTATGAGAGCCAGTGTAAGACCATGTTCGGGACATGGCATCTACATTTTACCCTTTTTTGTAATCGGGTATCCTTTAGTATTCCAATTGGTTCAACGGATGATTTAAAGATTGTTTCATGATTGAGAAAAGTGATGATTATGTTGCAAGTGGTACAAGTATGTGTGCAAAACTCATGAGAAATGATGTTGGTTTATAACGCACCTTTGGTAAGGATGCAAACAAGTAAGTCATGCCCATGAGAATGATTTTATGATGACCTTGTGATTATGGGTCTATGCTTATGATGTATAAATATGTATTTTTACCATGACGGTTGAAATGATTTGTAAAGGTGTTATAAACTTAGTTATCATTATTTTACACTAAAATAGTTTTGGACAACAGATGTAGTCCAAATTTGAAAATCCACCAAAAATTGTGGAAATTGAGTTAGAGTTGAATAAAATATGAAATTAAAGCTTATCGAGTCTAGTTTCACATAGAGGAAACGGTGTAAGCAAAAGAATTTCATATTATGTGATATTTGGATTTCTGTGAGACAGGGCTAGAGTGATTTTGGGTTCCCTTGTCTTAACTTTGGAAAATCATTAAAAATTGTATGAAAATAATTATGGTTATAATTCATATGACTAAATCCTTAATGAGTCTATTTTCAATAGAAATAGACAGAAACATTCCGAACCCCGTACTGTGAGATAATTAATTTTTAGTAAAGAAAGATCGAAGCTGTCAAACAGTAGAATAGGGGTAACTTTGAAGAATAAACTATACTTATTGACTAATCCATAAATTCTTAAAATTTTATAGTAATATATATAAGTCTAGTTTCAAATGCTTTTAATGGATCTTAATTTAAAATTTCGTAGCTCAAGTTATCAATAATTTAGTGAGTATGACTCACGTAGATAGTTTGGCTGGAATATGAATAAATAGAGGAATTATGTGCAATTATGATTGTGTTACCTTGAGAATATGTTGTGAGAATATGGCAAAATCATGTCAATAAATCTCTTATTATTTTCATATGGACTTACTAAGCTATATAGCTTACCCTTACATTTTTCCTCATTTTATAGGGTTACTAAGTTAGATTGGGTTGGAGATCGTTGGAGATTCTATCACACTATCCAGCTATTGAAGGGTATAAATAATTTTAAGCACTTTAATTCTATGGCATGTATAGGGACTTAGTCAATTGGGTATGTGTCATTTGATTTGGCCAAATGTATTGGCTCATAACGGAATAGGATTCATTTTGTATATGGCCACGAGATGTGACTCATATTGGTTATTGGGTTGTAAACCTATTCATATATGCATGCATGTGCTAAAGGTTTCATATGGTGTGGTCATGTGTGTTTGGTATGGATGAATTGTGAATGTGCCCTAGATTACTTGATGGTTTTAAAGTTACTAAATTGGCCCATGGATAGACCTTAGCATGAGTATGAAGTGTAAGAATGTGTTAACGATAATCATGGCATGAAGTTGGTAAGTTGAAACTAGGCAAAGTATGGTGCCTTATGCATGAATAAATCGATATGGAATCGCCACGAAAAGTTCCATTGAAGTTATGTTTAAGTAAGTGCTGACAAGGGTGTCAAATGGCTTGGTAAATAGCCATTTTCTGGGCCACCCAGGCAGATTCACGGCCGTGTGTCTCATCCGTGTGTAGGACACAGTCTAGCCCATGGGCGTGTGACCCAATATTGTTGCTGACGTCATAAACAGAGAGTTGCACGGGCTGCGGACACGGGCCTGTATGACCACACGGCCTACCCCATACAAGCATGTGACTCTCCAAAACTAGAAAATTTTCTAAGTGTTGTAAAAAGTTTGTAAGTTCTCAGTTTAGTCCCAAACCACCCCCGATGTATGTTTTAGGCCTCGTAAGCCCATATAAGGGACATTATGAATATGAATGAATGTTTTTAATTTGAACAAAAAATTTTTATGTCCTAATTTTACATAGTTGTGTACGTTTAAGTCTGGTAATGCCTCATACCTTGTCTCGCCTTCAGACTCGGGTAAAGGGTGTTACATATCAAATTAAACCTACCTATGATCGAGATACCTTGTTCAAGATTATATTTGAAAATTTTAGTTCAAAATGATAAGTAAAACTCGTTTAATTTTAAAACGAAGTTTAAAAGACTAAATCGTAAGACTTTCAAAATATCTAGAAAAACCATTTTACAAAAGTAAGAGTAAAATTATGAAATGTATCAAATATGAATTAATCCTGCAAATTTTCAAGTCATTTTATCATGTTTAAGGACTCCAATACAAAAATTGGGACTGAATTACAAGAGTAACAAAACATGCCCAAGACATGGCCTATCACGTCGTGACGACGCGATTACTCACATAAAAAATTTGTCTAGAAGGAGGCTTTTATGCTGATGATGTAGTAAATGACATCCCAACGACAATCTCTTGTCGCAACGTTGTTTGTGGCTCGTCATGACATCGACTACAATATTTGCGCAAAAATCATAACAACTTGCATATGACACCAACCTAGACATACCATTTTGTGTTTTCATGCCAATTTTTCTATTCTAACACATCATATAACATACATAGATCATACATTAACATACTTTGGCGTTCCATCCAATTATCTATACTAGCATGCATTTTTAAAGTCCCAATTCATTCTACTCAACATGCCAAATTTGCATATAAGGAAATTTTAAGTACATTATAGACCCATACCTTACCATTTTGTCATTTTGAATTTGTCCAAGCATTCAACAAATTCATTTAAGAATCTATAACCACAATTCACTAAGGCACATGCATCCTAGTTAATACATAACCTAACCATTTATCTAGGATCAATCATGCAACAATCCAAGTAATAAAAGCATCCAAAAACTAGTTATAAAAGTCCTTAAATAGTCCATGAATATCCATTTACAAACCAAAACAGAAAATAAAGTCTAATCCCTCAAAATAATCCCACATTGTCATCATTTTTTTTCAAGAAAACCATCTCACATACACAATCAAGTTGCTTTGCCTTGGGACCACAAGCTTGCTCACTTCATCACTCCACATAAGCTATTTCTCTATAAAATAAAGTAAACACAAGACAGTGTGAGCTTCAACAAGCTCAGTGAGTGCTCAAGATGCTACAATAAACCACAATATCAAGAGTTAAAAGTAAGACTAGAAAGCATATAACACTTATCACTATTAATCATTTAATCATGTCCATACATTGGCATCTTGTGATTATGAAATATATATAAATATACAGCACATCAATATTCAGATCTCCATTACACCAATTACTCATAGGGTCTAACATGTGTAACGACCCGATAGTCATGGGTATTGGAAAGCATACTTTCGAGTCTCTGTTTTTGTAAAACAAATTCATAAATATTTATTAAAAATATTTACAAAGTTATTTGTGTTGTTAATTAGGTTTTGATTAGGTGAATTTGTTTAAATTAAGAGTAATTAGGTGTAAAGACTAGATTGCATTTAGGGAGAAAGTTGAATTATAGATTAGAGGAAAAGTGAAGGGACTAAATAAGCAATTAAGCCATAAATTGACAAATGGATGGTGTTGGTAAATACACGTGTAATAATAATAAACATATGTATTTAATAATAAAATATGTATTGCTTATTAATTAAGCAAATATATATTATTATATTATTATAATTAAAACAAAACAAATAAAAGAAAAGAAAAAGGAATTGAAAAAGAAACAGAGAATAGAACGAAACAAGGAAAAGAAAGAAAGAAAAAGAGAAATAAAGAAGGAGAAAAGTTATGGTTTCAAGGGTTCAAAGCTCAATTGATTAGGTCCAGTGATTTTGAAGAGTTGTAATTGAGGTTGTGAGCATCCATCTCATCACATCTCCAAGTGCCAAGATGGTATGTTTCAAATTTTGAATAGAATGGCATGTACTTAGGAAGATCAAGTGTGTTCCAAGTAGTAGGGACAAAAATATAATTTATGAAAACTTAATTTTTTTTTAATGTTCAAATATATTAGTGATTAGCCAAAATAACTTTGGCACCAAATGTAATATTCCTATATTAGGTTCCTTGGATCGAACCGGGTATACGAGTGTTACAACATATCCCAAGTAAGTGTAGCATTAAGCTAACACTCTCCAACACACCAAACATATCCTAATGAATAGAGCTTAGCTCTACATTCCCTTATCCCTCCAATATGTCCCAATATCAAACCACACATATGAGTACTCAAATCCTATGGAATGCCAACTATATACAATGATTTCAAGATATCATAAGGCCAATGTAACATCCTAAAAATTAGGTTAGTAGAAATTAGATTAATAAACCGAGAGTGGTTACACCCAAAAAAAATTTTAAGATGACCTTTGTGCACTTGATAATAAATAAGTAACAAATCTACTAATTTAGTAGTGGTGGAGTTGTCCTTGAAGACATGAGTTCGATTCCTTTCCCTTACATTATTTTCTATTTGGTACAATTTTGCTTCAAACCATAGTTAATGTCCCACGAAGTTTTAAAATAAATGTTGTAGAAATTATAAGCTTGATTTAATTCTCCAAGGTCTTATGTTCAACTCCCTACTCTATCATAATTTTTGTTTAATTTTTTGGCATAAAAATCTTTGGTCAACCCTTTTTTGTCGTCCACTACTGTTGCCATATAAGAAAAGATTCTTTCCTCCATTAGGTAGTCAACCTTTCTCCCTTAGCCCTTTTTTTACTCTATATGTTCCCCTTCATTCATTTTCTTCCCGCCTTTCACTTTCTTCCATTTTTCCCCTTGTTGACTTGCTATGGACGTCCTCCACCCTAGAAAGAGTATATTATCTAATTTGTTTCATCCTTCTCTTCTCCTCTCCTCTTGCACCACTTTGAGCCACCATATTCTTTTGAATTTGGCCACCATTCCACCACGATTAACCACCATCTTATAACTTTATCACAACCACTTTTCAATCATTCCCCTCTACCTCATTGCTTCCATCGCACCACCACTGAACCTCCTCCATTGTTGTCACTGTCGTGTCTCCGCATCACCACCATCGTTGCCCATTTTTCTTCTTCGTTTTTCATTCCCTTTTCATCTAGATTGGTCAAAACTAACATAAGTATTTCTTCTTCTCTCTTATGTAAGATATATTTACCCACATTGCTCATATTTTGTCTTCTTTTATTTAGCATCCACTCCTCTGTCTAACAAAAATTCTGGTGAATCACTGATAATTCTAATCTAACCTGATATAGTGAAGGTAATGGTTATTTTTCAACTCTCAAATCTTTCTTCCCTTTTCATGAACTGGAAATGTAGACTTACACACTTGAATACTATATTCTTGAAGATCTAATCCAAATCAATTGCAATTCCACTAAGATAAGAAAATTTTTGAAATGTCTTTTCGAATAGGATCACACAAGATCTGACTTGATCTACATCATTGAGAGCCAAGGAGCAGTTTTGGTGTTAAAAGATTTATAATTCAAGTGTGGGTTTTAACTTATAAACATGTATTATGAATAAAATTGTTTAATAAATTTAAGTATAAAAATTATATTATGTTAATAAGATCATGATACATGGAAACATTTGAGTCCACTAAGTATTCAAATAAGGGGTTATTAAATTCATTAAAACAATTGAAATCCTAGTAAGTAATCCTGCACTATTTAAATTTTTATTCATTGATTTTGTTGTGTGGTTCACTGATATATGAGATACGTTGCTTATTTTTATCCAACACGCATGATATGTTATGTAATGGCCATATTTTGTTTTGCATGAAAAATACTATATAATGCTAATGTTTCTGATAATGAGATTTGACTCACATGTGAAACATGCTAACTATGTTAATATGCAAATAAATTAGATTCACATGTTAAGCATGCCTACTGAAAGTTATGAATGTCATATCACAAGCATGGGGTTGGGATAAGATTGTACAGAGGAAGATCCTGACAGTTTAATAATCTGAAAATTCTGGTGGTTTAACCAAATTCTCTGCCAATATATCTGCAATATCTTGTGGCTTGTCCACATTGTGGTGTGTTATTGGATGGACGAATTCTAAATAACTCTTTATAGTGTGTAGCGGAGTTGGGTAGGAACATTTTCTGAAAAATTATGTATTGATTTTTGAAAAACTTTGCATCGACATCATCATACATATTGAAATCTGTGATTTTGGACTGCTTATATATTTTTTACTAAATTCAAAAAATCTAAGATTTTGGACTGCTTATATGTAGTTTTTCTATATCTGGAAATGTATGTTTTAAATTACAGTTTGTTATATATGTTAAGATTCACACTGAGCTTTATAGCTCACCCTCTTTACTTTTATGTTTTTTCAGATAAACCCGAGGGTAGGGCTTGGATACAACTATTGGAGGAGTTTCTCAGAAGTTTTCATAATTAAGTATTTTAAATTAATTTTAATATTTATTTTGGGACTATAATAAACCTGCTTAAGGACTATGGCATGGGACATTACTTTGGGAATTTCATTCTGATTTGCATGACTTGATTGCATGACATCAAGTTTTAAAAACTGCATAATTTTGTATTTGATAAGATTTCACATGAAACTCAATTTTTAAATAGAATCTTTCAATAACATATTTGTAACACCCCTAACCCGTATCCATCACTGGAATAAAGCTATGGGGCATTACCGAACAACTTACAGCACACAACATCCATTTCTCATTCATGAATCCATTATCACATAAACGTCGCTCAAACATAATTACATTGTCCCTTGTAAGGCTTTACGAGACCTTAAAACATGCTTGGAAGAGGTATGGGACTAAACTAATAACATTTGTAAACTTTGGAAAAACTTAGAAAATTTTTATGCATACAGGGATCACACGACAGTGTGAATAGGCTGTGTACCTCATAAGGCCACAGACATGCCCGTGTCACAGGCTGTGTGGAAACAGGGCATACATGTTGACTTGTATCACACAGTCGGAGACACGCCCGTATGCCATGGTCATGTGGAATCAGAAGGGTATACTGACTTAGGTCACATAGCTAGTCACACGCCTATGTGTCAGCCCGTGTGCCACACACGGCCAGTAGACATGCCCGTGTGTCTAAGTCGTGTAACTCACTGACTTGTTTTAACTAACTTACAGCAGGCACACGGTCGAGTCACACGCCCGTGTGCTCAATGGTGTGGAGCAAAATTAGGCTTGGTTTAAGCCACATTCTTCACCCTTTCTCAAGCATACCTAAACCACATCATTTTGTACCATTTTAATACATTTATAGGTAGCCAAAACATGCTGTTTCATATACATTTCATGCCATTTAAAAATCCATTAATTCAACAACCAATTCATTACCAAAAGCTTACCAATTCATCATCTTAAAACCAAGCTACAATATGCCATACCAAACATGCCAAAACACAAGGCAATTTATACATCACATATCACTTACCAAACTCATAAATTAAGCCAACCTAATTGGCCAAATACACACCAACATTTACATCATTTACAAGCCAACTATCATGGCTAATATCATAACTCAAAACATATAATCATAACACTAGCCTATATATGCCATATACCATATTTACAAAGCATCAAAAGTACCAACAAGTTGATCGATAGTGTGACAATGTTTCATGATGATCCACGAGTCTGAGCTAGCTTCGATTATCTAAAAACAGCGAAAGAACACACAAAGTAAGCTTAAAAACTTAGTAAGCCATAAACAAATAAATTATCTTGTGAAACAACATCATTCCCATCACATAGACAAATTATGAATAAACACATATAAATTCAAAAACCTTTCTCATTGTATATCCATTCAAGAAACACATGTAAATTCAAAAAAAAATACTTCTCTTTTCAATACTCGTATGAATCTCATACGTACCTGTATCACTTAATTCAATCACACATTCTTTTTCATCTTGACATTGCCCGTTGAACCTTTTGGAATCGTTAAGGATACTCGAAAAAAAATCACATATAGCTCATACAATGCCATCCCGTATATGGTCTTACATGTTATCACATATCGATGCCAATAGCCCAAAAATGGTCTTACACAAAATCAAATAACGATACTAATGTCCCAGACATAATCTTACACGTAATAACATAACGATAATCCTAATATCATGACATTTGTATCCTATACTATTCCTGAGGTTTGTACAGGACTTTCAAATTTTGTAACCCTGTTGATTTTTGCTCGTATTTGATCATTTGATATTCAATGTTGTTCAATGAAAAATAAACATATATAATCCAATTTAAAGACATTTATTTGCATATGAACTTACCTCATATTCGGGATAGATAGACTGGATCAACTATTCGATAACCTTTGTGTAGCAAGCCCAATTTTCCTTGCCCGCAATAAACCCAAAAAAATAAATTAAAAACTAGAAATTAAAAAAAGAGTAAACCGAAATAGAAAACCAATCAAAATCCATTAAGTCCAAAACAGTCCTTAAACCCTTAGCCCATTACATTAGACCCAGTCTCGGGCCCATACCAAAACCAAATAATAAAAAACAAACAAAATAATAGATAATAAATAGTTTACTAACCCAAATAAGTCACTTAAGCCCAACAACAAAACACAGCCCAAACATACACCGAGACTCAAAGACCAAGACCCTAACCCAAAGTCCCATTACACCCAAAACACCTAAACCTAGCCCAATTCCTAAACGACCCAAAGGAGCCCAATAGCTTAAAAGCACCAAAAACCCTAGAGGTTTCTGGAATACACCAGAGCAATAGTAGATCGAGCTCCCACGAATGGTTCCCACGCACAGCCTCCATAGCCTCTTCCTCCGTACAGCAGTCCCACGCTTCCATAAAACCTGCGAGAATAAAAATGATAACAGAAAAATAAAGCCAGCAAATGACAGCAAGAAAATAGGATTTTTATTTTTATTTATTCTATAAAGCAGGCTATAAAAAGCCATCGATTGTACTTTGAAACCTTACGCTTACTGAATACAAAAAAAAAAAAGCACTTCGAAAGCAAATTAGAAAAGGTGATTTTTAGCTTTTCCTTCGATTTGGTTCTCACTTTTCTTTCTTAATGATTTTCATTTATTGTATAATAAAAAAAAGAGAAAGAGACTTATCTGTGTTTTGACGCCTTCGAATCCTCGCTTGTTTTGTCACAATCGAAACTAGGTGACGATTTTGAGGCTTGTGAGCAAAAGTCACGGACTTATGGTTTAATGAGGCCTTGATTGGCCATTGTATGATACCATCCATCGAGAGGAGAGGCGAGAGGACGGTCGAATGAAGGACTGCTGGTTGGCCAAATTTTGGAGA
The DNA here is from genome assembly GCF_025698485.1 of Gossypium arboreum. Lineage (NCBI taxonomy): Eukaryota > Viridiplantae > Streptophyta > Magnoliopsida > Malvales > Malvaceae > Gossypium > Gossypium arboreum. Next base: position 62,761,934 of record NC_069071.1, read on the forward strand.
GAAAAACTTCTTTTTTTTTCTTTTTGAAAGTGGCTAAATGCTTCATTTAGGGTTTGTTCTTACTATTATCGGGAGCATTAGGCGACATCGTTTTAGGCCAATATCAATGGCCTAAAAACTACATTGTTTAAAGAGCCACGACCCGATGACCCGACCCATGCGCTGTCAAGACCCGTGCGTTTGGTCTTTGAGGGATATTTGTGCCATCAGTCCTCCCCTTTTGCACCGTTGTTCAAGTGAAATTTATTTATTTTTTTAATTTATCTCTCAAATTTGCGTGCCAACTTAATTTGATCCTAGCCTAAGTATTGCGTTTTGGGATTTGGACTATTTCCAGCTTTGATCCCTGTACCTTCGCATGCATTGCACTTTAATCTATATCTTAATTTTAATAGGTTTATTTTATTTTTAAAATATCCCCTTCATTTTAATTTTATTTTAATTGATTTTTTATTTGGTATAATTCATAATTATTTGTGAAAAGATCCACTTAACATTCATTTTTAATTCTGGTTTTTTTTAAAGTTTGAGCTACTTTGATAATTTTATTTTATTTTAAATCATTATTGTAAAGTTTTTATATCATATTATTTTAACATTTGGTATAATATTTTACATAGATTTTCTTATATATTATTATTATATACATATATAGTTCATGATAAAGTTAATTTTATTCTATATATATTATTAATTCTATGTTATTTTTACATATAATTACTTCTAGATCTATTTATATATATATATATATATATGTTTTAAAATCTATTATGTATATAGTTCATTCCCTAAGATCATATTTTATTATGCACTTTTGCTATCCTTTCATATTTTATGTATTATCTAAATTATCTTTTATTGTATAAATATTGTCAACTTTAAATAAATGTTTTGTTTCTAAATATTTTGCATATTATTTTATTCAAATTTCTTCTTTTATAGCATTTAATTTAATGATTATATATATATATATATATATATATATATTCCTAGTTTCTTATATAAATTATTTCAAATTTTATCATGTGTTATTTGCTCATCAATTCATCTTTTTAAAATTGTTTTGTATCATCTTGGCTCTAATTTTATTTTGTTTTGTACATTTTGGATTGATTGTTTTATATTACACCATATAGTATTGTTGCATACTATTTATTTTTTATTGTTATATTAATTGTTGTTTATCCATGCTTGAAAATTTGGTCATATTTTTCTTGGATTTTGCTATATATTGTTGTTTGTTTATTAATTGGTTTCTCAAGTTTATTTTATCTTCATTCACCAAGTATCGTACTCTATTTGTGCATATTGTCCCATGTTTATAATTTCAATTTTGTTTGCAAATGTTGCTTTGTAACTTTTAACTTTTTGTTTTAAAATTAATTATTTTGTTTTATTTCAAGTCAAGTTAATGCATTTTGAGCTAGTTTTACAATTATTCATTTAAAAATACTTTAAAACGAGAGCAATGTTTAATGTTTGAAAATTCGGGGAATCGTGCCCTATCGTGCTATGTTTCGATCTCCCGTCTGTTCAAAATAATCAAATATTTCTTTAGAATTTCACTCGTGTTTTTTAAATCCTAAAACAAGGCAATGTTCAATGTTTGGAAATTCGAGGAATCATGCCCTACCGTGCTGGGTTTCGGTTTTTCGTTGGACTAAATAATTGGGCATCCTTTTGTAATTTAAATCTTAGACATAAGGACAGTACTTAATCAATTTGGTACCAATTTTGGGCGTAGTGACGGTACTAATCCTTCCTCATACGTAACCAGCTCCTGAACCCTTTTTTTTTCAAATTTACGTAGACCAAAGTTGATTTAAATGGAATAAAATGTTTTACTGGGTGATCCAATCACACCTAAACAAAAGGATTGGTGGCGACTCCACACTTTGTTTTAAAAGACGATCCTCGTTTTTACCTAAAATAAAAAAATTGTTTCGACAGCTTGGCGACTCCACTGGGGATTGAACAAGATAGTCAAGCCATAGAATTGATTATTTTATGTCCTTTTGTCTAAAATTGAAAATGTAATTTGAAAATCATGATTCTTTGTTGCATTTGTTTGCATGATTGTTGTGGTCCAAGTCTTGTAGAATAATATTGCATGGCATTTCATGACCATTGCAGTTATACCTTTATGTGGGAGTGAGAAGCTATGCCTTCGTGAGGTTTTCACCTCGCATGGGCCAGTGGATTTCTTCCGGGATACATTCGTACCTATGATTTCGTGAGATTTTCATCTCCGTATGGTCATAGGGAAATATATTCCCCTGAGCTAAACCCGATCCATAAGAGCCTATAATGGGTGAGGATTGAGGAATCTACTAGCTCAGGTACCTTTTCTTTAGAGCCAAACCGTATATAGTGAACCCTAAGAGCCATCCTTAGGTAGAGCTACGTTAATCCTTAGTAGTTGCCTATATATTTGTTTTGATTTTATCACTTATATTTGATACTGACATGTGGTGTTTTGTTTTGATTGTGTCTTGCATAACATTGCATATTTAAGGAGGTGTCGATTCGTGTTCGATTACTAAGTTAGAAGATTTAACATGGAGAATGAATTTCTTAATAAAGTCGAGGATAATTCGGCCGTCCGTGCATGGTCAGAGCAGTTACAATCAGAGAAAGGGGATAGCCTGGTAGAAGGATATACATCGGGGTTGTGGAGCTTCACCCGCATCAATGTGACACAAAATTAGTTGCAAGAATTGAGAGATATATGGGCTCATTGGAATGAGGGAACTAAGCAATTGTTCCATCAAAATTATGGTGATATACCCTATTTGTTCGATGTTAAGGTAGATAAGCATTTGTTCCGAGCTATGGCCCAGTTTTGGAATTCTGCCTATAGTTGTTTCACTTTTGGGGAGGTAGACTTGGTGCCCACCGTGGAGGAATATACTACCTTGCTGCGATGTCCAAAATTTCAAGTCAGCAAAGCTTATACTAAGGTTTTTAATGGCCCAACTTTTGTGAAGAAGTTAATGAATATTATCGGGATGAGCGAGCATTGGGTTGTTGCTCGAGTTCAACAAAAGGGAGATGGAAAATGTATTCCTTGGGAGAATTTGAGAGATTTGATTTTAGCATATCTAGATGAAAGAAAAAAGGTTGACATCTTCGCTTTGAGCATTTATGGTTTAGTAATTTTTCCTAAAGCTTTAAGGCATGTAGATGAAGCCGTCACTGATTTGTTCGATCGTCTTCCTAAAGGAACCACACCTGTACCTGCAATATTAGCTGAGACGTTCAGATCCTTGAGCACGTGTCGGAGGGTGGGCGAAGGTAGGTTTATTGGATGTGCGCAGCTATTGTTGGTGTGGTTTCATGGTCACTTTTGGAAGGTGAACAAGGTCTCTTACCGGGTCTTTTCTGAAAGTTACTCCCCATTAAAGGAAGAGGCAGCTATGCAAAGGAGAGATGATATTTCAAAGGATTGGTGGATGGAGATTCTTCAAAATTTCAAAAAGGAGGATATAGAGTGGAGAGCCTTTTGGATGGTCCCTAATGAGATTCTTTCTCGATGTGGAAAATTTGATTGGGTACCATTGCCAGGGATTTGGGGAGCCATTGGATATACTCCTTTACTTGCATTAAGGCAGTATAAATCGAAGCAGTTTATACCCACAGCTTATGGGTTTGCTCAGTGTGAATTCTCATATAAGGGTGACCATTATAAGAAGAAGGTTCAAGAAATGTTTGATACTTGGAAGCAAGCTCACTGGATGAAGAGGTTGGTTGTTTGTTCCATGACGACACCTGAATACAAGGGATGGTTTGGTAAGAGGGTCAATGATAATATTCCTAGGCCAAGTTTGGAGGGCACTCAATCAACGGAAGAACAATTGCAAGTTGCCCTGTCAGAGTTGGAAATTATAAACAGGACTTTGAAAATAAGAGTTCGAGCTTGGGAAGAGGATTGAGCAGTTGGAGGAAGAAAAGATGCACCTGAGATTAGATGTGGAGGTTCAGAAGTTAGAGGTAGAAAAGTTACGGAAAAGGAAGAATGAAGTTGAGGAGGATCTGGAGGGTTTGAAGATAGATTATAAGAAGCTACGCCTATCGATGAGGACTGCTGGGTTAGGGAAAACTTTAGAGTAGTGGCGTCAGGAAATTCGAGAAGAAAAGACTAAGGCTGATCAATGGGAAAAGAAATTCTAGGAGGTTCAAGCTCGAAATGAGGCCTTGGAGAAAAGTCTGTCAGAGATTAAAAGTGAACAAGTTGAATTAAGGGCTAGAGTAGAGGAACTTGAAAGATCTCTTTGTCTGTACCGGAATTGCAATTCTGTGATGGAGTTGAGAGCAAGCTTAATCAAGATAGAAGAAATGAAAAGGAAAATAGAAGAATTAGAGGCGGCATTGCAGAGTTGTGAAATGAGGATCGAGTTATTGGAGGCAAGTGAAGAACAATGGAAGGCACAGTTTCATCATTCTCAAGATCAAGTTAGAAGCAGGGATTACATTATAGGAGAAGCCATAACACAAATTCGGGAAGTAGCTGATTACTTGCAAACTTTGGCGGTACAGGCAGACATATTAAGTGTGAAGTATGAGTTGGAGTCAGATCGGGGGTAGGAGCTAGCTTCATTGCTCAGGAAAATTAAAGCTCTGAGCATTAGGGCAAAGTCTTATTTGTAACTTGGTTTTATGTAAAGAATTTTGTTTTCTAGTAAAGTTTTCTAAATGGAATTGAATCAGAATTGATGCCTCATTTGCATTCATTTCATGCATTTGCATTACATTACATCATATGAATTAAAGACCATTAAAATATCCTAATTAATTAAAAATTATTTCAGTAATCTAGAATTGTAACACCCCGAACCCGAGACCGTCGCAGGAATCGAACACGAGGTGTTAACAGACTTCAAACCACTTATTAAAAATTTCCCAGACAAGCTGCCAATCTGCGTATGAGTCGCATTAAAAATCATATCTTGAGTTCTGAAACTCGAAATCCAGTTCCATAAACTTTTCCCGGAACTAGACTCCTATATCTATATGGTAGAATTTTTGTAGAATTTTTGGTTGGGCCAATTGGTACAGTTTATTAGTTAAAGTCACCCCTGTTTCAGGGTTCAACTACTCTGACCTTCATGCATTACGACTTAGATATTTCCCTTTACAGAGCTTCAATGCTTATGCCGATTGTTTCTAATGAAACTAGACTCAAAAAGGAATCTATAAATATAAGGCATGACTTATAATTGTCTCTGATTAATTTATGGTGAATTTCTAAATTCGGAACAGGGGATCTAGAATTCGTTCTGGCCCTGTTTCACAAGAGTTTAATTATATCCTAACATACAGCTCATATGGTCGTTTCGTTTCTTCCATATGAAAATAGACTCATCAAGCTTCGATTACATAATTTATTCCTTATTTAATTCCATTCCTACTATTTTTAGTGATTTTTCAATCTCACATCACTGCTACTACCAGCATCTGTTACTAAAGCAAACTATGCCTATTTTGTGATTTTTCCTTAATCTAACTAATAATTCATCATACATATCATGAATTTAACACCGAGAATAATCAGCCATGACAACATTATCAAACAAATTTTTACTAAGACTTATAACGAAGTATCATAGGACCAAAATTCAACTTAATATTTATGCCATTTTCGCATGGCTAAAGTTTACATACCAAAGTTCAACAAAACATAATAGCCTATACATGCCGAAATGTTCTCCTAGACCAACTAAGAAGAAGATACCCCAAAAAGTTGCAATCCGGTGTGATGACTTAGATGACGGTCCAAGCACGCAAAAAGACGAGTCCAAGGAACCTAAAATAGGTGGCAAGCAAACACCGAATGAGTATATAACTCAGTAAGTCATAAGCAATGCACTCCCATCCATTAATAACATTATCACAAGAGGAAACAAAATGGAACGAGGCTAATTACTCCATCCAAACCGAACTATACCATAGTTCCTTAGACCTTTCGGTTCAATCTCATACCAAGTTACACATTCACATTCCATATACTAATCAATAGGATATTTGAGGCATTTTTATACATCATTTTGTTTTCGTTACAATCATACAACTAAATGACCTTTCACTTATTCCACGATAATTCTTATGTACGTGACTTCAATTAAAATTGTCACATAGGTTCAAAACTTACCAAGCTCAACTCCAAATATAAACATAGCGCCTATTAGCCATGAACTCAAGGTACTTACCCGATCCGCTGTCCGTGATCAACTCAATAATATCGCACACTCAGTGTCAATAGTGATTCAAAAACATATAGTGAGTCCTCACACTTAGTGCTATATAATCAACTCGCACACTTAGTGCTAAATAATCAAACTCGCACACTTAGTGCTGTACAAATTTTAAACCCGCACACTTAGTGCCAATCTCATGATCATAAATGTTTATACCCGCACACTTAGTGCCGAAATCAACAACTCAATACATCTCACCTCTTTTCTTTTCATTCAATACTTTCATCACCACATACATACATGTATATAAATTTATCATTCCTTTCGGCATAATTACATAGACATTATGTCTATTTAAATCAATACAAAATATATGTTTAGTGACTTACCTTGTGTTGGGTAAAATAGTTCCAAGTCGGCTACTCGATGACCTTCGTCTTTCCCTTGCTTGATTCTCCTCCTTTAACTCCTTGAGCTTAATCAATAAATCAACTAGTTTAACCATCTTGCTAAACATTCATAATTCAATTACACATGCATATGTATGTTTGTATATTAGGCAACCATCCTCACTAATTACCCATCTAGTCGATTATACACATAATTAAAGGTAACATCACGAACGGGCATACTTATGTATATTTATATATATATATATACACACTTCCAAATGGGAATCACAATTAGATTTAACACCACCTTCATACTCAATTAGATGGCCCAATGTATGTATATATATACAATGTCAACTATAACATCTTTTAAACACCTAATTTCATCTCATGAACACTTAATCAAATTTTCCTAATCTAGCATATATTTTCACATCTATTTGTAATATCATGTAAATTCACATATAACTACATTTCTTAAGTTCTACATCTTAATGCCCATTATAGCCACTCTCATGGTCTAAATCTAACAATCGGCAACACCTACCTTTTCACTATGTTAGCCGAATACTCAATCTCTTCTTAGTCCTAAATTCGGCACTTCCAAAAAATTAGCTTAACAATTCCAACTTTCATGCTAACATCCCAAGCAACTTAACACATCCATATAACTAGCATGCTAATAGCATCAAGGTATCAACCAAAATTTTTAGGCTCCTTAGCCAAATTCTAACTCTCCATCAACCCCAAATCCAACCATGAGATAGATAGAATTTAGACTCATCACCCAAAGGTTGTATATACTTCCAAAGATACCCTTGAACATACCTTAATCTAGGAATCTTCCTTCTTCCCCTTCCTCTAGTTACGGCAATTGCAAAAGAAAGAAAACATGAACACTCCTTCTTCTTCTCAAGTCACGGCAATGGAGAAGAGAGATGAGCATTTTTTTTTCCTTTTTCCTTCTTTTACTAACATTATTTTATTTCCAATAACCCAATTTCTTATTATAATATCTAATTAAACATATGTATTGCCCATCAACATTCCATCTTGGCCGGCCACTATAAAGAAATTGGGCAACTTGACATGCAAGTCCACCTTTGTGTTAACATACACTAATAAGCCATTTAAAATTAGCCTATCATATTTCACTATGTCTCATATTGATCCCTATTTAATAATTTCTCATGCAATTGGCAAAATTAGAGAATGAAACTTCCACATACTCATGTACACACATAATAAGCATAGAATATAGCAATTAATTATTTTTATGACTAAGTTTTGTGGTCCCGAAACCATTTTCCGACTAGGGTCACACTAGGGGTGTCACAAGAAACCAACAAAAACACACCAAATACGCATCCCTACGGTACAAGGAAAAAGACCAAGTCAACAGACAAAAGACTTGAAAAGTTAGAGCAAATGCAAAGGGATATGCAAGAACAAATGCAGTCACAGATGCAAGAGTAGCTAGCTAAGATTCAGCAAGAGATGAAGGATCAAATGATGGAGTCCCAAAGAAACATGATGACTCAATTGTCCCAATTGTTGGTAGGAAGTATGGATAAAGGGAAAGATCCTATGGAAAATGTTGGGGAAAATAATGAAGACCCTCAGTATCCTCCTGGTTTCACTCTAACACATGTACAAACACAACCTGAGATAAATCTACAGAAACCATCTGTTACGATTAGGCCTCAACAGTTTCAGACTGAAGTTTCAATACCAATGAATGTCGAAGCTGGTTAGGCTTTAACCCTAGTAATAACTCGAATAATCCAATGGTGCCTAATTTGGATGAAGTTGCGAAAGAGGAAAGGGCAAGGACAGAATCACAGAAACAATTGGAGGAGCGGTGTAAATGGCTAAAGGAAAAGGTCAGGACAGTGGAAGGCGTTGATAGACATCCTAGAATTGATGCAAAAGATCTGAGTTTGGTCCCAGACTTAGTACTTCCATACAAGTTCAAGATGCTAGAATTCGAGAAGTACAATGGAACGAGCTGTCCTGAAGCTCATATTACCATGTTTTGCAGAAGAATGACTGGGTATGTTAATAACGATCAATTGTTGATTCATTGCTTTCAAGACAGTTTGGTGGGAGTAGCAGCTAAATGGTACAATCAGTTAAGTCGAAACAGAATTAGTTCATAGAGAGATCTGGCACAAGCATTCATGAAGCAGTACAGCCATGTAACAGATATGACTCCTGACAGAATTACTCTGCAGAATATGGAGAAGAAACCAAATGAAAGTTTCAAGCAATATGTGCAGAGATGGAGGGAAGTGCCCATCCAGGTTTAGCCATCGCTCTTGGAGAAGGAAACTACAATGCTTTTTATTAATAATTTAAAAGCTCCGTTCAGAACTCACATGTTAGGAAGTGTCACAAGGAGTTTCGCAGATGTGGTAATGACTAGAGAAATGATTGAGAATGCAATAAGAAATGGAAGGATAGATGTAGGAGAAAATGCCAAAAGGTCTGCTCCACGAAAAAAGGAAAATGAGGTAAACAATGCAAACATGGGGTATTCAAAATCTGTTACTGTAAGCCAATTAAAACTAGTAACTGCTGGTTCATCAAGGCAGGAATCTGAAGCAAAGTAAAACAATGTGAAACTTCAATTTACACCAATCCCCGTGACATATAAAGAATTATATCAAAGTTTGTTTGATACGCATGTGGTGGCACCTTTTTATCTAAAGCCATTACAACCTCCATTCCCTAAATGGTATGATGCCAATGCTCAATGCGAGTATCATGCAGGGATCGTAAGACATTCTATAGAAAATTGCACTACTTTTAAAAAGCTAATTGAAAGATTTATTCAAATGGGCATTGTGAAGTTTGATAATGCGCCCAGTGCAGAAAATTTGTTACCTAATCATACTGATAGTGGGGTAAACATGGTAGATGGAAGAATGGGGAAAAGAGTCAAGGCGGATATTACAGAAGTAAAAACTCATTTGAAGTGGGTCTAGAAGAAGATGGCAAAAAGCAAGTTAGTTACTTCGAATTCAGAAGGAAGTTGTGATGAGATAGAGAATTATTGCGAGTTTCATCATGAGGTGGGGCACAAAATTCAAGAATGTGAAGAGTTTAGAACATTAATTTAGGGCCTGATTGATAACAAAGAGATAGAATTTTATGAAGAGGCTAAAGAGGAAGGGTCTATATACGCATCAGAATCCAAAATGAATGTCCTAAAAGTCAATTATCTTGTGGTCATCATTTCACGTCCAAAAAATGAAGTAGGGATTCAGATGACACGAAAGATCATAATTCAGAAACCAGAAGTTTTCTCTTACAAGGATAACAAAAGGGTCCCTTGGAACTATGATTGTAATGTGACAGTCCCTGGAAAGGAGAGTTTAGTTAGCGCATTAAATGAGCATCAAAATATAGGTTCTCACACGTGTAGTGGAAGATGATATGATTTGATAAATGCCCGAATAGAGCCTGTAAAAGGAAAAGATCTGACAGTTGAACAAAAGAGGGGAAAAGCAGTCGAATCCGGGGTACCTGTTAATGAACCAGTAAAAAAGGAAGAAGCTAAGGAATTCCTTAAATTTCTGAAACATAGTGAGTATAGTGTAGTGGAACAGTTACATAAACAACCAGCCCGCATATCCATATTGGCCTTGCTCCTAAACTCAGAGGTACACCGAAGTGCATGATGAAAGTACTAAATGAGACATACATGACCAATGATATTTCTGTCAACAAGTTAGATCGGTTGGTTAATAATATAAGTGCTGACAACTTCATTTTCTTCAATGACGATGAGATACCACATGAGGTATGGGATCTACCAAAGCTTTGCATATAACCACCAGATGTAAAAGATACACATTGCTAGGGGTCCTGGTAGACAACGGGTATGTGACAACCCTAATTAGACCCTGGTTGGAATGTGGTTTCGAGACCACATTACCGAGCCAAAAATTTATTTTGTGTTTTAATTACATAAATTTTGTGTGACGTTGAATATATGAGAAATTAAATGCTTAATATTAGCTTTAGGAATGTGAATTGATTCGAAAAGGACCTAGTTGACGGGTTAGAAAAGATGATAGATGAATTATAAGGAGTAATTAATAATAGGGAGAGGAAGCATGGCTTTGCATGTCAAATTACCCATAAAATACATGGTGGCGGCCAAGGAGTGATGATGCTCCACTCATTCTAATTTAATATGTTTTTTTTTAGTTAACAAATGATGGGAATAATAATAGGAAAGTGAACAAAAAAAAGGGGTGTTCATACTTGCCATCTCCTAGCCGAAAAACCAAGAAAAAGAAAGGGAGAAAAATTTTGAAGAAGTTCGGCCATTGCTTGTATCTAGGAGGAGTGTTTGATGTTGTGGCATGAAAATGAGGGAGTTTGAATGCTTAATAAGGAGGGAAGAAGGAGTGTTCATGTTTTCTTTCTTTTGCAATTGTCGTAACTAAAGGAAGAAGAGGAAGCAAGATTCGGCCAAGGTGGTCCTTTAGATCAAGGTATGTTCAATGATATTTTTGGAAGTTTACACAACCTTTGGGTGATGAGTCTAAATTCTATCTATCCCATGGTTGGATTTGGGGTTGTCGGAGAGTTAGGCTTTGACTAAGAAGCTTAAAAATTTTAGTTGATACCTTGATGCTATTAACATGTTAGTTATATGTATGTGTTAAATTGCTTGTTATGTTAGCATGAAAGTTGAAGTTGTTAAGTCACTTTGTTGGAGGTGCCGAATTTAGGACTAAGAAGAGAATGAGTATTCGGCTAACATGGTTGAAAGGTGGATGTGCCGATTTTTTTTTAGATTTAGACTATGAGAATGGCTATAATGGGCATTAAGATGTGGAACTTAAGAAATGTAGTTATATGTGGATTTACATGATGTTACAAATAGATGTGAAAATATGCTAGATTAGGAAAATTCGATCAAGTGTTCATGAGATGAAATTAGATGTTTAAATGATGTTATAGTTGACATTGTACATACATTCGGCCATCTAATTGAGTATGAAGGTGGTGTTAAATCTAATTGTGATGCCCATTCGGAAGTGTATATATATATATACATAAGTATGCCCATTCGTGAGGTTACCTTTGATTATGTGTATAATCGACTAAATGGGTAATTAGTGAGGATGGTTGCCGAATATACTAACCTACATATGCATGTGTAATTGGATTATAAATATTTAGCAAGGTGGTTAAACTAGTTGATTTATTGATTAAGCTCAAGGAGTTAAAGGAGAAGAATCAAGCAAAGGCAAAGAAAAGATCATCGAGTAGCCGAGTTGGAACCGTCTTACCCAACACAAGGTAAGTCATTAAGCATATATTTTATATTAATTTAAATGGTCATAACGTCTATGTAATGATGCTGAATGGAATGATAAATATATATATATATACATGTATGCATGGGGTGCTGAAAGTAATGAATGAAAAAGAAAAGAGGTGAGATGTATTGAGTTGTTGGTTTCGGCACTAAGTGTGCGGGTGTAAACATTCATGATCATGGGATTGGCACTAAGTGTGCGGGATCAAATTGTATAGCACTAAGTGTGCGAGTTTGATTATATAGCACTAAGTGTGCGAGTTCGACTATTAAGCACTAAGTGTGCGGGCTTATTATACATTCTCTAATAAATATACATGCTCTAAGTAATGCGGCCTTATCGAGTCAATCATGGACAGCAGTGCGAGTAAACACCTTGAGCTCATGAGGAATAGACATTTTATTTATATTTGGGATTGAGCTTGGTAAGTCTTGAACCTATGTGGTGATTATACTTGAAGATAAATGCATCCAATGTCATATGGTGTAATGTATGAAATATCAAAGTAGGGCTTGGTATGAGATCGAACCGAAATGCCTAAGGAATTATAGCACAGTTTGGGTATGGATGGAGGATTTTAATCCCGCATTATTTATTTTCTCTTATGATATATTATTACTGAACGGCAATGTAATGCTTATGACTTACTGAGTTATATACTCACTCGGTGTTTGCTTGTCACCTACTTTAGGTTTCTTGGACTCGTCTTTTTGCGTGCTCGGGACTGTCATCGAAGTCATCACACCGGCTAGCAACTTTTGGTATCTTCTTTTTAGTCGGTCTAGGAGAACATTTCAGCATGTATAGGCTAATATGTTTTGTTGAAATTTGGTATGTAAACTTTTAGCCATGCGAAAATGGCATAAATGTTCGGTTGGATTTGGTTCTATAATGTTAGGTCGCAAGTCTTGGTAATTCGATTTTTATGCCATATGTCATGGTTGATTATTTTTGGTGTTAAAATTCATGATATGGCAATAGTGTAGTAGGGAGATGCTTGACAATGATTAGCCTTTGGCATGGCTAGTCATGATCATAATTTGTGATATGTCTGATGAATTACTAGTTAGATCAAGGAGAAATCACGAAATAGGCATAGTTGCTTCAGTAACAGATGTTGGCAGCAGCAGTGATGTGAGATTGAAAAATCACTAAAAATAATAGTAATGGAATTAAATAATGAATAAATTATGTAATCGAAGCTCGATGAGTCTATTTTCATATAGAAGAAACGAAACGACCATATGAGCTTTATGTTAGGAGATAATTAAACTCTTGTGAAACAGGGCCAGAGCGATTTATGGATCCCCTGTCCCGACTTTAGAAATTCACCCTAAATTAATCAGAGATAATTAGAAGTCATGCTTTATATGCATAGATTTAATTTTGAGTCTAGTTTCATTAGAAACCAACGGCATAAGTATTGGAGCTCTGTAAAGGGAGATATCTAAGTCGTAATGCACAAGGGTCAGAGTAGTCGAACCCAGGAACAGGGACGACTTTAACCAATAAACTGTACCAATTGGCCGTGCCAAAAATTCTAAAAAAATTCTACCATATAGATATATGAGTCTAGTTCTGGGGAAAATTTACGGAACTGGATTTCGAGTTTCAGAACTCAAGATATGATTTTTAATGCGACTCAAACGCAGATTGGCAGCTTGTCTGGGAAATTTCTAATAAGTGGTTTGAAGTCTGTTAACACCTCGTGTTCGACTCCGGCGACGGTCTCGGGTTCGGGGTGTTACAATTTAATTGGTATCAGAGCTATGGTTTAGTCGGTTCTAGGACTACCATAGCACATATGAGTCTAGCTATACATGCCTTAATGTTAATGTTTAAATGTGTGATGACTTCTGACGGTTAAAATTTTTGTTTTGATTAGTAAATGGATCCCGGTGTAGAGAGAACCTTGGCGGATGACGTTGAAAGTGTAGCGGCTGCTCCTGCACAAGGGACGCCGCCTGTTGAACCTCAGTCATCTGCGAATAATCAAGGTGAGGGGGCTAAACAAGCCTTCTTTACCATGATGAATGAGTGGGTCGCGCAATATGCCCTAACCAATCCGGCTGTCCAACAATTCCCGAATTTGAATAATCCACCCCAAGAGCCCATAATGCCACCAGTTACTGATCCTGTGAGGCTGAGTAAGCCACCTGTAGACTTGATTAGGAGGCGCGGGGCTGAGGAGTTCAGGGCCATAGTTACTGATGATGCCGAAAGGGCCAAGTTCTGGCTTGATAACACCATTCGGGTGTTTGATGAACTGTCATGCACACCCGATGAATGTCTAAAGTGTGCTATATCCTTGTTGCGGGACTCAGCCTACTATTGGTGGAGGACCTTGATTTCCATAGTCCCAAATGAACGAGTTACTTGGGATTTCTTTCAAATGGAATTTCGAAAGAAGTATATTAGTCAACGGTTCATCGATCAAAAACGTAAGGAATTCTTGGAACTCAAGCAAGGCCGTATGACAGTATCTGAATACGAACATGAGTTCGTAAGACTCAGTCGGTATGCCCGGGAGTGTGTGGCCGATGAGGTTGCTATGTGCAAAAGATTTGAAGAAGGATTGAATGAAGATTTAAAGCTACTAGTGGGTATTTTGGAGATAAAGGAGTTCGTAACACTAGTCGAACGAGCCTGCAAGGCGGAATAACTTGGAAAGGAGAAGAAGAAGGCTGAATTTGAAGCTAGAGACTATCGTAAAAGATCGACGGGTAAATCTCCGTTCTCGGCTGTAAAGAAGTTCAGGGAGGACACTAGTAAGTCGAGGACGACTGCGGGAATTTCCATCAGAGCACGACCATCGACGGACTCCCGAGCTACTTCGGTAGCTAATGTGGGCAATAATCGTCAAGAGAAACCTGAATGCCCCCATTGTGGAAGACGACACCTAGGTGAATGTTGGGGTAAGTCTACTAACAGGGCCTGTTACGGATGCGGTTCGAAGGACCACTTCATTAGAGATTGCACGGAGCTTGATGAGAAGAATAAGATGCAAGGTGCAAGACCTAGTGGAGTGACAGCTAGAGGTAGACCACCGAGAATTTTAGGAGGTAGGGATGGTAGTCAGAGAGGGGCCTCTGATACGGCTGTTCGAGCAGAGACCCGTACTCCTGCTAGAGCATATGCCATTCGCGCACGAGAGGAGGCATCCTCCCCTGACGTCATCACTGGTACTTTCACTCTCTTTGATACTAATGTGACTGCATTGATTGACCCTGGCTCTACTCATTCATATGTATGTGAAACCTTAGCATCCAGTAAGACTCTACCTGTTGAGTCTACTGAGTTCGTAATTCGAGTGTCAAACCCTTTGGGTCAATACGTACTTGTTGATAAAGTGTGTAAGAGATGCCCTCTAATAATCCGAGAATCCTGTTTTCCGGCCGATTTGATGCTTTTACCATTTGACGAATTTGATGTCATTCTTGGTATGGATTGGTTGACCGTACATGATGCAGTGGTGAACTGCAAAAGAAAAACCATTGATTTGAGGAGTGCACATGATGAGGTAGTCCGAGTTGAGTCTACCGATTTGAAGGGGGTGCTAGGGATAATATCTTCAATGACCGCTCAGAGATATGTGAAAAAGGGGTGTGAAACATACCTTGCGTATGTATTTGATAGCAAAGAGATGGAAAGGAAACTTGAATCAGTACCAGTGGTTTGTGAGTATTCAGATGTTTTTCCTGAGGAGTTACCGGGGTTGCCACCGGTTCGAGAGGTGGAATTCGGCATCGAGATTGTACCTGGTACCACGCCAATCTCAATAGCCCCGTATCGTATGGCATTAACGGAATTAAAGGAATTGAAAGTTCAATTGCAAGAATTGATGGATAGAGGTTTCGCTCAACCGAGTTTTTCTCCATGGGGCACACCCGTATTGTTTGTGAAAAAGAAGGATGGAACCATGAGATTGTGCATCGACTATCGTCAGTTGAATGAAGTGACCATAAAGAATAAATACCCGTTGCCACGTATTGATGATTTGTTTGATCAATTAAAGGGAGCCTCAGTATTTTCCAAGATAGATTTGAGATCTCGTTATTATCAATTGAGGGTTCGAGACTCGAACATACCCAAAACCGCTTTTAGAACGAGGTACGGTCACTACGAATTCTTAGTGATGCCGTTTGGGCTCACTAATGCCCCTGCGGTATTTATGGATTTAATGAATCGAGTATTCAGGCCATACTTGGATGATTTGTGGTTGTGTTTATTGATGATATTTTAGTTTATTCACAAGGTGAAGCCGAACACGCCGAGCATTTGAGGTTAGTATTACAGATTTTGCGAGACAAGCAGTTATACGCAAAATTCAGTAAATGTGAATTTTGGTTGAAAGAGGTTAGCTTTTTGGGGCACGTGGTGTCCGTGACGGTGTTAGAGTGGATCCGAACAAAATTTCGGCCATACTCGATTGGAAACCTCCGAGGAATGTTACTGAAGTTAGGAGCTTTTTGGGACTTGCCAGATACTACCGACGGTTTGTAAGGGGTTTCTCGATGATAGCTGCACCGTTGACGAAACTACTCCAAAAGATGTTGAGTTTGAATGAATGAAAACTGTCGAAGAGTTTCGATCGACTAAAGACTGCTTAACCGAAGCTCGGTGCTAGTACAACCAGAGTCCGGCAAAGAGTTTGTCATTTATAGTGATGCATCCTTACTTGGGCTGGGTTGTGTGTTGATGCAAGAAGGTCGAGTTGTGGCTTACGAGTCGAGACAATTAAAGCCGCATGAGAGAAACTATCCGACCCATGATCTTGAATTGGCGGCCATAGTGTTCGCCCTGAAAATATGGCGGCATTACTTGTTTGGGGAAAGGTGTCATATTTATTCGGACCACAAAAGTCTTAAATATTTGATGACTCAAAGAGATCTAAATCTGCGACAAAGACGTTGGCTTGAGTTGTTGAAAGACTATGAACTTGTTATTGATTATCACCCGGGAAAGGCTAACGTGGTTGCTGATGCTTTAAGTCGGAAACACTGTTTGCTTTGAGAGCGGTGAATGCTCACTTGTCCATCTCACCCGATGGGGTGCTAGTAGCTGAATTAGAGGCCAAACCATTATTGATTCGTCAAATACTTGAATCCCAGAAAGTCGACGCTGAATTGGTCACTAAACGAGCTGAATGTGCTTCTAATGAGGAATCGGAGTTTCGGATTGACGACAATGATTGCTGGACGTTCAGAGGTCGATTATGTGTTCCAAGAAATTCAGAACTTATTTCGATGATTTTGGACGAGGCTCACAGTAGTCGAATGTCAATCCACCCAGGTAATACTAAAATGTACAATGACCTGAAACGTCAATTTTGGTGGCCCGGTATGAAACGAGACATTTCTGAATTTGTTTCAAGGTGTTTGATATGCCAACAAGTAAAAGCAGAACATCAAGTGCCGTCGGGATTACTTCAGCCGATCATGATACCCGAATGGAAGTGGGATCGGGTAACGATGGATTTTGTATCTGGATTGCCATTGTCATCAAGCAAGAAAGATGTAATCTGGGTTATTGTTGATAGATTGACCAAGTCTGCTCATTTTATCCCTGTCCGTACAGATTTTTCGCTCGATAAATTGGAAGAATTATACATCTCCCAAATTGTTCGATTGCATGGGGTACCTATTTCTATCGTGTCGGATAGAGACCCAAGATTTACATCGCGATTTTGGAAAAAGTTACAAGAAGCGTTGGGTACTAAGATGCATTTTAGCACCGCATTTCATCCCCAAACTGATGGCCAATCTGAACGAATAATTCAGATACTCGAGGATATGTTGAGATGTTGCGTCTTAGAGTTTTGTGGTTCATGGGAAAGATATTTGCCTTTGATTGAATTCGCTTACAACAATAGCTTTCAATCAAGCATTAAGATGGCACCTTACGAGGCCTTATACGGTCGTAAATGCCGTACCCCATTATTTTGGATTGAACTTAGTGAAAGTAAAATTTTTGGGGTTGATTTGATTAAGGATCTTTGGCGAAAGTTCGAGTAATTCGTGAAAGTTTGAAAGCCGCCGGATCGTCAAAAGTCGTATGCGGATTCGAAAAGAAAAGACATTGAATATCAGGTTGGAGACAAAGTATTTCTCAAAGTTTCACCCTGGAAGAAGGTGCTTAGATTTGGTCGTAAGGGCAAACTAAGTCCGAGGTTCATCGGTCCGTATGAAGTATCCGAACGAGTTGGACCAGTTGCATACCGATTAATTTTGTCCCCTGAGCTTGAAAAGATTCACAACGTTTTCCATGTCTCGATGCTTCGATGATATAAGTCTGACCCGTCGCACGTAATCACTCCATCTGAGATCGAGATTCAGCCTAACTTGAGTTATGAAGAAGAACCGGTTCGCCTTTTGATGCGTGAAGTAAAAGAGTTGCGAAATAAGAAAATCCCATTAGTGAAGGTGTTGTGGCATAAACACGGAAATGAAGAAGCCACTTGGGAACTTGAGGACTCTATGAAGGATCGATATCCAAAATTATTCACCGGTAAGATTTTCGGGGACGAAAATTTCTTATGTGGGGGAGAGTTGTGACAACCCTAATTAGACCCTGGTTGGAATGTGGTTTCGAGACCACATTACCGAGCCAAAAATTTATTTTGTGTTTTAATTACATAAATTTTGTGTGACGGTGAATATATGAGAAATTAAATGCTTAATATTAGCTTTAGGAATGTGAATTGATTCAAAAGGACCTAGTTGACGAAGTTAGAAAAGATGATAGATGAATTATAAGGAGTAATTAATAATAGGGAGAGGAAGCATGGCTTTGCATGTCAAATTACCCATAAAATACATGGTGGCGGCCAAGGAGTGATGATGCTCCACTCATTCTAATTTAATATGTTTTTTAGTTAACAAATGATGGGAATAATAATAGGAAAGTGAACAAAAAAAAAAAGGGTGTTCATACTTGCCATCTCCTAGTGAAAAACCAAGAAAAGAAAGGAGAAAAATTTTGAAGAAGTTCGGCCATTGCTTGTATCTAGGAGGAGTATTTGATGTTGTGGCATGAAAATGAGGGAGTTTGAATGCTTAATAAGGAGGGAAGAAGGAGTGTTCATGTTTTCTTTCTTTTGCAATTGTCGTAACTAGAGGAAGAAGAGGAAGCAAGATTCGCCAAGGTGGTCCTTTAGATCAAGGTATGTTCAATGATATTTTGGAAGTTTACACAACCTTTGGGTGATGAGTCTAAATTCTATCTATCCCATGGTTGGATTTGGGGTTGTCGGAGAGTTAGGCTTTGACTAAGAAGCTTAAAAATTTTAGTTGATACCTTGATGCTATTAACATGTTAGTTATATGTATGTGTTAAATTGCTTGTTATGTTAGCATGAAAGTTGAAGTTATTAAGTCACTTTGTTGGAGGTGCCGAATTTAGGACTAAGAAGAGAATGAGTATTCGGCTAACATGGTTGAAAGGTGGATGTGCCGATTTTTTTTTAGATTTAGACTATGAGAATGGCTATAATGGGCATTAAGATGTGGAACTTAAGAAATGTAGTTATATGTGGATTTACATGATGTTACAAATAGATGTGAAAATATGCTAGAGTAGGAAAATTCGATCAAGTGTTCATGAGATGAAATTAGATGTTTAAATGATGTTATTGTTGACATTGTACATACATTCGGCCATCTAATTGAGTATGAAGGTGGTGTTAAATCTAATTGTGATGCCCATTCGGAAGTGTATATATATATATATATATATACATAAGTATGCCCATTCGTGAGGTTACCTTTGATTATGTGTATAATCGACTAAATGGGTAATTAGTGAGGATGGTTGCCGAATATACTAACCTACATATGCATGTGTAATTGGATTATAAATATTTAGCAAGGTGGTTAAACTAGTTGATTTATTGATTAAGCTCAAGGAGTTAAAGGAGGAGAATCAAGCAAAGGCAAAGAAAAGATCATCGAGTAGCCGAGTTGGAACCGTCTTACCCAACACAAGGTAAGTCATTAAGCATATATTTTGTATTAATTTAAATGGCCATAATGTCTATGTAATGATGCTGAATGGAATGATAAATATATATATATATACATGTATGCATGGGGTGCTGAAAGTATTGAATGAAAAAGAAAAGAGGTGAGATGTATTGAGTTGTTGGTTTCGGCACTAAGTGTGCGGGTGTAAACATTCATGATCATGAGATTGGCACTAAGTGTGCGGGTTCAAATTGTATAGCACTAAGTGTGCGAGTTTGATTATATAGCACTAAGTGTATGAAGTTCGACTATTAAGCACTAAGTGTGCGGGCTTATTATACATTCTCTAATAAATATACATGCTCTAAGTGTGCGGCCTTATCGAGTCAATCATGGACAGCGGTACGAGTAAACACCTTGAGCTCATGAGGAATAGACATTTTATTTATATTTGGGATTGAGCTTGGTAATTCTTGAACCTATGTGGTGATTATACTTGAAGATAAATGCATCCAATGTCATATGGTGTAATGTATGAAATATCAAAGTAGGGCTTGGTATGAGATCGAACCAAAATGCCTAAGGAATTATAGCACGCTTTGGGTATGGATGGAGGATTTTAATCCGCATTATTTATTTTCTCTTATGATATATTATTACTGAACGGCAATGTAATGCTTATGACTTCTTGAGTTATATACTCACGCGGTGTTTGCTTGTCACCTACTTTAGGTTTCTTGGACTCGTCTTTTTGCGTGCTCGGATGTCATCGAAGTCATCACACCGGCTAGCAACTTTTGGTATCTTCTTTTAGTCGGTCTAGGAGAACATTTCGGCATGTATAGGCTAATATGTTTTGTTGAAATTTGGTATGTAAACTTTTAGCCATGCGAAAATGGCATAAATGTTCGGTTGGATTTGGTTCTATAATGTTAGGTCGCAAGTCTTGGTAATTCGATTTTTATGCCATATGTCATGGTTGATTATTTTTGGTGTTAAAATTCATGATATGGCAATAGTGTAGTAGGGAGATGTTTGACATGATTAGCCTTTGGCATGGCTAGTCATGATCATAATTTGTGATATGTCTGATGAATTACTAGTTAGATCAAGGAGAAATCACGAAATAGGCATAGTTGCTTCAGTAACAGATGCTGGCAGCAGCAGTGACGTGAGATTGAAAAATCACTAAAAATAGTAGGAATGGAATTAAATAATGAATAAATTATGTAATCGAAGCTCGATGAGTCTATTTTCATATAGAAGAAACGAAACGACCATATGAGCTGTATGGTAGGAGATAATTAAACTCTTGTGAAACAGGTCCAGAGCGATTTATGGATCCCCTATCCCGAATTTAGAAATTCACCCTAAATTAATCAGAGACAATTAGAAGTAATGCTTTATATGTATAGATTCCCTTTTGAGTCTAGTTTCATTAGAAACCAACAGCATAAGTATTGGAGCTCTGTAAAGGGAGATATCTAAGTCGTAATGCACAAGGGTCAGAGTAGTCAAACCCAGGAACAGGGACGAATTTAACCAATAAACTGTACCAATTGGCCCGGCCAAAAATTCTACAAAAATTCTACCATATAGATATATGAGTCTAGTTCTGGGGAAAATTTACGGAACTGGATTTTGAATTTCAGAACTCAAGATATGATTTTTAATGTGACTCGTACGCAGATTGGCAGCTTGTCTGGGAAATTTCTAATAAGTGGTTTGAAGTCTGTTAACACCTCGTGTTCGACTCCGGCGACGGTCTCGGGTTCGGGGTGGTACAGGGTCAGCATTGAATGTATTTCCCTTGTCCACGTTAAACAGGTTACTTGTGGATAGCTCACACATGAAAGGATGTCAGAATATAGTGCGAGCATTTGATGGCACGGAAAGAAGAGTCATGGGGAGAATAGAAGTACCTTTGTTGATTGGCCCAACTACATATGAGGTAGATTTCTTAGTGATTGATATTAAGCCCTCCTACAATTTCCTATTAGGGAGACCTTGGATACATTCAGCAGGGGCAATGCCTTCATCATTACATCAAAAGTTAAAGTTAGTATCAGAAGGACGATTGGTAATGATAAATGCTGAAGAAGATATTATTGCGGCTATAAGCAGTGATACGCCATTTTTAGAGATAGATAAGGAAGCCATTGAATGTTCTTTTCGGTCTTTAGAGTTTGTAAATGCAACATTCTTCACTAAGGGAAGTAGAATTTTGGAGCCAAAAATATCCAAAACTATGATGATGGGTCAACAGTTGATGATAGGAAGATGGGCTTTACCAGGAAAGGGACTTGGGAGATGTCTCTAGGGAAGAGTTGAGGTTCTAATGCTGAAAGACAAATATGATCACTTTGGTTTGGGGTTCAAGCCAGATGCAAAACAAGGAAGAAGGGAATTGGAAAAAAGGCAAGAAAGAAGAAGAGCACGTGTGAGTGGTGGAGAAATTAAGTGGCAACCCATGATAATCTTTCACATCTCTAAGACCTTTATATCAGGAGGGATTATTTATCCTGAACGAGAGGCGCCAAAGAAAGAAAACATGGAAGAAGTATTGGGAAATGTTCACATCAATGCCATATTTGAAGAAGCAATTGAAGAGGGGACTTGGTCAGATATTCGTCCTTATGAGCCTGGGAGTGTTCTAGACAATTGGACTGCAAAAGACCTTCTTGTAATTTTCAGAGCTTACTCAGAGTAATGTTCAAAAAAAACTTGTTGCTTTAAGCCTAGAGGCAATAGGGATTTCTTTGTGAAATAGGCTCATGTTCAAGCATCATTATTTCAATAAAGTACATTTTTTGCTATCATTTTGAGCAAACATTCTTTTATTCTTTCCACAAGCAATTGTTTTATTCTTTCTGTTTAAGTGATTATCCTAGTCATTTTTGGAATTTTCTTCAATCATTCTTTCATTTCATTCATAATCATACCATACAAACAATAATCATCAAATTCATTCTTTCTATATTTTTTATACCCATAATAGGTCCCTAGATATCAATATCATGAGTGACGTTGTTCCTGACTCAGAATCACTATTTGAGCAAGACATGTGTTTAGAGGGATCTCAGGACTTTGAAGATGACAGAGACTATGACTTATCTCCGGACATGTTAAGGATGGTAGAACAAGAGGAAAAACAAATTTCACCTCATAAAGAAGCAGTGGAAATGGTGACTTTGGAAGAAGGGAAAGTTGTAAAAATTGGAACATGCATAACTGAAGAAACAAAGCGAGACCTTGTTGGGTTACTTCAGGAATTCAAAGATGTTTTTGCATGGTCATACCAGGATATGCCCGATTTGAACACTGATATTGTACTGCATCGCCTTCCTATAAAAGAAGATTGCAAGCCAGTTCAGTAGAAACTTCGAAGGATGAGGACGGATATTGTCTTAAAAATAAAGGAGGAAGTCAAAAAGCAATTTGATGTTGGATTCCTTCAGGTGATGAAGTATTCAGAATAGGTAGACGTTGTGTCTGTTCCTAAGAAAGATGGAAAGGTGCGAATGCGTGTGGATTATAGAGATTTAAATAAGGCTAGCCCAAAGGACAACTTCCCCTTACCTCATATTGACACTCTAGTGGACAATACAGCTAGCTACTCGTTGTTCTCCTTCATGGATGGCTTTTCAGGATACAATCAGATAAAGATGCATCCTGAGAACATGTGAAAGACTACCTTCATAACCTTTTGGGGCACGTTCTGTTACAAGGTGATGCCGTTTGGATTAAACAATGCTGGAGCGACATATCAAAGGGCCATGGTGACCTTATTTCATGATATGATGCACAAAGAGATTGAAGTTTATGTTGATGATATGATAGCCAAATCTTGAACTGAAAAGGAACACATCCAAGTATTGAGAAAGTTGTTCATAAGATTGAGAAAATTTCAGCTAAAGCTTAATCCAACCAAGTGTAATTTTGGGGCTAGATCAGGGAAGCTATTGGGCTTTGTAGTCAGTGAGAGAGGAATTGAGATTGATTTAGATAAAGTTTGGGCTATACAAGAGTTGTCTCCACCACGCACTCAAAAAGAAGTTCAAGGCTTCTTGGGCAGACTAAATTACATTGCTCGGTTTATTTATCAATCAACAGAGAAATGCGACCCCATATTTCGTCTTCTTAAAAAGCATAACCTAGGAGAATGGGATGATGAATGTCAAAGAGCTTTTGATAAAGTTAAAAAATATTTGTTGAGTCCTCCAGTGTTATCACCTCTAAGCTCAAATAAGTCGTTGATACTGTATTTAGCAATGTTTGACAATTCTATGGGATGTGTGCTTGGTCAGCATGATGACTCAAGAAGAAAAGAAAGGGCGATATATTACCTCAGTAAGAAATTCACTGAGTGTGAATTGAGATATTCACCAATTGAAAAATTGTGTTGTGCTCTGATTTGGACAGCTCGGAGGTTGAGGCAATACATGCTGTACCATACGACTTGGTTAATCTCAAAGTTGGATCCTCTAAAGTATATGATGAAGTCAAATGCCTTGAATGGAAAGATGGCTAGGTGGCAAATTTTGCTTTTTGATTTGACATAATCTATGTGAGTCAAAAAGCCGTGAAAGGGAGCGCAATAGTAGATTTTCTGGCCAGTGGAGCTTTAGAAGAATATGAGCCCTTGAATTTTGATTTCCTCAATGAGGAGATAGTGTATGTGGTCTACTGAAGAGGACACTACAAAAGATCACTCTTGAAAATTGAATTTTGACGAAGCCTCAAACGCTGTAGGTAATGGAATTGGAGCAGTCTTGGTATCTCCAGGTGGAGATCATTATCCATTCACATGTAAATTGGGTTTTGATTGCACAAATAATATGACAGAGTATGAGGCATGTATCATAGGACTCCGAGCAACTATAGAACGAAAGATCAAGTTATTGAAAGTATATGGAGATTCTGCACTGGTAACTTACCAACTTCGAGGTGAATGGGAGACAAGAGATTCCAAACTAATCAATTATAGAAGGTTGGTGTTGGGGTTAGTTAAAGAGTTTGATGATATTTCCTTCAATTATCTCCCGCGTGATGAAAACCAGATGGCAGTTGCTTTGGCTACTTTGGCTTCAATGATTAATGTGAACAGACAAGAAGATGTGAAACCAATTCAGATGAGTATTTGTGAGGCCCCATCTTATTGTTATAATATAGGGGAAGAAGAGAGAGATGACCATCCTTGGTATCAGGATATATTACGATACGTGAGAAATCGTGAATATCTAGATCAACCAACAGAGAATGACAAAAGGATGTTGAGAAGGCTAGCCTGCAATTATGTTTTAGATGGGGTGATCCTATACAAAAGAAGAAATGATCAAGTACTATTGAGATGTGTGGATGCTGTGGAGGCCAAGAAAATCTTGGAAGAAGTTCACGAAGGCATTTGTAGAACGCACGCTAACGGGTTTCCAATGGCCAGCCAAATTATGAGGTTTAGATATTGTTGGTCAACTATGGAAGGAGACTGTGACAGCCCTAAATTGACCCTAGTCGGAAAGTGGTTTCGGGACCACGAAACCGAGTCTTATAAAAAATTAAAGGTTATATTCTATGTTTATGATGTGCGTAAATGCTTGTGTGATAGTTCTATACTTTAATTTGGTCAGTGTATGTGAAATTTATTAGTAGGGACTTATGTGAGACAATTTAGAAATATTCTAGGCAAGTGTTAAAGTGGCCTATTAATATATGTGGGAAAGTGCTTGTCCTTGCATGTCAAATTAGCCAAATTAAAGCATAGTGGCCGGCCATGCTATGGGTGGAAACATGTCACAAACATGTTATGTTAGTGATGTATATTAGGAAAAATAAAATAAGGAGCATGGTAATAAAATAATGAAAGGGAATATGATGAAAACAAAGAAAAAAAAAGTGTCCATCCTTTTTCATTTCTTTTGGCCGAAAGTTCTAAGGAAGAAGGAAGGAGCTCTTGCTTCATGTTTGGCTTGGAAGAGGATTAGGAGGAGGTTCGACTATACTTGTGTCTAGGATAAGGTATGTTTGATGTTGTGCCATGAGACTCATGCATGTTTTTAGTTGTTAGCTTGAGTTCTAACTAGCCCATGGTTCAAATCTTTGCTATGTCATGGAGATGATATTCGGCTAAGGTGGATTGGTGTTGATGTCATTTTCATGCTAAAAGTGAAGCTTTGTAATGATGCATGTGATGGTGGATTGATGACTCTTGAATCTTCTTTTTAGCATTTTTGAGTGAGACATTAAGTTCTTTGTTTATCCATGACCAAAATTGAAATGGTATGGTGTTGTGATGCATTCGGCCATGGTAGGAAGTAGAAGAGAAATGTGGTTGTTGTTCACGTTATTTAGATGAGAAATGGTAGTAAGGTGAAGTGCCAATGTTAGTGTTTGATTTACTAGTGTGTATATGTGTATTATCCGAGTTTTGAATTTGAAATGGTATGTAGTGTAACACCCCATCCCCGATACCGTCGCCGGAGTCGGACACGAGGGGTTCTAGGACCAACTCTCATGTGTCACACAGACTATTTTTCACATTTCCAGCCTAGCTGGCAAACTGCATCCCTGTCACCTTAAAAATCATATCTCGAGTTCCAGAACTCGAAAACCAGTTCCGTAAATTTTCCATGAAACTAGACTCATAATTCCATCTACACATTGTTTTCTAGAATTTTTAGTCAAGCCAATTAGTACAGTTTATTAGTTAAAGTCACCCATGTTACAGGGGTCGACTACACTGACCTTCGCGCATTACTACCTGGATATCTTCTCGTACAGGGCTTCAATGCTCATGTCGTTTGTTTCTAATGAAACTAGACTCAAAAGGGAATCTTCACATGTAAGGCAAGACTTCTAATTCCTTTTGGATAATTTATGGTAAATTTTAAAAGTCGAGACAGGGGATCCAGAAACCATTCTGGCCCTGTCTCACGAGAACTTTAATATCTCTCAGTATACTACTCATATGGTCGTTTCGTTTCGTCCATATGAAAATAGATTCATCAAGGTTAAATTTCATAGTTTATTCACTATTTAATTCTACTTCTACTATTTTTAGTGATTTTTCAATCTCATCTCACTGCTGCTGCCCGCAACAGTTACTGCAGTAGACTATGCCAATTTCGTGAATCTTTCCTTGGCCTTACTAATCATCCATCATACATGACACAAATTATGGCCACCTTATCAAAATTAAAATTTCTAAGACTCGTGGCTATAGGTTCTAGCATCCCACTCGATGACCACATAGGCCATTTTCACATGGCTGAAAGTTTACAACCCACAATTCAACAAAACATAATAGCCTATACATGCCAAATGTTCTCCTAGTTCAACTACGAAGACAATACCAAAAATTTCCAGCCGGTGTGATGACTTCAACGACGGTTCTGAGCACGCAAACGATACGAGTCCAAGAGACCTAAAATGGGTGACAAGAAAACACCGAGTGAGTTTATAACTCAGTAAGTCATAAGCATTCGACAACCACCCATTAATAAAGTTATCACAACATGAAACAGTAAACGAAGCTAGGTACTCCATCCATATCAAAACTATACCATAATTCCTCGAACCTTTCGGTTCAATCTCATACCAAGTCATACATCCACATTTCAAATTCTATACAATAAGATATTTGAGGCATTTTCACACACCAACTCATTTTCACCACAATCATACAATTGCAATCATCACATAGATTTAAAGCTTACCAAGCTCAACCCCGAGCATGAACATATTGCCTATTCGTCATGAGCTCAAGGTACTTACCCGATCCGCTGTCCGGGATTAACTCGATAATGTCACACACTCAGTGCCAATTGTAATGCAAGAGCATATAGTGAATCCGCACACTTAGTGCTATATACATTCAGCTCGCACACTTAGTGCTATATAATCAAACTCGCACACTTAGTGCTGTACAATTTTAAACCCGCACACTTAGTGCCAATCTTGTCACCGTGTCCATTTATACCCGCACACTTAGTGCCGAGACCAATACCTTATGCATTTTGCTGCCTTTATACATTCAACAATGGCATCATTCCATACACATACATTTCCATTTACACATCAACTCATTTAAACACATTTGCATATATATTATGATCATTTAAATCAACACCAAATATATGCTTAATGACTTACCTCG
This sequence comes from Gossypium arboreum, assembly GCF_025698485.1. Classification (NCBI taxonomy): domain Eukaryota; kingdom Viridiplantae; phylum Streptophyta; class Magnoliopsida; order Malvales; family Malvaceae; genus Gossypium; species Gossypium arboreum. Next base: position 62,789,972 of record NC_069071.1, read on the forward strand.
GATGTTGTCGAACGTCTTCAACGACTATTCAATTACTTTTTCTTTCCCCTTATCCAACTTCGATCCTTTAAGCTCTTGAGCTTGTTTAAGAACAATTGAATTCATTTAATTCCAATTCAAATAGACGATTTAATATAACACATGTATATTATAAGGTTGAGGTACATATGACTTATTGGTTAACTATCAAACACCATACGCATATATACATATATTCTCTAGTCATGCACAACCCAACATCTTACTTGGGCATTAACAACTTTATAGATATATGCATATCTATGTTAAGGCGAATATATATATTTAACACATTCTACAATTATGGTTATTTATAATGACTAACACCGTTTTATCTCAAGTCATACTCATAAACACATCCATCCAAATACATTCGTACTTAAACATTATTCTGACTTAACACTCATATCACATTTATAAAACTACAAGCGAATATACCTATACTTACATTACTTAAACATCAACCCTCAATTTCTTTGACAAAGCACATTCCGAAAATGATAAGACAATATAACACCTTTAATCCAACTTATAATTCATTTACATCACATTCCAAGCATTCACTCTATTCTATCACTTAAAATACAAACATTACTCAATAACTTCCTAGTTCAAATTCGCAATTACACATACACACACAAGCCGATTTCTTTTCCTACCACCCAAACCACCTATATGAACATTTAACTAACTCATACTTCACCCATCCACAATTACTCATTCAAACATGAAGAAGGTAATCAAATTTCTTCACTATCAACCATGGCCGAATGCTTCATTCACCACCCAAAACCAAAATTTTAGCATGGGCTAATTGAAGAACTTAGTAAATAACTTAAGTTAAGCTAAAATCCCAAAATCTAACAAGAATTACTAACCTTGTTTTTGAGCTTAAGATGACCGAATGCCATATCCCCCTTCCTTCTTTAACTTTCAGCTCCTAAGGTAGAAAATGAACACCAATATTTTTTTTTTTCAATTTCCTTTCTTCTATTCGGCCAAGGCACCCAAGGATGAGCAACAAATTTTCTTCCCCTTTTTTTTCTTTGTTTCTCACGGCAAAAGAGCATCCACACCCATTTTTTTTTCATCATTTTCTTTTTTTTTTTTTCCATTTCTTTATTCTCCCTTACATCATGCACTAGGCCAACATGTCTAGGACATGTTTTCCTTGCCCATCACCTAGTCATGGCCGGCCACTCACCTTAGGAAAAGGGGTTATTTGACATGCAAGGACAACCCTTTTCCCACATGTATTAATAGGCCACCTTACATTTGCCTAGCACATTTCTAAATTTTCTCACATAAGTCCTAATCACTAAAATTCCCCTATAATTAAGCAAAAATTCAATAAAGAAATTATCACACATGCATATTCACATATTTAGACAAGAACTATCATACTCAAATAATTTAGTGACTCGGTTTAGCGGTCCCAAACCGGTTTCCGACTAGGGTCACTTTAGGGTGTCACAACTCTCCCCACTTAAGAAATTTTAGTCCCAAAAATCTTACCCAAATAGGCTCGGTATCGCTCTTTCATAGAGTCCTCAAGTTCCCAAGTGGCTTCTTCCATTCCGTGTTTATGCCACAACACCTTCACTAATGGGATTTTCTTATTACGCAACTCTTTTACTTCACGCATCAGAATGCGAACCGGCTCTTCTTCATAACTCAAATTAGGCTGAACCTCGACCTCAGATGGAGTGATTACGTGCGACGGGTCGGACCTATACCGTCGAAGCATCGAGACATGGAAAACGTTGTGGATCTTTTCAAGCTCAGGGGGTAAAATTAATCGGTACGCTACTGGTCCAACTTGTTCGGATACTTCATACGGACCGATGAACCTCGGACTCAATTTGCCCTTATGGCCAAATCTGAGTATCTTTTTCCAAGGCGCAACTTTAAGAAACACTTTATCTCCCACCTGATACTCGATGTCTTTACGTTTCAGATCCGCGTACGACTTCTGACGATCGGAGGCTATCTTTAGACTCTCACGGATTACTTTCACTTTCTGTTCAGCATCTTTAATCAAATCCACCCCGAAAATTTTGCTTTCACCAAGCTCAGTCCAAAACAATGGTGTACGGCATTTACGACCGTACAAAGCCTCGCAAGGTGCCATCTTAATACTTGATTGAAAACTGTTGTTGTAAGCGAATTCAATCAAAGGCAAATACCGTTCCCATGAACCACTGAACTCGAGGATGCAACATCTCAACATATCCTCAAGTATCTGAATTATCCGTTCAGATTGACCATCGGTTTGGGGTTGAAAGGCGGTGCTGAAATGCAACTTAGTACCCAAAGCTTCTTGCAACTTCTTCCAAAATCGCGAGGTAAATCTCGGATCTCTATCCGACACGATGGAAATAGGCACCCCGTGTAATCTCACAATCTGAGAAACGTACAATTCGGCTAGTTTGTCTATTGAAAAATCCGTACGTACGGGGACAAAGTGAGCCGACTTAGTCAATCTATCTACAATGACCCAAATTGCATCTTTCTTACTCGCTGACATTGGCAGTCCGGATACAAAGTCCATTGTGACTCGATTCCATTTCCACTCGGGTATCGTGATCGACTGAAGTAATCCTGAAGGCACTTGATGTTCCGCTTTCACTTGTTGACATATTGAACATCTCGAAACAAAGTCGGAGATGTCTCGTTTCATACCATGCCACCAAAGCGGCGTTTCAAATCGTTGTACATCTTCGTACTCCCCGGGTGAATTGCCATTCGACTACTATGAGCCTCGCTCAAAATCATCGAAACAAGTTCCGAATTCCTTGGAATACATAATCGTCCCTTGAACGTCAAGCAATCATTGTCGTCAATCTGAAATTCGATTCTTCATTGAAACACATTCGCTCGCTTAGCGACCAATTCAGCGTCGACCTTCTGAGACTCAAGTATTTGATGAATCAACAACGGTTTGGCCTCTAATTCGACTACTAGCACCTCCTCGGGTGAAATGGATAGGTGAGCATCCATCGCTCTCAAAGCAAACAGTGCTTTACGACTTAAAGCATCGGCCACCACGTTGGCCTTTCCCGGATGATAATCACTGATGAGTTCATAGTCTTTCAATAACTCAAGCCAACGTCTTTGTCGCAGGTTTAAATCTCTTTGAGTCATCAAATATTTAAGACTCTTGTGGTCCGAATAAATATGACACCTTTCTCCAAACAAGTAATGCCACCATATTTTCAAGGCGAACACTATGGCTGCTAGTTCTAGGTCATGGGTCGGATAGTTTCTCTCATGCGGCTTTAGTTGTCTCGACGCGTAAGCCACAACTCGACCTTCTTGCATCAACACACAACCTAACCCAAGCAAGGATGCGTCACTTGTAAATGACAAACTCTTTCTGGGACTCGGTTGTACTAGCACCGGGGCCTCGGTTAAATAGATTTTAGTCGATCGAAACTTTCTTGACAGCGTTCGACCACTCGAACTTAACATCTTTTGAAGTAGTTTTGTCAACGGTGTAGCTATCATCGAAAACCCTTTACAAACCGTCGATAGTATCCGGTAAGCCCCAAAAGCTCCTAACTTCGGTAATATTCCTTGGAGGTTTCAATCGACTATGGATGAAATTTTGTTCGGGTCCACTCGGACACCCGATGCGGACACCACGTGCCCCAAAACGCTAACCCCTCTCAACCAAAATTTCACATTTACTGAACTTTGTGTAATACTGCTTATCTCGTAAAATTTGCAACACTAGCCTCGGTGTTCAAGATGTTCGGTTCGTCTCTCGAATAGACCAAAATGTCATCGATAAATACAACTACAAACCGATCCAAGTATGGCCTGAAAATTCTATTCATTAAATCCATAAATACCGCGGGGGCATTAGTGAGCCCAAACGGCATCACCAAGAATTCATAGTGACCGTACCTCGTTCTAAAAGCAGTTTTGGGTATGTCCGATTCTTGGACCCTCAACTGATAATACCCCGACCTCAAATCTATCTTTGAAAACACTGAGGCTCCCTTTAATTGATCAAACAAATCGTCAATTCTTGCAATTGAATCTTCAATTCCTTTAATTTCATTAATGCCATACGATACGGAGCTATCGAAATTGGAGTGGTACCAGGTACCAGTTCGATACCGAACTCTACCTTTTGAACAGGTGGTAAACCCGGTAATTCTTCGGGAAAAACATCCGGGTATTCACAAACCACCGGCATAGATTCGGGTTTCTTTTCTAACTCTTTGTCATCAAGTACATATGCAAGGTATGCTTCGCACCCCTTTCTTACATATTTCTGAGCCATTATTGATGACATTACAGCTGGCAACCCCTTTAGGTCCGTAGACTCAACTCGGACTATCTCGTTATTTGCATTCCTCAGATCAATGGTTTTCTTTTTTGCAGTTCACCACTGCCTCATGTACGGTGAGCCAATCCATTCCAAGAATAACATCAAATTCGTCAAACTGCAAAAGCATTAGATCGGCCGGAAAACAAGATTCTCGAATTATTAGGGGGCATCTCTTGCACACTTTCTCAACAAGTACGTATTGACCCAAAGGGTTTGACACCGATTACGAACTCGATGAGACTCAACAGGTAGAGTCTTACTGGATGCTAAGGTTTCACATACATATGAATGAGTAGAGCCGGGGTCAATCAATGCAATCACACTAGTATCAAAGAGAGTAAAAGTATCAGTGATAACGTCAGGGGAGGATACCTCCTCTCGTGCGCGGATGGCATATGCTCTAGCAGGAGCACGGGTCTCGGATCGAACAGCCGTATCAGAGGCTCCTCTCTGATTACCACCCCTACCTCCAGAAATTCTCGAGGGTCTACCTTTAGCCGTCGCCCCACTAGATCTTGCACCTTGCATCTTATTCTTCTCATCTAGCTCCGTGCAATCTCTAATGAAGTGGTCCTTCGAACCACATCCGTAACAGGCCCGGTTAACAGACTTACCCCAACATTCACCTAGGTGTCGTCTTCCACATTGGGTGCATTCAGGTCTCTCGTGACGATTATTGCCCACACTAGCTACCGAAGTAGCTCGGGAGTCTGTCGATGGTCGGGCTCTAATGGAAATTCCCGCAGTCGCCCTCAACTTACCGGTGTCCTCCCTGAACCTCTTTACAGCCGAGAACGGAGCTTTACTCGTTGATCTTTTACGGTAATCTCTTGCTTCAAATTCAGCCTTCTTCTTCTCCCTTCCGAGTTCTTCCGCCTTACAGGCTCATTCAACTAGTGTTACAAATTCTTTTATCTCCAAAATACCCACCAGTAGCTTTAACTCTTCATTCAATCCTTCTTCAAATCTTTTGCACATAGCAACCTCATCAGCCACACACTCCCGAGCATACCGACTAAGTCTTACGAACTCATGTTTGTATTCAGATACTGTCATACAGCCTTGCTTGAGCTCCAAGAATTCCTTACGCTTCTGATCGATGAACCGTTGACTAATATATTTCTTCCAAATTCGTTTGAAAGAAATCCCAAGTAACTTGTTCCTTTGGGGACTATGGAAATCAAAGTCCTCCACCAATAGTAGGTGAGTCCCGCAACAAGGATATAGCACACTTAAGACATTCATCGGGTGTGCATGATAGTTCATCAAACACCCGAATGGTGTTATCGAGCCAGAATTCGGCCCTTTCGGCATCATCAGTAACTATGGCCTTGAACTCCTCGGCCCCGCTTCCTAATCAAGTCCACAGGTGGTTTACTCGACCTCACGGGATCGATGCTGGAGGCATTATGGGCTTTGGGGTGGAGTATTTAAATTTGGGAATGGTTGGACAGCCGGGTTGGTTCGGGCATATCGCGCGACCCACTCATTCATCATGGTGAAGAAGGCTTGTTTCGCCCTTCATTTTGATTATTCGCGGATGGTGAGGCTCAACAGGCGGTGTCCCTTGCGCGGAGCAGCCGCTACACTTTCAACGTCATCCGCCAAGGGTCTCTCTACCGGGTTCCATTTGCTAATCAAAACAAAAATTTCAACTGTCGAAGTCATCACATTATTAAGCACTAACGATTTGGCATGTATAGCTAGACTCACACGCGCTATGGTAGTCCTAGAACCGACTAAACCATAGCTCTGATACCAATAAAATGTAACACCCCATCCCCGATACTGTCGCCGGAGTCGGACACGAGGGGTTCTAGGACCAACTCTCATGTGTCACACAAACTATTTTTCACATTTCTAGCCTAGCTGGAAAACTGCATCCCTGTCACCTTAAAAATCATATCTCGAGTTCCAGAACTCGAAAACCAGTTCCGTAAATTTTCCATGAAACTAGACTCATAATTTCATCTTTACATTTTTTTCTAGAATTTTTAGTCAAGCCAATTAGTACAGTTTATTAGTTAAAGTCACCCATGTTACAGGGGTCGACTACACTGACCTTTGCGCATTACTACCTGGATATCTTCTCGTACAGAGCTTCAATGCTCATGTCGTTTGTTTCTAATGAAACTAGACTCAAAAGGTAATCTGCACATATAAGGCACGACTTCTAATTCCTTTTGGATAATTTATGGTAAATTTTCAAAGTCGAGACAGGGGATCCAAAAACCATTCTGGCCCTGTCTCACGATAACTTTAATATCTCTCAGTATACTGCTCATATGGTCGTTTCGTTTCGTCCATATGAAAATAGATTCATCAAGGTTCAATTTCATAGTTTATTCACTATTTAATTCTACTTCTACTATTTTTAGTGATTTTTCAATCTCATCTCACTGCTGCTGCCCGCAACAGTTACCGCAGTAGACTATGCCAATTTCGTGAATCTTTCCTTGGCCTTACTAATCATCCATCATACATGACACAAATTATGGCCACCTTATCAAAATTAAAATTTCTAAGACTCGTGGCTATAGGTTCTAGCATCCCACTCGACGACCACATAGGCCATTTTCACATGGCTGAAAGTTTACAACCCACAATTCAACAAAACATAATAGCCTATACATGCCAAATGTTCTCCTAGTTCAACTACGAAGACAATACCAAAATTTCCAGCCGGTGTGATGACTTCAACGACGGTTCCGAAACACATAAACGATCTGAGTCCAAGAGACCTAAAATGGGTGACAAGAAAACACCGAGTGAGTTTATAACTCGATAAGTCATAAGCATTCGACAACCACCCATTAATAAAGTTATCACAACATGAAACGATGAACGAAGCTAGGTACTCCATCCATATCGAAACTATACCATAATTCCTCGAACCTTTCGGTTCAATCTCATACCAAGTCATACATCCACATTTCAAATTCTATACAATAAGATATTTGAGGCATTTTCACACACCAACTCATTTTCACCACAATCATACAATTGCAATCATCACATAGATTTAAAGCTTACCAAGCTCAACCCGAGCATGAACATATTGCCTATTCGTCATGAGCTCAAGGTACTTACCCGATCCGCTGTCCGGGATTAACTCGATAATGTCGCACACTCGGTGCCAATTGTAATGCAAGAGCATATAGTGAATCCGCACACTTAGTGCTATATACATTCAGCTCGCACACTTAGTGCTATATAATCAAACTCGCACACTTAGTGCTGTACAATTTTAAACCCGCACACTTAGTGCCAATCTTGTCACCGTGTCCATTTATACCCGCACACTTAGTGCCGAGACCAATACCTTATGCATTTTGCTGCCTTTATACATTCAACAATGGCATCATTCCATACACATACATTTCCATTTACACATCAACTCATTTAAACACATTTGCATATATATTATGATCATTTAAATCAACACCAAATATATGTTAATGACTTACCTCGGATGTTGTCGAGCGTCTTCAACGGCTATTCAATTACTTTTTCTTTCCCTTATCCAACTTGATCCTTTAAGCTCTTGAGCTTGTTTAAGAACAATTGAATTCATTTAATTCCAATTCAAATAGACAATTTAATATAACACATGTATATTATAAGGTTGAGGTACATATGACTTATTGGTTAACTATCAAACACCATACGCATATATACATATATTCTCTAGTCATGCACAACCCAACATCTTACTTGGGCATTAACAACTTTTAGATATATGCATATCTATGTTAAGGCGAATATATATATTTAACACATTCTACAATTATGGTTATTTATAATGACTAACACCGTTTTATCTCAAGTCATACTCATAAACACATCCATCCAAATACATTCGTACTTAAACATTATTAGGACTTAACACTCATATCACATTTATAAAACTACAAGCCGAATATACCTATACTTACATTACTTAAACATCAACCCTCAATTTCTTTGACAAAGCACATTCCGGAAATGATAAGACAATATAACACCTTTAATCCAACTTATAATTCATTTACATCACATTCCAAGCATTCACTCTATTCTATCACTTAAAATACAAACATTACTCAATAACTTCCTAGTTCAAATTAAGCAATTACACATACACACACAAGCCGATTTCTTTTCCTACCACCCAAACCACCTATATGAACATTTAACTAACTCATACTTCACCCATCCACAATTACTCATTCAAACATGAAGAAGGTAATCAAATTTCTTCACTATCAACCATGGTCGAATGCTTCATTCATCACCCAAAACCAAAATTTTAGCATGGGCTAATTGAAGAACTTAGTAAATAACTTAAGTTAAGCTAAAATCCCAAAATCTAACAAGAATTACTAACCTTGTTTTTGAGCTTAAGATGACCGAATGCCATATCCCCCTTCCTTCTTTAACTTTCGGCTCCTAAGGTAGAAGATGAACACCAATATTTTTTTTTCAATTTCCTTTCTTCTATTCGGCCAAGGCACCCAAGGATGAGCAACAAATTTTCTTCCCCTTTTTTTTCTTTGTTTCTCACGGCAAAAGAGCATCCACACCCATTTTTTTTTCATCATTTTCTTTTTTTTTCCATTTCTTTATTCTCCCTTACATCATGCACTAGGCCAACATGTCTAGGACATGTTTTCCTTGCCCATCACCTAGTCATGGCCGGCCACTCACCTTAGGAAAAGGGTTATTTGACATGCAAGGACAACCCTTTTCCCACATGTATTAATAGGCCACCTTACATTTGCCTAGCACATTTCTAAATTTTCTCACATAAGTCCTAATCACTAAAATTCCCCTATAATTAAGCAAAAATTCAATAAAGAAATTATCACACATGCATATTCACATATTTAGACAGTAACTATCATACTCAAATAATTTAGTGACTCGGTTTAGCGGTCCCGAAACCAGTTTCTGACTAGGGTCACTTTAGGGCTGTCACATGTAGTCAATACAAGTAACCATATTTGTAGGAAGTATTAAGCATATACTCGGCCTCAACCTAGACATGTATATTCGGCCACATGAGATAGGTTGGTGTTGCATGTGTTCGGTTAGAGGCAAGCATATTGATGCTTTTATCTTGGCTTAGATAATTGGCTAAAAGAGAGTGTGGGCTAAAATGTTGAGTTTGATTCATGATTTCCATATATATATGTGACTTTAATGCCTAATGTATATATGGGCTAAGTACCTTGAGGTTCTCTTTTGATGTTCAAATGAATTGTGTTAAATTGCTTAATGTGATTAAAAATGCGCATGACCATTGTGTATTTGAGCTAAAAGGTGGCCATATGACCTATCAAGCTCCTTGTCATATTCAGCCATAAGCTAGCATAATGAGACTTTAATAAGTTAAATTTGTTTGAATTAGCTTAAGAGCTTAGAGGACCACAGTTGGATAGGGGAAAGGAAAAAGTTATCGAATAGCCGCCGAAAACGTTCGACCACATCCGAGGTAAGTTTTCGAGTAATGGAACTTAGATTATGATTTGATTAGATCATGTTTTGAGCAAATCAAAATCATGCTCTTTGTATGTGGCTATTGAGCCGAAAATGATTATGCTCGATAAGCGACTTGTGATTGAATCCTAGTTATGAAAATGAAATATAGATGTGTCATGATTTATTGATATGTGTATGGATATTCGGATGATAACCGGCTAAGTCCCAAGGCATTTGTGCGAGTTACTAATTACAGGCTAAGTCCCAAGGCATTTGTGCGAGTTACTAATTCCGGCTAAGTCCGAAGGCATTTGTGCAAGTTACCAAATCCGGGCTAAGTCCCAAGAAGGCATTGGTGCGAGTTACTATAACCGGGCTATGTCCCGAAGGCATTTGAGCGAGTAGCTATATCCGGTTAAATTCTGAAGGTACGTGATTTGGGAATGAGCGATCTTGCTATAATAATTTCAATTATTACGCTCGTAAAATCCCAACAATGAGGTATGTTTCATATGTGCGTTGGAATAATTGATTTCTTTCGAATATTATTCGCTCGATCGAGTAATGAGCTTAGGTCTTTGACTAAGATGATCCCTTATGTATGAATATAGGGGTTGGAATGTGAAGTAGGAATGATTTGAGAATATGTATATATGGAATTATCCGTTTAGTTATATGAATGCCATACTTCAATTGTGCTTAATTTCATTGCTCAAAACTTACTAAGCATTAAATGCTTACTCCGTTCTATGAATTTATGTTTTATAGATTTTGGTTCGCCAGCTATCAGACTCGGGATTATTGAAGTCGAAGTCTCCCACACTATCAAAGCCCCTTTTGGTACACTTTTGGTTGAACTTTGAAATGGCATGTATAGGACTACCCTTTTTGTTATTGGTCATGGACCCTTTGGTTTTGTATAAATTTGGATGGCCATGCGAAAATGGCTTATATACACTTTGAGCTTAATATTATAATCGTCTTGTATGATGTTCATTAAGAGGTATGGAAATGTTTGGGAACGATTAGCCATTGGAATGGTTAATCATGATCACATTTTGTGCTATATATGCTAAAGGGCTAGTTGAATCATGGAAACTATGTAATAGGTAAAGTTTACCCTAAAGGTGATGCTGGTAGCAGCGCGATGATGTGGATGTGAAAATCACTAAAATTAGTAGGAATGGAATTAAATAGTGAATAAATTATGTAATCGAACCTTGATGAATCTATTTTCATAAGAAAGTAACGGAATGGTCATATGAACAGTACATTATGAGATGTTAAAGTTTTCGTTAAACTTGGCCAGAACGGTTTCTGGATTCCCTGTTCCGAATTTGGAAATTCATTATAAATTAACCAGCGATAATTAAAAGTCATTCCTTATATGTATAGATTCCTTGTTGAGTCTAGTTTCATTATAAACAAACAGCATCAGTATTGAAGCCCTGTACAGGGAGATATCCAAGTCGTAATGCGCAAAGGTCAGTGTAGTCGAACCCTGAAACAGGGGGGATTTTAACTAATAAACTGTACTAATTGGCTCGACCAAAATTCTAGAAAAATTTTCAGATGAACATATGAGTCTAGTTTCAGGAAAAATTTACTGAAACTGGTTTTCGAGTTTTGAAACTCAAGATATGATTTTTAAAGCGGCAGTGATGCATAACAACTTGTTTGGAAAATATTCAAATGGATTGTGAAAATAAATGTATTATGTGCATTAGCACCTCGTGTTCGACTCGACAGCGGTCTCGAGTGCACGGGTGTTACAATTAAATTGGTATCATAGCTACGGTTTAGTCGATTCTAGGACTACCGTACTACGTTTGGGTCTAGCTATACATGCCATTATGTGATTATTTGATAGTGTGGTGATTTCTGACAATTGCAAACGTGTGTATTTATAGTAATGGATCCCGATCCCGACCGAAGCGGTAGTGATGATCTTGAGAGTGTAGCGCTGCTCAAGACAAGGGACAGACTCGGCAGACTCTCAACCTATTGCTCGTAATCCGAATGATGAAGCTAGACAAGCTTTCTATAGTGTGATGAATGATTGGTTCAACCAATACATTCGAACTAATCTGACTGCTCCACAACCTCCATTCCCGACTAATGCCACCCCAAGACCTACAATACCTCCGTGCTCGACCAAATAAGGTCAAATAAGCCCCAGTTGATGAAATCCGAAAACACGGGCTCTTGAATTTAAAGCTACGGACAGCGATGATGCCGAGCAAGCTGAATTTTGGTTGGACAACACTATCCGATTTTCGATGAGCTATCTTGCACACCGATGAGTGCCTAAAGTGTACTATCTCCTTGCTACGTGATTACGCCTACTATTGGTGGAATACGTTGACTTCTGTTGTGCCCAGAGAGCAAGTATGTGACATACCAAAATTGACCCTAGTCGGGATGTGGTTTCGGGACCACAAAACCGAGACACAAAATTAATTAATTACTATTTTCTATGTTTATTGTGCATGAATATACATATGTGAAAATTTAGTGCCTTAATTTCGTCATTTGTAGGTGAAATTTATTAGAAAGGACTTATGTGAGGAAATTGAGAAATGTGCTAGGCTAATGTAAGGTGGCCTATTAATACATGTGGGAAAATGGTTGTCCTTGCATGTCAAATAACCCACTTCCTAAGGTGAGTGGCGGCCATGACAAGATTATGGGCAAGGGAACATGTTTCCAACATGTTTAGTTAGTGGATTATGTAAGGAGAATAAAGAAATGAAAAAAAAAGAAAATGATGAAAAAAAATGTGTGTGGATGCTCTTTTGCCGTGAGAAACTAAGAAAAAAGGGAAGAAAATTTGTTGCTCATCCTTGGGTGCCTTGGCGAATAGAAGAAAGGAAATTGAAAAAAAATTATTGGTGTTCATCTTCTACCTTAAGAGCCGAAAGTTAAAGAAGGAAGGGGGATATGGCATTCGGTCATCTTAAGCTCAAAAACAAGGTTAGTAATTCATGTTAGATTTTGGGGATTTTAGCTTAACTTAAGTTAGTTACTAAGTTCTTCAATTAGCCCATGCTAAAATTTGGATTTGGGTGGTGAATGAAGCATTCGACCATGGTTGATAGTGAAGAAATTTGATTACCTTCTTCATGTTTGAATGAGTAATTGTGGGTGGGTGAAGTATGAGTTAGCTAAATGTTCATATAGGTGGTTTGGGTGGTAGGAAAAGAAATCGGCTTGTGTGTGTATGTGTAATCGCTTAATTTGAACTAGGAAGTTATTGAGTAATGTTTGTATTTTAAGTGATAGAATAGAGTGAATGCTTGGAATGTGATGTAAATGAATTATAAGTTGGATTAAAGGTGTTATATTGTCTTATCATTTCCGGAATGTGCTTTGTCAAAGAAATTGAGGGTTGATGTTTAAGTAATGTAAGTATAGGTATATTCGACTTGTAGTTTTATAAATGTGATATGAGTGTTAAGTCCGAATGATGTTTAAGTACGAATGTATTTGGATGGATGTGTTTATGAGTATGACTTGAGATAAAACGATATTAGTCATTATAAATAACCATAATTGTAGAATGTGTTAAATATATATATATATTCGGCCTTAACATATATATGCATATATCTATAAAGTTGTTAATGCCCAAGTAAGATGTTGGGTTGTGCATGACTAGAGAATATATGTATATATGCGTATGGTGTTTGATAGTTAACCAATAAGTCATATGTACCTCAACCCTATAATATACATGTGTTATATTAAATCGTCTATTTGAATTGGGATTAAATGAATTCAATTGTTCTTAAACAAGCTCAAGAGCTTAAAGGATCGAAGTTGGATAAGGGAAAGAAAAAGTAATTGAATAGCCGTTGAAGGCGTTCGACAACATCCGAGGTAAGTCACTAAGCATGTATTTGGTATTGATTTAAATAGACATAATGTCTATGTAATTATGCGAAAGGAATGATAAATTTATATACATGTATGTATGTGGTGATGAAAGTATTGAATGAAAAGAAAAGAGGTGTGATGTATTGAGTTGTTGATTTGGCACTAAGTGTGCGAGAAGTAAATGTGTACGGTGATGAGATTGGCACTTGAGTGTGCGAGCTTGAAATGTATGGCACTAAGTGTGCGAGTTTGGACTATATGGCACTATGTGTGCGGGCTTAAATCACATGGCACTAAGTGTGCGTGATCGAGTATTAAGCACAATGTGTGCGAACTCTATATATATATTTCCGATTGAATATTAATACGGAAGGGTGACTTTATCGAGTTGAGTACGGACAGCGGAAAAAGTAAGTACCTTGAGTTCATGGCTAATAGATGCTATGTTCATACTTGGGGTTGAGTTGGTAAGTTTTAAATCTATGTGATGATTTCAATTGCATTCCCGTAAATAAAGTATCATGGAATAGACGAAAGTTCATTTGATTGTATGATTATTGCGGAAATGAGATGATGTATGGAAATGCCTCTATTATTCTATTGAACAGTATATAAAATGTCATTGGGTGAATTGGTATGAGAATGAACCGAAAGGTCCGAGGAACCATGGTATATTTTCGATATGGATGGAGTACCTAGCCTCGTACATTATTTCATGTTGTGATAATTTTATTGATGGATGATTGTCGAATGCTTAGGACTTCTTGAGTTGTAAACTCACTCGTGTTTTCTTGTCACCCATTTTAGGTCTCTTGGACTCGTATCGTTTATGTGCTCGGAACCGTCGTTGAACTCATCACACCGGCTGGAAATCTTTTGGTATTGTCTTGAAGTTGAACTAGGAGAACATTTGGCATGTATAGGGTATTTTGTTTTGTTGAATTGTGGGTTGTAAACTTTCAGCCATGTGAAAATGGCCTATGTGGTCATCGAGTGGGATGCTAGAACCTATAGCCACGAGTCTTAGAAATTTTAACTTTGATAAGGTGGCCATAATTTGTGTCATGTATGATGGATGATTAGTAAGGCCAAGGAAAGATTCACGAAATTGGCATAGTCTACTGCAGTAACTGTTGCGGGCAGCAGCAGTGAGATGAGATTGAAAAATCACTAAAAATAGTATAAGTAGAATTAAATAGTGAATAAATTATGAAATTGAACCTTGATGAATCTATTTTTATATGGACAAAACGAAATGACCATATGAGCAGTATACTGAGAGATATTAAAGTTCTCGTGAGACAGGGCCAGAACGGTTTCTGGGTCCCCTGTCTCAACTTTGAAAATTTACCATAAATTATCCAGAATGAATTAGAAGTCGTGCCTTATATGTGCAGATTCCCCTTTGAGTCTAGTTTCATTAGAACCAAACGGCATGAGTATTGAAGCTCTGTACGAGAAGATATTCAGGTCGTAATGCGCAAAGGTCAGTGTAGTCGACCCCTGTAACATGGGAGACTTTAACTAATAAACTGTAGCAATTGGCCCGACCAAAAATTCTAGAAATAAATCCATGGATGGACATATGAGTGTAAATTCGGGGAAAATTTACGGAATCAGTTTCCGAGTTTTGAAACTCGAGATATGATTTTTTAGGCGACAGTGACGCAGTTAGCTAGCCTGCCTGGAACAGCAATCAATATTACAAAGAGAGAAATAAGGGAAGTGAGCCCGGTAACACCACGTGTTCAAATCCGGTGACGATCTCGGGTTTGGGGTGTTACATTTCATTGGTATCAGAGCTATGGTTTAGTCGGTTCTAGGACTACCATAGCGCGTGTGAGTCTAGCTATACATACCAAATTGTTAGTGCTTAAAAATGTAATGACTTCTGACGGTTGAAGTTTTTGTTTTGATTAACAAATGGAACCCGGGGTAGAGAGACCCTTGGCGGAT
Source organism: Gossypium arboreum (assembly GCF_025698485.1). Classification (NCBI taxonomy): domain Eukaryota; kingdom Viridiplantae; phylum Streptophyta; class Magnoliopsida; order Malvales; family Malvaceae; genus Gossypium; species Gossypium arboreum. The sequence goes on from NC_069071.1 coordinate 62,805,621, forward strand.
GACGTTGAAAGTGTAGCGGCTGCTCCCGCACAAGGGACACCGCCTGTTGAGCCTCAGTCATTCGCGAATAATCAAAATGAAGGGGCGAAACAAGCCTTCTTCACCATGATGAATGAGTGGGTCGCGCAATATGCCCGAACCAATCCGGCTGTCCAACCATTCCCAAATTTAAATACTCCACCCCAAAGCCGGAATGCCTCCGATTCTTGATCCCGTGAGGCTGAGTAAACCACCGTGGACTTGATTAGGAAGCGCAGGGGCCGAGGAGTTCAAGGCCATAGTTCTTGATGATGCCGAAAGGGCCGATTCAGCTCGATAACACCATTCGGGTGTTTGATGAACTATCATGCACACCCGATGAATGTCTTAAATGTGCTATATCCTTGTTGCGGGACTCAGCCTACTATTGGTGGAGGACTTTGATTTCCATAGTCCCCAAAGGAACAAGTTACTTGGGATTTCTTTCAAACGGAATTTCGGAAGAAATATATTAGTCAACGGTTCATCGATCAGAAGCGTAAGGAATTCTTGGAGCTCAAGCAAGGCCGTATGACAGTATCTGAATTGTGACAGCCCAAAATTGACCCTAGTCGGGATGTGGTTTCGGGACCACAAAACCGAGGCATAAAAATAATTTAAAATTTATTTTGATGCCTATGATATGTGTTAATTTGTGTGTGACATTTTTGATGTTTCGATTTAGTGTTATAAATGCGAATTTCACTAGAAAGGACCTAGTAGTGAACTTTGAAAGTATGATGGGGAAATGTGTGATGACTAGTTGCTCATGCATGCAAAAATAAGGGATTTGCATGTCAAATTTCCCCCCCAACATGAAGTGGCCGGCCATGGCAAGAGAGGATGGGCAAAACATGTCATGAAACATGTTTTGTTGGTGCATTAGGGAGAAATAATAAACAAAGGTGTATGGGTAAGAAAAGAATGAAAAAAAAATGTGTGTGAGTGAGGTATTCCCCCCCATTGCCGTGAGTTGTAGAGAAGGAAAGAAAAAAATTTTGTTCATCCTTTCTTTGAGCCAAAACTAAGGAAGAAGGAGGATTTTTGCTTCATGCTTGGTTTGGAAGAGATCTAGAAGGAGATTTGGCTAAGTTTGCATCAAGATTAAGGTATGTATGAGGTTGTGTTAGGAGTTTCATGCATGTTTTGGTTGCTAACTTGATGTGCATGTTAGCCATGGCTCAAATCTTTGTTAAGCCATGGAAATGGTATTTGGCCAAAGTTGTTATGGTGATAAAGCCATTGCATGCTAAGTGTGAAGCTTGATGATGATGCATGCAATGATGGATTGTCTACTCTTGAGTAAGATTTTGAGCTTTCTTTTTGTTTTATCATGATTGAAGTTGAAAAGGAGCATGATTGTCATATTTGGCCATGATGCATTCATGAGCATGGTTCATGCTTCTTGCATGTTAGTTAAAATTTGTGTTTTGGATGGCTATGGACACCTTGAAATTGGCCATGCTCATATATGTATATATATGTTTGCACATGATGTTTTGGTTATGAAGGAAGTGATGAATAAGTTTGTTTAAAGAAGAAGATGTTGAAGAATAATTGTGAAATTTGCAAGCACAATTGGCCTAGCACACATATAAATGCTTGATGCTATATTATAAGTTTTGAGCCACAATATGCAAAGCATTAACTAGTAAAATGCATGCTGTTTTGTGAGGTATTAAGTGCATAATTGGCCTCAACATGTACATGAATATTCGGCCTTGGGTAGCCTATTGAAGGCCTTAGCATTTCCTTGATGCTCGAATAAATTGTATTGAATTGCTTGATGTAGTATAAAATGTGCATGACCATTGTGTATTCAAGCTAAAGGGTGGCCATATGACCATTTAAACTCCTTGTCATATTCGGCCATAAGCTAGCACAATGAGGTTTTAATAAATTGAATTTGTTTGAATTAGCTCAAGAGCTTAGAGGGCCACAATTGGACAAGGGGAAGGAGAAAGTGATCGAATAGCCGAAAAAGCCGTTCGACAACATCCGAGGTAAGTCCTCAAGAAGTGACCCTACTTGAATTATGTGAAATAAAGTATGGATGTGTATTGATTATTGATTATGTGTGCATGAGTATTTGAATTCTACCGGCTAAGTCCCAAGGCGAATATGCTTGTGACTATAATTGCGTTTGAGCCTTAGTAACGAAAATGAAATATGTATGTCCAATGATAATTGATGTATGTGTTCATGGGAAATTGAATGATATCCGGCTAAATCTAGAAGACAATTATGCTGGAAATTATATCCGGTTAAGACCGAAGGCAATTGTGCTAGTGGCTACATCCGGCTAAGACCGAAGGCATTAAATGCGAGACATTCTATCCGGGCTAAGACCGAAGGCATTTGTGCACATGGTTATATCCGGTTACATTCCGAAGAATCTTGGGCTGGAGGTGAGTGTTGGTTGCTGTAATAAATTCAATGAGTACACTCAAAAAGCCCAAAGAATGAGGTAATGCGTTTATATGTGCATTGGAAAGTCGACATGTTTGAGCAACATTCGCTCAATCGACTAATGAATTTCAGTTATTGAATTGATTGATACTTTGTGAAATTATATAATGATGAAGTGTGAAGTAAGAATGTGTATTAATGAAATGATGCATTTGGCTATGTGAATGTATTGCTGTAATTAGAGTTGATTATATTCCTTGAGACTTACTAAGCATAAAATGCTTACCCGTTGCTTTGGCTCTCGGTTTTCTAGATTTAGCTCGAAGCAATCGGATTTGGGATCGTTGAAGTCGAAGTCATCCACACTATCAAGCCTCCATTTTGGTATAAATTTTGGTTGAACTTGAGATGGCATGTATAGGACTACCCTTGTTGGTTAAATATGTTGTGATGTATATATATACGGCCATGCGAAAATGGCTCGAAAAAGGAAGCATGAACTTAGACTATTTGTGGTTTGTATGTATATATTTGGTGTCATGATGTGGCTATGGATTGGAAATGGGAATGTTGGTCACATGATCAGCCATTGGCATGGTTAAAATGATCATATATGAACCTATGTATGGCAAGACTAGTTGGTTCATGGAGACTACCAAATAGGTAAGACCTACCTTAAAACAGATGCTGCCAGCTGCAGTGACGTGAATGTGAAAAATCACCAAAATTTGTAGGAATGGTATTAAATAGTGAATAAGCTATGTAAATGAACCTTGATGAGTCTATTTTCATATGGAAGAAACGAAATGGTCATAGGAGTTACATGTTAAGAGATATTAAGGCTATTGTGAGACAGGGCCAGAAAGGTTTCTGGGTCCCCTGTCGCAAATTTAAAAATTTACTATAAATTATCCAGAAAGAATTAGGAGTCATGCCTTATATGTACAGATTCCATTTTGAGTCTAGTTTCATTAGGAACAAACGACACCAGTGTTAAAGCCCTGTACAGAGAGATATTCAAGTTATAACGCGCGAAGGTCAGAGCAGTCGATCCCTGTAACATGGGTGACTTTAACTAATAAACTGTACCAATTGGCCCGACCAAAATTCTAGAAATAAATCCATGGATGGATATATGAGTCTAAATTCATGGAAAATTTACGAAACCAGTTTCGAGTTTTGAAACTCGAGATATGATTTTAAGGCGACAGTGATGCAGTTTTCCAGCCTGACTGGAAATGTCAAATTGGTGGGCAAAACATGTGAACTTGGCTTGTTAACCCCTCGTGTCCGACACGGCGATGGTCTCGGGTTCGGGTGTTACAATTTTATTGGTATCGAGCCACGGTTTAGTCGATTCTAGGACTACCGTGATGTGTTTGGGGTCTAGCTATACATGCCATTAAATGATGAATCGATAGTGTGGTGATTTCGACAATTTGACTTTGTGTTTGTTTATAGCAATGGATCCCGATCCCAACCGAAGCGATAGCTGATGATGTGGAGAGTGTGGTGCTGCTCCGCGCAAGGGACAGCGCCGGGACTCTCAACCTATGGCCAGCAATCCGAATGACGAGGCTAGGCAAGCCTTTTATAGTGTGATGAGCGAATGGTTTAATCAATACATTCGAACTAACACGGCTGTTCCACAACCTCCATTCCCGACAAATGCAACCCCGCACCTACAATACCTCCGGTGACTGACCAAATAAGGTCAAGTAAGCCCCGATCGATAGGATTCAAAAACATGGGGCCACTGAATTTAAGGCTACGGATGATGATGATGCCGAAGCGAGCTGAATTTTGGTTGGATAACACTATCCGGTGCTCGATGAGCTATCCTGTACACCCGATGAGTGCTTAAAGTGTACCATCTCCTTGCTACGTGAGTCCGCCTACTATTGGTGGAGTACTCGACTTGTGGTGCCTAGAGAGCAAGTGACTTGGGAATTCTTTCAAACCGAGTTCTGAAAAAGTATATCGATCGAGATTCATCGACCAAAAGCGGAGGAATTTCTTGATCTTAAGCAAGGTTCTATGTCCGTTACCGACTACTGACGAAAGTTTGTGAGGCTTAGCCGATCTGTGAGAATGCATTTCGTCCGAAGCTATTATGTGTAAACGCAGCGAGGATGGGCTGAATGATGATATAAGGATGTTTGTTGGCATTCTCGAGATCGAGAGTTCGTAGTACTTGTTGAGCGAGCTTGTAAAGCCGAAGAGCTTAGAAAGGAGAAACAAAAAGCTGATGTGGGAACCGGAGAATTCGAAAGAGGTCCTCGGAAAGTCTCTTCAACAAGCATCGAAGAGATTTCGAGATGATGCGAGCCGGTCTAGAGGCGTTTGGGCTTTTCTAGACGAGGACGCGATCGACCCCTGTGACCACGAGTCACTTGATCACCAGTGGTGGAAGTGATCGTAGAGAGAGGCGGAGTGTCCACATTGTGGCAAATGGCATTGAGGAGCTGTTGGTTTCGTGATCGCTCTGCTATAAGTGTGGATCGGCCGACCACTTTATGAAGGATTGCCCGAGGATGCTTGAGCAGAATGTGAGTCGAGTGGAAACCCGGTGCTACCACTTTGCTCGAGGTAGGCCACCTAGAAATATGGGCAATGTCGATTGGCGGTCGAGAGGATCTAGAGATGCTACCATCGGATCTGAGGCTCGTGCTCTGCAAGGACTTATGCCATCTGCGCGCGTGAGGATCTTGCCTCTCCGGATGTCATTACTGGTACTTTCACTCTTTTCAATACAAATGTGATTGCTTTGATTGACCGTGGTTCTACTCATTCATATATATGTGAAACCTTAGCATCCAAAGAAGACTTTGCCTATTGAGTCTCTGAGTTTGTAATTCGGTGTCAAACCCTTGGGTCATTACGTGCTTGTCAACAAAGTGTGCAAGAAAAGTCCCTAGTGTTCGAGGTTCTTGTTTTCCGCGGACTTGATGCTTTTGCCGTTCGATGAGTTCGACGTTATTCTTGGTTTGGATTGGTTGACCATGCACGATGCGGTTGTAAATTGCAAGAGCAAGACTATCGATTTGAGGTCGCGAATAATGAAATAATTCGGGTTGAGTCTACGGACTTAAAGGGTTGCCATTTGTAATATCGCCGATGTTGGCCCGAAATATGTAAGAAAGGGTGTGAAGCGTACCTTGCGTCGTGCTCGATGACAAGGAATCGAAAAAGAAACCCGAATCTGCTTGGTGGTTTGTGAATACCGGATGTTTTCCAGAAGAATTGCGGGTTTACCACTGTTCGGAAATAGAATTTGGCATCGAATTGGTACTGGTACCACTCCAATTTCGATAGCTCCGTATCGTATGGCACCAACGGAATTAAAGGAGTTGAAAGCTCGGTTGCAAGAATTGGTGGATAGAGGTTTTGCTCGCTTGAGTTTTTCGCCTTGGGGTGCGCCAGTGTTGTTCGTGAAGAAGAAGGATGGAACCATGCGGCTGTGCATCGACTATCGTCGACTTAATAAAGCGACAATAAAGAACAAGTATTCGTTGCCGCGTATTGATGACTTGTTCGATCAAGCTGAAGAACCTCGGTGTTCTCGAAAATAGATTTGAGATCGGGCTATTATCACTTGCGAATCCGAGATTGGACGTGCCCAAGGCGCCTTGAGCGAGATATGGTCACTATGAGTTCCTAGTGATGCCGTTTGGGCTCACTAATGCCCTGCGGTATTTATGGATTTGATGAATCGGATCTTTAGACCATATTTGGATCGATTCGTAGTCGTGTTTATTGATGACATCTTGGTCTATTCAAGAAATGAGACCGAACATCTTGAACACTGCGGTTAGTGCTACAAATTTTACGGGATAAGCAATTATATGCTAAGTTCAGCAAGTGTGAGTTACGGTTAAGAGAGGTTAGCTTCTTGGGTCATGTGGTATCGCATCGGGTATTCGAGTCGACAGAATAAAATTTCAGCCATACTTAATTGGAAGCCTCAGAAATAATATTGAGGTTCGGAGCTTTTGGGGCTTCTTGGTTATTCTTGACGATTTGTAAAGGATTCTCAACGATAGCCACGCCGATGACGGCTACTCCAAAAGGATGTTAAGTTCGAATGGACGGAGAAATGTCAAAAAGTTTCGATCAATGAAAACTTATCTGATGAAGCCCCAATTCTAGTGCAACCCGAGTCCGGCAAAGAGTTTGTCATCTATAGCGACGCCTCCTACTTGGATTAGGTTGTGTATTGATGCAAGAGGGTCGAGTTGTGGCCTATCGTCGAGGCAATTAAAGCCACATGAGAAAAATTATCCAACTCATGATCTCGAATTGGCGCCATCGTGTTAGCCTTAAAGATATGGCGACATTACTTATTTGGTGAAAGGTGCCATGTGTACTCGGATCACAAGAGTCTCAAATATCGATGACCCAAAGAGACTTAAATCTGCGACAAAGGCGTTGGCTCGAGTGTTAAAGGATTATGAGCTGATCATTGACTATCACGGGAAAGGCGAATGTGGTTGCGGATGCCTTGAGTCGTAAATCATTATTAAACTTCGAGCGATGAGCGTGCACTTATGCATCCAATCCGATAGTGTGTTAGTAGCTGAATTGAAAGCCAAACCACTATTGATACATCAAATTCGAGAAGCTCGAAAAGTCGACGACGAGTTGGTTGCAAAAGCGAAATGAGTGTGTTCGAACAAGGACTCGAATTTCAAATCGACGATGACGATTGTTTGAGGTTCAAAAGTCGTTTGTGTGTTCCAAAGAATTCGGAACTCATTTCGATAATTCTGAATGAAGCCCATTGTAGCCGAATGGCAATCCACCCGGGGAGTACGAAGATGTACAATGATTTGAAACGTCGGTTTTGGTGGCATGGTATGAAGCGAGACATCTCCGACTTTGTTTGAGATGTTTAATATGTCAACAAGTGAAAGCGGAACATCGGTGCCTTCGATTACTTGACCAATCACGATACCCGAGTGGAAATGGGATCGAGTCACAATGGACTTTGTATCCGGACGCCATTGTCGACAAGTAAGAAGGATGCGGTTTGGGTCGTGGTTGATAGATTGACTAAGTCGACTCACTTTGTCCCCGTCGTCTGGATTTTTCAATGGACAAATTATCCGAATTGTACGTTTCTCGGTTATTGAGATTACACGGGTGCCTATTTCCATCGTGTCGGATAGAGATCCGAGATTTACCTCACGATTTTGGAAAAAGTTGCAAGAAACTTTGGGTACCAAGTTGCATTTCAGCACCGCCTTTCACCCCAAACCGATGGTCAATCCGGCGGATAATTCGGATACTTGAGGATATGTTAAGATGTTGCATGCTCGAGTTTAGTGGTTCATGGGAGCGGTATTTGCCGTTGATTGAATTCGCTTATAACAACGACTTTCAATCAAGTATTAAGATGGCACCCTACGAGGCTTTGTACGATCGTAAATGCCGTACACCATTGTTTTGGATGAGCTTGGTGAAAACAAGATTTTCGGGTGGATTTGATTAGAGATCTTGAACGAAAAGTGAAAGTAATCCGTGAAAGTCGAAGATAGCCTCCGATCGTCGGAAGTCGTCTGCGAATCTGAGCGTAAGGATATCGAGTATCGGTGGGTGATAAAGTGTTTCTCAAGGTATCGCCTTGGAAAAAGATACTCGATTCGGCCGTAAGGGCAAGTGAGCCCGAGGTTCATTGGGCCATATGAGATATCCGAGCGAGTCGATCCGGTGGCATATCGTTTGATTTTGCCCCTGAACTCAAAAAGGTTCACGATGTCTTTCATGTTTCGATGCTTGACGCTATAGATCCGATCCATCGCACGTGATTAGTCCATCGAAATTGAAATTCAAGCTAATATGAGTTATGAGGAAGAACCGATTCGTATCCTATCACGAGAAGTGAAAGAGTTGCGAAACAAGCGGGTTCCATTGGTGAAAGTGTTATGGCTCAAGCACGGGATAGAAGAAGCTACTTGGGAGACCGAGAACTCTATGAAAGAGCGATATCCAAACCTATTTACCGGTAAGATTTTCGGGGACGAAAATTTCTTAAGTGGGGGAGAGTTGTGACAGCCCAAAATTGACCCTAGTCGGGATGTGGTTTCGGGACCACAAAACCGAGGCATAAAAATAATTTAAAATTTATTTTGATGCCTATGATATGTGTTAATTTGTGTGTGACATTTTGATGTTTCGATTTAGTGTTATAAATCGAATTTCACTAGAAAGGACCTAGTAGTGAACTTTGAAAGTATGATGGGGAAATGTGTGATGACTAGTTGCTCATGCCTGCAAAAATAAGGGATTTGCATGTCAAATTCCCCCAACATGAAGTGGCCGGCCATGGCAAGAGAGGATGGGCAAAACATGTCATGAAACATGTTTTGTTGGTGCATTAGGGAGAAATAATAAACAAAGGTGTATGGGTAAGAAAAGAATGAAAAAAAAATGTGTGTGAGTGAGGTATTCCCCCCCCATTGCCGTGAGTTGTAGAGAAGGAAAGAAAAAATTTTGTTCATCCTTTCTTTGAGCCAAAACTAATGAAGAAGGAGGATTTTTGCTTCATGCTTGGTTTGGAAGAGATCTAGAAGGAGATTTGGCTAAGTTTGCATCAAGATTAAGGTATGTATGAGGTTGTGTTAGGAGTTTCATGCATGTTTTGGTTGCTAACTTGATGTGCATGTTAGCCATGGCTCAAATCTTTGTTAAGCCATGGAAATGGTATTTGGCCAAAGTTGTTATGGTGATAAAGCCATTGCATGCTAAGTGTGAAGCTTGATGATGATGCATGCAATGATGGATTGTCTACTCTTGAGTAAGATTTTGAGCTTTCTTTTGTTTTATCATGATTGAAGTTGAAAAGGAGCATGATTGTCATATTCGCCATGATGCATTCATGAGCATGGTTCATGCTTCTTGCATGTTAGTTAAAATTTGTGTTTTGGATGGCTATGGACACCTTGAAATTGACCATGCTCATATATGTATATATATGTTTGCACATGATGTTTTGGTTATGAAGGAAGTGATGAATAAGTTTGTTTAAAGAAGAAGATGTTGAAGAATAATTGTGAAATTTGCAAGCACAATTGCCTAGCACACATATAAGTGCTTGATGCTATATTATAAGTTTTGAGCCACAATATGCAAAGCATTAACTAGTAAAATGCATGCTGTTTTTGTGAGGTATTAAGTGCATAATTGGCCTCAACATGTACATGAATATTCGGCCTTGGGTAGCCTATTGAAGGCCTTAGCATTTCCTTGATGCTCGAATAAATTGTATTGAATTGCTTGATGTAGTATAAAATGTGCATGACCATTGTGTATTCAAGCTAAAGGGTGGCCATATGACCATTTAAACTCCTTGTCATATTCGGCCATAAGCTAGCACAATGAGGTTTTAATAAATTGAATTTGTTTGAATTAGCTCAAGAGCTTAGAGGGCCACAATTGGACAAGGGGAAGGAGAAAGTGATCGAATAGCCAAAAAGCCGTTCGACAACATCCGAGGTAAGTCCTCAAGAAGTGACCCTACTTGAATTATGTGAAATAAAGTATGGATGTGTATTGATTATTGATTATGTGTGCATGAGTATTTGAATTCTACCGGGCTAAGTCCCGAAGGCGAATATGCTTGTGACTATAATTGCGTTTGAGCCTTAATAACTGAAAATGAAATATGTATGTCCAATGATAATTGATGTATGTGTTCATGGGAAATTGAATGATATCCGGGCTAAATCTAGAAGACAATTATGCTGGAAATTATATCCGGTTAAGACCGAAGGCAATTGTGCTAGTGGCTACATCCGGGCTAAGACCAAGGCATTCGTGCGAGACATTCTATCCGGGCTAAGACCAAGCCATTTGTGCACATGGTTATATCCGGTTATATTCGAAGAATCTTGGGCTGGAGGTGAGTGTTGGTTGCTGTAATAAATTCAATGAGTACACTCAAAAAGCCCAAAGAATGAGGTGCGTTTATATGTGCATTGGAAAGTCGACATGTTTGAGCAACATTAAGCTCAATCGACTAATGAATTTCAGTTATTGAATTGATTGATACTTTGTGAAATTATATAATGATGAAGTGTGAAGTAAGAATGTGTATTAATGAAATGATGCATTTGGCTATGTGAATGTATTGCTGTAATTAGAGTTGATTATATTCCTTGAGACTTACTAAGCATAAAATGCTTACCCGTTGCTTTGGCTCTCGGTTTTCTAGATTTAAGCTCGAAGCAATCGGATTTGGGATCGTTGAAGTCGAAGTCATCCACACTATCAAGCCTCCATTTTGGTATAAATTTTTGGTTGAACTTGAGATGGCATGTATAGGACTACCCCTTGTTGGTTAAATATGTTGTGATGTATATATATACGGCCATGCGAAAATGGCTCGAAAAAGGAAGCATGAACTTAGACTATTTGTGGTTTGTATGTATATATTTGGTGTCATGATGTGGCTATGGATTGGAAATGGGAATGTTGGTCACATGATCAGCCATTGGCATGGTTAAAATGATCATATATGAACCTATGTATGGCAAGACTAGTTGGTTCATGGAGACTACCAAATAGGTAAGACCTACCTTAAAAACAGATGCTGCCAGCTGCAGTGACGTGAATGTGAAAAATCACCAAAATTTGTAGGAATGGTATTAAATAGTGAATAAGCTATGTAAATGAACCTTGATGAGTCTATTTTCATATGGAAGAAACGAAATGGTCATAGGAGTTACATGTTAAGAGATATTAAGGCTATTGTGAGACAGGGCCAGAAAGGTTTCTGGGTCCCCTGTCGCAAATTTAAAAATTTACTATAAATTATCCAGAAAGAATTAGGAGTCATGCCTTATATGTACAGATTCCATTTTGAGTCTAGTTTCATTAGGAACAAACGACACCAGTGTTAAATCCTGTACAGAGAGATATTCAAGTTATAACGCGCGAAGGTCAGAGCAGTCGATCCCTGTAACATGGGTGACTTTAACTAATAAACTGTACCAATTGGCCCGACCAAAATTCTAGAAATAAATCCATGGATGGATATATGAGTCTAAATTCAGGGAAAATTTACGAAACCAGTTTCCGAGTTTTGAAACTCGAGATATGATTTTTAAGGCGACAGTGATGCAGTTTTCCAGCCTGACTGGAAATGTCAAATTGGTGGGCAAAACATGTGAACTTGGCTTGTTAACCCCTCGTGTCCGACACCGGCGATGGTCTCGGGTTTGGGGTGTTACATGAATACGAACATGAGTTTGTAAGACTTAGTCGGTATGCTCGGGAGTGTGTGGCTGATGAGGTTGCTATGTGCAAAAGATTTGAAGAAGGATTGAATGAAGAGTTAAAGCTACTGGTGGGTATTTTGGAGATAAAAGAATTTGTAACACTAGTTGAACGAGCCTGCAAGGCGGAAGAACTCGGAAGGGAGAATAAGAAGGCTGAATTTGAAGCTAGAGATTATCGTAAAAGATCGACGGGCAAAGCTCCATTCTCGGCGGTAAAGAAGTTCAGGGAGGACACAAATAAGTCGAGGGCGACTACGGGAATTTCTATCAGAGCCCGACCATTGACGGACTCCCGAGCTACTTCGGTAGCTAGTGTGGGCAATAATCATCAAGAGAAACCTGAATGCCCCCAATGTGGAAGACGACACCTAGGTGAATGTTGGGGTAAGTCTGTTAATAGGGCCTGTTACGGATGTGGTTCGAAGGACCACTTCATTAGAGATTGCACGGAGCTAGATGAGGAGAATAAGATGCAAGGTGCAAGATCTAGTGGGACGACGGCTAGAGGTAGACCCCCGAGGATTTCAGGAGGTAGGGCGTGTCGAGAGGAGCCTCGTCACGGTGTTCGATCCGAGACCGTGCTCTGCTAGAGCATATGCCATCCGCATACGAGAGGAGGCATCCTCCTGACGTTATCACTGGTACTTTTACTCTCTTTGATACCGGTGTGATTGCATTGATTGACCGGCTCTACTCATTCATATGTATGTGAAACATACTTTGCGTATGTGTTTGAAAGTAAAGAGATGGAAAGGAAACTTCGAATCGGTACTAGTGGTTTGTGAGTATTCGGATGTTTTCTGAGGAGTTCTGGGATTGCCACCGGTTCGAGAAGTGGAATTGACATCGGTTGTACCGGTACTACGCCGATTTCAATAGCCCGTGTCGTATGGCATTAATGGAATTAAAGGAATTGAAGGTTCAATTGCAAGAATTGACGGATAGAGGTTTCACTCGTAGAGTTTTTCTCCATGGGCGCGTACCGTATTGTTTGTGAAGAAGAAGGATGGAACTATGAGATTGTGTATCGACTATCGTCGGTTGAATAAAGTGACGATAAAGAATAAATATCTGTTGCCACGAATTGACGATTTGTTTGATCAATTAAAGGGAGCCTCGGTGTTTTCAAAGATAGATTTGAGGTCGGGTACTATCGGTTGAGGGTCCGAGAATCGGACATACCAAAACCGCTTTTAGAGCGAGGTACGGTCACTACGAATTCTTGGTGATGACGTTTGGGCTCACTAATGCCCTGCGGTATTTATGGATTTAATGAATCGATTTTGGGACCATATTTGGATCGGTTCGTAGTTGTGTTCATTGATGACATTTTGGTCTATTCGAAAAATGAGACCGAACATCTTTGAACACCGAGGTTAGTGTTGCAAATTTTACGAGATAAGCGGTTATATGCTAAGTTCAAAGAAGTGTGAGTTACGGTTGAGGAGGTTAGCTTCTTGGGTCATGTGGTATCAGCATCGGGTTCGAGTACACTCGAACAAAATTTCAACCATACTTAGCTGGAAGCCTCAGGGAATATTACCGAGGTTCGGAGCTTTTGGGACTTGTCGGTTATTACCGACGATTTGTAAAGGTTTCTCGACGATAGCCACACCAATGACGGCTACTCCAAAAGGATGTTAGGTTCGAATGGACGGAGAAATGTCGAAAAAGCTTCGATCAATCGAAAACTTATTTGGTGAAGCCCCAATTCTAGTGCAACCCAAATCGGCAAAGAGTTTGTCATCTATAGCGACGCCTCCCTACTTGGGTTAGGTTGCGTATTGATGCAAGAAGGTCAAGTTGTGGCGTGTCGTCGAGACAATTAAAGCCACATGAGAAAATTATCCGACCCATGATCTCGAATTGGTCGCCATCGTATTCGCCTTAAAGATATGGCGACATTACTTATTTGGTGAGAAGTGCCATGTGTATTCGGATCACAAAAGTCTCAAATATTTGATGACTCAAAGAGACTTAAATCTCGACAAAGGCGTTGGCTCGACTTGTTAAAGATTTATGAGCTTGTCATTGATTATCACCGGAAAGGCTAATGTGGTTGCGGGCGCCTTAAGCGAAAATCACTTTGTTTTTCTGAGCTATGAATGTACACTTGTCTATTCTACCCGACAATGTGTTAATAGCCGAATTAAAGGCCAAACCATTATTGACTCATCGAATTCGTGAAGCTCGAAAGTTGACGATGAATTGGTTGCAAAAGCGAAATGAGTGTGTTCGAACAAGGAATCGGAGTTTCAAATCGATGATAACGATTGTTTGAGGTTCGAAGTCGTCTGTGTGTTCCAAAGAATTGAACTTATTTGATTATTCGAGCGAAGCCCATTGTAGCGAATGGCAATCCACCGGAGAATGCGAAGATGTACAACGATTCAAAATGTCGGTTTTGGGTGGCATGGTATGAAACAAGACATCTCCAACTTTGTTTGAGATGTTTAATATGTCAACAAGTGAAAGTGGAACATCAAGTGCCTTGAGATTACTTGACCGATCACGATACCGAATGGAAATGGGATCGAGTCACAATGGACTTTGTATCGGTGCCATTGTCGTGAGTAAGAAGGATGCGATTTGGGTCGTTGTAGATAGATTGACTAAGTCGGCTCACTTTATCCTATGCGCACGGATTTTTCAATGGACAAACTAAATTGAATTATCGTTTCTCAGTTGTGAGATTGCACGGGTGCCTATTTCCATCGTGTCGGATAGAGATCCGAGATTTACCTCGCGATTTTGGAAGAAGTTGCAAGAAGCTTTAGGTACCAAGTTGCATTTCAAAGACCGCCTTTCACCCCAAATCGATGGTCAATCCGAGCGGATAATTCAAATACTCGAGGATATGTTGAGATGTTGCATCCTTGAGTTTAGTGGTTCATAGGAACGGTATTTGCCTTTGATTGAATTAAACACAACAATAGCTTTCAATCAAGTATTAAGATGGCGCCTTACGAGGCTTTATCACGATCGTAAATGCCGTACCCCATTATCTGGTGAACTTAGTGAAGGTAAATTCTTGAGGTTGATTTGGTTAAGGATGCCGAGCAAAAGTTCGAGTAATTCGTGAAAGTTTGAAAGTCGCCGGATCGCCAAAAGTCGTATCGGATTTGAAAAGAAAAGATATTGAATATCGGGTTGGAGACAAGGTCTTTCTCAAAGTTTCACCTTGGAAGAAGTTGCTTAGATTTGGTCGTAAGGGCAAATTGAGTCCGAGGTTCGTCGGGCCATATGAAGTATTCGAACGAGTTGGGCCAGTCGCATATCGATTAATTTTGCCCCCTGAGCTCGAAAAGATTCACAACATTTTTCATGTCTCGATGCTTGACGATATAGGTCGATCCATCGCACGTAATCGCTCCATCGAGATTGAGATTCACCTAATTTGAGCTATGAAGAGGAACCGGTTCGCATTATGAGGCGTGAAGTAAAAGAGTTGCGCAATAGGAAAATCCCGCTAGTGAAGGTCTTGTGGCATAAACACGGAATGGAAGAAGCCACTTGGGAACTTGAGGACTCTATGAAAGAGCGATACAGAGCCTATTCTGGGTAAGATTTTCGGGGACGAAAATTTCCTAAGTGGGGAGAGTTGTGACATACCAAAATTGACCCTAGTCGGGATGTGGTTTCGGGACCACAAAACCGAGACACAAAATTAATTAATTACTATTTTCTATGTTTATTGTGCATGAATATACATATGTGAAAATTTAGTGCCTTAATTTAAGTCATTTGTAGGTGAAATTTATTAGAAAGGACTTATGTGAGGAAATTGAGAAATGTGCTAGGCTAATGTAAGGTGGCCTATTAATACATGTGGGAAAATGGTTGTCCTTGCATGTCAAATAACCCACTTCCTAAGGTGAGTGGCGGCCATGACAAGATTATGGGCAAGGAACATGTTTCCAACATGTTTAGTTAGTGGATTATGTAAGGGAGAATAAAGAAATGGAAAAAAAAAAAAATGATGAAAAAAAAATGTGTGTGGATGCTCTTTTGCCGTGAGAAACTAAGAAAAAAAGGGGAAGAAAATTTGTTGCTCATCCTTGGGTGCCTTGGCCGAATAGAAGAAAGGAAATTGAAAAAAAAAATTTATTGGTGTTCATCTTCTACCTTAAGAGCGAAAGTTAAAGAAGGAAGGGGATATGGCATTCGGTCATCTTAAGCTCAAAAACAAGGTTAGTAATTCATGTTAGATTTTGGGGATTTTAGCTTAACTTAAGTTAGTTACTAAGTTCTTCAATTAGCCCATGCTAAAATTTGGATTTGGGTGGTGAATGAAGCATTCGACCATGGTTGATAGTGAAGAAATTTGATTACCTTCTTCATGTTTGAATGAGTAATTGTGGGTGGGTGAAGTATGAGTTAGCTAAATGTTCATATAGGTGGTTTGGGTGGTAGGAAAAGAAATCGGCTTGTGTGTGTATGTGTAATCGCGAATTTGAACTAGGAAGTTATTGAGTAATGTTTGTATTTTAAGTGATAGAATAGAGTGAATGCTTGGAATGTGATGTAAATGAATTATAAGTTGGATTAAAGGCTGTTATATTGTCTTATCATTTCGGGAATGTGCTTTGTCAAAGAAATTGAGGTTGATGTTTAAGTAATGTAAGTATAGGTATATTCGACTTGTAGTTTTATAAATGTGATATGAGTGTTAAGTCCGAATGATGTTTAAGTACGAATGTATTTGGATGGATGTGTTTATGAGTATGACTTGAGATAAAACGATATTAGTCATTATAAATAACCATAATTGTAGAATGTGTTAAATATATATATATTCGGCCTTAACATAGATATGCATATATCTATAAAGTTGTTAATGCCCAAGTAAGATGTTGGGTTGTGCATGACTAGAGAATATATGTATATATGCGTATGGTGTTTGATAGTTAACCAATAAGTCATATGTACCTCAACCCTATAATATACATGTGTTATATTAAATCGTCTATTTGAATTGGGATTAAATGAATTCAATTGTTCTTAAACAAGCTCAAGAGCTTAAAGGATCGAAGTTGGATAAGGGGAAAGAAAAAGTAATTGAATAGCCGTTGAAGGCGTTCGACAACATCCGAGGTAAGTCACTAAGCATGTATTTGGTATTGATTTAAATAGACATAATGTCTATGTAATTATGCCGAAAGGAATGATAAATTTATATACATGTATGTATGTGGTGATGAAAGTATTGAATGAAAAGAAAAGAGGTGTGATGTATTGAGTTGTTGATTTGGCACTAAGTGTGCGAGAAGTAAATGTGTACGGTGGCGAGATTGGCACTTGAGTGTGCGAGCTTGAAATTTATGGCACTAAGTGTGCGAGTTTGGACTATATGGCACTATGTGTGCGGGCTTAAATCACATGGCACTAAGTGTGCGTGATCGAGTATTAAGCACTATGTGTGCGAACTCTATATATATATTTCGATTGAATATTAATACGGAAGGGTGACTTTATCGAGTTGAGTACGGACAGCGGAAAAAGTAAGTACCTTGAGTTCATGGCTAATAGATGCTATGTTCATACTCGGGGTTGAGTTGGTAAGTTTTAAATCTATGTGATGATTTCAATTGCATTCCCGTAAATAAAGTATCGTGGAATAGACGAAAGTTCATTTGATTGTATGATTATTGCGGAAATGAGATGATGTATGGAAATGCCTCTATTATTCTATTGAACAGTATATAGAATGTCATTGGGTGAATTGGTATGAGAATGAACTGAAAGGTCCGAGGAACCATGGTATATTTTCGATATGGATGGAGTACCTAGCCTCGTACATTATTTCATGTTGTGATAATTTTATTGATGGATGATTGTCGAATGCTTAGGACTTACTGAGTTGTAAACTCACTCTGTGTTTTCTTGTCACCCATTTTAGGTCTCTTGGACTCGTATCGTTTGCGTGCTCGGAACCGTCGTTGAACTCATCACACCGGCTGGAAATCTTTTGGTATTGTCTTCGAAGTTGAACTAGGAGAACATTTGGCATGTATAGGGTATTTTGTTTTGTTGAATTGTGGGTTGTAAACTTTCAGCCATGTGAAAATGGCCTATGTGGTCGTCGAGTGGGATGCTAGAACCTATAGCCACGAGTCTTAGAAATTTTAACTTTGATAAGGTGGCCATAATTTGTGTCATGTATGATGGATGATTAGTAAGGCCAAGGAAAGATTCACGAAATTGGCATAGTCTACTGCAGTAACTGTTGCGGGCAGCAGCAGTGAGATGAGATTGAAAATCACTAAAATAGTAGAAGTAGAATTAAATAGTGAATAAATTATGAAATTGAACCTTGATGAATCTATTTTATATGGACAAAACGAAATGACCATATGAGCAGTATACTGAGAGATATTAAAGTTCTCGTGAGACAGGGCCAGAACGGTTTCTGGGTCCCCTGTCTCAACTTTGAAAATTTACCATAAATTATCCAGAATGAACTAGAAGTCGTGCCTTATATGTGCAGATTCCCCTTTGAGTCTAGTTTCATTAGAACCAAACGACATGAGTATTGAAGCTCTGTACGAGAAGATATTCAGGTCGTAATGTGCGAAGGTCAGTGTAGTCGACCCCTGTAACATGGGCGACTTTAACTAATAAACTGTACCAATTGGCCCCACCAAAAATTCTAGAAACAAATCCATGGATGGACATATGAGTCTAAATTCAGGAAAAATTTACGGAATCAGTTTCCGAGTTTTGAAACTCGAGATATGATTTTTAAGGCGACAGTGACGTAGTTAGCTAGCCTGCCTGGAACAGCAATCAATATTACAAAGAGAGAAATAAGGGAAGTGAGCCCGGTAACACCACGTGTTCAAATCCGGTGACGATCTCGGGTTTGGGGTGTTACAAAGTAACTTGGGAGTTCTTCCAAACCGAGTTTCGAAAGAAGTATATCAGTCAGAGATTCATCGACCAAAAACGAAAGGAATTTCTTGAACTTAAACAAGGTTCCATGTCGGTTACCGTCTATGAACGAAAATTTGTGAGGCTTAGCCGATACGCGTGAGAATGCATTTCTTCAGAAGCTGTGATGTGCAAACGTTTCGAAGATGGACTGAATGATGATATAAAGTTGTATGTTGGCATTTTAGAAATCGAGAATTTGTGGTACTCGTCGAGCGAGCTTGCAAAGCCGAGGAGCTCGATATGGAGAAAAGAAAAGGCGATATGGGAGCAAAGGAGTTTCAGAAGAGGTCTTGGGGAGGCCCTTTCAACAGTCATCAAAGAAATTTAGAGATGATTTAGGCCGATCTAGAAACACTTGGGCTTTTCTAGACGAGATCGCGATCGACCCCTATGAGTGCATCGAGTCACTTGATCGCCGGTGTTGGAACCGATCGTCGAGACAGAGCGGAGTGCCGATGTTGTGGTAAATGGCATTCGGGAGTTGTAGATTCCATGACCGCTCTGTTACAAGTCTTGGTCGATTGACCACTTTATTAAAGATTGCCCGAGGTTGTGCGAGCAGAATGTAAATCGAGTGAGAAACCGGTGCTACCACTGCTCGAGGTAGACCATCTAGAAATACGGGCAATGCTAGTGGTGGTCGAGAGGATCTAGAGATGCAACGACCAGATCCGAGGCTCGTGCTCTGCTAGGGCCTATGCTATCTGCCAAGACGCGAGGATGCTTCCTCGCCGGATGTTATTACCGGTACTTTTACTCTCTTTGATACTAATGTGATTGCTTTGATTGACCTGGTTCTACTCATTCTTATATATGTGAAACCTTAGCATCCAAGAAGACTTTACCTATTGAGTCTCTTGAGTTCGTAATTCGGTGTCAAATCCCTTGGGTCGTTCGTGCTTGTCGACAAAGTGTGTAAGAAATGTCCCTAGTAATTCGAGGTTCTGTTTTCCGTGAACTTGATGCTTTTGCCGTTTGATGAATTTGATGTTATTCTTGGTTTGGATTGGTTGACCGTGCATGATGCGGTTGTGAATTGCAAAAGCAAGACTATTGATTTGAGGTGTGCAAATAACGAGGTAATCCGAGTTGAGTCTACTGGACTTAAAAGGGTTGCCAAATGTAATATCCTCAATGTTGGCTCGAAATATGTAAGAAAGGGTGCGAAGCATACCTTACGTATGTATGATGACAAAGAGTTAGAAAAGAAACCCGAATCATGCGGTGGTTTGCGAATACCGGATATTTTTCCCGAAGAATTACCGGGTTTACCACCTGTTCGGGAGGTAGAGTTTGGCATCGAGCTTGTACCTAGGACTACGCCGATTTCGATAGCCCTGTATCATATGGCACCAACCGAGTTAAAAGAGTTGAAAGCTCAGTTGCAAGAATTGATGGATAGAGGTTTCGCTCGACCAAGTTTCTCACCTTGGGGTGCACCAGTATTGTTTGTGAAAAAGAATGAAGGAACCATAAGGTTGTGCATCGACTATCGTCAGCTGAATAGAGTGACAATAAAGAATAAATATTCGTTACCGCGTATTGACGATTTGTTTGATCAACTAAAGGGAGCCTCGGTGTTTTCAAAGATAGATTTGAAATCGGGTTATTACCGATTCTTGGTCGAGATTCGAATATACCCAAAACCGCTTTCGAGCGAGATACGGTCACTCGAGTTCTTAGTGATGCCGTTTAGGCTCACTAATGCCCTACGGTATTTATGGATTTGATGAATCGGATCTTGAGCGATATTTGGACCGGTTCGTAGTTGTGTTCATTGATGACATCTTAGTCTATTCAAGAGATGAGACCGAACATCTTTGAGCACCGAGATTAGTGTTGCGAATTTTACGGGATAAGCGGTTATATGCTAAGTTCGATGAGTGTGAGTTACGTTAAGAGAGGTTAGCTTCTTGGGTCATGTGGTATCCGCACCGGGTATTCGAGTTGATCCGAGCAAAATTTCAGCCATACTTAACTGGAAGCCTCAGAAATATTCTTGAGGTTCGAGCTTTTGGGACTTGCTTAGGTTACTACCGACGGTTTGTAAAGGTTTCTCGATGATAGCCACACCGATGACGAAACTACTTGAAAAGATGTTAAGTTGAATGGACGGAAAAATGTCGAAAAGTTTTGATCAACTGAAAACTTATTTGACTGAAGCTCCAATTCTAGTGCAGCCCGAATCAGGCAAGGAGTTCGTCATTTATAGTGATGCATCCCTACTTGGGTTGGGTTGCGTATTGATGCAAGAAGGTCGAGTTGTGGCCTATGCGTTGAGACAATTAAAGCCACATGAGAAAAATTATCCGACCCATGATCTTGAACTAGCTGCCATTGTGTTCGCCTTGAAATTATGGCAACATTACTTATTTGGTGAGAAGTGCCATGTATACTCGGATCACAAAAGTCTCAAATATTTGATGACTCAAAGAGACTTGAATCTGAGACAAAGGCGTTGGCTTGAGTTGTTGAAAGATTATGAGCTTGTCATTGATTATCACCCGGGAAAGGCTAATGTGGTTGCGGACGCCTTAAGCCGGAAATCACTGTTTGCTTTACGAGCGATGAATGTACACTTGTCTATTCTACCCGACAATGTATTAGTAGCTGAATTAAAGGCCAAACCATTATTGATTCATCAAATTCGTGAAGCTCAGAAAGTCGATGATGAATTGGTTGCAAAACGGACTGAATGTGTTCCGAATATGGAATCAGAGTTTCAAATCGATGATGACAATTGTTTGAGGTTCAAAGGTCGTTTATGTGTTCCAAGAAATTCAGAACTCATTTCGATGATTCTGAACGAAGCTCATTGTAGCCGAATGTCAATTCACCCGGGGAGTACGAAAATGTACAACGATCTGAGACGCCAGTTTTGGTGGCATGGTATGAAACAAGACATTTCCGATTTTGTTTCAAAGTGCTTAGTATGTCAGCAAGTGAAGGCGGAACATCAAGTACCTCTGAGTTTACTTGACCAGGTCATGATACGAATGGAAATGGGATCGAGTCACGATGGATTTTGTATCCGGGTTGCCATTGTCGACAAGTAAGAAAGATACGATTTGGGTTGTTGTTGATAGATGACTAAGTCGGCTCATTTTATCCCGTGCGTCACGGATTTTCATTGGATAAACTAGCTGAATTGTATGTTTCTCGATTGTGAGATTACACGGGGTACCGATTTCTATTGTGTCGGATAGAGATCCGAGATTCACCTCGCGATTTTGGAAGAAATTGCAAGAAGCTTTGGGTACCAAGATGCATTTTACACTGCTTTTCATCCACAAACCGATGGTCAATCCGAGCGGATAATTTAGATACTTGAGGATATGTTGAGATGTTGCATCCTCGAGTTTAGTGGTTCATGGGAGTGGTATTTACCTTTGATTGAATTCACTTACAATAATACTTTTCAATCAAGTATTAAGATGGCACCTTACGAGGCTTTGTACGGGCGTAAATGCCGTACACCATTGTTTTGGACCGAGCTCGGTGAAAGTAAAATTTTCGGAGTTGATTTGATTAAAGATGCTGAACGGAAAGTAAAAGTAATCCGTGAAAGTCTGAAGGCAGCCACAGATCGCCAGAAGTCGTACGCAGATTTGAAACGAAAAGACATTGAGTATCAGGTGGGAGACAAAGTGTTTCTTAAGGTTTCACCTTGGAAAAAGATACTCAGATTTGGCCGTAAGGGCAAATTGAGTCCGAGATTCATTGGGCTGTATGAAATATCCGAACGAGTTGGTCCAGTTGCGTATAGATTGATTTTTCCCCCTGAACTTGAAAAGATTCACAATGTCTTTCATGTTTCGATGCTTCGACGTTATAGATCTGATCCATCGCACATAATTAATCCATCAGAGGTTGAAATTCAACCTGATATGAGTTATAAAGAAGAACTGATTCATATCCTGGCTCATGAAGTGAAAGAGTTACGAAACAAAAGGGTTCCGTTAGTGAAAGTGTTATGGCTCAAACACGGGATCGAGGAAACTACTTGGGAAACCGAGAATGCGATGAAAGAACGATACCCAAACCTATTTACCGGTAAGATTTTCGGGGACGAAAATTTCTTAAGTGGGGGAGAGTTGTGACAGCCCTAAATTGACCCTAGTCAGAAAGTGGTTTCGGGACCACGAAACCGAGTCTTATAAAAAATTAAAGGTTATATTCTGTGTTTATGATGTGCATAAATGCTTGTGTGATAGTTCTATACTTTAATTTGGTCAGTGTATGTGAAATTTATTAGTAGGGACTTATGTGAGACAATTTAGAAATATGCTAGGCAAGTGTTAAAGTGGCCTATTAATATATGTGGGAAAGTGCTTGTCCTTGCATGTCAAATTAGCCAAATTAAAGCATAGTGGCCGGCCATGCTATGGGTGGAAACATGTCACAAACATGTTATGTTAGTGATGTATGTTAGGAAAAATAAAATAAGGAGCATGGTAATAAAATAATGAAAGGGAATATGATGAAAACAAAGACAAAAAAAGTGTCCATCCTTTTTCATTTCTTTTGGCCGAAAGTTCTAAGGAAGAAGGAAGGAGCTCTTGCTTCATGTTTGGCTTGGAAGAGGATTAGGAGGAGGTTCGGCTATACTTGTGTCTAGGATAAGGTATGTTTGATGTTGTGCCATGAGACTCATGCATGTTTTTAGTTGTTAGCTTGAGTTCTAACTAGCCCATGGTTCAAATCTTTGCTATGTCATGGAGATGATATTCGGCTAAGGTGGATTGGTGTTGATGTCATTTTCATGCTAAAAGTGAAGCTTTGTAATGATGCATGTGATGGTGGATTGATGACTCTTGAATCTTCTTTTTAGCATTTTTGAGTGAGACATTAAGTTCTTTGTTTAACCATGACCAAAATTGAAATGGTATGGTGTTGTGATGCATTCGGCCATGGTAGGAAGTAGAAGAGAAATGTGGTTGTTGTTCACGTTATTTAGATGAGAAATGGTAGTAAGGTGAAGTGCCAATGTTAGTGTTTGATTTACTAGTGTGTATACGTGTATTAGCCGAGTTTTTAATTTGAAACAAAATGGTATGTAGTCAATACAAGTAACCATATTTGTAGGAAGTATTAAGCATATACTCGGCCTCATCCTAGACATGTATATTCGGCCACATGAGATAGGTTGGTGTTGCATGTGTTCGGTTAGAGGCAAGCATATTGATGCTTTTATCTTGGCTTAGATAATCGGCTAAAAGAGAGTGTGGGCTAAAATGTTGAGTTTGATTCATGATTTCCATATATATATGTGCCTTTAATGCCTAATGTATATATGGGCTAAGTACCTTGAGGTTCTCTTTTGATGTTCAAATGAATTGTGTTAAATTGGTTAATGTGATTAAAAATGCGCATGACCATTGTGTATTTGAGCTAAAAGGTGGCCATATGACCTATCAAGCTCCTTGTCATATTCGGCCATAAGCTAGCATAATGAGACTTTAATAAGTTAAATTTGTTTGAATTAGCTCAAGAGCTTAGAGGACCACAGTTGGATAGGGAAAGGAAAAAGTTATCGAATAGCCGAAAAGCGTTCGACCACATCCGAGGTAAGTTTTCGAGTAATGGAACTTAGATTATG
Source organism: Gossypium arboreum (assembly GCF_025698485.1). NCBI lineage: Eukaryota > Viridiplantae > Streptophyta > Magnoliopsida > Malvales > Malvaceae > Gossypium > Gossypium arboreum. Next base: position 62,829,858 of record NC_069071.1, read on the forward strand.
ATTTTATTAGATCATGTTTTGAGCAAATCAAAATCATGCTCTTTGTATGTGGCTATTGAGCCGAAAATGATTATGCTCGATAAGCGACTTGTGATTGAATCCTAGTTATGAAAATGAAATATAGATGTGTCATGATTTATTGATATGTGTATGGATATTCGGATGATAACTGGGCTAAGTCCCGAAGGCATTTGTGCGAGTTACTAATTCCTGGCTAAGTCCTTAAGGCATTTGTGCAAGTTACTAATTCCGGGCTAAGTCCCGAAGGCATTTGTGCGAGTTACCAAATCCGGGCTAAGTCCCGAAGGCATTGGTGCGAGTTACTATAACCGGGCTATGTCCCGAAGGCATTTGAGCGAGTAGCTATATCCGGTTAAATTTCGAAGGTACTGATTTGGGAATGAGCGATCTTGCTGTAATAATTTCAATTAATACGCTCGTAAAATCCCAACAATGAGGTATGTTTCGTATGTGCATTGGAATAATTGATTTCTTTCGAATATTATTCGCTCAGTCGAGTAATGAACTTCCGGTCTTTGACTAGGATGATCCCTTATGTATGAATATAGGGGTTGGAATGTGAAGTAGGAATGATTTGAGAATATGTATATATGGAATTATCCGTTTAGTTATATGAATGCCATACTTCAATTGTGCTTAATTTCATTGCTCAAAACTTACTAAGCATTAAATGCTTACTCCGTTCTATGAATTTCTATTTTATAGATTTTGGTTAAATCACCTATCGGACTCGGGATTATTGAAGTCGAAGTCTCCCACACTATCAAAGCCCCTTTTGGTACACTTTTGGTTGAACTTTGAAATGGCATGTATAGGACTACCCTTTTTGTTATTGGTCATGGACCCTTTGGTTTTGTATAAATTTGGATGGCCATGCGAAAATGGCTTATATACACTTTGAGCTTAATATTATAATCGTCTTGTATGATGTTCATTAAGAGGTATGGAAATGTTTGGGAACGATTAGCCATTGGAATGGTTAATCATGATCACATTTTGTGCTATATATGCTAAAGGGCTAGTTGAATCATGGAAACTATGTAATAGGTAAAGTTTACCCTAAAGGCTGATGCTGGCAGCAGCAGTAATGTGGATGTGAAAAATCACTAAAATTAGTAGGAATGGAATTAAATAGTGAATAAATTATGTAATCGAACCTTGATGAATCTATTTTCATAGGAAAGTAACGGAACGGTCATATGAACAGTACATTATGAGATGTTAAAGTTTTCGTTAAACAGGGCCAGAACGGTTTCTGGATTCCCTGTTCCGAATTTGGAAATTCATTATAAATTAACCAGAGATAATTAGAAGTCATTCCTTATATGTATATATTCCTTGTTGAGTCTAGTTTCATTAGAAACAAACAGCATCAGTATTGAAGCCCTGTACAGGGAGATATCCAAGTCGTAATGCGCAAAGGTCAGTGTAGTCGAACCCTGAAATAGGGGGGATTTTAACTAATAAACTGTACTAATTGGCTCGACCAAAAATTCTAGAAAAAATTTTCAGATGAACATATGAGTCTAGTTTCAGGAAAAATTTACGAAACTGGTTTTCGAGTTTTGAAACTCAAGATATGATTTTTAAGGCGACAGTGATGCAGTAACCAGCTTGTCTGGAAAATATTCAAATGGATTGTGAAAATAAATGTATTATGTCTGTTAGCACCTCGTGTTCGACTCCGGCAACGTCTCGGGTACGGGGTGTTACAGAGACTGCATCAATTATGCTAAGAGATGTCACAAATGTCAAATATACGGTGATATGATTCATGTACCTCCCTCGCCTTTGCATGTTATGACTTCCTCATGGCCGTTTTCCATGTGGGGCATGGATGTCATACGACTAATCCCACCAAAGGCTTCAAATGGCCATCGTTTCATCTTTGTAGTCATTGATTTTTTTACCGAGTGGGTAGAGGCTGCTTCATATGCCAATGTAACTAAATCGGCAGTCAACAGATTTTTAAAGAAGGAAATCATATGTCAATATGGCGATGATTTTGCTACCTGAATTAACGAGGAAAGGGAATGTTGCATCTTGGGGCATTGCAAAGTACTTCTGATCTCTTAAACACATGTCAAGTTTAAATTGGTCTTCAAGAAGTTCGTACAGAGAAACTAAGTTTGCGATATGAAGGATACCTAGTCTTCATTTTATTCCTAATAAATTAAGCTATCTTTGAAATAGTCTTTCCTTTTCAAGATACACACTCCTAAATCAATTGTTATTCTTTATTCACTTTGAGCTCAAATTTAATCCCATTCTTATTCATTGTTATAATTTGATTGCAAGCATGTTGCATTGAAATGATAATGAATGAATTAGTAAAGTTTTCACAATAGAAGTTTCACATATTACTCTAGATGTTTCTAGATAATGCAAGAATCTAAAATAGGACTATTGCTTAGAACACACCAAGCTCAAGGATATATTTGAGTAAGCCGCCTCTTTGGATTTTTGTCCAAATGATGATTGAACAAAAGAACAAAAGGACAAGATATGGCGCTGATGATACAATTTCGAAAAATGATCAATATAAAAAGGAGTTATTCTCAAGAAAATGGACATGATATTTTTTATCCATGCAAATATCAAGCACGCACATCTGGCTATGACATCCGAGGAGTGAGGTAGTAGATCGAACAGATGAAAATTCAACTATGAGTTGCAATGTTTTTGTCTCAGAAGGAGTAGTGGAAGGGATGTTGGAATTACAGCAGGGCAAGCTTGCTGAGCAGAATATGATTGTTTCTTTGGGATATTCTGTTAAGATGTTGGTTGAGAAAAAACATCAGTGACAGCATACTAATGAACACCGAGTGATGATGCCTTAAGTTTAAATAAAAAAAAGGGAATCATTCTCATTTCTGCGTGCATATATCATTTATACCACATTTAGTTAAGATCATTGGATTCATTTCAATCATAGCATCCTAATCATTTGGCATAAACATGGGCATATAAAACTGAGTCTACAAGACATGTTCCCTAGAGGACAATGTAGCGATATTGGTGAATTCATAGGTCTTGTCTCCAGAAGCAGTAGTGGAGTAGATCGAAAATGGAAAATCTTATCTCCATGTATTGTCAATGGAGCAGATTTTAGCCACTAGCCTTATCTCTCTGAGGTAGCAAGAGAGCAGGTTGACGATCGTAGTCTTATCTTCCTGATGTAGTAAGGAAGTAGACTAAAGATTGAAGATCTTATTTCCCTAAGTAGTTGTGGAGCAGATCGAAGATGGCGAATCTTATTTCCATGTATCGGCAATGGGGCAGGTTTTAGCCACTAGCCTTATCTCTCTGAGGTAGCAAGAGAGTAGGTTGAAAATGGTGGTCTTATCTTCCTGGGGTAATAAGGAAACAAACTGAAGACTGAAGATCTTATGTAACACCCCAAACCCGAGACCGTTGCCGGTGTCGGACACGAGGGGTTAACAAGCCAAAACCACTTATGGCACCGACCAATTTGACATTCCCAGGCAAGCTAGAAAACTGCGTCGCTGTCGCCTTAAAAAAGCATATCTCGAGTTTCACAACTCAGAAACTGATTCCGTAAATTTTACCTGAATTTAGACTCATATATCCATCCATGGATTTATTTCTAGAATTTTTGGTGGGGCCAATTGGTACAGTTTATTAGTTAAAGTCGCCCATGTTACAGGGGTCGACTACACTGACCTTCGCGCGTTACAACTTGAATATCTCTCTGTACAGGGTTTCAATACTGATACAGTTTGTTTCCAATGAAACTAGACTCAAAAAGGAATCTTCACATATAAGGAATGACTTCTAATTCATTCTAGATAATTTATGGAAAATTTTCAAAGTCGCGACAGGGGACCCAGAAACCGTTCTGTCCCTGTCTCACGAGAACTTTAATATCTCTCGGTATACTGATCATATGATCGTTTCGTTACTTTCATATGAAAATAGACTCGACAAGGTTCGATCACATAATTTATTCACTATTTAAAACCATTCCTACAAATTTTGGTGATTTTTTCCCATCCACGTCACTGCAGCTGGCAGCCTCTGTTTTTAAGGTAGGCTTTACCTATATTGTAGTTCCCATGGACCAACTATAGTCTAGTCATACTTAGGTCCACATATGATCATATTTAGCCATTCCAATGGCTGATCATGTGACCAACTCTCTCATTCCAAACCATAATCACATCATGAAACCAAATATAATTACAAACCACATATGGTCAAATTCCATACTCCACTTTTACGAACCATTTTCGCATGGCCGTACACATATACATCACAAGTACTTAAAAATAACCGAGGGTAGTCCTATACATGCCATATCCAAAACTCAACTAAAGGAGTACCAAAAAGGGCTTTGATAGTGTGGTTGACTTCAACTTCTATGATCCCGAATCCGATCGCTAACGAGCAAAATCTATAAACAGAGAAACAAAGAAACGGAGTAAGCAATTTATGCTTAGTAAGTTTCGAGCCATAATATACACACAACCAAAGCATAGCATTCAAGTAGCTAAATAATAATTCATATGCACAATTTCTCAAAGACATGCTTACTTCACAATCCCAACTCTTATATTCATACACAAATAACGGCCTAGTTAATGCCGATAGCTCATTTATCATTAGAGCGAATATTAAATGCGCATTTACTCATAGTGTGCAAAGCACACACAAAACATACCTTGTTGTTGGGAATTTCACAAGTGCAATAACTGAAAATTTTCCAGCAGCTTATAAATTTCAATTCACATACCTTGAGTTTATCCGGATATAGCTACTCGTTCAAAACACCTTGGGACATAGCCCGGTTATGGTAACCCGCACAAATGCCTTCGGACTTAACCCGGATATCACAACTCGCACAATTGCCTTGGGCTTAGCCCGTATCATAGCTCGCACAATTGCCTTGGGCTTAGCCCGGTATCATAGCTCGCACAATTGCCTTGGGCTTAGCCCGGTATCATAGCTCGCACAATTGCCTTGAGCTTAGCCCGATATCACTCGAACATTCATACACATCTTTGTTTCATTTTCACAACAAAACTTTTATGCACAATTCACTTAACAAAATATCATTTTGGCTCAATGGCCATATACAAGGGCAAATTTCGATTGCTTATTACTTCATTCAATCGAATCAAAATCTAAGTTTCGATACTCAAAACTTACCTCGGATGTTGTCGAACGATTCGATGGCTATTCGACTACTTTTTCCTTCCCTTTATCGGATTTGGTCCCCTTTGCTCTTGAGCTTAATTTAACAAATAATTTGATTCAATCATTTGAGTATCGAAAAGAAGAACTCAAGGCACTTAGCCCACATATATTCACTAGACATTAAAGTCACATAAGTACGAATTCATGAATCGACTTAACACACAAAGCCTTCAACATGCTTACTCATGGCGAACAACACAACCTCTTAGGCACTCATTCATGGCCGATTATACTTAGTCATACTTGCACCAAATCAACAATAAATTCCAAGATTTTCACATCATATGTGTACTAGGCGAATGTACTTGCAATTTCACAAACATTCTTCAACAATTTCTTCTTTAAACAAACATATTTATCATTTACTTCATAACCAAATCATCATGTGCAAACGTACATACACATATAGGTGCATGGCGAACCTCAAGGTGTTCATAACCATCTAAAACACAAATTTTACCAATCAAGTAACAAGCATAAATCATGCTCATGAATGCATCATGGCGAATACATCACATTCATACCCCTTTCAACTTCGGTCATGGTTAAACAAAGAACTCAATGTCTTACTCAAGATGCTACAAAGAAATTTCAAGAGTAGTCAATCCATCATTGCATGCATCATTATCAAGCTTCACATTTAGCATGCAATGGCTTTAACACAATATCAACCTTGGCCTAATACCATTTCCATGGCATAACAAGGATTTGAACCATGGCTAACATGAACATCAAGTTAGCAACTAAAACATGCATGAATCTCATGACACAACTTCATACATACCTTAATCTTGATGCAAGTATAGCCAAATCTCCTTCTAGATCTCTTCTAAACCAAAAATGGAGCAAAAATCCTATCTTCTTCCTTAGTATTTTCGGCCAAAAAGGAGAGAACAAGGATGAACAAAATTTTTTTCTTTGCTTTTCTTTCACTCACGGCAACAATGGGGAGAATACCACACTCACACACATTTTTTTTTTGTTTCTCTTCCCACCACTAAATTTTTTTATCATTTCATCACATCATGCATTATCAAAACATGTCATAACATGTTTTTCCTTGCCCATAACTCCTTGTCATGGTCGGCCACTATGCCATCTTTGGGGAATTTGACATGCAAATCCCTTAATTTTGCATGCATTATCAACTAGTCATCACACATTTCCCCATCATACTTTCAAAGTTTACTACTAGGTCCTTTCTAGTGAAATTCACCTTTATAACACTAAATCGAATCATCAAAAATGCCACACACAAATTAACACATATCATAGGCATCAAAATAAATTTTAAATTATTTTTATGCCTCGATTTTGTGGTCCCGAAACCACATCCTGACTAGGGTCAATTTTGGGCTGTCACATCTTATCTCCCTAAGCAGTAGTAAAGCAGATCGAAGGAGGCGGATCTTATCTCTATGTATCGGCAATGGGGTAGATTTAATCCCCCAGACCTTATCTTTCTGAGGTAGCAAGAGAGCAGGTTGGCGATTGTAGTCTTATCTTCCTGATGTAACAAGGAAGCAGACTGAAGATTGAAGATCTTATCTCCCTAAGTAGTTGTGGAGCAGATCGAAGATGGCGAGTCTTATTTCCATGTATCGGCAATGGAGCAGATTTTAGCCACCAGATTTATCTCTCTGAGGTAGCAAGAGAGCAGGTTGAAGATTGTGGTCTTATCTTCATGAGGTAGCAAAGAAACAGACTGAAGATTGAAGATCCTATTTCCCTAAGTAGTTGTGGAGCAGATCGAAGACGGTGAATCTTATCTCCATGTATTGGCCATGGAGTAGATTTAAGCCACCAGCCTTATCTCCCTGAAGTTGTAGTGGAGCAGATTCAAGATACAGGCCTTATTTTCCTGAAGTTTTAGTGGAGCAGACTGAAAATTGCAGATCTTTTCCAGTAGTGGAACAGATCAAAGATGCCAAATCTTATCTCCATGTATTGGCAATAGAGCAGATTTTAGCCACCAAACTTGTTTCCCTGAAATTACAGTGGCATAGTGGTGGATTAGAGCGAGGCTATGTGAAGAAAAGGAGAGCTAAGAAGCAAAGATACAATAGGACCAGGCAAAATCGGTCCTTTTAAGGTCTTTGTTTCATTCCCGTTACACGACAATGAGCAAAGAGGGGCACCTGTAGCAGGTGCAATTTGCCCGGCCCGCAATAAACCCAGAAAAATAAATTAAAAACCAGAAATTAAAAACAAAAGTAAACCAAAATAAAAAACCAATCAAAATCCATCAAGTCCAAAATAGTCCTTAAACCCTTAGCCCATTACATTAAACCCAATCTCGGGCCCATACCAAAACCAAATAATAAAAAACCAAACAAAATAATAAATAATAAACAGTTTGCTAACCCAAATAAGTCACTTAAGCCCAACAACAAAACACAGCCCAAACATACACCGAGACTTAAAGACCAAGACCCTAACCCAAAGTCCCATTACACCCAAGACACCTAAACCTAGCCCAATTCCTAAACGGCCCAAAGGAGCCCAATAGCTTGAAAGCACTAGAAACCCTAGAGATTTCTGGAATATGCTAGAGCAGCAGCAGATCGGGCTCCCATGAATGGTTCCCACGCACGGCCTCCATGGCCTCTTCCTCCGTACAGTAGTCCCACGCTTCCATAGAACCTGCGAGAACAAAAATGATAATAGAAAAATAAAGCCAGCAAATGACAGCAAGAAAATAGGATTTTTATTTTTATTTATTCAGTAAATCAGGCTATAAAAAGCCATCGATTGTACTTTGAAACCTTACACATACTGAATACAACAAAAAAGCACTTCGAAACCAAATCAAAAAAGGTGATTTTTAGCTTTTCCTTCGATTTGGTTCTCATTTTTCTTTCTTAATGATTTTCATTTATTGTATAATAAAAAAATAGAAAGAGACTTATCTGTGTTTTGATGCCTTCGAATCCTCGCTTGTTTCGTCACAATCGAAACTAGGTGACGATTTTGAGCCTTGTGAGCAAAACTCACGGACTTATGGTTTAATGAGGCCTTGATTGGCCACTGTATGATACCATCCGCCGAGAGGAGAGGCGAAGGGGCGGTCGAATGAAGGACTGCTGGTCGGCCAAATTTTGGAGAGAAAAACTTTTTTTTCTTTTTTAAAAATGGCTAAATGCTTCATTTAGGGTTTGTTCTTGCTATTATCGGGAGCATTAGGCGACATCGTTTTAGGCCAATATCAATGGCCTCAAAATGACATTATTTAAAGAGCAACGACCTGATGACCCAGCCCTTGTGCAGTCAAGACCTGCGCGTTTGGTCTTTGAGGGATATTCGTGCCATCAGTCCTCCCCTTTTGCGTCGTTGTTCAAGTGAACTTGATTTGTTTTTTTTTTAATTTATCTCTAAGATTTGCGCACCAGCTCAATTTGATCCTCACCTAAGTATTGCGTTTTGGGATTTGGACTATTTCCAGCTTTGATCCTTGTACCTTCGCACGAATTGTACTTTAATCCATATTTTAATTTTAATAGGTTTATTTTATTTTAAAATATCCCTTCATTTTAATTTTATTTTAATTGATTTTTTATTTGATATAATTCATAATTATTTGTGAAAAGATCCACTTAACATTCATTTTAATTCTATTTTTTTAATTTTGAGCTACTTTGATAATTTTATTTTGTTTTTAAAATCATTATTGTAAAGTTTTTATATCATATTATTTTAACATTTGGTATAATATTTTACATAGATGTTCTTATATATTATTATATTATACATATATAGTTCATGATAAAGTTAATTTTATTCTATATATATTATTAATTCTATGTTATTTTTACATATAATTACTTCTAGATCTATATATATATATATATATATGTTTTAAAATCTATCATGTATATAGTTCATTCCCTAAGATCATATTTTATTATGCACTTTTGCTATCCTTTCATATTTTATGTATTATTTAAATTATCTTTTATTATATAAATATTGTCAACTTTAAATAAATGTTTTGTTTCTAAATATTTTGCATATTATTTGATTCAAATGTCTTCTTTTTATAGCATTTATTTTAATGATCATAAATATATATATATATATATATTCCTAGTTTCTTATATAAATTATTTCAAATTTTATCATGTGTTATTTGTTCATCAATTCATCTTTTTAAAATTGTTTTGTATCATATTGGCTCCTAATTTTATTTTGTTTTGTACATTTTGGATTGATTGTTTTATATTACACCATATAGTATTGTTGCATACTATTTATTTTTTATTGTTATATTAATTGTTGTTTATCCATGCTTAAAAATTTGGTCATATTTTTCTCGGATTTTGTTATATATTGTTGTTTGTTTATTAATTGGTTTCCCAATTTTATTTTAACTTCATTCACCAAGTATCGTACTCTATTTGTGCATATTGTCCCATGTTTATAATTTCATTTTTGTTTGCAAATGTTGCTTTGTAACTTTTAACTTTTTGTTTTAAAATTAATTATTTCGTTTTATTTCCAGTCAAGTTAATGCATTTTGAGCTGGTTTTACAATTATTCATTCAAAAATACTTTAAAACGAGAGCAATGTTTAATGTTTGAAAATTCGGGGAATCGTGCCCTATCGTGCTAGGTTTCGATCTCTCGTCTGTTCAAAATAATCAAATATTTCTTTAGAATTTCACTCGTGTTTTTTTAAATCCTAAAACAAGGCAATGCTCAATGTTTGGAAATTCGAGGAATCGTGCCCTACCGTGCTGGGTTTCGATTTTTCGTTGGACTAAATAATTGGGCATCCTTTTGTAATTTTCAACGTATAAGTGTTTGGAAGTCAAAAATTAATCGAGGTTTCGAAGGTATACAGTATCGTGTCCTATCGTGCTAGATGTGATGTTGTATTCCTTTGAAACGAGAGAATTTTGACGACCAACTTGAGCCACTCAAATGTTTTAAAAAGAACCATATTTCAGTTTTTTTTGTTTTTTACATCTTAGACATAAGGACAGTACTTAGTCAATTTGGTACCAATTTTGGGCATAGTGAGGGTGCTAATCCTTCTGCATATGTAACCGGCTCCCGAACCTATTTTTTTTCAAATTTACGTAGACCAAAGTTGATTTAAATGGAATAAAATGTTTTATTAGGTGATCCAATCACACCTAAACAAAAGGATTGGTGGCGACTCCACACTTTGTTTTAAAAGTCGATCCTCGTTTTTACCTAAAATAAAAAAAAAGGTTTCGACACTTTGATTTTCCCCGATCTAAATCCAATTTCTTTCTTTCTTGATCTATATACATTCAAAATTAACTCATTTATTGATCAATTCATTCAATTCAGTCGACAAACACATATTTAGGTATTTTTACACTTTAGCCCCTAAAGTTCCATATTTTTACAATTTAGCCCCTAATTCACAAATACACAAAATTCATGAAATTTTATTAAACCCAGGCCTAGCTGAATTCTCTATAGGTCCTTAACAGCCTATTCTTTTCATTTATTCACACATTTAACCACATATTTTATACCTTTCATAAATTAATCCTTAAATAGCATTTTTACCTAAAATCACTTTATAAAACATTTAAATCTATCAACAATTTATCATTTTTCATTATCAAACATTTAAAAGCTCAAGCATTCAACAATGGTACTTCATGAAATCATTAAAAAATTAAAAATTTAAGGCACAGGCTAGCTAGAATATGAAGCAACGATTACAAAAACGTAGAAATCATAAAAAATCGAGCAAAGAACATACCTTAATCGAGAACAATAAGGGTCGAACCCTAAAACAACACCTTTTGCTTCTTTTCTTTTGATTTTCGGTTATAGATGAAGAAAATAAAGATGAAAATGGTGTTTTTTTTATTTATTTTACTTAATAACCAAATTACCATATTAACCCTTAATAATAAAACATTTAAATCATCTAATATAAGGCCATCTATGTCAAATTCCACTATCAATGGTCTAATAACTTCATAAGGACCTTTCATTTAATAAATCATAGCAATTAGACACCTTTAACAAGTAGAATGAAACTTTTGCATTTTACACGACTTAGTCTTTTTTCTCAAATTGAGCAATTAAACGATAAAATTAGCTCATGAAATTTTCACACATACACGCTATCATGCTGAAAAAACATAAAATAATATTAACATAATTTTTTTACCTCGGATTTGTGGTTCCGAAACCAATGTTCTAATTTACCTAAAACCGGGATGTTACAACTCTCCCCCCTCAGGGATTTTCGTCCCCGAAAATCTTACCAATGAATAGGTTTGGATATTGTTTTCTCATAGCATCCTTGGGTTCCCATGTAGCTTCTTCAACCCTGTGTCGATGCCATAATACTTTCACTAATGCTATTCTTTTATTTCATAACTCTTTGATCTCATGAGCCAAAATTTGAATCAGTTCTTCAACATAAGACATATCAGACTGAATTTCAACCTCGATTAGGGAAATGACATGCGAAGCGTATGATCGATATCGTCGAAGCATCGATACATGAAATATGTTATGTATCTTTTCTAACTCATGTGGTAATGCTAACCGATATGCTACTGGTCCAACTCGCTTAATAATCTTATAACGTCCGATGAATCTCGGGCTCAACTTTCCTTTTTTGCCAAATCTGAGTATTTTCTTCCAATGTGATACTTTCAAAAATACTCTGTCTCTGATCTGAAACTCAATATCTTTCCGTTTCAAGTCTGCATAATATTTCTGTCAATCTGATGCCGCTTTCAAACAATCACGAATTACTTTCACTTTTTCTTCAGTCTCTCTGATCAGATCAGCCCCGTGAATCTTATTTTCACTAAGCTCAATTTAATACAACGGTGTTCGACATTTACAACCTTATAGAGCTTCGTATGGTGCCATCTTTATACTCGATTGAAAGCTATTATTGTAAGCAAATCCAATCAACGCTAAATATTTCTCCCAGCTACCTTCAAACTCAAGAATTCAACAATGCAACATATCCTCAAGTATTTGAATAACTAGCTCAGATTGACCATCTGTTTGTGGGTGAAACGTAGTACTAAAATGCAGCTTTGTACCTAAAGCTTCTTGCAATTTCTTCTAAAATTGCGCTCTGAACCTTGGATCTTTATCTGAAACAATAGATAGTGGCACTCCATGTAATTGAACAATCTTTGAAATATACAACTCAGCCAATTTATCAAGTGAATAATCTATATGTATAGGAATGAAATGAGTCAATTTCGTCAATCAATCAACAACAACCCAAATCGTATATTTCTTTCTCAGAGATAAGGGTAAACCCGATACGAAATCCATTGTTACTCTATTCCACTTCCACTTGGGAACCATAATAGGCTGTAATAAACCTGACGGCACTTGATGTTCAGCTTTGACTTACTGATAAATCAATCATTTTGAAACAAATTCCAAGATATCCCATTTCATACCATGCCACCAATAAAACTGTTTCAAATCATTATACATTTTCGTGTTTCCTGGATGTACAGATAAGCGACTACTATGTGCTTCGTTGAAAATCTTTCGAATAAGCTCAAAATTTCTTGGTGCACATATTCTATCATGAAACATCAAACAGTCATTAGGCCCTATTTGAAACTCAGAATCAAAAATTGACTCACACTGAACCCGTTTTGCTTGTAGTTCATTATCAAATTTTTAAGCCTCACAAATCTATTTTAGAAATAAAGATCTCGCTTTGAACTTAGCTACTATCGAATCGTCGACAGATAAAGCTAATTGTATGTTTAAAGCACGTAAAGTGAATAAAGACTTTCAGCTCAAAGCATCAGCAACTACGTCCGCTTGCCCCGGGTGATAGTCAATTATTAATTCATAATCTTTTAGCAATTCTAACAATCTCCTCTGTTACAAATTCAAATCTTTCTAAGTCATCAGATATCTCAAGCTTTTGTGATCAGTATAAAATGGCATTTCTCACCAAACAAATAATGACACTAAATTTTTAATGTGAACACTATAGCGACTAACTCAAGATCGTGCATCAGATAATTCTTTTCATGCGGCTTCAACTGTCTCGAGGCATAAGCTATAACTTTTCCTTCCTGCATCAAAACACAACCCAGACCATTTAACGATGCATCACTGAAAACTACAAATTCTTTACCCAACTCAGGCTGAACTAACACTAGTGCCTCTGTCAATAATGTTTTCAACTGTTCGAAGCTCTACTGGCACTTTTCTGACCACTCAAACTTAACATCTTTTTGAAGCAATTGCGTCATCGGAGTCACAATCATCGAAAAACCTTTCACAAATCGTCTATAATAGCTGACTAGTCCCAAAAAACTATGGACTTCAGATACATTTCTTGGAGGCTTCCAATCTATAATCGCAGATATTTTGCTCGAGTCAAATCGGATACCTGCGGCTGAAACTATATGTCCTAGAAAACCAACCTCTCGTAGTCAAAACTCACATTTGTTGAACTTTGCAAAAAAATATTTATCTCTCAAAGTTTTTAACACGATTCTCAAATGTTCGGCATGCTCTGATTCATTTCGAGAGTAAATCAAAGTATCATTCATAAACACAACTACAAATCAGTATAAATATGGCTTGAAAATCTAATTCATCAAGTCCATAAAAATAGCAGGTGCATTTGTTAGTCTGAAAGGCATTACAAGAAATTCGTGGTTTCCGTACCTCGTTATAAATGCAATCTTTGGCACATCTGAGTCTTTAACTCACAACTGATAATAACCCGATCTCAAATCAATTTTTGAAAACACTGTTACCCCTTTTAACTGATCAAACAAATCATCTATGCGTGGAATAGGATATTTATTCTTGATTGACACTTTGTTAAGCTGTCAATAATCTATACACATTCTCATCATGCCGTCTTTCTTTTTCACAAATAACACTGGTGCATCCCAAGGAGAAAAACTCGGTCTAGCAAAACTTCTATCTGTCAATTCTTCCAACTGAGCTTTTAATTCTTTTAACTTTTTCGTAGCCATTCTATAGAGCTATCAATATCGGCGTTGTACCCGGTACTAATTCAATACCAAACTCAACTTCTCTGATAGGTGGTAAACCCCATAACTCTTCAGGAAACACGTCTGGATACTCGCACACAATTGATACTGATTCAATATTTGTTTATCACTTTCATATCAAGTACAGAAGCAAGATAAGCTTTACACCCCTTTCTCACAAATCTCTGAGCTAACGTAAAAGAGATCACAACTGGAAAACTATTTAGATAATCATATTCAATTATAATAATCTTATTGTTTTGACATTTCAGTTCAATCGTCTTTCGTCTACAATCCACTATAACCCTAATCCATAACCAAAATCATATCAAATTCATCGAATGGCAACAACATCAGATTAGTCAGAAAAAAAAATCCCGATACATTAACGGACAATTCTTGTAGACTTTGTCAACCAAAACACATTTGCCTAAGGGGTTCGATATTCTAATCACAAATTCAGTAGACTCTACAGGAAAAATCTTACTGGATACTAAATTCATACATATATAAGAATGAGTTGATCTTGGATCTATCAATGCAATCACATTAGTACCATAAAGAGTGAATGTACGGTGATAACATCTGGAGATGACGCTTCTTCGTGAGCGCGAATAGCGTAGGCTCTGGTAGGTGCTCTAGCATTGAATCTCATAGCAGTATCTCGAGTTGCACCTCTACTACCACTCACATTTCTAGCATTACGGAATGATCTTTCTCTCATAGTAGGGTTGCTCAATCTTACATTCTGAGACTTATCTTTTTCATCAGGCTCAGGACAATCCCAAATGAAATGTTCACGCGAGCCACATCTAAAACAGGCTTTATCATTCAATCTACATGAGACATGATATTCGTGACAGGTTTTAAATATTTATATGAATCATTCTTGAAACTAACTATAATCATGATGAAGGCAAGTGTACCTATCGAACAATAGTATAGCTTTAGCAAGACCAGATTATCGAACCCAAAGGAACTAAAAATACTAGTATCAACTTTCTTTTTATTATCTAGCCTAAAAAATAAAAGGATTTTGTTTATCTAACTAATTAATTAAACTAAGAAATCACAGAAAAGAAATTTAGGGAAAATACTTTTTGGAAAATTTGATTGATTAAGACAATACCTATGGAAAAATCCACCTAGACTTCACTTGTTATTTGACTCTAAATCGGACGATTTATTCATTCAACTTGCTCCGTAGAGATCCCTAAGTTATATTATTATCTCTCTCGAGACTAACAACGTCTAACCCTAGATTGAATAATTGAAATCTCTTTCTAATTAACGCCCTAGGGTTGCATTAACTCGATCTATGGATCCCCTTATTAGGTTTCACCCTAATCTGGCAAAATCTTGTCACCCTATCTCTAGGCGCGCAACCAATTACTCTTAAACAGGGTCTATTCCTCCTCTGAATAAGAGCTTAACTTGAATCAATATCCTGGAATATCAAAACAAGAATTAAGAACACATAATTAAAAACAAGTCAAATAATTATCATACAATTCAGATAATAATAACAAGATCCATCTTAGGTTTCATTCCCCTTAGGTATTTAGGGGTTTTAGTTCGTACTAATGAAAGAAAACATCTCAAAAGAATAAAAATAACAAAGCATAAGAAAACCCAAAACTCTTGAGGGAATTTGCAGGGAGATCTTTAGTCTTTATGGTGAATCTGGCTTCTGAGATAGATCGATCGGCTTTCCTTGAGAAATTCCTTGCTTTCTCCTCTGTGTCCCCCCTCTTCTCCTTTTCTAGGGTGTATTTATAGGCTTTGGAATGCCTAAGAGCCCTTAAAATTGACCTTTTTTGAATTGGACTAAACTTGGGCTCGGCGGGGACACGCCCGTGTGCGATTGCTTAAGGCCGTGGTCAAGGCTGTTAAATGGGCACGAGCGTGTGATTTACCCGTGTAAATCATGCTTTGACCTTGCCAAAAGGACACAGCCGTGTGGTCTTCCCGTGTGAGGAAGTCCAGGTCGTGTTGATCTCGTACGTTGGCCCATTTTCTCCATTTTTGGCCCGTTTCTCATTCCTTTCACTCTCCTATGCTCATCTAAGTATCAAACATGAAATTAAGGCTTTAGGAGCATCGAATTCACCAATTTTAGGGAAAAATCATCCATAAAATGTGTTAAGAATGGGATAAAAATATGTATAAATTACGGTTTATCAAATACCCTCACACTTAAGCATTTGCTTGTCCTCAAGCAAAATCCTCAACTCATAATCAAAATACATTCTTCTCGACTTATAATTTCTATCGATAATATCTCAAAATAATCCATAGGTAATCATACATTGAAAATTTAACTGAAAGAACATTAAAGTTTCAAACATTCCAGGTTAGGTATTTTATCATGAAAGCATAGGTGTCTCCCATCATCTAAGTAATTACCTTCGACTCAAAATATCACAGATTTTCACATCCTCACTAAAGATTCACTCAAATCACTCGAGGTGTTTAAGGATAATACATGAAGCACTCAATAGTCAATAATGAAAAGCCATTACCATATGCTTGCATGAAAATCAAATCTCCACCACTATATATTGAGATGAACATCAATCAAAATGTCTTTAAAGGGTTGTAACGTGGCTTTGGTTAAGGGGAGTGGTCACAATCTAAAAGAAAATGTTAGAATCGAGATTGAATTGAAGAATTGCCTAACTAGAAAAGTAATTAAACATCAATTGAGTACAAGTGAGCTTCTTCTCAGAAGATGGAATTTAGATACAACGGCTCAAAAATAACGAATTACTACTAATATGCAAGTATGAAATTTTATTTTTTTTAGAACACATAATTAAAAAATAGAATAAAACATAGCTAAACAACTATTCTAACTCAAATCTCGACAAAAATAGGGATCAAATTAATTTAGGGGATTTCAACAATAATGAGTTATGGGTTAATATTGAGGGTAAATCAATGAATGGGTTGTTAAGCTCAAGGGGGTTCACTAAGGGTTAATTGTGAAGGTAGGCTTTTATGGAGTGAGTGGGTTAAACCTAGCCTTTATCAGTTTGACATATCAAATCAAATGGTGTGGTCTTGACATGAATAATCAAGTAAGTTCTAGAATAATAATTCAATACTGACGCACTCATAATGAAAGTGAGAATGAAAGAAATAATAGATCTCTAAAGGCTCAAGATCTCACAAAAATTATGGCTTTTTTGATGTTTAAACTTGTGAATTCCAACTCAAAATAATACCTAAACTTGGGGGAACAGCCTAAAAGTTTTTAATTCTTCAAAAACCAACTATCATGCTTGATTCCTTAATGTCTTAAAGTTTAAACAATCAATGCATAAATGCCTATGTTTTAATTCAAGATATATCGATAAACATTATAGACTAATTGAAATTCATTCTAATAATGATATGAGAAGATCGCATGAGAATAAAATAAAATTCAAGGATTTTTCTGATATAAAAGACCCCTCACACACTTAAGATGTACATTGCCCTCAATGTACAAAGGTAGATATTTGAAAAAGACAGATATATAATCATAAGATAGGGAGAGAAGTGAAACTTTCTGAATGATGAATGAATTCCTCGAACTGGAGTTTTGGAGAGTAATCGACGTGAGAGTGGAGGAGGATACTCCGGTAGTGGTAGAGGTTCATTAGTCCATAAGTCCTGCACCAAAAGAATATTATATCTAGTGGTAGCTATGGTCGTGGTCGAGTAGGACATGGTAGTCGTAAAGAACCTTTCCCAGTATAGTTTTTAGTTCCTATGTGATGATGAGCTGAGGAGCTCTTTATAACTGTAACAGAATCAGGAACTTTTTAGGAAATATAAGGAAGCATAATTACTTGTAATGGAATAGCCGAAATTAATAATTGTAAAATAAAAATTATAAAATCTAATAGAAATAAGCTTAAAGAAAAAAATAAAAAGTAGTCTTAAAATAGAATAAAAATAAAAACATAAGATAATAAATAAAAGTTTTTAAACATCTTCATCGCTAAGTGGTTCGTGAGCTGAGGGTGGCGATGAGATGTGGAAGTGCTGACAAATCTACTGTGAAGTAGCATCAATGTTATCAAAGCACTAAAAACACTGTTGCTAGAATCGAGTAAGGCACTCAAAGATGTTAGCGTATGAAGCCGCCGCATGAACTGGACGAGAGGGTGGTGGTGACTGAGATGGTGGGTCCTCATGACGTGGAGGGACATCATCAGTAATGTCCTGAGGGCCTCCCTCCTCAGCTGATTAGGCGAGGCGATACTAAGGAGGGTGGGTTCCTCGGCGCTTCTCGATCATCCTCATACTAAGCATGCTTGAGATGCCTTGTGGGGACATCTAGCCAATAAGAGTAAGGGAGGATGATTGGGCTGCTATGTTGAGGAGCCCGAAGTGTCGTGCCAGTTGAGTCACGTAGGGGCCAATAGAGATGACCCCCCTCCGATACCGCTCCGTCTGGTGGTGAATGGCGAGGGCAATAAAGTAGGCGAGGTCGAGTACATGCCCATTTTCCATGCTCCATAGAAAGTAGGCGTCGTGAGTGTTGACGACGCTGGTGCTCTTTCGATGTCCCGTCAAAGTGTGTGCTAAGATGGCGTGTTAGAATTAAGTGACCCAAATTCTTATTTAAATAAAATACGATGGAAAATAAAATAAAAGTAAAATCCATATAGAACTAGACTTCTTTTATTTTATTTTAGAATAAGGTTTTTAAACCTTATTAAACTCCATCTATTTTATATTGATTAGGATAAGGTGTTTCAATCCTACTAGAATATGGCTTTGCAAGCCTATAAATAGACATAGTCTATTCCTCTTGTATTTGAGTAAAAAATTTTCGACATAGTGAATTTTCTTCTCCTCTGCCCGTGGTTTTTTTCTCGAAAGGGTTTCCACGTAAAATTTATGTGTTCTTTATTTTTATTTATTTTATTCTATTTTATTTTTCACAAATTGGTATCAGAGCTTCCGGGTTATTCATCTCGATCACGGTAATGGCGTCTTTGAAGTATGAAATTCCGCTGTTGGATCGCAACACCAGATTTGCATTGTGGCAAATTAAGATGCAAGCAGTTCTTGCACAGATGGATCTAGAGGATGCCCCGCTAGGATAGATAAGATGCCTTCGACATTAACGATGAAGAGAAGAAGCGTAAGGATCGAAAGGCATTAACACTTACATCCGCATTTGTCCAACGAAATTTTGCAGGATGTGATGAAAGAGAAAACTGCATTGCATTATGGAAGAGGCTAGAACAAATATGTATGTCGAAAACTCTAACAAGCAAGTTGCATATGAAGCGGCGTCTTTATGCTCATCGTTTGGAGGAAGGTGCGTCAGTACACGAACACTTAACAAAGTTTAAAGAAATTCTCTCAAACTTGGAGGCCATGGAGGTTCAAGATGATAAGGAAGATCTAGGGTTGATTCTTCTTTGTTCGTTGCCCCCGTCTTATTCAACCTTTAGAGACACGATTTTATATAGCCGCGAGTCTCTCACAGTTGATGAGGTTTATGATTCTTTAACCTCGTATGATAAGATGAAGCATCTTGTGGTTAAACCCAACTCTCGTGGAGAGGGTCTCATTGTTCGTGGGAGACAAGACCGGAATGTTGATGATGATCGTGGTAGAACACAGAACGGAATCCTCGTGGTAAATCTAAGGGTAGATCGAAATCTTCAAACAGAGGTAAAACTTGCAACTTCGCAAGAAGAAAGGGCACATTAAATCTGAAAGTGCTATAAGCTACAAAATAAGATTAAAAGGAGGTGCGAATCAAAAGGAAAACAACCGAAAATTCGGTGAAGTGATGTTGTAGAAGACTACGAATGATGGTGAACTTCTAGTTGCTTCATCAATGATTCTAAAGTAAGCGAGGAGTGGATACTTGATTCAGTGCACCTTCCACATGAGTCCCAATCGGGATTGGTTTACAACTTATGAAACAATGATCTCAAGGTGTTGTTTTGATGGGAAATAATGCTTCATGTAAAATCGCAGTGTTGGAACAATTAAAGTTAAGATGTTTGATGGAGTTGTCGAACACTTAGTGACGTGCGGCATGTTCCGTAATTGAAAAGAAATTTAATTTCGTTGAGTACTCTTGATTCAAAAGGGTACAGATACACACTGAAAGTGGGGTTTTAAAGATTTCAAAGGGTCCTTGTTGTGATGAAAGGGCAAAGAAAGATTGCCAAGTTATATGTTTCTGAGGTTCTCTCTTATCGGTGATGCATTGTCGCTTCCTCTTCCTTGTCGATGATGATATTACTAAACTTTGGCATATCGCCTAGGGCATATGAGTGAGAATGGCATGGCGTAATTAAGCAAAGAGGACTTCTTAATGGGAAAGGAATTTGCAAACTGAATTTCGTGAGCACCGTGTGTTTTGGGAAGCAAAGAGAGTTCGATTCACTAGAGGAATCCATAACACGAAGGAAACGTTGGAGTATATCCATTCGATCTGTGGGGCCGTCCAGAGTGCCTTCGAGAGGTGGAGCTAATTATATGCTAACCTTTATTGATGATTTTTCCGAAAAGTTTGGGCGTTCTTCCCAAGCGAAAAGCGATGTGTTTTCCACATTTAAGTCTTGGAAAATTATGATTGAAAAACAGACGGAAAAGCAGATAAAATACCTCCGCATGCACAATGGCTTAGAGTTCTGTTCTGATGAGTTTAATAGATTGTGCAAGTTAGAAGAGATCATGAGACACTTGACAGTTCGTCATACTCCACAGCAAAACGGCGTTGCAGAACGAATGAACAGAACGATCATGGAGAAGGTTCGATGTATGTTGTCAAATGCCAACTTACCAAGTCATTTTGGGCGTATGCGACCTCTCGCATGTTTTTGATCAACCGATCTCCATCCGCTGCCATTGAGAAAAAGACTCCACAAGAGGTATGGTCTGGTAATCCTGCTAATTATTCTGATTTGAAGATTTTTGGGTGTCCTGCGTATGCTCATGTTGATAATGGAAAATTGGAACCAAGATCCATTAAATGCGTTTTCTTGGTTATAAAGTGGTGTAAAAGGCTATAAGTTATGGTGTCCTGAAAATAGAAAAGTTGTGATTAGCAGAGATGTTGTTTTGATGAAACGCTATGCTACCTAACTTATCTCTTAAAGACTCTTCCAATAAAGAAAACCAAAAGCGGTGGAGCATCAGTTAATACGTAATCAACTCCTCAAGCCGGTACAAAAATTGAGAATAGAGTTGCTTCTTCACCGCAATACTCTATCGCCAAAAACAGGATAAGAAGAGAAATTAAACCTCCAAAGAAGTATGCCGAGGTTGATCTAGTTGCTTATGCTTTAAATGTGGTGAAGATATAGATGCTAATCAAGAGCCATTTAATTATTCGAGGCGATTAGTCGTGAAGACTCGTAAAAGTGGATGTTTGCTATGCAAGAGGAGATGGAATCACTCCACAAAAATGTAACATGGGATCTTGTAAAACTTCCTAAAGGTAAAAAGGCATTCGTTGTAAATGGGTGTTTAAAAAGAAAGAAGGGACTCAGGAGTTGAAGAACCCGGATATAAAGCAAGGCTTGTTGCAAAGGGTTACTGATCAAATTCGAGTGGACTTCACAGATGTGTTCTCTCCAGGTTGTTAAGCATAGTTCGATTCGAGCTTTGCTTGGTATTGTGGCCATGCATGATTTGGAGCTTGAGCAGTTAGATGTAAAACTGCATTTTTGCATGGAGAACTTGAGGAAGATATTTACATGCAACAACCG
This sequence comes from Gossypium arboreum, assembly GCF_025698485.1. Classification (NCBI taxonomy): domain Eukaryota; kingdom Viridiplantae; phylum Streptophyta; class Magnoliopsida; order Malvales; family Malvaceae; genus Gossypium; species Gossypium arboreum. Next base: position 62,851,825 of record NC_069071.1, read on the forward strand.
AAGGTTTTATAGTCTCGAAAAAAGAGGACTATGTTTGCTTGCTTTGAAAAAGTCCCTTTACGGTTTGAAACAATCACCAAGACAAGGGTACAAGAGGTTTGATTCCTTTATGACTTCTCATGATTTCAAAAGAAGTAGTTTTGACAGTTGTGTCAAAATGTTGATGGTTCTTTTGTGTATCTACTTCTTTATGTTGATGACATGTTGATAGCAAGAAAAGATAAAAGAGAGATAAGAAAGGTTAAAGCCCAACTAAGTGAAGAATTTGAGATGAAAGATTTAGGACCAGCAAAGAAAATACTTGGTATGGAGATTCTCGAGAGATAGAAAAGCAAGTAAATTGTACCTAAGTCGGAAGGGGTACATTGAGAAAGTTCTTTGCGGAGTTCAATATGCAGAGTGCTAAGCTTCGTTAGTACTCCTTTAGCAGCCCATTTCAGACTTTCATCGGCCTTATCTCCTCAATCGATAATGAGATTGAGTACATGTCACATGTTCCATACTCTAGTGCGATGGGATCTCTCATGTATGCTATGGTTTGTTCACGTCCGATTTATCATATGCACGATCGGTCGCTTAGCGTATACATGGCGAATCTCGTAAAGAACACCGGAAAGCGCTTCAATGGATTTTAAGATACTTACGAGGCACTACTAATGTTTGCTTACGCTTTGGAAGAACTAAAGATGGAGTTATAGGGTATGTTGATGCTGATTTTGCTGGAGACCTTGATAGAAGAAGATCTCTCACAAGTTACGTCTTTACAATCGGAGGTTGTGCAATTAGTTGGAAAGCCACTTTGCAAACTACGATCGCTTTGTCTACCAACGAAGCTGAGTACATGGCGATTCTTGAGGCTTGTAAAGAAGCTATTTGGTTGAAGGGACTATTTAGTGAACTCAATGAAGACCTTCAAATCAGCCATATTTTGTGACGGTCAGTGCCATCTTTCTTACAAAAGATCAAATGTTTCATGAGAGAACAAAACACATTGATATTCGGTATCATTTTGTTCGTGATATTATTGCTCGTGGTGATATTGTTGTGAGCAAAATTAGCACTCATGAAAATCCTGCAGATATGATGACTAAGTCACTTCCTATAACCAAGTTTGAGCATTGCTTAGACTTGGTTGGTGTTCATTGTTGAAGTTAAACCCTTAAGGGTTTTTGGAAGAGGTGAAGAACTTGTTTATTGAAAGTTCGCGATGAAGAACTTGTTCATTGAGAATTTGTGTCAAGGTGGAGATTGTTAGAATTAAGTGACCCAAATTCTTATTTAAATAAAATACGATGGAAAATAAAATAAAAGTAAAATCCATATAGAACTAGACTTCTTTTATTTTATTTTAGAATAAGGTTTTAAACCTTATTAAACTCCATCTATTTTATATTGATTAGGATAAGGTGTTTCAATCCTACTAGAATATGGCTTTGCAAGCCTATAAATAGACATAGTCTATTCCTCTTGTATTTGAGTAAAAATTTTCGACATAGTGAATTTTCTTCTCCTCTGCCTGTGGTTTTTTTCTCGAAAGGGTTTCCACGTAAAATTTATGTGTTCTTTATTTTTATTTATTTTATTCTATTTTATTTTTCACATGGCGTGTAGGTACCTCAATGAGGGAGAGAGTGTAACACCCCGTACCCGAGACCGTCGCCGGAGTCGGACACGAGGGGTTAACGGGCTTAATCCATTTACTTACACAGTCCACTTTTTAAAAATTTCCAGGCAGTTGGCTAACTGCGTCACTGTCACCTTAAAAATTATATCTTGAGTTCCACAACTCGAAAATCAGTTTCGTGATTTTTCCCTGAAACTAGACTCATATATGCATCTACAAATTTTTTTCTAGAATTTTCGGTTGGTCCAATTAGTACAGTTTATTAGTTAAAGTCTCCCCTGTTACAGGGTTTGACTACACTGCCCTTCTTGCAATGCGACTTAGATAACTCCTTGTACAGGGCTTCAATGCTTATGCCGCTTGCTTCTAAGGAAACTAGACTCAAAAAGGATTCTGTACATATATGGCATGACTTCTAATTATCTCTGGTTAATTTATAATGAATTTCCAAAGTCGGAACAGGGGATCCAGAGACCGTTCTGGCCCCATCTCACGAAAACTTAAATATCTCTTAACATACTGTTCATATGATTGTTTCGTTACTTTCCTATGAAAATAGATTCATCAAGGTTCGGTTACATAATTTATTTGCTATTTAATTCCATTCCTACTATTTTTAAAGATTTTTCACATCCACATCACTGCTGCTGCCAGCATCTATTTTTAAGGTAAACTTTACCTATTTCATGATCCTCCATGGATCAACTAGAGTTTGTCATACATATACCAAAGGTGATCATGACTAACCATTCCCATGACTAACCGTTACCAACATTTCCATACCTCTCGACGGACGACATACAAAACGATTATAATGCTATGATCAAGTATACTTAAGCCATTTTCGCATGGCTATCCAAATTTACACAAAACCGAAAGGTACATGACCTACAACAAAAGGGGTAGTCCTATACATTATCCAAAATATCCTCTCACTACTAGTCTATTCTATACATGCCATAAGATATTCCAAAACGTAGCAGTACCAAACAGTGGATAGTGATAGTGTGACTAGCTGCTGACGATCCCCGAGCTTGTAGCTTCCAAATGAGATCTATAAAACAGAGGAAACAAAGTAACGGAGTAAGCATTACAATGCTTAGTAAGTTTTAAGCAGTGTCAACAGATAACAATCAAATTATAACATAATTGTTCGTATTTTTATTTCACTCTTCCTTCGGGCATACTATCCCCTTTTCCGAATATGCACATCTCATCATATGTAATAGGCAGATAAATTCTCACTTGATGGTGACCTCTTATGATCATAGGTACATTACATATTTTTACCTGACTTCCCACATTGACCAAATGCACAATAATCATAGAACAGTCTTATTGCTTTACTCACATGTGCATCACATAACGACCTTGTGATTTAGTCTAAATCAAACTTAAATATAATCTCAAAATACATACCTGACCAGCTTAACGCATTGAGCATATTTATTACTAATTGTCCCTATGAAGTGGCATAATCTTACGCTTTACTTGAATCTACAGCAAAACCTTTAGTTCGGGGCTTACCCGGACAAAATCTCCACACGTAGTCATCGGGTCATTAGAGCTCGGATATAGTACGAGCATGAAGCCTACGGTCATTAATCGGTGATAATATTCTCGCATAAAGCCTGCGGGGTTTTAACCCGGATATAGTACTAACACAAATGCCCTTCGGGACTTATCACATTTATACGCTTCCACATCCATCACGTTGGCCACTCGGCCCTATCACATATATACACTTTCACATTCATCACATTGGCCATTCGGCCTTATCACATATATACACCTTCACATTCATCACATCGGCCATTAGGCCTTACCACATATATACACACTTTCACATTCGTCACATCGGCCATTAGGCCTTATCACATATATACACACTTTAACATTCCTCACATCGGCCATTAGGCCTTATCACATACATACACACTTTCACATTCATCACATCGGCCATTAGGCCTTATCACATATATACACCTTCACATTTATCACATCGGCCATTAGGCCTTATCACACATATATATCTCATACATATTTCATATTTTTTCTTGTACATCAATTTCAGCAATAGCTTATAAGCAACTCAAATAGCTTCATCAAAGTTTACAACAAAATCACATATTCACTACAAGCAGTTTTCCTGAGCAACAGTCACTAAATTGTTTATAACTGGAGCTACAAAACTCAAAATCAATCGCCGTTAATTTTCCCCGAATGTAGACTCATGTATCTTTCATCCATAAAATTTTCAGAATTTTAGGTGTGACCAATCAATACCAGATTTTTCTTAAAGTTTTCCCCTGTTTCACTGTTCGACTGATCTGACCGCTCCTCACTACAAATCAGATTTCTCATTGTACAGAATTCAAAATGTGTTATATTCAATTTCATTTGAAACTAGACTCATTAAGGAGTCTAAGCATATAAATTTTACCTTATAACCATTTTTGTGCAAATTATAACGATTTTCTAAAAACAGAACAGGGATTTGAGTCATTCGACAACATCTCACACAACTTTGAAAATCTCATTATCGGCAACCCTTTACTTACGATTTCTTTTATACTGAAACTAGACGCGTCAAGCTTTAATTACATAATTCATATTCATCCCGTTTTAAAACTTAAACTTACAAAGGAATCAAACTCAATTACTTAAGAACTTACCTCGGAAGTTGTCGAGCGATTCTGATCGACTATTCGGTTAGGTAGCTTTCTCTCTTATCCGAATTAGACTCCCTCAGCTCTTGAGCTTGAATAAACAAATTTAATCTATTACAAACCAATTATACAAACTCATGGCCGAATACAACAAGAGGACTAACTAGATTCTACTAGCCACTCATTGCTCTATTATTAACCTTACTTAATTATAAACACATTCGGCAACTACCTCAACCTCATTTAATACAATTAACACCGAATTTCTCATGTAAAAAGTACCATTGCCAAATATCATTTAGTTCACCTTAATCAATCTCATGATCGAATGCCTTTAAGCTTAATATCATGGTATCGTAACTCAACATTTATCAATATGTCATTAACAAAATATGCTCACATCAAATTTACTCCCAATTACATCTCAAAATTCAACAAGCTTATAACTCATTAATAATTAAATTCCATTTCAAAGTATCAAAACATTATCAAATGTATACTCATCCTAAATGACCGAATGCACATTAACTAAGCACTTAACAATTTTCTTTAGCCATTGAACTCATTCGGCAATGATAAGGATAAATTTAACAAACCTTAAATTTAACTTATAATTGTACATATCTCATTCAAAACACCCACACCAATTTATTATCCAATCAACCATATCCGAAAACCTATCATACAACTAAAACCCTTGTTCAAATTTTTATTCACTATGATACCATGGCCGAATCCCTCAATTAGCTAACATAGCCTCTTGTTTTCAATCTAAACACGTATATACAACCTAAATCCCTCTTTTAACACATAATTCACTATCTTGGAACTCATTTCTTAACTAATTTAACTTAGTCCAAAGCCGAATGCTATTTGAGCATTAAGCTCATGTTCTTTTCATTATTAAGCAAGTATTATAACTTAACTAACTTCATTAGCCGACTACTCAAGCTCATTTGAGCCACATATAGTAATTTAGTTTGTTTATACTCAATTAGAAACATTTCTCCTCACAAATTATCAAAACATACACAATGTAACCCATTGAGCTCATGATCGAATGCTTCATGCATCCCAAACACAAAATCACATGCATGGGTCATTTTAGGAGCTTTAAAACCAATTTAAATTTCTCAAAATCCAAAGAAAAACATATGAAATCATACCTTAATTCCCAATACAATATGGCCGAATGCCTTAGGTGTTCTTCCTTCCATTTTTCTTTTTCCTTTCCTTATGGTTTCGCAAGATGAAAAAAGATGATGGGACTTTGTTTTATCACCACCACTACTATAAATTTATTATTATACATAATTCCCACCAATTAAAAATGGAGACAAGAGAACACATTGTTACATGCATGTGTTGGCCGGCCATTTACATTCAAAAATGGTCTAATTGACATGCAAAACCACTTTTTTCAATGCATGTACTATTAGACCATTGTAAGATTAACCTCTCACTTTCCAACAATGTTTCATATAAGTCCATTTTAATAAATTCACATAAAAATGATCAAATTAATGCATGAAACTTTCACACATGCATTTACTCACATCATAAACACAGAATATAACTTTCAATTATTTATAAGACTCGGTTTCGTGGTCCCGAAACCACTTTTCGACTAGGGTCAATTTAGGGCTGTCACAGAGAGAGCCGATGCCTTGGAGCGGCTTGGGTCATAGGTGGCTGAACCGGAGACCAAAGCGTACCAGCACTTCGAGAGAGAGTAGTAGATGTGGCGACGGAGAGTGACGAGGTCGTTCTCATCTATGAACTCCTCTGTGTACAGGCCCAAAGCTATACTGAACTTGGGCACACTCAACTGGCGGACTAAACCGCTGAGACGGAACTGGACTGTTCCAGGATCATCAAAGTTGGCTATGACGTCTTGAACATGGAATGTCGAGCAAAGTTCAAGTGTGAGCTCAAGGTATGCCAACTCGATGATCACAAAGAAGAGGTCTCATGGATCAGTTGCCAGGAGTGCTCGTACATCGTTAGCCAACTGGACTTGTTCAAGTGCTGTCCAGTCAATGCAGTGACCCACACCTAAAGGTCGGGACCGTAGGATTTAGAATAGTTCCTCCTGATTGTCGGGTGGAAATTGGAGGTATGGGTGGCGAATTTTTGCGGTAGGGCCCGAGGAAGATGCCCCTTTTCCACTTTTTCGAAGCGAAAACGGTAGTTTTCTTACCACGTGAGCTTGACATGGTATACTTGGAAGAAGAAAAAAGAATATAACATAACTAACTAACTCAAGAAGTAATCATGAATATAGTAAAACTAACCAGTCCAACCAACAATACTCAGTAGTTTAACCTAAATGATAGAAGTTTATATAGCAATTAACATAATAAAAGCATGATTATTTTCAACATAAAATGACTGAACTAGACTTTTATGGGAACACACGAAAAGAATGAATGTATCAGAAAGCATTGACTAAAATGGCAAAGAATAAACGTATAAGCATGACTATAGTGAGATAAATAAAAAATCTGCCAAATAAAACCATAAGAATTATAAAATTTGTAAAAGGGATGAAGAAAATAGAGAGAAAAGAGTAAACAAACGCTAAAAAGATGAGAATGGGTGTCGAAAATGGAGTTGGAGGTGGTGCACGGGCATGGCAGGGAGGCCGTGTGGACTTGTAACGACTAGGGTTAGGGATTTTGGGTGAAGAAGATGATGAATAGTGAAGGGTATTTATAGATTTTGGGACACACGGCCAGGGGACACGCCCGTGTTCCCCAATTTTTTCCCGTGTGATTCGTGAATTTCGAATTTGGGTGCGTCTGACATTTTCGCCACGCCCGTGTTCCTTGGGTGCACACGGATGTGTCTGTCTTCGTTTGCTTCTCCTACGCCCGTGTATGTAGGCCCATGCCCGTATTAATCTGACAGGTTTGACCACGGGTTCTAGACACGGGCGTAGCGAATGCCCGTACTATTTTCTCAGGTTCAACCACGGTCCTAACACATGGCCGTGGTGGCCCCTTATCGCATTCCGAGTTGGGGAAAATTTTTCCCTATTTTCACACAGCCTAAGGCATGCCCGTGTGCCTGCCCGTGTGTGCTTTAGAAAGCATGCGTTCCATGAGTCGGTTAGTATGTTAGATGTTAAAACTAAAATTTAAAGAAATTAATATTGTTAGTGCTCGGGTTGCGTCCCGAGAAGCGCTTATTTATAGTCTAAGCTCGACTTACCTCTCTGGTGAATGATCATGGTGGTTTGAGGAGTTTATACTCCTCATTCTTACTATGAATCCCATCAAAATAAGGTTTTAGGCGGGTATTGTTTACCTTAAAGGTGCCAAATTTGGGATGACTTACCTCGACTGTACCAAATGGGAAAATGCTAAGTACCGTAAAAGGAATTTCTTCATTCAGTTTGGCAGTGTCAATGTGAGGATCTGCGGCATCTAATGAAACTTTATCTCCAACCTTCAGTTGATTTGGTGAGGCATAGAGCTCGTTCTGGCGTAGTTTTGGTTTATCGTGTTTTCTCGGTTTAAATGTTAGTCATTCATCTAACTCCTCGATTCGTAACCTTCGTTCTTCATGGGTAGATTCTTTGTTGTGGATTGAACATGGCTCATGCGTGTCCTTCGAACTTATATCCTGCAAAATAGGTTGCACTGTATGATCAATCTTAGTAGAATAATTTGTACAATCACCTTCAATTTTCGATGTGTTGTTTGGGTTGCAAGCTTGAAGGTTGATTGTTTCGTCTCCTACACGAAGTGTGAGTTCGCCTGTGCCAACGTTAATAATTGTTCTAGCAGTTGCTAAAAAGGGCCTTCCCAAAATTAAAGGAACGTTACTGTCCTCTTCTATGTCTAAAACAATAAAATCAACTGGGAATATAAATTTGTCAATTTTAACGAGTACGTCTTCAATGATACCCCTAGGAAATCTGACAGTTTTATCTGCTAATTGAATGCTTATCCTAGTTTGTTTAGGTTTCCCTAGACCTAGTTGCTTAAACAATTTGTAAGGCATAACATTGATACTAGCCCTAGATCAGCCAACGCATTATTAACATCTAAACTACCAATTAAACAAGGAATCGTAAAACTCCCTGGATCCTTTAGTTTGTTGGGTAGTTTATTCTGAAGAATGGTTGAGCAAACCGTGTTCAACTCCACATGTGACCTTTCATCTAACTTTCGTTTATTTACTAGAAGCTCTTTTATAAATTTGACTGCATTCGGCATATGTAAAAGTGCTTCAATAAATAGTAGGTTTCTTTAAAAGTTTAAGGAATTTACCAAATTTTTTGTCTGAGCGGTCTTTCCTTATTGCATTGGGGTATGGCACACGAGGTTTATATTCTGTACTTGCTGATTTTTGTTCGTTTTGGCCTACCTCATTCTTACCTTCACTTACCACCGGTTCTGGCCTTGGTTTTGCCACTAACCCTTCCTCATCTTGAATGGAAATTGGGTTGAGTTGCTCCCTTGGGTTAGATTTAATGTTGCTTGGCAGGCTACCTTATGGTCGTTCAGAAATCAACTTGGCGAGCTGTCTAATCTGAGTTTCAAGCCCTTGGATGGATGCTTGTTGATTTTTGAGTATCGTCTCGGTATTCTGAAAATGAGTCTCTGACACCGAGATAAATTTGGTTAGCATTTCCGCAAGGTTTGGCTTTTTCTCCTGCTGGTATGGTGGTTGCTGAAAGCCTGGAGGGGGTGGAGGTTTATAATTTCCTTGGCCTCCCCATGAAAATTTTGGGTGATTCCTCCAACCTGCATTGTAAGTATTACTATAAGGATTGTTTTGAGATCGAGGATTACTATCCATGTAATTTAACTGCTCATTCTCCATGTTGTGGCCATAAGATGGGTATTTTGAATTGCTCGATCCACCTCCATTTGCTTCGCACTGCATTACTGGGTGAACCTGTGAAGAACTAAGAAAACCATCAATTTTCTTATTCAAGAGTTCTACCTGATTAGAGAGCATGGTGACCGAATCGACGTTATAAAAACTGGCTATTTTCGTTGGCTTTGTCCTCATGACTTGCCACTGATAGTTATTCAGTGACATCTCCTCTATAAATTCATAGGCATCTTCATATGTTTTACTATTGATGGTTCCGCCAGCAGCTGGGTCAACCATTTGTCAAGTCAAAGGATTCAGGCCATTATGAAAAGTTTGAACCTGTAGCCAGAGTGGTAATCCATGGTGAGGGCATCTTTGCAAAAGGTCCTTATATCTCTCCCATGTGTCGTAGAGTATTTCTAAATCCATCTGCACAAAAGAAGAGATATCATTATGTAATTTAGCTGTTGTAGCCGACGAAAAATATTTTAATAAGAATTTTTCAGTCATTTATTCCCAAGTAGTGATTGACCCCCGCGGTAACGAATTCAACCACTGTTTAGCTTTGTTTCTAAATGAAAAAGGGAATAACCGAATGCGAATGGCATCATCAGAAACGCCATTAATTTTAAATGTATCACATAGTTCTAAAAATTTTGCTAAGTGAGCGTTGGGATCTTCATCCTGTAAACCATCAAACTGAACAAATTGCTGTATCATTTGAATTGTGTTAGGTTTCAATTCAAAAGTAGTTGCAGCTACAGTAGGTCTAACTATGCTCGATTCAATTCCTGTTGAAGAAGGTTTAGCATAATCATACATAGTGCGCGGAGCAGGATTCTGATTAACAGCAATCGCAGGAGGTAGCGGATTTTCTTGGTTTTCAGCCATCTCTGTAACACCCCGAACCCGAGACCATCGCCGGTGTCGGACACGAGGGGTTAACAAACCAAGTTCACTTGTTTTGCCCACCAATTTGACATTTCCAGTCAGGCTGGAAAACTGCGTCACCGTCGCCTTAAAAATCATATCTCGAGTTTCAAAACTCGGAAACTGGTTTCGTAAATTTTCCCTGAATTTAGACTCATGTATCCATCCATGGATTTATTTCTAGAATTTTTGGTCAGGCCAATTGGTACAGTTTATTAGTTAAAGTCACCCATGTTACAGGGATCGACTGCTCTGACCTTCGCATGTTACAACTTGAATATCTCACTGTACAGAACTTTAATACTGGTGCCGTTTGTTTCTAATGAAACTAGACTCAAAATGGAATCTGTACATATAAGGCATGACTCCTAATTCTTTCTGGATAATTTATAGCAAATTTTTAAAGTTGCGACAGGGGACCCAGAAACCGTTCTGGCCCTGTCTCACAATAGCTTTAATATCTCTTAACATGTAACTCCTATGACCATTTTGTTTCTTCCATATGAACATAGACTCATCAAGGTTCATTTACATAGCTTATTCACTATTTAATACCATTCCTACAAATTTTGGTGATTTTTCACATTCACGTCACTGCAGCTGGCAGCATCTGTTTTTAAGGTAGGTCTTACCTATTTGGTAGTCTCCATGAACCAACTAGTCTTGCCATACATAGGTTCATATATGATCATTTTAACCATGCCAATGGCTGATCATGTGACCAACATTCCCATTTCCAATCCATGGTCACATCATGACACCAAATATATACATATACAAACCGCAAATAGTCTAAGTCGATACTTCACTTTTACGAGCCATTTTCGCATGGCCGTACACAAATACATCACAACATATTTAACCAACAAGGGTAGTCCTATACATGCCATTTCAAAGTTCAACCAAAATTTATACCAAAATAGAGACGTTGATAGTGTGGATGACTTCGACTTTATTGATCCCGAATCCGATTGCTATCGAGCGAAATCTATAAAACAGAGAGCCAAAGTAACGGGGTAAGCATTTTTATGCTTAGTAAGTCTCAAGGAATATAATCAACTCTAATTACAGCAATACATTCACATAGCCACATCGTCATTTCATTAATACACATTCTTACTTCACACTTCATCATTATATACTTTCACAAAGTATCAATCAATTCAATAACTGAAATTCATTAGTCGATTGAGCGAATGTTGCTCAAACATGTCGACTTTCCAATGCACATATAAACGTACCTTATTCTTTGGGCTTCTCGAGTGTACTAATTGAATTTATTACAGCAACCAACACTCACCTCCAGCCCAAGATTCTTGAATATAACCGGATATAAGCATGTGCACAAATGCCTTGGGTCTTAGCCGGATAGAATGACTTCGCACGAATGCCTTGGTCTTAGCCGGATATAGCCGCTAGCACAATTGCCTTGGTCTTAACCGGATATAATTTCCAGCATAATTGTCTTGGGGCTTAGCCGGATATCATTCAATTTCTCATGCACACATACATCAATAATCATTGGACATTCATATTTCATTTTCGTTACTAAGGCTCAAACACAATTATAATCATTAGCATAATCGCCTTCGGGACTTAGCCCGGGTAGAATTCGAATACTCATACACACATAAATCAATAATCAATACATTCATATTTCATTCCACATAATTCAATTAAGGTCACTTCTTGAGGACTTACCTCGGATGTTGTCGAACGGCTTTTACGGCTATTCGATCACTTTTTCCTTCCCCTTGTCCAATTGTGGCCCTCTTAGCTCTTGAGCTAATTCAAACAAATTCAATCTATTAAAACCTCATTGTGCTAGCTTATGGCGAATATGACAAGGAGTTTAAATGGTCATATGGCCACTCTTTAGCTTGAATACACAATGGTCATGCACATTTTATACTACATCAAGCAATTCAATACAATTTATTCGAGCATCAAGGAAAAGCTAAGGCCTTCAATAGGCTACCCAAGACCGAATATTCATGTACATGTTGAGGCCAATTATGCACTTAATACCTCACAAAAACAGCATGCATTTTACTAGTTAATGCTTTGCATATTGTTGCTCAAAACTTATAATATAGCATCGAGCACTCATATGTGTGCTAGGCCGAATGTGCTTGCAATTTCACATTCATTCTTCAACATCTTCTTCTTTAAACAAACATATTCATCACTTAGTTCATAACCAAACATCATGTGCAAACATATATATACATATATGAGCATGGCGAATTTCAAGGTGTCCATAGCCATCCAAAACACAAATTTCAACTAACATGCAAGAAGCATGAACCATGCTTATGAATGCATCATGGCGAATATGACAATCATGCTCCTTTTCAACTTCAATCATGATTAAACAAAAGAAAACTCAAAATCTTACTCAAGAGTAGACAATCCATCATTGCATGCATCATCATCAAGCTTTACACTTAGCATGCAATGGCTTTATCACCATAACAACTTTGGCCAAATACCATTTCCATGGCATAACAAGGATTTGAGCCATGGCTAACATGCACATCAAGTTAGCAACCAAAACATGCATGAAACTCCTAACACAACCTCATACATACCTTAATCTTGATGCAAACTTAGCCAAATCTCCTTCTAGATCTCTTCCAACCTAAGCATGAAGCAAAAGTCCTCCCCCTTTTTCCTTAGTATTTTCGGCCAAGAAGTGAAAATGGATGAACACAACAAAAATTTTTTTTCTTCCTTCTTTCTCAACTCACGGCAAGGGGGCATCCAAGCTCATCTTTCTCTTCTTCTTTTTTTTCATTTTTTATGCTTATTTTTATTATAATACTTCCTACATGACTCACTAGCCAAACATGTTGGAAACATGTTTTCCTTGCCCATCATGCCCACCTTGGCGGCCATTATAGTCAAATTTGGGGAATTTGACATGCAAGGACAACATTTTCCTAGTGTGCATCAATAGGCCTCTTCAACATTTGCCTATCTCATTTCTAAGTTTTCTCACAAGTCCTTTCTAGTGAAATTCACCTTTATAACACTAAATCAATCATCATAAAATGTCATACATGAGCACGCACATATTATAGGTATCAAAATAAATTTTTAATTATTTTTATGCTTCGGTTTTGTGGTCCCGAAACCACATTCTGACTAGGGTCAATTTTGGGCTGTCACAATCTCTTCGGTGGTGGTTGAAGTATCTTCCTCTTGCTCTTTTGTGTAACGTAAGCTTCGCCTTATTTCTCTTCAGTTTCTGTAAACTGTGCGATCGATCTCACTGTCAAAAAGTAATGGTCCTGACGAGTTCCTTCTAGTTATAAACTATAAGAACCTACCAGAAAAAGGGAAAAAGAAGAATAAGTAATAAAAATTAGAATAAAATTTAATTTGCAGTAAAAGTAAATGGCTAAAGTAATAAAAATCGAGTGTTCTTAATATCTTAGTTCCCCAGCAACGGCGCCAAAAACTTGATACGTGATATTCGTGACAGCTTTAAATATTTATAATGAATCATTCTTGAAACTAACTATTATCATGATGAAGGCAAGTGTACCTATCGAACAGTAGTATAGCTTTAGCAAGACCAGATTATCGAACCCAAAGGAACTAAAAGTACTAGTATCAACTTTCTTTTTATTATCTAGCCTAAAAAATAAAAGGGTTTTGTTTATCTAACTAATTAATTAAACTAAGAAATCACAAAAGAAATTTGGGGAAAATACTTTTTGGAAAATTCGATTGATTAAGACAATATCTAAGGAAAAATCCACCTAGACTTCACTTGTTATTTGACTCTAAATTGGATGATTTATTCATTCAACTTGTTCTGTAGAGATCCCTAAGTCATATTATTATCTCTCTAGAGACTAAAAACGTCTAACCCTAGATTGAATAATTGAAATCTCTTTCTAATTAATGCCCTAGGATTGCATTAACTCGATATATGGATCCCTTTATTAGGTTTCACCCTAATCCGGCAAAATCTTGTCACCCTATCTCTAGGCACGCAACCAACTCCACTTAATTATGAAAAATTTACTCTTAGACAGGGTCTATTCCACCTCTGAATAAGAGCTTAACTTGAATCAATATCCTGGAATATCAAAACAAGAATTAAGAACACATAATGAAGAACATGTCAAATATTTATCATACAATTCAGATAATAATAACAACATCCATCTTAGGTTTCATTCCTCTTAGGTATTTAGGGGTTTTAGTTCATACTAATGAAAGAAAACATTTCAAAAGAATAAAAATAACAAAACATAAGAGAACCCAAAACTCCTAAAGGAACTTGAAGGGAGATCTTCAGTCTTGATGGTGAATCCGCTCCTGAGATGGATCGATCGGCTTTCCTTGAGCAATTCCTTGCTTCCTTCTCTGTGTCCCCCCCCCCCCTCTTCTCCTCTTCTAGGGTGTATTTATAGGCTTTGGAATGCCTAAGAGCCCTCAAAATTGGCCTTTTCCAAATTGGACTAAACTTGGGCTCAGCAGGGACACGCCTGTGTGCGATTGCTTAAGGCCATGGTCAGGGCTGTTAAATGGGCACGGGCGTGTGATCTACCCGTGTAAATCTTGCTTTAACGTTTCCAAAGAGGACACGGCCATGTGGTCTTCCCGTGTGAGGAAGTCCAGGTCATGTTAATTTCGTACATTGGCCCATTTTCTCTATTTTTCCCCTTTCTCGTTTCTTTCACTCTCCTATGCTCACCTAAGTATAAAACATGAAATTAAGGCTTTACGAGCATCAAATTCACCAATTTTAAGGAAAAATCATCCATAAAATGTGCTAAGCATGGGATAGAAATATGTATAAATTACGGTTTATCACTACACTCTCCAAAATGTCATTTTCCACATTGTCCACATTCAAGTTTATTTGATCTAACATTACCCACACTTGCCACTGACACAGCTGGAGTTTTTGAACTCGTAACTTGCTTCCCATGATCTCTGCTAGAGTATTCCACTGGTATATTTGATCGGCTAAACAAATCTCGAGATTTCTTTGATGAAGAATGATATGGCTTACTCATTGATCTTTTTCTCGAGTCTCTAGCTTCATAATCTACCTTTCTCTTTTTTTTGTTAAGATCCTCGGCTTTACAAGCCCTTTCAACTAGAAAGACGAATTCTTTCAACTCAAGAATTCTGACTAGTAGTTTTATATCTTCATTCAATCCGTCAACAAACCGTTTACACATAATATCCTCAGTTGACACATACTCTCGAGCATACTTGCTTAACAGTACAAATTCTATTTCATACTCAATGGGAGTCATCCGGCCTTGTTTCAACTCTAAAAACTCTTTATGCTTCTGATCGAGAAATCTTTGACTAATGTACTTCTTTTGGAATTCAGATCGGAAAATCTCCCAAGTAACTCGTTCTTTCAGAACTAGATATCAACATTTTCCACCAATGGTACGCATTATCTCTCAGCAAAGATACAACACATTTAATACATTCATCAGGAGTACAAGACAATTCATCAAATACTCAGATTATGTTTTCGAGCCAGAACTCAACTCTCTCCGTATCATCATCAACAGTAGCCCGAAACTTATCAGCTTTATTTTTTTGAATATTAGCTACTGGTGGCTTGTTTAACCGTATCGAGTCTACAACTTGAGGAATAATAAGGATTTGTTAAGGAATAGGTGGGGCTAAAGGTTGTTGAGCAACTAGATTCGTTTGAACGAACTCCGTGAACCACTTTCTCATCATCTGAAAAAAGGCTTATTTAGCCTCTTCCTCATGGCTACTCGTTATAGGTCTAGAGTCGGATGGCGCTGCCCCTTGAGCAAGAGCGAGCATGTTACACTCTACATCGTCAGCTACAGCTCTTTCGAGATCCATTACTATACGAAAACACAATTTAAGCTGTCAGGAATCATAACACTATCGCAGAGTATATATGGCATGTATAGCTAGACTCTCACAAATGCTACGTTAGTCCTAGAATTGACTAAACTAGAGCTTTGATACCAATAAAATGTAACACCCCTAACTCGTATCTATCACTAGAATAAGGTTATGAGGCATTACCGAATAACTTACAGCACACAACATACATTTCTCATTCATGAATCCATTATCACATAAACATCGATCAAACATAATTATATTGTCCCTTATAAGGCTTTATGAGAGTTTAAAACATACTTGGAAGAGGTATGGAACTAAATTGATAACATTTGAAAACTTTGGAAAAACTTAGAAAATTTTTATGCATACAGTGATCACACGCCCGTGTAAACAGGTCATGTGACGCCCGTGTCATAGGCCGTGTGGAAACAGGGCATACATACTGACTTGTATCACACGACCGGAGACACACCAGTGTGCCATGGTCGTATGAAATCAAGAGGGTATACTAACTTAGGTCACACGACTTGCCACAAGCTCATGTGCTAGCCCGTGTGCCACACACGGCCAGTAGACATGCCCTTGTGTCTAAGCCGTGTAACACACTAACTTGTTTTGACTAAGCTACAGCAGGCACACAGTCGAGTCACACGCACGTGTGCTCAACCGTGTGGGGCAAAATTAGGCTTGGTTTGTACCATTTCAATACATTTATAGGCATCCAAAACATGTTATTTCATATACATTTCATGCCATTTAAAAATCCGTTCATTCAACAAGCAATTCATAACCAGAAGCTTGCCAATTCATCATTTTAAAACCAAGCTACAATATGCCATACTAAACATGCCAAAACACGAGACAATTTATACATCACATATCACTACCAAACTCATAAATTAAGCTAACCTAATTGGCCAAATACACACCCACATTTACATCATTTACAAGCCAACTCTCATGGCTAATATCATAACTCAAAACATATCATCATAACACTAGCCTGTACATGCTATATACCATATTTACAAAGCATCAAAAATACCAAAAAGTTGATCGATAGTGTGACGATGTTTCCTGATGATCCACGAGTCTGAGCTAGTTTTGATTATCTAAAAAATAGGAAAATAACACACAAAGTAAGCTTAAAAAGCTTGATAAACCATAAACAAATAAATTATCTTATGAAATAACATCATTCCCATCACATAGGCAAATTATGAACAAGAACATATAAATTCACAAACTTTTCTCACTGTATATCTATTCAAGAAACATATGTAAATTCAAAAAATACTTCTCTTTTCAATACTCGTATGAATCTTGTAGTACATGTATCACTTAATTCAATCACACATTCTTTCTCGTCTTGAAATTGCTCGCTGAACCTTTTGGAATCGTTAAGGATACTCGAAAAAAAATCACATATAGCTCACACAATGCCATATCCCGATATGGTTTTACATGTTATCACATATCGATGCCAATAGCCTAGCTATGGTCTTACACAAAATCAAATAACGATGCCAATGTCCCAGACATGATCTTACACACAATCACGTAACGATAATCCTAATGTCATGACATTTGTATCCTATACTATTCCTGAGGTTCGTACGGGACTTTCAAATTTTGTAACCCTGTCGATTCTTGCGCGTAGTTGATCATTCGATATTCAATGCAGTTCAATGACAAATAAGCATATATAATTCAATTTAAAGACATTTATTTGCATATGACTTACCTCGTATTCGGGATAGACTAACAGGATCGACTATTCGATAACCTTTGATTTTCCCCGATCTAAATCCGATTCGTTTCTTTCTTGATCTATATACATTCAAAATTAACTCATTTATTCATCAATTTATTCAATTCAATCGACAAACACATATTTATGCATTTTTACACTTTAGCCCCTAAAGTTTCATATTTTTACAATTTAGTCCCTAATTCACAAATACACAAAATTCATGAAATTTCATTAAACCCAGGCCTAGCTGAATTCTCTATAGGTCCTTAACAGCCCGTTCTTTTCATTTATTTACACATTTAACCACATATTTTACACCTTTCACAAATTAATCCTTAAATTGCATTTTTACCTAAAATCACTTTACAAAACATTTAAATCTATCAACAATTTATCATTTTCCATTATCAAACATTTAAAAGCTCAAGAATTCAACAATGGTACTTCATGAAATCATTAAAAATTTAAAAATTAAGGAACGGGCTAGCTAGAATACAAAGCAACGATTACAAAACGTAGAAATCATAAAAACCGAGCAAAGAACATACCTTAATCAAGAACAATAAGGGCCGAACCCTAAAACAACACCTTTGGCTTCTTTTCTTTTGATTTCCGATTATAGATGAAGAAAATAAAGATGAAAATGGTGTTTTTTATTTATTTTACTTAATAACCAAATTACCATATTAACCCTTAATAATAAAACATTTAAATCATCTAATATAAGGCCATCTATGTCAAATTCCACTATCAATGGTCTAATAACATCATAAGGACCTTTCATTTAATAAATCATAGCAATTAGACACCTTTAACAAGTAGAATGCAACTTTTGCATTTTACACGATTTAGTCCTTTTTCTCAAATTGAGCAATTAAACGATAAAATTAGCTCACTAAATTTTCATACATACATGCTATCATGTTGAAAACACATAAAATAATATTAACATAATTTTTTGACCTTGGATTTGTGGTTTCGAAACCACTATTCTGATTTAGCTAAAACCGGGCTGTTACAATATTTTTCCGCTGCATTTCTGAAAAATGAGTCTTTAATAAAATTAGACTTAGTTTTAAAAATTATTAAGTTTATAAATTTGATTTCTAAAGACATTTTGATCTTTGAAGTTAATATGTTTTTTTCCTAAATAATGACGAATAACCAAGTTCTTTAGTTTTGAATGAAAAGACAAATGATTTAGAAGTATGATTGAAAATCTGAAATAGTTTTAAATAAATGATTGAAATTTTGCAAATGAAATATTATTAATTTTGATTCCTAAAATTTACAAGGTTTTTACAAAATTAAGATAAGCATTTTATTTCACTTGTTTTGAATTGATAAGCTAATAATTTTTAAAATATGTTCAAAATTACGAGAGTTTATTTAGGCCATTTTCGTGGACAAATGGATTTGAAATGTGATTGAAAATAAGGTTGAACATTGGATTTCACTAGTTTCGAACAAATTACGCAAATGATTTAAAAAGTATGTTTGAAAAAAATAACGAAAGTTTTTTGGGCCATTTCGATGGCCAATGTAGCTTTCTGAATTCGACCATAATGACTGGGTCGAGTTTGAGATGTTACAACTGATATATCCATATTACATATTCATTTTTTGTTATGCACATTTACTCGTATCATGTTTATCATGATCAAATACACTTATCATATGTTCATGTAATGCACTTTTAAGTGCAATCACTTTGCTCATTGAGCCACATGCACTTTCATATTAAACTTGTTCATTAAACCAATAGATTAATGGGCATATTTTTTCATATTCACATCCATTTCTTTAACATATTACATACACATCTTATCACAATTCATAATAATTTGCAAAATATTATAGATCAAGGAAGAAACACTTACTCTTGGAACTTAGGATAGGTGTTTAGGCTACCTAAGGTCCCCTTTAATACACTGATTTGTGTATTAATTACAGCACACGAAATCACTTACCTTAATCAAGTTTTACTTCAAAGCCAAAGCTCAAATAAGCTTTTGATTGCCTTTATCCTAGCTTGTAGATGCTCCCGATTGATTTGACACTTTTCATACACATTAAAGACATTAAAAACATATCATGAACAACTACAAATTCATTCAAATAACAGTAAAATCACAGATCTGATCTTCTTATTCACAATACCAAAAACTAACTACATTTATCGAAATAAGGGGTTTCATCACTTGATTTTCATTTCTAAACCTTAAATAAGTTTCTAAATATCCTAAATATCATTTAATTACAAATCTAAGCCATCATTTTCATTTAATTACACAGATCTAACTTTTCCGGGAAAAAGCTTATAAGAACACATAAAAGGGGAAAACGTCCAATTCATTAAAATTATTTGAGGATTTCTTAAATTTAGTTTAAAAACCTTTTAATTAGATCAAAATGAATTGAAAATCACTTTAAAACAATAACTTAGCTTAGTATTACGAAATCTACCATTTTCAAGACAAAAATCAATTTAAAATCATTAGATATATTGAAATCTTGATTAAATCAATTAAAAATTGAATTGAATTAACAACATACTTAGTTTAATCATAAAAAGTCAGAATGTTACCTCAATTTGAAGTAACCAACGAGTTTAGCATCAAATTCGACCAAAAACATGTTGAAGAACAATTGTGAAATTGAAAGAGAAAAGATGAATCTTCTTTAAAATTGAAGGAGAAATTTGTGTTTGGAAGGCGAGAAATTCTAAAAGGATGAATTAATTTTCAAAGAAAAGCTTTGATTTAGTGTTTGAGAAATTTTTGAATGAGTTGAAAATGAGAGGGAAGGGACAATGGGGGTCGTTATGTAACGCCCTAAAAATCTCGAAACCCAAAAATCCCGAAACCCAAAAATCCTAAAATCCCGAACTATCTTTGTTTTCGGTTTTGATAAAAATTGTGTTTTATGTTCCTAGCCATGTGATAATTATAGTAGGTCTTAATTAAGGTTTGAGTTCGAACCTAGGAATAAATGAAATTATAGTTTAATTATTAAAAGAATCAGGGTTGGCAAGTAGTTGGCCTTTTAAATAAAAATAGGGGAAAATAGCATCAAAAAGCCTTGTGGAGGAGTGGCTAAGTAACGCCACTTAGGGAGTAGGGAGGTGGCGTTAGTAGCTAGCAAGGAGATCCAAGGTTCAAATCCTAGTTTAGAATTTTTAGAAGTTTAATTTTGGCCTTCTAAAAGGATGGAAGTGGCGTGAAGATGGACTCCAAGGGGAGTGTTCAGAAGAGAAAATTAAGGAAAAGATCAAGGGGTTATCAGGGAGAAAAACGAGAAGATGAGAAGGGAGAAGTGATGGAGCCGAATTGGGAATTGGGCATGGAAAATTCAGCTATAAGGGCTATAAATAGGGGTCGAATATAGGGTTGCCAGGCTATTGCTGAAATTCTTCTGCACCTTGTTGCCAGAAATCCATTTCTCCAAAAGCCGAAAACCCTTTTCTTTTCAAGATCCAAAAAGCCAAAAACCCTTTTGTTTTTCTTTCTTTTCTTCCTGCCGATTTCTATTCTTATCTACACAATTTTCTTTATTTCACTTAGCCAATTTCTTCTTCTACTCTTCTTCTTTAATCTGTACCAAATAAACCTTATTCACCATACTAAGTTTGAAAAGCCGAAAAGTCGAATCTCACAAGGGCTGAATACTCTTTGACCGAATCTAGTGTAAGTGTTGCTCTTCCAATCGGTTTTCTTTACTAAGTATTGATTATTGATCCTCACTCTTTCAATCAAATTTGGTAGGGAATTAGTATCGGATCTCGATCTTAGCTCTCTGCCGAATTGCTCTTTAAGTGTTTGCGGTTTTGGTAAGTATTCCTCATCCATTGGCTAAAGTTGGCCGAATAGCCATACTAAGGTAAGGGGGCTTGTGTTGGATACGAGTCACCTATTATTTTGGTTTTAATAGTTACGATTGGTGTAGATCTAAGAGTTGATCGTGGTTAGTGAAGGGGTTGTTATACTTATCGTGCAAGGTAAGGTTAAGGTGAGATTATGGCTTTTGGTAAAGTATTCGATAAGTATGTAAGATTAATCTTTGAGTGATATCGATTGTAGGTTTGGGCTAAAGAGATCGCATCACGCTTGCTTACCAGGTGTGTACATACACAGCACACACATTATGTATCGGCAAAAGCTGAAATGCCGAAAAGCTGAAAAGTCAAAATGCCGAAAGTTTGGCTGCGGTAGTCTTGCGAGTGCGCAAACACTCGTGAAGGGGAGACTGATAAGTTTCCTGAGGCCCACGGGGGATTCCGTGGTCTTGGGTTGTGATTTGGCCATATGGGTCGGAATGGGCTAAATGGGCCCGATGGGCTGTTGGGCCCATAATAGGCAAAAATTGAATGTTAATGCTATGTGATAGGAACTTGTATGTGAGCATGAATATGAATGTGACTGGGTCTAACGGGCCATATAAATGTGATTTGGGCCTAATGGGCCATATACAGGTGATTTGGGCTTAATGGGCCATATGAATATGATTGGGCTTAATGGGCCAGATACAGGTATGTGAAATTGTTTAGGCTTTGTAAGGGGTTTTGGGCCTAGTATATGATATCCACATAAGACTTAATTAATATATTGCGACCGTGGACAAGGCAAAGGGTTAAGGTGTGGCAACGGGTATATGCATGTCTAGGATTGGATCTAGGGAGAGCTTGGTACTTAAGACTCACCTCCTCTTCTCTGGAATCCTACCTGGTGCATAGTGTTCGTTCATCTTAGCTCACGGGACTCGTTAACGGACCAAGGTAAGTGAAAACCGTAATTAAGGGAAAATTACCGAAATGCCTCTAAGGGCGAAAATGATCAAAATACCCCTAGGTGTTGAATGTAAGTTTTATGGATGTGACATGCATACATATGATGTTCTGCTTAGGTTGCATATGGGGTGGGAACTATGGAACGGAGGAAGTATATGAGGATCGCATGGTTGCCTAAAAATTGTGGATCCACCGACGGCTTTTAAAGCCCAATATGTAAATGAAGGTAGTTCCGCAACCGGACTGCCATTGGTGTGTAGGCTGGGTGGGTCGATATCTATACCCCCACATGGTGTGATGGGGGACGGAGTTGGTGTGTAGCGGATGGATAATTTGGATGGGATTGCATTGCATGTTTGATGATTTCTCTTTGAATGCTTGTTTTTCATCAAGGGTTGTACACACTGAGTTTGCGAAAACTCACCCCCTCTTTTATTTTATTTTCAGGTGATGCTTAGTAGAAGGTTCAATGTTTGGAGGGACTCTGGGTGGCCGGCTAGCAAGATAATTCGGACTTGGTTTTTTTTCTAAGCATTTAAGTTTTTATTTCTTTTTAAGTGTGTTCAGATCAGATTGTGATAAGGTTTTCATTATGTTATTATTACTTGAATTATTATTATTATTTTCATTGTAATTATAAGAAGTTGAACATGGTTTCTTAAACTATAGTATGTCTTTTCTACGTTTCCGCAACTAAATTTTTTAGTGACATGTTTTCATCAAATCTTATGTTTCAAACAAGTGATAGAAAGGAGTTTATTTTTAAGATGTTCTTTTATTTTAAGAAGGGTTTTCAATGAAAACACAGTTTTTGCTAAAACACTTCAATGTAACACGTCGGATACAGCCATAAAATCTGGGTCGGGTTTGAGGTCGAGAGCCAGTAGTGGGCCAAGGTGGTGCTCAGCCACCAAGGGGTGGTCAACTACTGCCAAAGGGTCGTGGCCAGGCCAGGGGATTTTTTCTCTTTTTCAAACCAATCCTTGTTTTCAATTAAAACTCATTTTCTAAATTATTTTCAATTCTGATCTCGTTTTAAAATATCATTTTAAGAAAATTAATTCTCGGACACCTAATTTTAATTTCTTAATCTATATTTATAATTCCAATAATTTTAATATTTTATTTTATTTTATTTTATTTATTCCAATTGATTTTAATAATCAAACCTAATTTTGATTTTCGATTCACTAATTCAATTCTACAAACTCGATTTTTGGTATGTGACATAAGTTGATTTTGACATTATATTTATAAAATTTACAATTAATTCAATAATTTTAATACTTTAGAATCATAATTAATTTTAATACTTTAGAATCATAATTAATTTTATTTATTATTAGTGTAATTATCCAAATTAAATCAAAATCTAATCTTAATTCTCAAAATGCTTTTTACGTTTTGAAATTTAATCTTCAAGATATTTACATAAATTTTAAGATAGAGTTGTTATTTTATTTTTATTCAAATTCATAAAAGTGTTATTTTTCTTTATTCACACTGATAGTGGTTGATTGTGTATATCGATTAAAATATCTTTAACCATTTAGTAATTTTATAGTGGAGTTTTGAACAAATATTAGCTATACAAAATTTAGAAACAAATATTTTATTTAAATAAAATAAAAACCGCTAAAATTTAATTTAAAATATACTTATTTTGTAATATGTTAAATACTTGTTTATATAGTTTATTTTAATTTTAAAACAGTTCTGAAACAAATATTTTTATTGAAAACATATTTATTAATATAAATAGTTTTAAAAAATTGAAAATGTAGTATTTAAGTATAATCGTTAATAATGTTAAATTTTATACATTTTAATTAACAAATTGTAATATGTTTTAACATATTTTAAACACTTTGTAATTTATGTAAAACTTTAAATAATTTCAAAAGCAATCTTTAAAATTAATTTTTTTAATTATGCAATATGGGTAAGAAACTCAAATTTAAGTTAATTAAAGTAAAAAAATATGAAAGAAATAAAAATTAATTAAAATATCAAAGTAAATAATAATCTGTTATATAATGATTTTTGAAAGAGAGCTATGAATTTGTCTAATCATATATGAGAAATACTTTTTTAGAAACATTAACTTAAAATTAATTTAATTATTTATATTGATATAGTAAATGATGAGTAAATTAAAAATATAATGATAAATTACGCAATATTATTTTAAAATAGATTTTAATAATTTAATTGTGGTTTTCTTCTTCATCCTTTCTCAATGGCAGAGATAATATGTTAATTTTAAGAAAGTCAAGTTAAAATTAGACTTCCTACATAATAAGTGATTTTTTTAATATTATAAAAATATTAGAGGGCCTCCTTATATTTTTAAGAGGGCTAAAATATATATACAAATGGGGAAATTGCAAAAATTTAAACCTTAAAAGAGCCAACTAATATTTTAAAAGATCATAATATATTTATAAAAATAAACTGAAATAAATATAAACTGAGGGATCATAACCCGTTGGGCCTCTATTTGCTCCCCCGTTGTCCTTTCCATAATTTGGGGGTGCTCACTTTTTTTTATGCCCACTTATTTAAAATTTTAAATTTGTAATTGAGAATGAAATTCTATTTCCGTGGATTACAGTTAAAATTATTTTTATTTAAAAAATTACGAAATGTAAGAAAAACGTGTTCTTCTCTATTTCTATAATTCAGAATTCATAATTTACGATTTGGAACACAATTTACATTCGTATTTTTTTACAATATTTTATACACTTTTTATGCCTAGAATGTTAAATTTTACACAATTCGTGATGCCAACATATTTAATTAGAATCAATAAATCATTTCTTAAAAAATGGATAATTTTATGCAAAGAAAATCAATTATAATTTTAAAGCTAAATAAATAATTAATTAAATTAAAAACATGATAGATTTAAAGCTGTGCATGCGTCCAAAGAAAATCTCATTAAGAAGTGAAACTTAACTAAATGCAGAGAAAAAAAGTGAGAAAACCTCACCTTCCCCATTTTGGTCGACCACAAAAAAGTTTCTCTTCAAACTATTTTGTCATTTTTCTTCAAATCATGCCAAAATCTTTACCTTAAACTTTAATTTTTGTCTAAAATTAAGTGAAAAATCAACTTCTAAACTCATCCTTATCATTATTTTCTCTATTCGATTTTTAATGAAAAAAATCTTTAGATAAATCGAGAAAGTTTCAAAAAGGTAAGAAATTATGTTTCCATCATCTCCACCTCTAATATTTGAGATTCTATTTTTTTTATGAGAAAGCTACTTGAGCTTGTATATTGATATTTTTTATGATGAGAAAAGAGAAAACGGTAGTGAGAAGATTTTCCAGCTAAGAAAAAAAGAAAGATTCAAGTGTTGGAAAGATTGAGATTGAATTTTAGTTCTTTAAAAAAGTAAGTACTCTTGAATTTTTCCATGATTAAATATATAATTTTGAATTAAAAATTTAGTGTAATTAATAATTGAAATGAATAAGTGTATTAAAACATAAATCCGTGGTTTGAGGTAGTTAATAGTTTTGATAGTGTTAATAATATATAGACTTTTGCTTATCATAAGTAAAAATGTGATAAGGTAGTATAAGGTAGTGAAATGTGAACCTTAATGCTATGGAATAATGAGAATAAGTCTTGTTAAGTGATAAAATATTATTAAAGGTCATAACCGGACAAA
Organism: Gossypium arboreum; assembly: GCF_025698485.1. NCBI lineage: Eukaryota > Viridiplantae > Streptophyta > Magnoliopsida > Malvales > Malvaceae > Gossypium > Gossypium arboreum. Next base: position 62,877,968 of record NC_069071.1, read on the forward strand.
ATATGGTAATTTGATAAAGATGTTGATAAAAGTGATAATTCAATCATTAAAGATTTAAATCATGTCTTATATTATCATAAAGTGGAAATTTTGAAATGGTATATAGTGTGTGATAAAGTGATGGTATTTGTAAAGTGATATATTCAAATTGTTGTAAAATAATAAATGTGTTTATGATTATTAATTATATATATATATGTATGAAAGTGAATTGTTGATTTAATTCACCCATTTGATAAGTGAAAATGTGAATTTCTTTTGGATGTGTTAATAAAGTGGAAGACTCTAATAGACTTAGTAGAATAATGGTCACTAAACTAACTATAATTACAACAAAGGTAAGTGCATCTATCGAACAATAGTATAGCTATGGTGAATAAAGAATATCGTATCCACGAGGACTAAAAATACTAGTAATTATCATTTTTCTATTATTTAGCCAATAAATTGAAGTGATTGTTTTTAATCTATATTTACAAATCTAATTTAACTATGAGCGCAACAGAGAATGAAATGAGAACATAATCGAAGACAACCAATGAGAAATACAATACCCAAGAAAGAATCCCTCTAGACTTCACCTATTATTTTGAATCTAAATTAAACGATTTATTCACTTGTGTCTTAATCCTTAGAAATTCCTAAATTATGGTAATATCTCTTTTGAGAGTAAGAACAACTGACTCTAGGTTGATTAATTGAAATCCCTAAATTGTTGTTAGAAGCCTGAAGGGGGTTGTGCTCTCTGATTTCCTTGACCACCTCAAGAGAAATTGGGATGGTTCATCCAACCTGCATTATAGGTATTACTATAAGGGTTATTTTGAGGCCTAGAGTTGTTACCCATATAATTTATTTGTTCGTTCTTTGTGCTAGGACTGTAGGGTAGACATTTTGGATTATTCATTCCTCCTCCATTCGTATCGCAATGCATTACCGGATGTACCTGCGTAGAAACACATTAACCATCAATTTTCTTATTTAAAAGTTCTACATGATTCGATAACATAGTGACTGCATCTAAATTGAAAATACCATCTGCTTTCATCAGCTTTGTCTTCATAACTTGCCACTGATAATTATTCAGTGTCATCTCCTCTATAAATTCATAAGCCGCTTCGGGTGTTTTATTGTTAAGTGTACCATCGGTTGCTACATCGATCAATTGCCTAGTTAAGGGATTCAAATCATTGTAGAATGTTTGAACCCATAGTCATAGAGGTAACCCATGATGGGGGAACCTTCTCAATAAATCCTTATACCTCTCTCATGCATTATATAGGGTCTCTAAGTTGATATGAACGAAGGAAGAGATATCATTCCTTAAATTGGTTGTCTTAGCCAGTGGGAAGTACTTCAGTAGGAATTTCTCGGTCATTTGATCCCATGTAGCGATAGAACCTCGTGGTAAAGAATTCAACCACTATTTAGCTTTGTTCCTCAACGAGAAGGGAAACAACCATTGGCAAATGGCGTCGTCAGTAACACTATTTATCTTGAAAGAATCACAGACTTCCAGAAAATTAGTCAAATGAGTATTTCGATCTTCGTCTTGTAAACCATCGAACTGAACAAATTATTGTACCATCTGAATGGTGTTCGACTTCAGTTCGAAATTATTTGCAGCAATTGTGGGTCTCACAATACTCGATTCAACCCTAGTTAGAGTGGGCTTGGCATAATCGTACATAGTACGAGGAACAAGATCTAGATTTGCAACAACTGCAGGAGGTAGCTTATTATTCTAATTATCACCATCTCCTCAGTAATAATAATAACGTCTTCTTGCTCATCTACTATACTACGTTGACTCAGCCTTGCTTCTCTACGGTTTCTACGAGTTGTACTTTCAATTTCGCTATCAAATAGTAATGATCCCGACGGGTTTCTTCTAGTTATAAACTAAAGGAACTTGCCAGAAACAAATAAAACAAAAATTAGAAAACAAAAATTAAACTAAAAATAAAAATAAAAATGACTAAATTAATAAAAATTGAGTGTTCCTAATATTTTAGTCCTCAGCAACGACACTAAAAACTTGATGGTTACTAAACTAACTATAATTATGACAAAGCCAAGCGCACCTATCAAACAATAGTATAGCTATGGTGAATAGGGAATATCGTATCCACGAGGACTAAAAGTACTAGTAATTACTATTTTTTTATTATTTAGCAGATAAATTAAAGTGATTGTTTTTAATCTAAATTTACTAATCTAATTTAACTACGAACGCAACAGAGAATGAAATGAGAAAATAATCGAAGACAACTAATGAGAAAGACAATACACAGGAAAGAATCCCCCTAGACTTCACCCAATATTCTAAATTTGAATTAAAAGATTTATTCACTTGTGTCTTAATCCGTAGAAATCCTTAAATTATGTTAATATCTCTTTTGAGAGTAAGAACAACTGACTCTAGGTTGATTAATTGAAATCTCTTTCTAATTTAAACCCCTATCGTCGCATTAACTCGATCTATGGATTCCTCTATTAGATTTGACTCTAATCCGATAGATTTATGTCATTCTATTTCTAAGATTGCATGCAACTTCAGTCAATTATGTTAGATCTACTCTTAAATAGAGACTTTTGCTCCACTAAAATAAGCACATTAAACTTGAATTAATATCTTTGAAATATTAAAACAAGAAATAAGCATTCATAATTGAGAACAAGAATCAAGTATTTATCGCGTAAATCAGAAATCAAATAATAAAATTCATCATAGGTTTCATCTTCCCTAGGTATCTAGGGAATTTAGTTCATAATCCTGAATAGAAACATCTCAAAGTTAGGATAACAACAAGACATAAAGAAACTCAATAAAACTTCGAAGGAAATTAAATGGAGATCTTCGATCTTAAAGGAGATTCGCTTCCGAGTTGATTCCGATGGCGTTCTTCGAGTGTTCTTTTCAATTTTTTCTGAGTGTCCTCTTAGATCTTCTTCTAATTGGTATTTATAGACTTTAGAATGCTCAGAAAAACTAAAAATTAGATTTTTTTTTGCGTATTTGGGAAACAGAGTGCGATATCGACACGGGTTGACACATGGACGTGTGGCCAGCCAGCATGGCTCACACGGGTGTGTGGCCAGCTCGTGTGGAAATGCTCAGGCCGTGTGGATCCTAGAAACAGCTCTATTCGTCAGATTTTGGCTCTTTTTTGCTCCTTTCGCTCCCAAATGCTCTCAAATTTAAAGGATTAAGAGTATCAAAATTACTAATTGTAAATTAATCATCTAAAAATGCATTAAAAATAGGATTAAAAAAATGTTACTTTTACAGCTTATCATAGAATAATTAGAATACAGCTTACATGTTAATAGAGGATGTATATGCATGTGTATTAGAAGATGTGCCTAGAAACCGTGCCTGATGTCATAAGCAAAGCACTTGTGTGCATTATGGGTTCATTTCTAGTCTTCTTAGGACTCATTGCGTGGTATTTCAAGGTGTTTGGTTGGTTAGTATTAAGTATCCGACTTTTTTTTTGTTAGGATTTATTAAGGGCCAAGTGTATAAAATGGTGGTAATAAAAATGTTAATGAATTTTTTTATGTTATAAAGTGGACAAAAAAGTGTTATGCCCTAAAGTGAAGCTACTGAACAAGAAATTGTATATGACGGTATGCAATGATTAAACATTTGGTAAACAAGATAGTAACGTTATGTTTAAGCCTTAGCTACCAAGAAAAGCGAAAGCCTATAATGAAAATATAAGCATGTTGTGATGCTCAGTAACATTATGTTAAGCCTTAACGAACCGATGATGTTGTTTGATCGAACTCTTTTTTTTTTTTTTTTGTGTTTCTGGGGAACGGGGCTACCTGGTAAAGCGACATTCATTGGAGCCTCCCAGCACAAAATTGTCACTGCTATCTTGAAATAGAAATGGACTTTTGGGAATTTCCAGAAATGGACACAATCAAACTGGACTCAAAACAGATTTAATCATATTAAAATTGAAACAAATCTGGGTTTGAATTTAATTTTGAAAATAAATTTGGGCTTTAAAAGATAGATTTAAACCAAATTAGACTGGGCTTTGAGAAACAAATTAATTTGGACTTACTGCGCTTTTGAAAATTATTTAAATTGGCATTTTCCCAAAATTATGCCTAATAAAGTATTTTGAAAATCAGAAATGATTTTATTAATTATTTTATCAACATTACAAAATTTTACAAAAATTGTTATTATTTAAAAAAAAAGCCAACATAAGTAGATTTTCAAATATTCACCCTACTTCATGCCAAAATTTCAAAAATTAAATTAAATTAAACTAAAAAGAATTTAAAATTGATTTCAGTTAAATTGAAACCATAAATAAACATTCTAGCTTAATTTAGCTTTTAATCTAATTCCAAATTTAACATTAAATTGATAACAGTTTAATTTAAAATTGAAATAATCACGCCATAGTCCCTCAACCATTTTAAAATTCAAATCCAGATTATGAGGTCGGGGTCGGGGCAAAATTTGATATCTACAGAACCCGAGTGGAAATGGATTGATGGTGATGCTTTTCCACTCTCCGCTGGCGATGGCTATTCGTCTTCGGTAGGAGGAGTCTCTAGTGGAAGCTTTTAATGATAGTTTTTCGGAAGTGGAGACTTGTAGTAAAGAGGCAGGGGAATGTTAGTACAATGGTTGGATATTGGTTTTGACGATATAGCAGGCTCTAATCCCTTAATTCACAAAGGGGATACTTTGATAATGTTAGTGGGGCATTGAAAAATTGAATTTGGGGTTGGATTGGGATGGGGCCATGGGCTTTCATGATGAAGGAGGGGTTCGTGATTCTGTTTCTTTACAAGCATTGGATGATATAAGGAATACGGATTTGGCTTTGGATGGCCGAATGAAAAATGGAAGGCTCATTTTGGTGTAGTCGAAGCTAGTCTTATAGGGTGTGGGGAAGCTACTGTAGTTGATTCTAGTCTTAGATGAAACATTTTTCAGTTGCTAATGGGGTTAGTGATAATCATGTGGTTGTGGAGAATCATAGAATTAAAACAAGAAAATTTAAATCCCTTTTTGAAATAGAAGAAAGGAGGAATGCTGAACTCGATATTAGAAAACAAAATAAAAAAGAAGAAGAAGAAGGAAAGGAGATAAAAGATAAATTTCCAAAGCCTAATTCTTCTAGGGAAGATTGCAAATGGCTCGCTTTCTAACTCAGTTTTCCATAACTGCAAAAAGATTTTGTGGAGAGAAACTTCTGAGGGAGTTTGGGAAAAAATGGGTTTGAGGGTAGGGTTGGATCCATAAATTTATTTTAAGGGGTAAAATTTTTAAATTTGAACAACTTTTTTATTTTAACGTAAAAAGTGTCAATCAAAATCTTTTTCTCATCAAACAAATTAATTTAATATTTATCAAAAAGTATGAATGATTTAATTGTAAAAAAAAAATAAACTATATAAAATTAAATTTTTTTTTTCAATTTACAAAAAAGAATAACTAATACTTGGCATTAGTCCTAGGCATCTTAAATTATACCATTTATTTTTTCATAAGATTGAACTCATCAATGATAGAATCTGATGAAAATTCTTGAGCTATCTTTTTTTTTAATATATGCCACCCAGTAAGTTGAAAAAAAATCATCCCTCATTTTGTTGCAAAGCTTTATCTTCACAATTTTCACGGCTGAAAATGCTCGTTTGATCGTTGCAATAGACATAGGAAGAGTTAGCACAACACGAATAATTCTATCAAGAAGAGGATAAATACTTGATTTATTTGTCTTAGCTAGCACTTGACACAACTCGGCAACTGTAGAAGCTTTCTGCAACTTCGTGCTTTGATGAGTATCAAGTTGAAAATATTCCAATTAAATCTTCATGTGTAGTTTTTCTTGCTCGTAAAATTATCCAGATAAAAATCATTCATAAACTTGCAGATATCTTCCACCCGAAAAGCTTTGTAATTATTGTATGGATCCAAAGCAAAGTTAATAACAAGTAACTCAACTACCTCATCATTAAAGTGAGAATTCATGTCTATTAACAATGAATCGATACTAGTAATGAATATATCAAACTGATATCGATGCTCAATTGTTAATAGAAATTAGTTCTCGCATGCTCAATTGTTAATAGAAATGAGTTCTCGCATGCTCAATTGTTAGGTTATGTACCGACCTCAAGCAGCTTTATACGAAACACTTTATTTGTGGGCTTCTATCTCATGATCTTTACAAAATAAGTTCACTATCTCACCCATGTTCTCTGAATTTGTGGAGAAACGTTTTAGTTGATAACATCAGTTGCATTGTGTTTAGTATATCCTGCAATTTATACTACAATGCTTGACAGAGATCATCGGTTATTTCAAGCATCTCAATCATTAGATACAAGATGAAAACAAATTCAACGGATGTTATTGCATCATAAATTCCATTAATAATATAAGTTTGAGGAACCGATGGATCATTATTGCTTTCTGACACTCTTTTCTTGAAAAAAGATTCCATCTTTTTGTTGACCATAATTTAAACAAAAAACCTGACTATAATAATATATTAAATAACAACACATTAGAAAAAAATAATAAGTCAAATAAATAAAGAACATAGTTTATACAAAAATATTTATCAAGAGGTCTTTTGCATAAGGAGCCGAGAGAAAGATAATTTGTACTTTTTGTTTTACTCTATGCTCTCAGCCTCGACATCAAATTCCTTTCTTTTTCTCTTAACAGTGTTGAGACCTTACCAAAGAAAGATAATTCTTTAGCAAGACATTGAAATCAAAATACAAGAAAGTCACTAACCTAATATGTATGGGTCTGGGCCAAATTAATTAATTTTGAAATTTGACTTTAAAATCCATTTTGGGCATCTAAGTTTAGTCTTTTAAGACTAATCATATATTATAATATTTGACTATTATTAAAGTTATATAATAAAAACTAAAAATAATTTGTTAATATAGAGTATAATCTTAAAACTTAAAGAGGTGAATTATATAAAATACAATTTAATCAATAGAAATGAATATTATATAACCTGGACACTAAACCTAAAATATATGATAATTTATATATAAAATTTAAAATTTTCAAAATCCCGTTTGACTGTGATTGGTAATGAGAGGATGTGATTAAGAAATTGGTTGAAATCGGAAAAAAGGGAATAAACATGTTGCTTTTCGTGTTTATTTTATGTTGGTTGGGGTCTTAGAATGTTTGTTATTTTTATAACGTGTTTCATGTTCTGCTTTGGCCTTTGTTTCTGCAAGTGTTTGTTTGTCTAACTTTTGAGGTTTATTAATAAATTTATTTTAAATGTGATTAATATGTGTAAATAATTAAGGATTGATTTTTAATTGATAATATTCTAAGTGAAAAATATTAGGATTATAATATTCATATTCATAAATAACATTATTTTTTTCATATCCTATCATTAGAAAAGATAGAATCATCTTCTTTATGCTAACTCGAATGATGAAAATTGACTCAAACATTTTAACACATCTATGCATTCAAGTATATTTCCATATTCACTTTATTTTTCTTCATCATATTTTGATTTATGAAGTTTTATGTAGAATTTAACTATCTTCTCCTTCATTTTCTATTTAAAAGTTTTTACTACAAATCAAGGACGTTGCTTATGACTAATGCAACCGATTGAGAGGAAAAAAAAATCTTCCATAAACTCAAAACCGAATGACACGTATTTGTTTCCACCTTTAATAAAGTAGATATGAACTCACACCAGTAAATTAAAAGATGGGTCAAGCTCGGTTTACTGTGCTTGCATGCACAACTGTAAACACCAAGGATACGACAACAAAAAGACACATCGGACTTTGTGTTCTTTCAGGGAGCTATGAAGAACAACAACTTTTAATTTAACAGGGAATAAGCAAAAGAACCAAATTTTAATTTGCCTGTGTTAAGCAAACCCAGCTGGCAGTCTCCTTGCTTTTAGCTTTTATCTTAATCTAAGTAGCGTCCAACTTTTTCAAGTCTGTGTAAAACTTTAACTTTTAAAGATGATGAGCTAGTAATTGGACATTCAAATTATTGGTAGCAGAAACAAAGGCAAAACAATGCATTGTTTTACTGCCTCAGCCCTCAGTCAAGCGTCGGATTACAGGGGGAAATGGCAATTCTTAGCTGGATGAATCATCTTTTGTGCTACCTAAACAGCGAAAAAGCTTGAATCTTAAGCCCACCATATAGTGAAAAGATATAATAGTGTGTTATCATGTATGTAATTATGTGTATATATCTTTTAAAGATATACCAGGACCTCGATTAAAAAAAGGGGACATATTGATGATTGGATTACTATTAACCGAAATTACTTTTTTTTTTCTAGAGTCTTTCACTTTCAATAATAAGGTAAAGCTGAAATTCATTTGTGGTGTCACACTCATCCTGCCTTTGCCATGCGTTGCACGCGAATCTTTGACAAACTTAGGAAGCTGCCTGGTGGGTTAGTTGGAAGGGAAAAGAATAGCTAAATCCCATCATTAGCCACTGCAATTGTGATTTTCATGCTTAAAACGCTTATATTTATTAACTAATATCTCCTACTTGTCCATTAACCACAGTAATTATCTTATAATTTGACTAACCATAAGACATCTACTGTTCAAAGGCCATCATTTTGCTTTAGCATATGGTTAATGATCATGACTGAGATTTGCTATATCACATAACCAAAATACCGTAAGCCATAAAATATGTTCAACATCAAAGAAATCAGGTGCTGCCCTTAGTTTCTTTTAAATTAATAACTTCAATCTTTTCGCTTTGCATGTTAGAATATGAACCTTAACTTCTTTCCCAATTCATGTCTTTCCTATAAATAGTGCCTTGTATAATTAGAACATAATTAGCTCTTTTATTATAGCTAAATTGTGGGAGTTTTCAACATACATCCTAGTAATGATGAGTTTGTTCCAACTGATGGATGATTTTTTGTTTTATACTGTACAAGCCCAATTTTGGACCCAAACCCTAGCCCAATACATTAAAGGAAAATAGGGAAAACCTAAAACCCTAGCCGTTCAGCCACTTGCCCCTGTCCCATTCACTACCACCTCTGCTCCACCACCGTTTGTCTGCAGCAACAATGGAAGAATAGACAGATATTAAAAAAAGGAAATGAAATGGCTATAAAAAGTCAAGCAAAACCATTGTATGAAAAAAAAAAAAATTGGACAACAGGAAGTATTCTATTTGATTTTCTTTTTTTCTTAACAAAAGAGCAAAACAGTGACCTCAACAACAACGAATCAAGAAAATAGCACCAAATCGGAGAATCTAGATATTAAAGAGCAAGATCAAAAATCCTAGGTGACTTTATTTATTTTTATTTTCTTTTTCTTTCAAAAACTCTATTTTATATTTGTGCATGCATAAAATACGGAGTAAAAACTAAAGAATCGAAAATTTTCAAAAAAAAAAACCCTTTTTTTAATTTCCGGCCACCGTGCACGGTGGTCGGCGACCGTCGCCGGCGGCAATCAGTGGCGGAGACTGGCCGGAGCCTTCGCCGGAGCACACACCTGCAGAGAGAAAAAAGAAGAACAATTTTTTTTTTTAGAACAGTTGACAAATTATTTTTTTTCATTAATTTTTTACTTATATAGGCCATATAAAACGACGTCGTTTTGGCCGGCGTCCATAAGCCCCAAAACGGCGTCGTTTTGAAGCGACCCGACCGGATCCTACCCGCTCCACTCAGGATCCGCGTGTTTTCGCTCTTAGGGGCTAATTGCGCGCGCGGTCCTTCCGCTTTTTCTATGATTTTCAATCAGGTTTTTCTTGTATTTTAAATTGGCCCTATAATTTATTGCACTTTCCAATTTAGTCCCCGCTGGTGCGCTGCTTTCTGATCAAAAGGAATAATTGCTTTCACGGTCCCTCCATGTTGTGCGCGCATTCAATTGGGTCCTTTTTATATTTTATTTTAAATTCCCCCCGAACTTCATTGTTAATTCAATTTTGTCCATTTTTTTTACTTTTTCTCATTATTTTATTTTAATCTTAATATTATTCATACTATTATATTTTGTTACTGCTATCATTATTATATTTTATTTATTAGCATGATATTATTATTATTATTATTACTTAGTATTATATACATATATATCATATAGTATTATTAATTTGTTTTAATATTATTATTTTGGTTAATGTATTTGACACCACATATGTATTCTTTTAATATATATATATCTATATATTATAGTCCATATTACACATATCTATATTAACATTGTATTATGCCTATTCTTTAAGTATTATATACATATGTTTTTCTTTTATATATTATGTATATGTTTTATGTACATACTTTTAATATTATCATGTATTCATTTTTAAAATATACGTATATATTTACGTAATATTGTTCATAGTTTTTTTGTCACATTATTATTATTTCTAATATGTATATACCATTACAATACCTATTTATTCTTAACGGTTATTTTACTATTATTATTATTCCCAACATATATATTATGTATACATTTTAATATCATATTATATATATATTTAATACCATATTCTTGTTATATCTATTTTCACCCTATTATGTTTTATACATATATATATATATATATACTCTTTATATGTAGTATTATTTATATATATATATATATCATTATATTTATTATTATATTTATTATTTTCACTATTGTTGCTCATTACTTTATTTTAATATTATTATTTATATCATTATTATTACTACATTTTCACCTATTACTTTTTAAATACACTTATTTTATTTTTCCTCACTCACATCATATATTATTTATTTATATATACCGTACATATATACAATTTCATGCATCATTTCTAAACTATACCATGTATATACTACTATTACATATCTACTTATATAGTTGTTAATAGTTGTTTTCAACATTATAATTATTTCCAATATACGTATTATGTATTTACCTTTAATATTGTATATTATATATTCTCATTGTTATCATTACTTTTATTATTATTATTAATTTTTATTATTTGACGTATTATTGTTATCACTTTTTTTTCTTTCTTACTATCGTTGCATTAATATTACCTTTTACTTATTTTCTTATTACTTAGTTATTTACGTTTCTTATTCATTCATAATTTCATTATTATTACGTATAAGCATCATAATTTGCTTCCGTATTTTACTATAAATCACATCATGTTTTTTGATGCCTTAAAATAATTCTTTTATAAAAATGATATTCCGTATTTGGTAATTCGAGATAATTGTGCCCTAACTTACTGGGTTTCGGTTTTTTCTCGTTTAACCTAAATAACGGACTACTCTTCTAAATCGCAATACGAGTTTTGAAAAATGCTTATTCTCGGAGATACGAGGTGTTGTGCCCTAACTCACCGGGTATGATATTTTGTTATCTCGAAATAAGATTTTTGCAAGTAAAGGCAATATTCGGCGTTTGGAAATTCGAGGAGACGTGCCCTAACTTACTGCGTTTCGATTTTCCTCTTTCACCCTGACTAACCGAATATTCTTTCAAAATACACAAAATTTTTAAATAAAGGCAAGCTCGTTCTCAAATTCGAGATGCCGTGTCCTAACTTACTGGATACGGTGTTTTATTACTTCGAGACAAGAAGGTCTTTAACATTTAAGCATTTTTTGGCAAAAAGGGATCGTATTTCAAAGTCTTTCAAGTCTTTCAAGTTTTCGACAACAAAGACACTAATTAATCAATTAGGTACCAATTTTGGGCGTTGCGAGGGTGCTAATCCTTCCTCGTGCGCAATCGACTCCCGAACTCATTTTCTGATTTTCGTAGACCAAAAATTATCGTTTTAGTAAATCTTAACTTTTATTAAAATGATTAATTTAAGGTGACCCAACCACACCTCATCAAAAAGGGTTGGTGGCGACTCCCGTTCTTTTATTTTTAAAATCCAAGTCGATTCCCGTTTTCCACGAAAAAAATGGTTACGACAGCTTGGCGACTCCGCTGGGGACAAATAAGAGAGTCAAGCCACAAATTGATTAACTTTTGTCTTTTTATCGAAAATTGAAAATTTGGTTTTGAAATACGATCCTTTCATTGCATTTCATCAGCTATTTTTGTGGTTTATATAATACCTGCTACGTTGGTCCGATTCTTTAAATAGTATTGCATATTGCATTGCATGACCGCTGTGGTCACACCCTCTTAAGTGGAAGCGCGAAACTATTCCTTCGTGAGGTTTTCACCTCCGTGCAGGATAGTGGATTACTTTCGGGATACATCCGTACCTATGTCTTCGTGAGATTTTCATCTCCGTGCAGCCATAGGGAAATGTATTCCTCTGAACTGAAATCGGTCTGTATGAGCCTATAATGGGTGAAGATCGAGGAATCTGCTGGTTCAGGTACCCTTATTCTAGAATCAAACCCCATGTAGCGAGCCTTAAGAACCCACCCTAGGTAGAGCCACTCCGAAACCCTAGTGTTTACCTGAGCAAGTGCTATATTTATTATTCTTTGTTTGCTTTGAATTATGTATGAATTACTGACTAGCTTTGTTTTACTTTGATTGTATTTGCATGGCATTTTTATCATAAAAGGTGTTGATTCGCATTCGGTTCCTAAATAGATAGCTTATCATGGAAAAGAGGTTTTTTGATAAAGTAGAAGACAACGCGGCTGTCCGGATATGGGCTGAGACAACACAACGAGAGAAAGGTGACAGTCTTACCGAAGGGTATGTGTCAGAGCTATGGAATTTTACTTGGATCAGCGTAACTCAGAATAATCTCCAAGATATGAAAGAAATATGGGGCCAGTGGGACGACGAGGTCAAACAGCTACTCTATTGTTATTATGGTGATTTACCTTATCTGCTCGACGTCAAGGTAGACGAGCACTTGTTTCGAGCCCTTGCCCAATATTGGAATTCTGCTTACAGTTGCTTCACTTTCGGGAAGGTAGATTTGGTACCTACTATAGAAGAATACACGACCTTGCTCCATTGCCCAAAGATTCAGGTAGACAGAATTTATACCAGACCTGCTAACGTCCCAGCATTTTCAAAAAAATTGATGAACATCACAGGGATGAGTGAACAGTGGGTGACAACTCGGATCAAACAAAAAGGAGATGGTAAATGCATTCCTTGGAGGAACCTGAGGGATCTAATCTTAGCGCACCCCGACGTGAAGAAAAGGGTAGATGTCTTCGCCTTGAGCATTTATGGACTGGTAATCTTCCCCAAGGCTTTGGGGCATATAGACGAGGCTGTTGCCGACCTTTTTGACAGGCTTGGTAAAGGAACCACACCTGTACCCGCAATCTTGGCTGAAACTTTCAGATCATTAAATGCTTGTAGGAGAGCGGGTGAAGGGAGATTTATTGGATGTGCACAGCTCTTGCTATCCTGGTTCCACAGCCATTTTTGGAAAGTGGAAAAGGTCTCGTATCGTATCTTCTCTGAAAATTACTCTCCACTGAAAGAGTTAGTGGCTACACCGAGGCGAGATGATGTGACAGAAGAAAATTGGATGACAGTTCTCCAAAATCTGCAAGAAGAAGATGTTGAATGGAGAGCCCCGTGGATGGTTCCTGATGAAATATTATACCGATACGGAGACTTCGATTGGGTTCCCTTGTTAGGAGTATGGGGGGCCGTCGGGTATGCTCCTCTGCTTACATTACGACAATACAGATCTAGACAGTTTACACCACCAACATACGGGTTAGCCCAGTGCGAGTTCGTATTCACAGGGAATAATTACAAAAAGAAGGTTCGCGAGATATCAAATGCCTGGAACCAGACTCGTAAAATGAAGAAGTTTGCTGCCAATCCCATGACTACTCCTGAGTATGACCGATGGTGGAATCAGAGAATTAATGACAACATCCCTACATCAGATCAAGGGAATCCTCAGCTGATAGAAGAGCACTTGAAAGTAATCCCATCTGAGCTGGAAATCATCAGGCAAGATTTCGAGAGAAAGAGTCTGGAGCTAGAAAAAAGGATCGAGCATTTGGAAGAAGAAAAGATGCAGTTAGGGTTAGACGTCGATGCCCAGAAACTAGAAGCTGAAAGACTCAGAAAAGGGAAAAACAAGGCCGAAGAGGACTTAGACAGTTTGAAAACGGACTATAAGAAGCTGCACAGATCAATGAGAACCGCTGGGTTAGGAAAAACATCCGAACAATGGTGACATGAAGTTAAAGAAGAACAAAGCAAATGTAACACCCCGAACCCGAGACCATCGCCGGTGTCGGACACGAGGGGTTAACAAGCCAAGTTCACTTGTTTTGCCCATCCATTTGACATTTCCAGTCAGGCTGGAAAACTGCGTCACTGTCGCCTTAAAAATCATATCTCGAGTTTCAAAACTCGGAAACTGGTTTCGTAAATTTTCCCTGAATTTAGACTCATATATCCATCCATGGATTTATTTCTAGAATTTTTGGTCGGGCCAATTGGTACAGTTTATTAGTTAAAGTCACCCATGTTACAGGGATCGACTGCTCTGACCTTCGCGCGGTATAACTTGAATATCTCTCTGTACAGGGCTTTAATGCTGGTTCCGTTTGTTTCTAATGAAACTAGACTCAAAATGGAATCTGTACATATAAGGTATGCCTCCTAATTATTTTTGGATAATTTATAGTAAATTTTTAAAGTTGCGACAGGGAACCCAGAAACCGTTCTGGCCCCGTCTCACAATAGCTTTAATATCTCTTAACATGTAACTCATATGACCATTTCGTTTCTTCCATATGAAAATAGACTCATCAAGGTTCATTTACATAGCTTATTCACTATTTAATTCCATTCCTACGAATTTTGGTGATTTTTCACATTCACGTCACTGCAGCTGGCAGCATCTGTTTTTAAGGTAGGTTTTACCTATTTGGTAGTCTCCATGAACCAACTAGTCTTGCCATACATAGGTTCATATATGATCATTTTAACCATGCCAATGGCTGATCATATGACCAACATTCCCATTTCCAAGCCATAGCCACATCATGACACCAAATATATACATACAAACCACAATTAGTCTAAGTCGATACTTCACTTTTACGAGCCATTTTCGCATGGCCGTACATATATACATCACAACATATTCAACCAACAAGGGTAGTCCTATACATGCCATTTCAAAGTTCAACCAAAATTTATACCAAAATAGAGGCGTGGATAGTGTGGATGACTTCGACTTTATTGATCCCGAATCCGATTGCTATCGAGCGAAATCTATAAAACAGAGAGCCAAAGTAACGGGGTAAGCATTTTTTTTTTGCTTAGTAAGTCTCAAGGAATATAATCAGCTCTAATTACAGCAATACATTCACATAGCCAAATGCATCATTTCATTAATACACATTCTTACTTCACACTTCATCATTATATACTTTCACAAAGTATCAATCAATTCAATAACTGAAATTTATTAGTCGATTGAGCGAATGTTGCTCAAACATGTCGACTTTCCAATGCACATATAACGTACCTTATCCTTTGGGCTTTTCAAGTGTACTAATTGAATTCATTACAGCAACCAACACTCACCTCCAGCCCAAGATTCTTGAATATAGCGGATATAATCACGTGCATAAATGCCTTGGTCTTAGCCGGATAGAATAACTCGCACGAATGCCTTGGTCTTAGCCAGATATAGCCACTAGCACAATTGCCTTCGGTCTTAACCGGATATAATTTCCAGCATAATTGTCTTCGGGCTTAGCCGGATATCATTCAATTTCTCATGTACACATACATCAATAATCATTGAACATACATATTTCATTTTCGTTACTAAGGCTCAAACGCAAATATAATCACAAGCATATTCGCCTTGGGACTTAGCCCGGTAGAATTCAAATGCTCATACATACATAATCAATAATCAATACACATCCATACTTTATTTCACATAATTCAAGTAGGGTCACTTCTTGAGGACTTACCTCGGATGTTGTCGAACGGCTTTTTCGGCTATTCGATCACCTTTTCCTTCCCTTGTCCAATTGTGGCCCTCTTAGCTCTTGAGCTAATTCAAACAAATTCAATTTATTAAAACCTCATTGTGCTTGCTTATGGCGAATATGACAAGGAGTTTAAATGGTCATATGGCCACTCTTTAGCTTGAATACACAATGGTCATGCACATTTTATACTACATCAAGCAATTCAATACAATTTATTTGAGCATCAAGGAAAAGCTAAGGCCTTCAATAGGCTACCCAAGGCCGAATATTCATGTACATGTTGAGGTCAATTTTGCACTTAATACCTCACAAAACAGCATGCATTTTACTAGTTAATGCTTTGCACATTGTGGCCCAAAACTTATAATATAGCATCAAGCACTTATATGTGTGCTAGGCGAATTGTGCTTGCAATTTCACAAGCATTCTTCAACATCTTCTTCTTTAAACCAATATATTCATCACTTACTTCATAGCCAAAACATCATGTGCAAACATATATATACAATATGAGCATGGCGAATTTCAAGGTGTCCATAGCCATCCAAAAATACAAATTTTAACTAACATGCAAGAAGCATGAACCATGCTCATGAATGCATCATGGCGAATATGACAATCATGCTCCATTCAACTTCAATCATGGTTAAACACAAAAGAAAACTCAAAATCTTACTCAAGAGTAGACAATCCATCATTGCATGCATCATCATCAAGCTTCACACTTAGCATGCAATGGCTTTATCACCATAACAACTTTGGCCAAATACCATTTCCATGGCATAACAAGGATTTGAGCCATGGCTAACATGCACATCAAATTAGCAACCAAACCATGCATGAAACTCCCAACACAACCTCATACATACCTTAATCTTGATGCAACTTAGCCAAATCTCCTTCTAGATCTCTTCTAAACAAAGGAAATGAAGCAAAATCCTTCTTCCTCTTAGTATTTTCGGCCAAAAGGAGAGAGCAAGCATGAACAAATTTTTTGTTTTCTCTTCTTGGTTGCACGGCAATGGGGGATGCTACTCTCTCACACACATTTTTTTTTTTTCTCACCCATGCTTAGTTGTTTATTATTTCTAACATCATCCATTAGTAAAACATGTTGGGAACATGTTCCCTTGCCCATAACCTTGTCATGGCCGGCCACTCCTCCTTAGGAAGGGATTATTTGACATGCAACTCCACCTTTTTGTTAACATGTACTAACAAGCCATTTAAAATGAGCCTATCATATTTCACCATGTTTCACTTTGATCCCTATTTAATACTTTCTCATACAAATGGGTAAAATTAGAGAATGAAATTTCCACATATGCATGCACACACATAGTAAGCATAGAATATAACAATTAATTATTTTTATGACTCGGTTTAGTGGTCCCAAAACCACATTCCGGCTAGGGTCTATTTTGGGCTGTCACAGCAAAGCCAACCAGTGGGAGGAAAAATTTCGCGATGTTCAAGCTCGAGAAGGTGCTTTGAAAAGAAGTTTGGTAGAAAGTCAGAATGAGAAAGAAGGGTTAAAGATCTGGGTATCAGAGTTAGAGAGGTCATTGTATCAGTATCGCTCGCGTAACTCTGCAATCGAGTTAAAAGCTAGCCAGAACAGAATCGAAGAATTAAAAAATAATATAGAAAAACTCAAAACAGCGCTGCAAAATCGTGAACTTCAGATAGAACTCCTTGAGGTAAATAACGAGTGATGGAAGGAGCAACTTCATCAATCTCAAGACCAAGTCAGGAGCAGGGACTACATCATGGGCGAAGCTTTGATTCAAGTACGAGAAGTGGCTGACCACTTGCAAACATTAGCAGTACAAGCCGATGTGCTGAGTTTAAAATACGAGTCAGAATCGGACCGAGGCCAAAAGCTAGCTCGGCTTCTTAGACAGGTCAAGGCCTTAAGTATCAGGGCCAAGCCTTATATGTAATCTATTTTATGTAAAGAAACTTGTTTTCTAGAAAAGTTACTCTAATGAAATCGAATTGGAATCAACGCTTTTTTTTGCATTCATTACATTCATGCATCGGCATTGCATCGCACGCACTAAAACTCACAGAAAACCCTAAAAATTGTGACAGTTACCCTGGAACATCGTTACGGTACAAGAGGAAAAACAAGAGCAATGGATCAAAGGTTAGAGAGATTGGAACAAATGCAAAAAGAGATACAGGATCAACTACAAACACGTATGCAAGAACAGCTGGCCAAAATCCAGTAAGATGTAAGGGACCAGATGCTGGAGTCCCAAAGGAGTATGATGGATCAATTAACGCGTCTATTGGCTGATGGATTAGAAAAAGGGAAAAGCCCCATGATCAATGCTGGAGATGACAACGAAGACCCCGTCTACCTTCCGGGGTTTGTCCCACCGGATATTCAAACACAACCTGATGTGTACCCAATAAGGCCATCAGTCACAATCAGGTCTCAACTATTTCAAGCCGGTGTCTCGGCACAGATGAATTATCAAGCCGGCTCGGGCTCTAATCTGGGGGACAATCCAACCAACCCTGTGGTCCTCAATCTTGATGAAGTAATAGAAGCAGAAAAGACAAGGGTAGAACTCCCGAGAGAGCTTGAAGAAAGGTGTAGATGGTTGGAAGAAAAATTTAAAGAAATGGAAAGCACCGACTATCGTGGTGGAATTGACGCTAAGGAATTAAGTTTGGTTCCAGACCTGGTACTCCCTCCCAAGTTCAAAACTCCGGAATTTGAGAAATACAACGGGACTAGCTGTCCCGAAGCTTACATCACTATGTTCTGCATACGAATGACAGGCCATGTCAACAATGACCAGCTATTAATTCACTGCTTCCAAGAAAGTCTGGTTGGGGCCGCTTCTAGATGGTACAACCAACTGAGTCACGCCCAGATCAGTTCATGGAAAGATTTAGTACAAGCCTTCATGAAGCAGTACGGTCATGTGGCAGACATAGCCCCTGATAGAATCACTTTACAGAATATGGAAAAGAAGCATAATGAGAGCTTTAGGCAGTATGCCCAGCGATGGAGAGAAGTGGCCACACAGGTCCAACCCCCTCTGTTGGAAAAAAAAACCACTATGCTCTTCATCAATACCCTGAAGGCACCTTTTATTAACCATATGCTGGGTAGCGCAACCAAGAGTTTTTCAGACATAGTAATGTCTGGAGAAATGATAGAAAATGCCATAAGATGTGGGAAAATAGAGGCTGGGGAAAATACTAAGAGGACAGCACCGAGAAAGAAAGAGCACGAGGTGAATAATGTGAGCTCATATTCGAAGTCGATCACCGTAAGCCAACCAAGGTCGACAACTACTGGACAGCAGGGCCCACCCCGACAAGAGCCCAACACAAAACAAAATAAGGAGAAATTTCAATTTACGCCCATTCTAATGACGTACAAGGAGTTATACCAGAGTTTATTTGATGCACATGTCGTGTCTCCCTTCTATCTAAAGCCAATACAACCTTCATACCCCAAATGGTATGACGCAAATGCCCAATGCGAATACCATGCGAGAGCCACAGGACACTCGATAGAAAATTGCACCACTTTCAAGAAATTAGTTGAAAGACTCATCAACATGGGGATTGTGAAATTTGATGATGCATCCAATACAGAGAATCCATTACCTAACCATGGGGATAAGGGAATAAATGCGATAATCCAGAGTTCGGGGAAAGAAATTAAGATGAATGTTGCAGAAGTGAATACCCCGTTGAAAGAAGTATGGAAGAAAATGGTGGAAAGAGGTTTGATGACACAGAATTCGGGGGTCAGGCCTCGAGAAGCGAAGAATTATTGTGAGTTTCACGATCAAGAGGATCATGAGATTAAAAAATGCAGCCAATTCAGGGTTTTAGTACAAGGATTGATGGATAATAAGGAGCTGGAATTCTTCAAATATGTCGGGAGCCTGGAAGAAGCAGATGTGTGTGCCTCCGAAGAGGGGTCAACGAAGGATAATTACAAAGTCAACCACCCAGTGGTTATCATATCACGTCCGAGAATGAATGAAGCCGGGGCACGAGTTGCGCCAAAGGTCGTAATCTAAAAGCCCGTTGCTTTTCCTTATGAAGATAGCAAAAGGGTACCGTGGAACTATAGCTGCAATGTGACATTCCCGGGAAAAGAGACCCCGATTAATGCATCAGAGGAAGTTCAAGACGAAGGTTTTTATACACGCAGCGGAAGGCGTTATACCCCAAATACAAAAGTCGAGCAGGTTAAAGAAAAATCATTAGCAATTAAGCAAAAGAAAGAGAAGCTAGCGGGGCCTGAACCAACTGTTAATGAATCAGTGATTGAAAAAGAAGCCAAGGAATTCTTAAAATTCCTAAAGCACAGTGAATATAGTGTCGTAGAACAGTTGTACAAACATCCAGCGTGTATATCGGTACTGGCCTTACTTTTAAGTTCCGAAACTCATCGCAGCGCATTGATGAAGGTGCTGAATGAAACTTATGTTGCTAACGATATCTCTGTAAACAAACTAGACCGCTTAGTCAACAATATAAGTGCCGACAACTTCATATTCTTCAATGACGATAAGGTACCGCCAGGGGGCCGAGGATCAACTAAAGCTTTGCATATCATGACTCGCTGTAAAGGGTATACGTTACCGGGGGTATTGATTGACAATGGGTTGCACTGAATGTCCTACCCCTATCTACGCTGAGTAGGTTACCAGTAGATAGTTCCCATATGAAGACATGAATGTTAATGCTTGATATTACATGAATTGTAAGTACATGTATAAATAATGTGACAATGTAATATATTTTGATGTGTTGATATTATGTGATAAATGTTTTATCATTATTATGTATGCTATGCCTAATGGTAACTTGTAAGCATAAATGATATTATGGTCGTTACATACGACATCACGGGCAAGTACGACAAGGCGTGCCATGTGCAAGTGAGGAAAATCCCGTTTGAACCTTAGGAATAGTCTAGGATACAAGTGACATGTCACTAGGAATTAAGAAGTCCGAACTCATTGAGTGGTCTGGGTTCGTGATATATGTGGCATCTGAGCTCGTTGAGTGGTCCGAGTTCATAATGGATGCGATACATGTGATTAAGTTCCAAACAATGGTCTTATGTGTCCTACCGGTGGTTAGGCAATCCTTGAGTGGTCAGATACCTAACAGCTTTTATGAGCAGCCCGTGTAGTTACACCTTGACCGATAGCTTTTATGAGCAGGCCCGTGAGTAGCTCCATTGCGAGCGATACATGATAGGAGGTAGCTTTAGCTACGTAGGTATATGTGGCACTTTGTGCAAGTTTTTCGAGTATCCAATAGTATTCTGAGTGTTCAACGGGTAATGCAATGGATGTGATGAAAGTCCTGAGGAAGGTATGGTTATGTGATATACTACGAGTGAGTACAGGTATGCACGCTAAACTCATGAGCAATGCCTTGATGAAGAATGACTTATGGTAAGAAAGTTTATGTATATATATATATGAACTATGATAAGTATACAAAAAGGCTTGAATGATGAATAATCTTTATGGTTATGTTATTATGCCATTTTGTAATTGAACATGGAATCCATGAAATGGTGAGTTCATGATTAGTTGAAAATGAACTTATGATAGTTATCATTATATTGCACTAAAACAGTTTTGGACAGCAGCAGTAGTCCGACTTTGAAAATCCACAAAAAATTGTGGAAATTGAATTAGAAACTAAATGAAATATGAGATTAAAGCTTATTGAGTCTAGTTTCACATAGAGGAAACGGTGTAAACAAAAGAACTTCATATTTTGAGATATTTTTATTTTTTTGAGACAGGGTCAGAGTGATTTTGGGCTCCCCTATCTTAACTTTGGAAAATCACTAAAACTTGTACAAGAATAATTATAGGTTAGAACTGATTTGAATAAGTTGTTAATGAGTATATTTTCAATAGAAATAGACGGGAACATCATCCAGATCTCATACTAAGAGATACATAAATTTTAGTGAAGAAAGGTCGAAGCTGTCAAACAGTAGAACAGGGGTAACTTTGAAGAATAAACTGTACTTATGGCTAGACCCAAAATTCTAGAAATTTTATGGTAGAAAGATATGTGAGTCTAATTTCAGGAAAAACTAGCGGATCTTAATTTAGAGTTCTGTAGCTCAAGTTATAAATAATTTAGTGACTATGACTCGAGTAAACAGCTTGACGGAATATGAGCGAATAGTGGAATTATGTGTACTTTCGATTGTGATACCATGAGAACATGTTGTAAGAATTTGGCAAAAGCATGTCAATAAATTGCTTATTATTATTTTCGTATGGGCATACTAAGCTATAAAGCTTACCCCTCTCCTTTCCATTTCTTTTAGTGTTGTCAGGTTAGCTCGAGGTTGGAGATCGTCAGAGGCAGCATCACACTATCAAATTTTCAAGCCGGGGTATTAATAAATCTTAAGTGTTTTCAAGTGAGTGGCATGTATAGAGACTTAGTACTTTATGATATGCGTTTCATGATTTGGCCAATTGAGCTGACTTATAATGATTCATTTGTATATAGCCATGAGATATGGCTTATATTTGATCATTGGGTTGTAAACCTAATTGATTTTGCTTGACTGTTCTAATGTCTTGATGATGTGAATGTTATGATGGCTTAATATTGATGGATATATGATATGGTATGTATATTCAATGGATGAACTTTGATCAATAGATGTGACCATATTTTTAGTATAAAAGTGTAAATTTAGTGTAAGTTAATGATGTTGATGAAGAATGAAATTGGTGTGGAATGCCTTAAAGAAACATGTTAATGTGAGTGTATGATACGTGGCATTAAGGTTATGAATTAGACATGACTATGAATGCTTGATGATTAAGTTGAGAATATTAGCATGAAGATAACCATTGTATAAGGGTATAAGTGGTATTGAAGATGACAAGGCCAAATGAATATGGTTTGGTATGTCTAGACTTGTAATAAAATTAGTATGAGAAATACAAGTATGATGACATGCAAATGCTATGTTTGTAGCCTAATTGAAGATGTTTAATCATTGAATAGATGCCATGCTATATGTCCTTGATCTTGCATAAATGTGTGAGGGTTTATGGTTGACCAAGGCTTGGAAAATAGCCTAAGTGTTGGCCTCATAGGCAGAGACACGGTCGTGTGTCTCAACCGTGTGGGGGACACGGCCTTAGCACATGAGTGTGTGACTTGACCGTGTGACACTTATTTGTTGATGACATCATAAACAGAAAGTTACACGGGCTGAGGACACGAGCGTGTCCCAAGCCACGCGGGCGTGTGTGACCACACGACCTAATCCATACAGGCGTGTGACTCTCTAAACATGGAAAATTTCTATAAGTGTTGTAAAATTTTTAGAAGTTCTCGGTTTAGTCCCGAACCACCACCGATGTATGTTTTGGGTCTCGTAGGCCCGTATAAGGGACGATATGCATGTATTTGAATATTTTTGAATTGGTTGAAATTTTATGGCCCGGTTTTACATTTATGTGTATGTTTAAGTCCAGTAATGCCTCAAACCCTGTCCTGGCGTTGGATACAGGTAAAGGGTGTTACACTTTCGGTTTCTTATCTATTTGAACTCAATGTTTTACTTACATCAAAGTGTATAAGTCATGCATACATAGCCCGTCATCCACTCAGGATTTAGGTATGCCACATTATGAACGCAATAAGTGAATACATCTATAAACAGATTCAGGATTTATTTTGCTTGGGTCATGTTCGATGTACTATTAGTCCAGTTAGTTACATCTATCTCTCTATTTCTGGGAGTCATCCACTCTGATGCCCAAGACAAGACATCTCTATAATTGGACTTGATAGACGACATATTAGTCCTTTAATCAGTTTGCTCATTTCTAATTAGACTAAGGGCATGTTTAGGTTCGTCTACTAATAGAATTCGTATTTTCGCATTACGATCCAACCACGTGATACCGCTTAATATTAGTTAAACATTTAGACAACTAGTGAGCAACATTTGCTTCCATTTTACTTTACGTGCAAAAACCATGTGAGGACAATTATACAAAGTATATTAATGTTATCAATAAATTTGTTTTGTTAACCAATTTGTTCGAAAAAAATTATAAGTGTATATTGACGAAAAAACTATACTTAAGGCACTGGATCCAACAGTGTTTGGCTAAAGTAAAAAAGAAAGAAACCTAGGAAGCCTAAAGCCTCATCTAAGTCTAAAGGTTTGTTTTGCAATAAAAAGAACACTTTAAGATTGACTATAAATAGTAGAAGGATTACCTGCCCCTAAGGGAAAATGTAGGGAACTCGTAGTCGTTAAAACTTATTTAGTGACAGATTCAATAGACCACTAGGTCATTGGAATCTACTAACAACATTTTTATTTTTTTAGGGGTTAATGGAAACGAAAAAATCTATATGATATGAATCTCTTGTTGCGAGTCAGAGATGGGAGCAATGTGTCGGTAGAAGCTTAATATTCAATAGTTATATATTAGGTTATGATAACCAAAATGTATATAATTAATTTTTCTAATATTTCATTTTAAAAAAGAATCACTTTCTTTAAAATAGTGGGTTAATTTAAAAGATCTAAAAAACATGAAGATTTTAAGATATGAATAAATTTAATATCTAATTTTATTCTTAATTATTTAAGATGATAAATCTGTATGAAAATTTTTACCATTCTAACAACCCTAACGAAACCGCGCTAATCGCTGCGTCATTTCAATGTTTCTGGCCCCTCTTCATTCCTTGTTTAATTAACATGTCGTTAGGTAAATATCAAACTCAATAGCAGTTTGGTACTGATGGTGTTCGGTTTTATGATTTTCTGTTACTATACTTCAATAAATGTCAAAAAGAACTGTAAATTGTGGGACTGACTTTATTAAATGATCCAATCTCTCTTTGGTGGAACGAACACCTTTGATACCTTCAAGCATGAAGATAATATATAAACATTGGATTCAGTGTATATTCTGCTCTGATTTCGTGTGAATGACATTTTTTATTTTTTGCTTTGATTTTTTTTCGTGAAATCTGCAGGTTACTTGATTTCCCAAAGCAAATCCCTGAAAGATGCACTGGGGCTAGAGTGATCCCACCTTCTGCCCACCACTAGGCATCAATTATGAGATTCTCACATCTAATCCCTTAGATGTTGTGCCTATCAACGACCTAACAAGCGTACACCTCCCTTCAATTAGTCCAATCTATCCATTTTTAATCCCTATTTTATTTCATGGAATTCAGATTTTCAACAGGAATTTAATGAGACGGCAAGACTAAAGACGGCAAGACTAAAAGCTCCAACATTCAACCCCTTCGGAGTCCAAACTGTAAAGGGTTTCCAATTGAGTAAGTGGGGGTACAAGGGTCCCACCCCCATGGCCCCCAAGATGGTCCTACTAAGGAGGGGCTTGTCTGCTGTTGGCCACCCCGTTGGGTAGCACAGAGAAGGACGATTACAGTATTTTTGGTTCAATGGATCATCCATTATCTAACGTAGGGTTGACATCAATTTATGCCCCCAAAGCCTTTACCCCATCTCAAAAGCCACAAAATTTCACAAATTATCCTTAGGTTTCTCAGGAAACTTCAAGATCAGCAAAGATGCCCTGTCTTGGGGCAGGCATCGATCGAGCCAAGACAGACCCCAGGTCTCGATCTTTACTGGACAGTGGTCGAACCTACACGGGGACTGGGTCTTAATCCACCATGTGATATTGCCCACTACAATACGGATATCACCATTCTAGTGAGAACACAATGGCAGTTTCAAACTTTCAGCTGCGGCCCGTTATTATAAGATATTATCTGCAAAGTTTCAAAGCCGTAGGTAAGGGTAAAGTTGAAGGAAACTATGATAGCGATACATATATCCTATTCCTTTTAGCTTTGCCCTTTACCTTCATTTTCTGTATTCTGTTGTTCATACAGAAACTTTTTGTAACATATTGAAAGGCGTATAATCTAGTGTTTGACTAAATTAATGTTTGAGTGTAAATAATAAATGGAGTAGCAATGATGAGTGAGAGGGGCGCAAGTGGGCACAGGCTAAGCACGTGGGTGCTGCCTTTCTCATTGCACGCTGGCATGGCATGGTCATAAGACTCATTGGCAAAATCCCCTTCAACCCTCATGCCTTCAATCCATATATTCTTTTCGATGTAAAAAAAAAAAAAAAAAAGAGAGTTAAATATATATTATACACAAGAAAAGAAGGGGAAAACAAAAAAGAGAGCATATGTTTCATATAAGTTCTGGTTGAATTTTTCGGATTGGCAGGGTTTCAAAATCGTTAGATA
Organism: Gossypium arboreum; assembly: GCF_025698485.1. NCBI lineage: Eukaryota > Viridiplantae > Streptophyta > Magnoliopsida > Malvales > Malvaceae > Gossypium > Gossypium arboreum. The sequence goes on from NC_069071.1 coordinate 62,904,228, forward strand.
TTCAGTTTGTTGTCCAAAAACTATGCTTTGTTTGACTGCGTAGAGTTGAACTCAACATTTGAGTAAGTCACTGAGAGAGTTGCTATGGTGCTTTTTTTTTTTTTACTACTATGCAATACTTGATCTTTGATAGGATTGCAATGGCTTTGATTCTTTGTTTTGCATATCAAAATCAGATGCAGTATGGGATTTGACTGAAAGCTCTCGGGGACTTCTTTATTTTGGATTATTTGAAGTTCTGGACTTTTGTCACTATTGTGTTCTGCATAAAACACACACACAGAGAGAGAGAGAGAGAGAGAGAGAGAGAGAGAGTATTATACTCACAACAAAAACACTAGTTACTCCTTTCTTCTTGGATGTCCTCTTCCAGTATAATTGCATAACAGTTTATTTGTTTTATTAGCTTTCTGAAGTATAAGGTCTTTTCCTTTGGGTGGTTTCTAGTTGTTTGCTTAGTTGGGAAATTCTCGTACAGGAACTGGGTGGTCTTGTCTGTTGGGTTGTCTGGAGAACTTCTTTTGATTGCTGTTGGAGAAGAAGCTTTTTATGACTTTCGGTGCACCTAAAGACAGGGTTCTATCATTTCATCATGTTAAGGTGAATACAAAGGGCCAAGGAACAAAGAAATAAACAATAACAAAATTCAGACATGAAGTTTATGAAACTCGGATCTCGGCCTGACACCTTCTACACTGCCGAGTCTGTAAGGTATGAACCGATTAAAGATAGATGTAAGTTTCGATTTTCTTGGGGAAGATATCATGAAAGTTCTTTTGTTGATGCAGGACTGTTTCTTCCGAAGTCTCTAGTGACCTTATAATTGAAGTAAAAGGATGTAAATATCTGCTTCACAAGGTAAAATTATTTTCTCGATGTAGGTTAAATTGAATTATTGGATTTTTTTTATTATATACAAATTCGTTTTACTTTGCAGTTTCCTCTGTTGTCAAAGTGTTTGAGGTTGCAAAGAATATGCTGTGAATCCCCTGAAACATCACAACACCAAATAATCCAATTACCTGATTTCCCTGGTGGAATCGAGGCGTTCGAGCTTTGTGCTAAGTTCTGTTATGGTATCACAATCACTCTCAGTGCGTATAACATTGTAGCTGCACAATGTGCAGCCGAGTATTTGCAGATGACTGAAGATGTTGAGAAGGGGAACTTGATTTACAAGCTCGAAGTTTTCTTCAACTCCTGCATCTTACAAGGGTGGAGAGACTCTATCGTGACATTACAAAGCACCAAAGCATTTCCCTTATGGTCTGAAGACCTTGGAATTACGAGCAGATGCATTGAATCAATTGCATCAAAAGTTTTAACACACCCTTCAAAGGTGAGCTTGTCGCATAGTCATTCGAGAAGGGTTAGGGATGATATATCTTGTAATGGAGCCGAGAGCCAGCGGCATAAATCGACAACCAAAGGTTGGTGGGCTGAGGACATGGCTGAGTTAGGTATAGACCTCTATTGGAGAGCCATGATAGCTATTAAATCTGGTGGGAAAATACCCTCTAATCTCATTGGACAAGCATTGCAAATATATGCATCTCGATGGCTGCCAAACATTTCACGACAAGTGAAGGCTAACCAAGGAGCTACATCGGACTCGGATTCAGAGTCAACTGGCGAGATTTCTTCAAAGCACTGGCTGCTGTTGGAATCAATAGTGAGCTTACTCCCATCAGATAAAGGCGATGTTTCTTGCAGTTTTCTGCTTAAGCTCTTGAAAGCAGCCAACATTCTTAATGCTTCATCTTCTTCAAAGATGGAACTGGCTAGAAGAGTAGCGCTTCAGTTAGAGGAGGCAAGAGTTAGTGATCTGTTAATACCCTCTCTATCATACTCGAGCGACACCCTTTATGACGTTGACATTGTCCTCACCATATTGGAAGAATTCATGTTACAAGGACAGAGTCCTCCAACCAGCCCTCCCAGATCTCGGCTGGGGTTTGAAAGGAGGAGAAGGTCCCGTTCGGCTGAGAATATTGATTTCGAGTTTCAAGAAAGTAGGAGGTCTTCTTCAGCATCACACAGTTCCAAACTAAAAGTTGCCAAAATCATGGATGGCTATCTTCAAGAGATTGCCAGAGACATAAACTTACCTCTGTCCAAATTCATTGCAATAGCTGAGAAAACTCCGGATTTCTCACGACTTGACCACGATGATCTCTACCGAGCTATTGACATTTATCTCAAGGTAAATAAAAACTGGTTTCTTGGCCTCATTTTTCAGTAGTTCTTATCATTGTTCTTGATTTACAAGTGCTTATTGTACTTGTGATTTTGTATATGCAGGCACACCCGGACCTAAATAAGAGCGAAAGGAAAAAGTTGTGTCGCATTCTTGACTGCAAAAAGCTCTCTGTTGAGGCCTGCATGCATACTGCACAAAATGAAAAACTTCCTCTTAGAGTGGTGGTACAAGTTCTCTTCTTTGAGCAAGCTCGAGCTGCTATGGCGGGGGGCAAAGTAGCTGAGCTCCCTAGCAACATCAAGGCACTTTTAGCTGCGCACAACATTGATCCATCGAGACCTCCTGGGACCTTAAGCACTACTACTAGCATTCGAGGTGATGATCAATGGAGCGTCTCAGGCCTTAAATCACCCAAGTCTAGAACTTCGACACTAAGGATGAAGCTTGCTGAAGATGATTTCGATGAGTATGATATGAATCCGGATGGATTGGGAAGATCTTCTAAGTTCAAGGCTTTCTGTGCTTTACCTACGGGACCTAAAAAAATGTTCAGTAAGTTGTTGTCAATCAATAGGAGTGGCAGTGAAAAGAACTGAGTGGTTTTTGTTGATTTCCATGTCGGGGATGGTAAATTTTAAGGGTAATGTATACTCTTTCTTTTGAGTAACGCCTTGTTATTTTAGCTTAGAATGTCAACAAAGATTTCGGGCTTAACCTAGTTGATTAATGCAGAAAATTTTAAAAACTTACATCCTACAATTTTAATTTGGACTGGAAATTCTAGTTGTAATCTTCTGCAGAAGTGAAAGGATGCAGCGCTGTTCTCATTGTCTTACAATATTCGAATATCTTTATTCCCAAATTATTTAAACTGTGCGTTGGCAATTTGGTATCTAACTATATAAGATTCAGATTTATAGTTTATTGAAATTCTTTGTGGATGATAAAATGAGAGAACTGACAAATTAAAAGAAACAAAATCTGCATGGCTTTGCTGTTCACATGGATGAAATGCTTCTCTTTTCGTATTATTATTGGCCTACTAAAATACGTTAGTTTTGTAAACTTCTTCAGTGAAATGTCTCAAGTTCCTTGCGCTTTTTCCCCCAACTAAAAAGTTTATTTACCAAAAATAATAATATTATATAGGTGAAGGCTAGTTGATAGGCGGCACTACTCCTGGTATATTCAACCGGGCTAAATACGGGTCTAGCACATATGTACATATATTTAGTGGTGCCTATGACATAGACAACACTAGGGGTGCCCTTCCCATAAGCAACACCAGTTGGCTTATTTAATAGAACCTCTGTGCTAAGATTTGAAGTAAAATTTGAAGATTCAAGAGTAGCAAAAGATTTTTTTTTTTTTAGAAAAAGAGTAAATAAAGAAGAAAAAAGTTCACAAAAAGCTGGTAGATATAAAATTAATTTTTTTACAATAATTTTTTTGTTGTTCAAAATTGTATTGAGAATTTTTATTTCTTTTTTAATAGATTTAGTATTGAAGATGGATAATCAATTTTTCTTATGTATTTATTTCAATGGAGTAAATTTGACAACAATAGTTGGATGTATATTTGAATGTCGCCAACAAATAGCAATAAGATTTAATAAAAATGTCTCGGTTGATGATATGAAGGAAATGATTAGTGCAAAAATTGTTAGACGTTATGGGAGAAGGATCTCGAAACTTTTCTACAAGTTTTCAATTTCAACAAATCCCATCAAATTCACTGAGATGAAACTTGTAGATGATGAAGACGTGAAGACAATGGTCACTCCTTATTGTGGGAATTAGAACGGCTAAAATGCACCAATTCAATTATTTATTGAGTTAGCTGATGTAGAGCCAGCTGAAGATCCCATCCCATTAGGTGAAAAACATAGAGCTCAAGAGCTGTGTATAGTGGTTCCGATATCATACATTGATAGTCAATCGACTGTATATGGGACCGACATCGATCTTAGTACTGCACCCGAGACTGATACGGTTGGTGATGATGGATACGTTAGTAGTGATCCTTTTGATCACGAGGTCTATAGTGATAGTGATCCTGATGTGGACGAGGTCCTAAATGATATTGACAACTAAGTCGTGAATGACGATAAAAATGTTAACGCGTCTTTAGTCGGGAACCAGATTCGACGTATTGTGATACACAATAATCTTGGGGCACACATATCGCTCATAGACTCTAATGCAGCGCATGCAGCCGAGTTCTCGGAGTACCCTGATCTACTAGCTGCTCACTGGCTGGTCGTAAATTCCGATCCTGAGGAGTTGTTTGTGGGCCAGAAATTTGAAAGCAAGGAAAAGTACGTATTTTCCATTAAGCGATATAGCATGAATGTGTCAGTGGACTCCAAAGTCGTCATGTCTAAATTGACATTATATATTGGGGAGTGTTGAGGTCGACAGAAGGCTGCAATTGGGAGGTACGAGCTGCATTTATCCAGAAGTCACAGATGTGGGAGATACGAAAATTTGTTGGGTCTCACACATGCACTTCAGCACATATAACAGAAGATCACCGGAAACCTGATTCCAAAACTATCTGCACATGCATCATGCCAATGGTGAAGAACATTCCGAAAATTAAAGTTTCGATACTGATTGCCAAAATGCAAGCACAATTCCAATATCGAGTATTATACAGAAAAGTATGGATAGCTAAATAGATGACAATGGAGTAGTTGTACGGAGATTGGGATATGTCGTACAATGAGCTACAGTGGTGGATAGCCATTATGCAGGAGTACATGCTACGGACTATAATTGAGTTGGAGACACAACCATATTACGGTCCGGATGACCAACTACAACTGAAAAGAAATGTAATAGCCCAAAATTTGGTCTAGTTGGAATAGAGGTTTCGGGACCACAAAATCTGAGAGAGAAATAATTATTTTATGATTATTTTGAGGTCTATGATGATTGCATGATTGTGTGAATATTTCGTGAAGAAATTCTATGCATAAAGTGCTCAATTTGAAGTTAGGGACTAAATTGAATAAGTTGCAAAACTTGCATTCTAGAAGTTTCTAGTATGAAATTGCTTTGAAATATTAATTAGAAGGTCTTAAATAGAAATTTGACTAATTTCTAAGTGATGGACAAAAATTGGACATGGATGGAATTTTTGAAAGTTTAGTAAGGAAGGGCATTTTGGTCATTTGGTAATTAAAAGAAATAAAAAGGGAAAATAAAGCCAAAATTGACTCATCTTTTTCATGGAGGCCGAAATTAGCATGGGGGAAACCATGGCTAGGGTTTTTAAGCTTTCCAAGCTCAATAGTAAGTCCGTTATAACCTGTTTTTCAAGTTTTTTACGTTTTTGGAATCCCGGTAATTTGATTAAGCTTATTCTAGCAATAATTTAAGCTAGGGTTCATATTTGGAAAAATAACCATAGGTGAAATGTGTTTATTTTGTTGTTTATGATAGAATTATGTTAGATAAGAATATGAGGTTTTAAATTATGTTAGACAACTTGTGCTACTCGGTTTTGAGTGAAAACGAGTAAAAAGGCTTAATCGGTAAAAATACCTAATAGCCATAAGTATATGCTAGAGTGAGAATTTGATGTTGCCATAGAAGGGAAAAGTTATCAGCATGTCATAAAACATAAGAATAAGGGATGAAGTTTAATTCCCGAGCCTAGGGGCAAAAGTGTAAATATGCAAAAGTTTAAGGGCAAAATTGTAATTTTTCAAAAGTTTGAGTTAAGGACTGTTTTGAATAGTAAATTAATTAAATAAGTAAAATATGATGTTTTAGATCCCGAAAAATGAGATTTGAACCTAGAATGAGAGAAAAATCGAAAATTGGGAAAGTTGGTAAAATGATCGTTTTAGTATCGAGATAAGTTCATATGTATAATAAGCATTAATTTATGCATGTTTCAATGTAAAATTGATATATTTATTATAATTTCGAGGTGTTGAAAGTATGTAAGTTGGTATGATAATAATACAAACAATAATCTTGTAAATTTGAAAGTTAAATTTAGTGAATTAATTGAATTATGTTAAATTAAATGATTATGGTGCCAAGTTTATGAGTTGATTTTAAAATATGTCTATGGTACATGAAGTGCATTTAATTATCATACATAAATGTGATTTCTATGATTATGGATATTATGGGAAATTGTAAGTTCATATGATTTTAATAAGGCAATGTGTAATTTAATGTTATTGCCTTGATATTAAATGAGATGTAAGTTTATATGTAAGTAATACATCAATATTACTTGTATTATGATATTTTATAATAATATTGGAAATATGTTTGTGGATAATTACTTGATTGGTGAAATTGTTGGAAAAGAGAGATAAATCTCAGTTGAACCTTCGGAAAGATTGGATGATACAGATAGTATGTTGCTAGGTTACATGTATGGTGCTGAGTGTACATCATGTGTACAAGAGAGCTACAAGACATTATGATGTAGCTAGGTCGCATGGGTGATACTATGTGTACACCATGTAGACAAGAGAGCTATGGGATATATGTAGCTAGGTCGCATGCGTGGTTCCAGGTGAAGGACACCATGTAGACAAGAGAGCTACGAGATAAATTGGCTAGGTCACATGGGTGGTACTGAGTGTTCACCATGTGTACAAGAGAGCCAAACTGTATGATGGGTGGAGCTATGTGCTGAAACCACCAAGTATCAAGGATTGATCCAAAGTGTTCAACGGGAGACTCTATGTATTGCTTTGTGAGTTTTGTGATGAATAAGTGCAGGAACTTAGTTATGTGAATGATGTGTTCATTAAGTGACCAGGATGTGGTAAGGTTATAAACAAGTAAGTTATACATGAGGATGATTTTATGGTGACCTTGTGATCATGGGCCTATACTTGTGATGTATGAAATGTGGTGAAAATGATTTGTGATATGTACGTTAAAATGAGGTTAATACAAAGAAAGTGTGAAAGAGTGAATTAGCAATAAAACTGTTTTGGACAGTAGCAGTAACGTGATTTTGAAAACTTACCAAAAATAGTAGAAATTGAATCAGAGACTGAATGAGATATCAAATTAAATATTAATGAGTCTATTTTCATATAAAAGAAATAGATAATGATAAGAAGTTCTATATTTTGAGATATTTATGTTTTTGTGAGACTGGTTCAGAATGATTACGTGATCCCCTGTTCTGACTTTGGAAAATCACAAAATTTTGGATAAAAATAATTATAGGCTTAAAATTATATTTTTAAAATCCCTAATGAGTCTATTTTCAAGATAAATCAACAAGAACATTATCCGAGTTTTGTACTATGAGATAATTAATTTTTAGTGAAGAGAGGTCAGAACTGTCAGAATGTGAAACAGGAGAAATTTTAATGAATAAACTGTACTAATTGGCTAAACCAAAAATTATGAAAAGTTTATGGTGGAAATATATGTGAGTCTAGTTTTAGTGAAAATTTACGGATCTTAATTTTGAGCTCTGTAGCTCGAATTATAAATAAGTAAGTGACTATGACTCGTGTGGACAGTTTGATGTGAGCATTTATTAGTAAATTGTGAAATCGTACTTACAAGAATGCTATATACATTAAGGATGTGGAATGGAGAGGAGGAGGAGGAAAATAAATATATGTGGAATACATGGAAACTATGGTATATGAAATATTGATATAATAAAATAAATGATATGTGTTTATAAGAAAACAGAAAGAGAATGATATGTATCATGACATGTATATATATATATGACTAGTCTCAATGTAATGCTTGTAGGGTATGGAGTTGAATTAAAATGTTTTAGGCAAACATGTTATTTGTGCATCTGAATTGTGGTATTTTATAAAGATATGATCTAGTTTTAAATATGAATGCTTGATGATTAAGCTGAAGATATTTGGTAAGATGATAATCTTGGTATAAATGTATAAGTGGTACTATAATAAACAAGGTAAAATGAGTATGAGAGACACATGTGTGATGATATACAAATGCTATATTTGTGGTTTAATTGAGAATATTTAATCATAAATGAATACCATGTTATATGCTTTTGATTTTGTATAAGTGTGTAAGAGATTAAGGTTGACCAAAGCTTGGAAAATAGCCTAGGTATATTCCACACAGGCAGAGACACGACCATGTGTCTCAAAGTGTATGGAATTTCGACTTTGGGAAAGCAGGCGTGTGGAGCCTTAAAGCATGAAATTTTCAAGATTCTTGTAAGTTCTCGGTTTAGTCCCGAACCCTTTCTAAAGTATGTTTTGGGCTTCGTAGACTCAAATAAGGGACTATGTGTAAGTGAATTAACATTTTGAAATATGAATGAAATTTTATGGCCCGTATTTTAGTTTAATGTTTGTATGTTTCTCCGGTAATGCCTCGTACCTTATCCCGGCCTCGGGTACGGGTAAGGGGTGTTACAAGAAAAATTTTCCACCATGTTTAATCCATGCGTCCGAGTATTTCCCCACTGCAAGCCATTTGTGTAGGTAAATGGGACCAGACTATACGACAAATATACGCAAATCATACGTATTGCAGTTGCTCAAGACAGGAATAAGAACGTACTCCCGATAGCGTTTACAATTGTGGACAAGGAGAACATGGAATCATAGGAATTCTTCCTTAGGAACCTACGGAGGTATGTTGTTAGTGACAATAATATCTGTATCATTTCCAATAGAGGAAAGGGAATAATTGCTACCATTAGGCGTTCTGGTATACCATGGAGATTCGTTTACTACATCAGACACATCACGAGTAACTTCCACTAAGAGCATAAAAATGCAGATTGGTAGAGACAAGTTGCGAAAATGGGTAAAAGATGACATTATCTTTTCAATATATGTGTTAATGTTTTAATTCGAGACTGTAACTTATCTTTTCTTAATATATACACATCGTACAAGCTAGAGCCATACCTTTTCCGACAAAGGATGACTAAACTTGAAAGTGACATAGAAGGTGAAACGAACACACTTTTCTGACAGTGGTTAGGTACCATGAGCCATGAAAATAGGCTCAAAGTTTTGACGACGGGTGTTGATATAGTCATATGACCACCAACTTAGCAGAGGGGTTAACTTCGTGTTGAGGAAAACATGACATCTTCCGATTTTATTTGTGTTCTTAGCTACGTTCTACAGGCTGGCTACCTTGATGTCAAAAATGGGGTAGCAACAAGTCAACTAGATGGAGGCGAGACACGTGTTTTTTGAATATGTTAGCGATGCAATGATTGTGAACCATCAGAGGGTGAGGTCGATGAATGTAAAAATACATTCACGACATTTTGAAACATTTCGAGTTACGGAGACCATCGGTCGTCGAATTGGAATTCCACCTAGGTCCTATGAAGTTGATCTCTGAAACAGACGGTACGATTGCAGGAGGTTCCAGACACTTCATTATCCTTGTGCGTATGTCATGGCAACCTATGCTCGCGCCTCCTCAATATTGAACAGTTTATCGATGAGGTGTACACTTTCAAGCGCACGTTGCGTGTTCAAGAGAACGAGTTCCCTATCCTGTTTGACCTGTCTACATGGGAGGTGCCTCCGACGACTTTAGAGCTTGTCCTAGAGAAAGGGTTGCATAGGAATCCAAAAGGTCGTCTGCAATCAACCAGAATCCATAATGAAATGGACCTTAAGGAAAAAAATGATGGGAAGCTTTGTGGCGTATGCAAATTAGCTATGCATAATCAGAGTAAATGCCTACAACGAACCTACCATATTGGACACTTATCGCAATCGAGTAGGAATTGAGCTAATGTACTCCAATGTATATAATTTATATTACAAAGTTTGATCCAAGTTTGTTCCAATGAAACTAATTGAAATGCAAAAGTTTGTTTCATGTTTGTTCTAATTAATCTAATTTAAAGTACAAAGTTGGTTCCAAGTTTGTTACAATGAATCTAATTTAAATTACAAAGTTGGTTCCAAGTTTGGTGCAATGAATCTAATTTTTGCATATATGTTTTACATGTATGTAAGTCAATAATTTATATGTTCCAAATTTGTTCCAACACATGTTGTTTAAAATTACAAAGTTTTTTTTTTGCATTTATATTTTATTACTATTTAATAAATACAAACTTGACATTTGAAATTGCAGAAACCCCTAAAATTGATGATTTGATTGTATGATCCTAGGGGTAAACATTTTTGTAGTGGTCGGTGTTCATGTTATGGGTGCTTACAGCAATCAAAGTTCTCCTCACCTGAACTTTGAGGTGTGCTAAACATAGTAGAAAAATTGTATGCCCCAAAATTTTGCCCAGGAAGAGTGGAGTACAGCGATGGTAATGGGCTAAAGATCTCAAACGTCATCGTTGATCTCGGATTAGGTATAACTAAACTGGATTCGAGAAATTCTGAATGATATCTGTAGCCTAATGATCCAAAAAATAGTCATTGACCCCGAAGTCTGAATGATAACTATCTCCAGACTGTGTATGAGACCACTCGGGGTCGGGTGTCGGCTTAGGTTCAGGCAAGGGCTCTGGCTCGAGTGCAAGAGGCATATGTGGAAAAGGATGGGCTGGTTACCCAAGTTGGCGCATACGCAAGGGGACTACAATCGATTGCCCACCAACTAATTACGGTTTCCCCATATCGAATTTCCATTGTATGTACTTTAACGAGGGATGCAAATCAAAAGAAAGATTCATCTGAGGTCTCGGCCCCATCTGGTTTTCTCATACTACAATATATTGTTGATGCACAATCACCCATTTATTCCCTATTTTCCCCTCTTGTTAGTTCTGTGGATCTTCCCCAATTGCATTGGCAGTGTTGGGATATATTGTATGCAACCGAACTGTCGGAGTACTTGATCCACATTATACCACTCCACTTTCTGGAAATTGATAATGGGCACGTAAATGCACATGTGTAAGTGGATGTAGGTAGACGAGGGAATAACAACCATAATTTTTAGGAAGGAATAGGGCATCTAGATGAACTGCACTGTAACAACCCTATAGTCAAAGGTGTCGGAAAGTGCATTCCTGGGACTTCGTTCCCGTAAATCAGACTCGTAAATATTTATTAAAAAAATTTACTAAGTTAGTTGTGTAGTTAATTAGATTTCGGTTAAGTGAAATTGAATGAATTAAGAATTATTATAGTATAAGAACTAGATCGTGTATAGGATAAAAGTTGAATTATAGATTAAAATAAATTAAAGGGATTAAAGAAGCAATTAAGCATTTGTTCTACTAAGTGGACGAAATTAATGATGAGAACATATTTATATATGTAAACTTATTATATATATTATAATAGTTAAAAGTTAAAGTATGTAAATATGTATTATATAATATATAATATTTGATAAAAACAAAATAAAAATTAATAATAAAAGAGATAAAAAGAAAGCAAGTGGAAAAAGGCGAAAAGAAAGACATGCAAAATTAAAGAAAAGAAAAGAAGGAAAGAAAGAAAGAAGAAAGAACGTACGGCCTAAGGGTCTTTGATATTCAAACTTTAATCGATTAGTCAATTTAGTCCATTTTCCTATAAATTCTACGTTTTTGGAATCCCGCTACTTAGGGCTAGCCCACTTGTGTTGTAAATTTTAATATTTCTTAGAATTTTGGATGTTAATATTGTTGAATATTTCAAATGCTAGAGATTAAATTGATAGATTTTAATGTATATAATGAAGAAAGACTAAATAGTAAAGTTAATTCTTGATTTTGAGTATAGGGACTAGATTGTGAAAATTTCAAAATTTAGGGATATAATTGAAAATAGGGAGCTAAACTTAGCTTAAAGTGAAATTAGTATAAAAATATGGGATTAAATGTGAAGAATAAAAATTAGTCTCAGTTTAGGGACTAAATTGGAATTTAAGCAAATGTTGAGTAAAAATTGAAATATTCAATGTGAAAGTGAATTGTGTTGTATTGATGTATTTTAATTATTTTAATTTCATAGCTAATGTAGTACTGGAATCCTCGAGTAAAGAGGGAAAGGTTAAAATCGACATCAAATAGCTCAAAAATCATGGTTTGTGTTTCTATTATCCTAATTAAATAGTAGATTATTGCATATATAATTGCTTGCATATGGTAAGCATTTGAGGTGAGTACTTTGGGATTGAATTAAATTCATAATTGAAATGAAATGGATTGATTTTGTATATTATGAAATATAATGATTATGAATACATGTGTATTGAGAAAAATATGATTATTAACAAATTGAATTTATGCTTATATGTAATGATATACATTCATGAAATTGAGACATTAGTGGTATTGAAAAATGAAATGAATCTTTATTAACTGAATCGGGGTTAGTTGGATATAGATGGCATGCCATAGGATAGGAAGAGTTCAGGGATTACTTCGACCTCGAGTCGATGAGGCACTGGGTGCCAATTTTCTTCGATTTAACTGATGAGACACTAGGTGTCAATTTATATAGCGCTGGGCGCAGTTATTACTTCAGATTTATCCAATGAGACACTGGGTGCCAAACTGGTGTATTGGCTAGATCCGTGTATCCTTCCGAGTCCGAGTCGTATTAATAGGGAAAGTAAAATACAAATTTATGTGATTGATATTGAAATGGAAAAGATGAGAAATGAATATGAGATGAGAAAATATTAAAATAGAAAATATGAGAAATGATTATGAGATGAGATGTAACACCCCTTACCCGTATTCGACACCGGAACAAGGTACGAGGCGTTACTGGCATATACTCACACAATCATGCAAAAATAAGACATAAATTTCGTCCAAATTTAAAACTTTTCATTCACATGCATATTGTCCCTTATATAGGCCCTCAAGGCCCAAAACATACATTGGGTGTGGTTTGGGACTCAACTGAGAACTTTTAGAACTTTTACAACACTTAGAAGATTTTCTTGTTTTGAAGGGTCACACGCCCGTGTGGGTAGGCCGTGTGGTCACACACGCCTGTGTGGCTTGGGACATGCCCGTGTCCTCAACTATTGTAACTCTCTGTTTATGATGCCATCAGCAAAATAGGGTCACAAGGCCAATTCACACGTCGGTGTGCTTAGGCCGTGTTGCGAATTAAATTCCAAAAATCAGGTGAGACTTCACACGGCCTGGGCACACACCCATCTCCTAAAGCTGTGTCCTTAACATGGCTGAGACACACGGCCATGTCTCTGCTCGTGTGTTTACTACAGGGCATTCTGTTTTGCATTAATTAGGGTGCAGGTGACACACGGCTGGAACACACGCCCATGGGGCAGATCGTGTGTCACACACGGCCTAGATTCACACCCGTGTGTCTGCTCGTGTGGAAAAATTTGAGGTTATTTTCCAAGCCTTTTGTCACCCATAATAACACATAGACACTTATACATCTCAATGACAACTTACATGGCATAAATGAGAACTTACACATTCACAACCATGGCTCATGCATATCAACTTATCAATTAGTACTTGTTAAGACTCCACATTTTATTTAAACTAAGCTTAGCAAATCACATGCAATATACATAACAACAATTTATTTCCATTTTACATATTCTTGCCTTAGTTTTTATTATGCTATTTACTCACAATTCCATCATCAAACATCCATAATCGTATCCACAATTCATCCATCCCAAATGAATTTATCCACATCATGAGTGACCTTAGCACATGCATGCATATATGAATAGGATCACATCCCCATAATTAATATGAGTCATATCTCTTGGCCATATACAAAATGAATCATCAAATCATTAAAAGCCAACACATTTGGCTAAACCAATATCACATATAACAAAAAGACCAAGTCCGTATACATGCCATATTCAAAATGTTGAGACTAACTATACCCAAATGTCCAATTGATAGTGTGATTGAGTCTCCGACCTCCTTCGATCCCCGAGCTAGCTTGGTGATGCTATAAGAAAATGAAAAAGAGAGAGGAGTAAGAATAAAGCTTAGTAAGTTCACATGCAAATAGATAGCAACATAATCATGAATATATATATACCATTGACATAACATAGTTTACATATATGTCATAATAAATTCATAGGCATAAATTACACATTTTCAGTCTTACCAAAAGATCATCACATATTGAGTTCATTCATATGAGTTTTTCATACATACCTATACCAACTAGTAATACATTCTCATTTTTCCTTATCAATAACTTACTTGTCGAATAACTCATTGATTTACCTGTTGAACACTCAGAATACTATAGGATACATGGAAGGCTTGCACATAGTGCTTCAAATGTAGCCACATGCTACCTCATATAACAAATCACACAGTGCTCACTCTCGAGCTAATCACAGGCCTACTCACACAAGCTGACAGTCAAGAGGTAACTACTTGGGCTGCTCACACAAGCTGACAGGTACCCGCAACACATGCTGGGCTACCCAGCCATCGGTAGAACGTACAAGAGTAGCACCCGGATTCACATAGACACATATCGAATATCTTATGAGCTCAACACATATAGTTCCTAGTGACATGTCACATTGTATCCTAAATTATTCCTAAGTTTCAAACAGGATTTTCTCGAGGTCACATCTTTATCGAGCTCCTTCACAATGTCATCCTCATAGACCATAATGTCGTTCATACACTCATCATAACAATTTAAACATAGAAACTCATACATTGATAAAGCATTAAGAACATGATATTACATTGCATTATTTACACATGAACTTACCTCGGTACAAAATATGGACAATTAACTCAATTTAGTCCAAAATCTTGTTATTTCCCCATCTAGGTTCGAACTCTATTTTTCTTGATCTATGATAGCAAATTCAGCTCATTTAATCATCATACTATTCACATAAGTCCAAAAACTATATTTTGAAAAATTACAATTTTGCACCTAAACTTTTACATATTTACAAATTAGTCCCTAGGCTCGTAAAATGAAATGTGTCCATTTTCTTTGTTACCTAAGCCTAGCTAAACCTAACACCTGCTCATAATAACCTACACTTTCCTTCAAATCAGATTTTTACTACTCATTTTTACAACTTTTACAAAAGGTCCTTGTTAGGTGTTTTCATGAAAAACCACTTAGTAAAAGATGTTTATCATACATCAAACTTTCATATTCCTCCATTATAAATCAAAATACATGTATTTCACTCATGGGTAAGTTTTTGAACATGAACCCTAGCTTAAAATAATGGTAGAAATAGCTAGATCATGCTTTAAGGATGGAAAAAACATAAAGAACATAAAAAATGGGGTTAAGATGTACTTACTATTAAGCTTGAAAGGATGAACAAAACCCTAGCTATGGCTTCTTAGGATTTTAGGCAATGAGGGAGGAAGATGAACACAATTTTGAATTATTTTTCCCTTTTTATTCTTTTATTAACCAACTGACAAAAATGCCCTTAATGCTTTCTTTCAAAATTTTCCTATTCATGCCTATTTTTGTCCATAAAAATAAAAATTGGGCAAATTTGTAACATCCTGATTTTGGGCTTAGTCAGAATAGTGGTTTCAGGACCACAAATTCGACGAGGAAAATTTTATTTTTATTATATTTTTATGGTCTACGATTTCACGGAATGATTTCGTGAAAAGTTCGTTCAAAAATTTCGACGTTTAGGCACTCAATTTGGTCAAAAGGACTAAATTGTAAAAAGTGCAAAAGTTGAGTTTTACATGATAGAAGTGTTTAATTGTTATGAGTTTTTAAAGCAAAGGTCCTTAAATGGTAATTAGACCATTTTTAAGTTTGTGGACAAAAATTGGACATGGATGAAATTTTTTTGAAAGTTTAGTAGTAAGGGCATTTTGGTCATTTGCATATTAAATGAAATAAAATGGGAAAAATAACACAAAATGGTCATCTTCTCCATATGGAGGCAGAAATTAGCATGGGGGAAGCCATGGCTAGGGTTTTCAAGCTTTCCAAGCTCAATAGTAAGTCCGTTCTAGCCCCGTTTTTCAAGTTCTTTACGTTTTTGGAATCCCGGTAACTTGATTAAGCTTATGCTAGCAATAATTCCACCTAGGGTTCGTATTTGGAAAAATACCCATAGGTGAAATTTGTGTATTTTGGTGTTTTATGATAGAATATGAGGTTTTAAATTATGTTAGACAACTTGTGCTACTCGGTTTTAAGTGAAAATGAGAAAAATGGCTTAATCGATAAAAATACCTAATAGTCATAAGTGCATGTTAGAGTGAGAATTTGATATTGTCATAGAAGGGAAAAATGATCAGCATGTCATAAAACAAAATAATAAGGGATGAAGTTTAATTCCCGAGCCTAGGGGCAAAAGTGTAATTATGCAAAAGTTTAGGGGCAAAATGGTAATTTTTCCAAAGTTCGTATTAAAGGTTATTTTGATGAATTTATGTATTAAATAAATTAATTTGGTATTATAGATCAAGAGAAACGAGATTCAAGTCGTGATCGAGGGAAAATAAAGTTTACAAGGAATAGGCTGATTGCTAATATTTTGTATCGAGGTAAGTTCGTATGATAATAATAATGCAATGTTATGTTTGAATTATATTTCTTACTATTATTGCATATATTGTATGATTTAATATATTGGAAAAGTTGATGGAATGGTGTTTATGATGTGGAAATATGACATGAAAGAATGTTACATGAAGTGCAAGAAAATGATGATACATGACAAGTGATATATGAAATATGTGATTTATGTTATGTAAATTCTTAAAATCTGATTTTCTATTTGAGTTGTATCTTATTATACTATGAATGGACAATTGGTACTATGGATAGTGAGATCTACACTTCGAGTAGTTCGTATATAAATAATCTATCGATTCTTTTTATGTTAATATATTTTGATATCATATGAAATGTGGTTGCCTATCAAATGATTGTTTGATGTAAATTATGAATTTAAATTGATTACGGACAATTTAGTAAAATGTTGAAAAGTGAGGAATTTCCCGGTTGAACCTTCGGAATAGAAACGATACCAATGAGCTATTGTGAGGTCACGTGTGTAGTACTAAGTGCAGGCTACTACGTGTACTAGATAATTGGTCGCATGTGTAGTACTAAGTGTAGGCTACTATGTGTATCAGATGGTTAGGTCACGTGTGTAGTACTAAGTGCAGGCTACTACGTGTACCGGATAATTGGTCGCATGTATAGTACTAAGTGCAGGCTACTATGCGTACCAGATAGCTTCGGCTACAAGTGTGGAAATGAGAAAATGTGCAGGCAATTGTGTATCTGTTATTATTCCGATGAGTTCAACAGGAAATCGATTAAGTGAAAATAAATGTGAAAGTGATTATGTAATGAGCAAGTGCAAGTATATGTTTATTTTAATTTATGAGCAATATACTCGATATTTGAGCGAACCTCGGTAAAATGGAAGGGATTAAGTGAAATTGTGCAAAAGTGAACTTTAGTAGTAAAACAGTGTTGGACAGCAACAGTGCATGAATTTGAAAATTTACCAAAATTGTGTAAGTTGAATTAAATTTCAAAAAAATATGTAATTAAATTTTATTGAGTCTATTTTCACATAAAAGAAATAGGGAAGCAAAAGAATTCCATATTATGTGATATTTGAATTCTTGTAAGACAAAGCTGAATGAATTCGAGATCCCCTGCTCGACTTGGAAAAATTGTTAAAATTATAGAAAAATAATTTTGGGTATAATTTATATGTATAGAATCTTAGATGAGCCTACTTTTAATAAAACAAACTAGAACATCATCTGAGTTTTGTACTATGAGATAAATAAATTTTAGTAAAGAAAGGTTGAAGCGGTTAAACAGAAAAATAGGGGAGATTTTGAATAATAAAATGTACTTATTGGCTGGACTAAAAATTCTGACAATTTTATGGTGGAAAGATATATGAGTCTAGTTTTTGGAAAAATTTACAGATCTTAATTTGGAGTTCCGTAACTCTAAATATAAATGATTTAGTGACTATTCTCAAGAAAATAGCTTAACCAGAACATGTGTAAATGTACAAATGAGTTAGTTTTATTGTGGGAAGCATGTTAGTAAATTGCTTATTATTATTTCATGTGAGCTTACTAAGCATAAAGCTTACCCCCCCTCCTTTCCATTTCTTTTAGTGTTGTCAGGTTAGCTCAGGGTTGGAGACCGTCGGAGGCAGCATCACACTATCAAGCCAACACCTTGATAGTATAAACACATATGCTAGATTTATCAAGTGAGTGGCATGTATAGGGACCTAATTTTATAACATGTGTTATTATTATTTGGCCAAATATATTGGTCTTTAGTGAGCTAATGATTCTGACTTATAAATCTAGCTATTTATGTTATGTTTGATATTGGTGATGTGCATATGCTTGGTTGTCATGCATGGTTGGTAATAAGTTGTTTAATTGATGAATTAAGTTTAGTAATACTTCGTGCTTGACTCCGGTGATGGTATCGGGTACGGGGGCGTTACATTTAGTGGTATTTAAGGACCCCTAATTAATAATCCATGGCAATTTCATGCTTAAATCTTCGAGAGCTCACGTTTTGCAACTTTTGCAATTTAGTCTTAAATGTTAAATTGGACACTTTGTCAATAAAATTTCTTCCTGAAATTTCCACACAAGCATGCAATCATATCATAGACCTCATAATAATTATAGAATAATTATTTCTACTTCGAATTTATGGTCTCAAAGCCATTGTTCCAACTAGACCCTAATTTGGGATGTTACAACTCTCCCCCTTAGGGATTTTCATCCCTGAAATCTTACTGGTGAAAATGTCTAGGTATTGATTTCTCATGTTTTCCTCGATCTC
This sequence comes from Gossypium arboreum, assembly GCF_025698485.1. NCBI lineage: Eukaryota > Viridiplantae > Streptophyta > Magnoliopsida > Malvales > Malvaceae > Gossypium > Gossypium arboreum. The sequence goes on from NC_069071.1 coordinate 62,923,173, forward strand.
CCATGTAGCCTCTTCAACCCCATGTCTTTGCCATAATACTTTCACCAGGGCAATACATTTTTCCTCAATTGTTTGACCTCCCGAGCCAAAATCTTAACCAATTTTTCTCCATAAGTCATATCCGGTCGAATCTACACCTCTGTCGGTGAAATCACTTGCAAAGGGTCTGATCGGTATCGGCACAACATAGACACATGGAACATATCATGGATCTTTTCCATCGCAGATGACAAAGCCAAACGATAAGCTACCGGCCATATTCTTATAGTAATCTCATATGGTCCAATAAAGCGTGGACTTAATTTGCCTTTCCGGCCAAACCTCAAAACTTTCCTCCACGGAGACACTTTTAGGAATACCTTATCACCGACCTGAAACTCGATCTCTTTCCGTTTCAAATCCGCGTAGGATTTCTGTCTATCCAAAGTGGCTTTCAAATAGTCATGTATTATCTTTACTTTTTCTTTTATTTCTTTAACTAAATAAACTCCATGAATCTGATTCTCTCTGAGTTCGGTCCAATACAAGGGCGTTCGACACTTACGCCCATACAATGCCTCATAAGGTGCCATTTTCAAACTCGATTGAAAACTATTATTGTAGGCAAATTCTACCAATAGTAAATACATTTCCCATCTACCTTGAAACTCAAGAATACAACATCGTAGCATATCTTCAAGAATTTGAATTACCCGCTTAGACTAAAAATCAATTTGCGAATGGAAAGCAGTACTAAATTTAGCTTTGTACCTAAAGCTTATTGTAACTTTTTCCAAAATCGTGATGTGAAAATTGGGTCTCTATCTGATATAATCGAAAAAGGTACTCCGTGCAATCTCACTATTTCAGAGATATACAATTCGGCTAACTTATCAAGTGAATAGTCGGTACGTATCGGTATAAAATGAGCCAATTTCGTAAGCCTATCAACCACAACCCAAACGGCATCTTTTTTTCGAATTCAAGGGCAAACTCGTCACAAAGTCTATAGTGATTCTGTCCCATTTCCACTCAGGAACAATCACAGGTTGGAGTAAACTAGAAGATACTTGGTGTTTGAATTTTACTTGCTGATAAATCAGGTATCTCGAAACGAACTCAAAAATATCTCTTTTCATACTCGACCACTAATACAATTCCTTCAATTCATTGTACATTTTCGTGCTACCCGGATGTATAGACAAACAATCACTATGTTCCTCATGCAAAATCTTCTGAATCAACTCGGTATTTTTAGGAATACAAATTCTATCTCAGAACATTAAGCAACCATCGGAACCAATCCGTAAATCTGATTTAATACCCAATTCACATTGGACTCTTTTGGCTTGCAAATCATTGTCATCTTTATGAGCTTCGCAAATCTCTTGGAGAAACATCGGTCTAGCTCTCAACTCAGCTAGAATAGAGCCATCATCTGATAAAACCAACCGTGTATTCATTGCCCTTAATGCAAAAAAGGATTTCCTACTCAAGGTATCAGCAACCACATTTGCCTTTCTCGGGTGATAGTCAATCACTAGCTCATAATCTTTTATCAACTCTAACCATCTCTGTTGTCGTGGGTTCAAATCCTTTTGAGTCATCAAGTACTTTAAACTTTTATAGTCAGTATACACACGACATTTCTCACCATACAAATGATGTCTCTAAATCTTCAACGCAAACACAATGGCAGCCAATTCTAAATTGTGTGTCAGATAATTCTTCTCATGCGGTTTTAGCTGCCTCGATGCATAGGCTATCACCTTGCCTTCTTGCATAAGTACACAACCCAATCCATTCAAGGATGCATCACTATAAACCACAAATTCTTTTCCCGGTTTAGGTTGTACTAAAATTGGAGCCTCAGTCAACAATACCTTTAGTTTCTCAAAACTCTGTTGGCATTATTTCATCCATTCAAACTTGACATCTTTCTGTAACAATCTCGTCATCGAAGTAGCAATAATGGAAATCCTTTAACAAACCATCTGTCATAACCGGCTAAGCCTAGAAAGCTTCTAACCTCTGACACACTCCTTGACAATTTCCATTCAACAATAGCTGATATCTTACTCGAGTCAACTCTAATACCATCACCTGAAACAATATGACTCAAAAATCTAACTTCTCTAAGCCAAAATTCGTTTTTACTAAACTTAGTCTCATCACGAGAATAAATCAGTATATCGTCAAGAAAAACAACCATAAATTTATCGAGGTATGGTCTAAAAATACGGTTCATTAAATCCATAAATACTGTGGGAGCATTCATTAAACCAAATGGCATAACTAGTAATTCATAGTGACCATACCTCGTCCGAAAAGCAATTTTTGGCACATCCGAATCTTTAACTCTCAACTGGTAGTAACTGAACCTCAAGTCTATCTTTGAAAATATTGTGGCTCCCTTTAATTGGTCAAACAAGTCATCGATTCTTGGTAGGGGGTACTTGTTCTTATGGTTACCTTACTGAGTTGCATGTAGTCTATACACAATCTCATTGAACCATCCTTCTTCTTCACAAATAGCACTGGTGCGCCCTACAGAGAATAAATAGGTCTTGCAAAACCTTTATCCATTAACTCTTGTGACTGAACTTTCAACTCTTTTACTTCCGTCAGAGCCATCCTATACGGAGCAATCGAAATAGGTGCAGTACCAAGAATTAACTCAATACCAAACTTAACTTCCCTAATTAGAGGCAATTCGGGCAACTCTTTCGGAAACACATCTGGATACGCACATACTACTAGCACTGACTCAAGCTATCTAATTCATCTGGTTCAACTCGAAGAATATCACCACTTTTACATTTCAATTCGATGATTTTCTTTCCACAGTTTACTACTACTTCATGCATGGTCAACCAATCCATACCAAGTATTATATCCAAATTCATCAAACGGAAAAAGCATGAGATTAGCCGAAAAACAATGACCTCTAATCATTAAAGGGCAATTCTTACATACTTTGTCTACTATCACATACTTGCCTAAAGGGTTTGACACTTTTATCACAAATTCTGTAGTCTCAACGGGCATATTCATGCCAGACACCAATTTCACATAAACATACGAATGGGTAGATCCCGGATCAATCAAAGTAAAAATAGAAGTATCATAGAAAGAAAAAATATTTGTAATCATATCAGAGGATAACGCCTCTTCGCGAGCGCGAATGACATAAGTCCTCACAGGTGTTTTACCTTTGGACCTCACAACTGGATCTCTAGGTGCACTCTTGCTACTTGCTCCATTTCCCTTATTTCTCTATGGCTTTCCTCTAGAAGTAGTATTACCAGATTTCACACTCTGAAATTTATCCTTTTCAACTATCTTAAGGCAATCCTTGATAAAATGATCTTGTGAACATCACTTGAAACATGCTCGACTATTCATCCAGCATTCACAGGGGTGACATCTGCCACAATGTTGACACTCAGGTCTATTAGGTTGAGCGTTACCCACACTCGCTATCGAAGTAGTCTGAGCCTTATAACCCGAATACTGTTTCTCATGGTTCCTATTCAAAAACCCGACTGAAACACTCGATTGAGTATTAAACTCCCTCGGTTTGTTAGATGAAGACTGAAATGATTTACCCATTTGTCTCTTCTTCGAAACTTGAGAGTCTAACTCAGCTTTTCTTTTCTCTTTAGCCAATTCCTCGGCCTTACAAGCTCTCTCTAAGAGCACGAATGTAACACCCTTCACCCGTACCCGACGCCGGGATAGGGTTCGAGGCATTACCAGGACTTTACATTTTAAAACGTACCAAATTAGGTCACCAAGTTTTACTCCAATTTTAAGCTTTTCATCCAATAAAAACTCGTCCCTTATATAGGCTTTCGAGGCCTATAACATACCTAGAGGCAGTGCGGGACAAATTCAGGTGCGTTCGGTAAACCTTGGGCACCTTAGGAAATTTTTCCTTATCATAAAGTGTCACACGCCCGTGTGACTTGGGGCACACCCATGCCCTTCAGCTATGGGCTACACTGACTTATCAACACGGCCTTGGTGCACGCCCGTGTGGCCTACCCATGTACAACTTTGAGCTAAAATTTTAAGTGCAGGGGACACAAGGCCGTAGCACACGCCCATGAGAGGGAACCATGTGTCACACACAGCCTAGACACATGTCCGTGTATCTAACCATGTGGACTCTAATAGGCTATTTTCCAAGCCTTTAGTCACCCCTTTCTACTACTTGTGCTTAATGGTTACCAAATTCAAAGTAAAACAGAATTATACACTTGTAAATAATCTTGATTAAACTAGATGTAGGAAACCTCATATCATTGGTTTCATACATGATAGGTTATTTCCCATTTAGTGTTTATGGGTTCCCATGTCAATTTATTTCTGAAATTGGCTCGTTCATGTGACTCATTGCCAATTGGTAACGACCCATCTCTTGTAAATAAAACCACACATAAATTCGTAGGTCATAGCCTACTTCAATTAAGCCAATTTTCATGGCCATATACAAAGAGATAAATATATTCTTATATGCCTTCATTTGGAAAATTAAATGACACATATAACAAAAATACTCAAAAATACAATACATGTCATTGAACAAAACAAACAAAGTCTTTATACCAAAGCTTGTCTAATTGATAGTGTGTTGACTCTCCAATCGTCTTCCAATCCTTTCGAGTCCTCGAGCTCTGTGAGACAAGGAAAAATAGAGGGGTAAGCATTTACATGCTTAGTAAGTTTGAATAACTGGAAAGTAAACTTATCGAGTAATTAGCATACATCCATATTTAAATCATGAAATCATCAATTATGAAACGATTCCCTATTACATGCACTTAATCAATGAGTTAGTTACGTAGCAAAGCATCATGTAATTTATGTAGATGAGCTCATCATTCATCATCTTATTGACATACATCATATTAATCCTGTTGAGTTTCTAGGAAATCTCGATGGAATACCCATTATCTGTCAATTCTTACAAATGATCATTTCACAAATATGCACTCCTGCGAACCTCACATCTCATGGTAGGATTACCAGACCAGCCTAAATCCCCCATATCATGAACTCATAAGGTGATGTCAGGATTACCAGTCTAGGCTAAATCCCTTATAATGAAAAACACCCTTAATGAGCTCGGATCTAAATTACCAGTCCAGGCTAAATTCAAACCCTAATCGGATTACCCGTCCAGGCTAAATCCATAATGCACACATATTCTTCGGGAGGCTTGATCATTCAAGGAACACTTGTCCGGGTTAGATCCTTTTCATGCTAGATATCAGGGATTACCCGTTTGGGCTAAATCCTTACTGCAACACATGCAGGATCTCTTTACACATATCAATGAGGGTTTATCCATCGAATTCCCTTTGTCAACCTCATCCGAGACATTTTTCACACGTTACCATCAAATATGCATTTCTATGATATTTCATGCTCATAATAAATGCAATCATCATGCATTCATTAACCCTTCAATTATGCATATTAGGGGTTTACTTTAAGTTATCCGAACTTACCTGGTATTCTTTTCGGAGTTGTGTTTCAGTTATTCCAAAACCTTGCGTTTACCTCGATCGACCTCTGGAATTTGTTCCTCGGGGTCTATAACAACAAAATTTAACTCATTAATACACTACATTATACATTTCAAATTTAATATTTACCCCCGGTCCAAATGATCATTTTGCCCCTAATCTTTCACATTTTTACGATTTAGTCCCTATGCTCATATAATGAAACAAATGCACTTTCTATCTTACCCAAGCCTAGCCGAACACTTTTCCTTCTTATGGTAGCTCACATTTTTCATTATTTTCTCATTTCTACCACACATTTACATCTTTTGCAAAATAGTCCCTATAAGGGTTTTTCATGAAAATCAACTAGGAAAATATGTTTAATACACTTTCATCTTTCATATTCCTCAATAATCCATCAAAATACAAGTAACTCATGAATGGGTAAATTTTTAAACATGAACCCTAGCATGAAATATGGGTAGAAATGGAGAGAGCAAGCTACCGAGATTTCAAAAATACAAAGAACATAAAAAACGGGACTTGGAAGCACTTACTATTGAGCTTGGAAAGCTTGAAAACCCTAGCTATGGAAACCCTTGAAGTTGCGGCTGGACAAGGAAGAGAATGGGCTGATTTTCGTTCATTTTTCCCATTTTATTTCATTAAAATACCAAATAACCAAAATGCCCTTAAGCCCTTTCCTTAAAATTCTATCCATGCAAGCCCATTTTTGTCCAAAAACTTAGAATTTGGGCAAATTGCTCTCCAAGACCTTCTAATTCATAACACAAAGTAATTTCATACAAATTGCTTCTAGAATTCAAGTTTTGCAATCTATTCAAATTATTCCCTAATTTCCAATTGAACACCTTACTCAAAGAATTTCTTCATGAAACTTTAACACATGCATATACTCATATTCTGGGCCTCATAATAATCATAAAGTAAATATTTTGATGTCAGCTTTGTGGTCCCGAAACCACCATTCCGACTAGGCCCTATTTCAGGATGTTACATTTCTCCCCCCTTGGGACTTTCGTCCTCGAAAGTCTTACTAGAAAAAAGATTCAAATATTGACTTCTCATGGTTTTTTCTGGCTCCCATGTAGCCTCTTCTATACCATGTCGAAGCCATAAAACTTTTATTAGAGCCACATCTTTATTTCTCAACTGTTTAACTTCACGAGCCAATATTTTAACCAGTTCCTCTCCATAAGTCATGTTCGGTCGAACTTCAATCTCAGTCGCTGATATTACATGAGAGGGGTCTGATTGGTATCTCCTTAACATGGATACATGGAACACGTCATGAATCATTTCCAGTTCGGGTGGCAACGCCAAACGATAGTCTAACAGTCTAACTTTTTCGGTGATCTCGTACGATCTGATAAATCGTGGGCTCAGTTTACCTTTCCGACCAAATCTCAATACCTTTTTCCTTGGAAATACTTTCAAGAATACTCTCTCTCCAACTTGAAACTCAATTTCCTTTCTTTTTAGATCGGCATAAGACTTTTTCCCATCTGATGCTGCTTTTAAACAATCCCATATCACTTTTACTTTTTCTTCAGTTTCTTTAATCAGATCAACTCCATGAATCCGATTTTCCTTAAGTTCTGTCCAGTACAATGGAGTTCGGCACTTCCTGCCATATAAGGCATCATAAGGCGCCATCTTCAAACTTGTTTGGAAACTATTGTTGTAGGCAAATTCTACCAATGATAGGTATTTTTCCCAGGTACCCTGAAATTCGAGGATGCAACAACGCAACATGTCCTCGAGAATCTGAATCATCTGCTCAGACTGGCCATCTGTCTGAGGGTAAAAAGCTATGCTAAAGCTCAATTTTGTACCCAAGGCTTTTTGTAACTTCTTCCAGAATCTCGAAGTAAACCTCGGGTCTCTGTCCGAAATAATCTACAGTGGTACTCCGTGGAATCTTACTATCTCAGAAATGTACAAATCAGCCAATCTATCAAAAGAATAATTCGTTCTTATCAGGATGAAATAAGCCGACTTTGTCAATTTGTCCACTATAACCCATATAGCATCTTTCTTTTTCAGAGTTAAAGGTAATCCCATCACGAAGTCCATGGTAACTTTGTCCCACTTCCATTCGGGGAACATTACAGGTTGTAACAAACTTGAAGGCACTTGATGTTCAACTTTAACTTTTTGACATATCAAGCATTTCAATACAAATTCAGAAACATCTCTCTTCATGCCGTTCCACCAGTACATCTTCTTTAAATCGTTGTACATCTTGGTACTTCCTGGGTGGACAGACAAACAACTGTTATGTGCTTCTTGTAAAATCTTCTGAATAAGTTTATTGCCTTTGGGTACACAAACCCTATCTCTAAACATTAAACATCCATCAGGACTAATTCGGAAATCTAACTCAACACCATACTCACATTGAGCTCTTTTTTCTTGCAAGTCATCATTATTAAGCTGAGCATCATGAATTTCCTGCAGAAATGTTGGCCTAGCCTCCAGCTCGGCCAGAACTGAACCATCATCAAGCAATGTCAAACGAGTATCCATGGCTCTCAAAGCATACAGGGATTTTCTACTCAATGCATTGGCGACCACATTCGCTTTTCCCGGGTGATAGTCGATAATCAGATCATAATCCTTAATTAATTCTAACCATCTCCGCTGTCTCAAATTTAATTCTTTCTGAGTCATCAAATATTTTAAGCTCTTGTGGTCCGTGAATATACGGAAAGTCTCGCCATACAAATAATGCCTCCAAATTTTCAAGGCAAAAACAATAGCGGCAAGCTCTAGGTCGTGGGTTGGATAATTCTTCTCGTGAGGCTTCAATTGTCGTGAAGCATAGGCTATCACCTTGCTATCTTGCATAAGTACACAACTCAATCCATTTAAGGATGCATCACTGTAGACCACAAGCTCTTTTCCCGGTTCAGGTAACACTAAAACAACAGCTTCGGTTAGTAATGTCTTTAACTTCTCAAAACTTTTCTGACACTTCTCTGTCCATTCAAACTTAACGTCATTCTGTAGCAGCTTCGTCATCGGAGTCGCTATCATGGAAAATCCTTTTACAAAACTTCGATAGTAACCGGCTAAGCTAAAAAAGCTTCTAACCTCGGTAACATTCTTAGGTGATTTCCATTCAACAATTATAGAAATCTTACTTGGATTAACTCGGATACCTTCACCCAAAACTATATGACCCAAAAATCCAACTTCCTGGAGCCAAAACTCACTCTTGCTAAACTTAACATACAATTGTTTTTCCCGCAAGGTCTGCAACACAATTCTCAAGTGCTTCGCATGCTTTGTCTCATCTTTAGAGTAGATCAAAATGTAGTCAATAAACACAATGACCAACTTATCCAAATATGGCCGAAAGATCCTATTCATTAGATCTATAAACACAGTCGGTGCATTCGTCAGCCCAAACGGCATGACAAGAAATTCATAATGGCCATACCTCGTTCTAAAAGCTGTCTTGGCTACATCCGAGTCTTTAACTCACAGTTGATAATAGCCAGACCTTAAGTCTATCTTGGAGAATACGGTGGCTCCTCTCAACTGGTCAAACAAATCATCGATCCTTGGCAAAGGATACTTATTCTTGATAGTCACCTTGTTTAGTTGCCGATAATCGATACATAACCTCATTGAACCATCTTTCTTCTTTACGAACAACATGGGGGCACCCCAAGGTGAAAACCTTGGCCTAGCGAATCCTTTATCCGTCAGGTCTTGCAATTGTGCTTTTAACTCCTTCAGCTCGGTAGGTGCCATTTTAAATGAGGCAATAGAAATGGGAGTCGTCCCTGGCACCAATTCAATACCAAACTCTATCTCCCTTTCAGGAGGTAATCCGGGTAACTCCTCCGGAAACACATTTGGGTACTAACATACTATCAGCATGGACTCGATTTTTAGCTCTGTTTCCTTAGTGTTCAGTACAAATGCAAGGTAGGCTTCATATCCTTTCCTCATATATCTCTGGGCAACCATTTTCGTGATTACAACCAACGACGAACCCAATTCTCTTGACTCGACTCGTAGAATTTTACCATCCGGGCATTTTAACTTAATATACTTACTGCCACATTCCACTGTTACATCATGAAGGGCTAACCAATCCATACCAAGTATTACATCAAATTCATCAAATGGTAACAACATAAGGTTAGCTGGGAAACAACGACCTTGAATCGTCAAAGGACAATTCTTACAGACTTTATCAACTAGAACTGATCTACCTAGTGGGTTCGATACTCTAATAATATCTTCCATATGTTCAACAGGTATGTTCATACTAGACAGCAATCTCATGCAGATATATGAATGCGTCGACCCTAGGTCAATTAAAGCAACAACACTTATATTAAAAAGAGATAAAGTACCAGTAATAACATCAGGAGTAGCGACTTCCTCTCGAGCACGTATCGTATACGTTCTTGTCGGGATTTGAACCTCTGATTTTGCAGCGTCTTTAGTCACGACTCGACTGCCACTAGCACTCTCAGGGTATCTCAGAGGTCTACCTCATAGAATGGGAGCACTCAACTTCGGAGCTATTTCCATTTCTTTTTTGCCTCGCTCCGGGCAGTCTCTTAGAAAGTGATCAAGAGAACCACATTTGAAACACGTGCCGCTCTTTATTCGGCACTCTCCGAAGTGAAATTTGTTATAGCTCTTACACTTCGATTTTTGATCATCTATACTCCCCACACTAGTCACTATCGGGGAGGAAGACTTTTGACCTCGTCGTTTAGAGCTTCTCGATCTACCAAAATATCCCACTGACGGAGTGGAGCGTTCATGCAGGCTCCTGGCTTTCTTCATGGAGAATGAGAGTGTTTACCGCTAGACCTCTTGCTCGCAACTCGAGCCTCTCCCTTAACTTGTTTTCTTTCATTATTAAGGTCTTCGGCCTTCTTGGCTCGATCGGCCAATGTGGCAAACTATCGTCTTTCCAAGATCCCAATCAAGAACTTGATATCCTCAGTCAGACCTTCCTCGAAGCATTTACACATTTTTGATTCAGTTTAGACCCATTCAGTTGCGTGCTAACTTAGTCGTACGAACTCTCTCTCATATTCTGCTGCAGTCTTGTTCCCTTGTTTGAGTTTCAGGAACTCCTTTTGCTTCGAGTCCAAAAACCATTGGCTAATATATTTCTTCCTAAACTCTGCTTGGAAGAAATCCCAAGTAATATTTTCTTTCGGCACTACCGAGGATACGGTCTGCCACCAATTGTATGCAGTGTCCTTCAAAAAGGACACAACACACTTTCAACATTCCTCGAGTGTGCATGACAAATCATCTAACACCCGTGTAGTATTTTCGAGCCAGAACTTGGCTCTTTCAGCATCATCATCAACTTTAGCTCTAAATTCCTCAATCCCATACTTTCTAAGCTTATCTACAGGGGCTTTATCGATTCTCACCAGTGCCACACCTCGTGGCGTATCCTCATCAGGTTGGTTAGGGGGCGAGGGAGGTCTTGGTCTATTGAGGCGATTTCTCAGATAATCCCCAAACCATTCATCCAACATATCAAAGAAGGCAGATCGGACCTCTTCTTGTCCTTCTGACATCAGCCTTCTACAACTACTAGATACAGCTCGCTGTACGGAAGCTAGAGCATGGCTCTCGGCTCCCTCGAACTCATCTTGTGCTTGATTGGAAGACATTCACTATATTCAAAACAGTTTAAACAATTAGGAGGCGTCACACTATGAACAATCGAATAATGGCATGTATAGCGAACTTTAACATCCTCTATGGTAGTCCTAGAACTGACTAAACCCTAGCTCTGATACTGATAAATGTAACACCCTTCACCCGTACCCGACGCCAGGATAGGGTTCAAGGCATTACCAAGACTTTACATTTTGAAACGTAACAAATTGGGTCACCAAGTTTTACTCAAATTTTAAGCTTTTCATCTATGAACAACTCGTCCCTTATATAGGCCTTCGAGGCCTATAACATACCTAGAGGCAGTGCGGGACAAATTTGGGTACGTTCGATAAACCTTGGGCACCTAAGGAAATTTTTCCTTATCATAAAGTGTCACACGCCCGTGTAAGTAGGCTGTGTGGTCTCACACGCCCGTGTGACTTGGGGCACGACCATGCCCTTCAGCCGTGGGCAACACTAACTTATCAACACAGCCATGGCATACACCCGTGCTGCCTGCCTGTGGACGATACTATTTTTTTAACACGGCTATGGTGCACGCCGGTGTGGCCTACCCGTGTACATCTTTGAGCTAAAATTTTAAGTGCAGAGGACACACGGCCATAACACACGCCCGTGTGTCTAACCATGTGGACTCTAATAGGCTATTTTCAAAGCCTTTAGTCACCCTTTTCTACTACTTGTGCTTAGTGGTTACCAAATTCAAAGTAAACCACAATTATACAGTTGTAAATAATCTTGATTAAACTAGATGTATGGAAACCTCATATCATTGGTTTCATACATGATAGTTTATTTCCCATTTAGTGTTTATGGGTTCTCGTGTCACTTTATTTCATCTGAAATTGGCTCGTTCATGTGACTCATTGCCAATTGGTAATGACCCATCACTTGTAAATAAAACCATTCATAAATTCGTAGGTCATAGCCTACTTTAATTAAGCCAATTTTCTTGGCTATATACAAAGAGATAAACATATTCTTACATGCCTTCATTTGGAAAATAAAATGACACATATAACAAAAATACTCAAAAATAATATACATGCCATTGAACAAAACAAACAAAGTCTTTATACCAAAGCTTGTCTAGTTGATAGTGTGTTGACTCCCCAATCGTCTTCCAATCCATTTGAGTCCTCAAGCTGTGTAAGACAGGGAAAAAGAGAGGGGTAAGCATTTACATGCTTAGTAAGCTCGAATAACTGAAAAGTAAACTTACCGAGTAATTAGCATACATCCATATTTAAATCATGAAATCATCAATTTTGAAACGATTCCCTATCACATGCACTCAATCAATGAGTTAGTTACGTAACAAAGCATCATGTAATTTATGTAGATGAGCTCATCATTCATCATCTTATTGACATACATCATATTAATCCCATTGAGTTTCTAGGAAATCTCGATGGAATACCTATTATTCGTCAATTCTTATATATGATCATTTCACATTTATGCACTCCCGCGAACCTCGCATCTCATGGCAAGATTACCAGTCCAGGCTAAATCCCCCATATCATGAACTCATAAGGTGATGTTGGGATTACCAGTCCAGGCTAAATCCCTTATAATGACAAACACACTTAATGAGCTCAGATCTGAATTTCTAGTCTAGGCTAAATTCAGACCCTAATTGGATTACCCATCTGGGCTGAATCCATAATGCACACATATTCTTCGGGAGGCTTGATCATTCAAGGAACACCCGTTCGGGTTAGATCCTTTTCATACTTGAGATCACGGATTACCCGTCCGGGCTAAATCCTTACTGCAACACATGCAGGATCTCTTTACACATATCAATGAGGGTTTGTCCATCGAATTCCCTTTATCAACCTTATCCGAGACATTTTTCACACGTTACCATCAAATGTGCATTTCTATGTGATCGCGTGATTCGTAACAAGTAATAAATATTTATAATGAAGATCAAACCTAGACTAACTATTATCACGATGTAGGCAAGTGTACCTATCGAACAGTAGTATAGTTTTAGCAAGATAGGATTATCGAACCCAAAGGAACTAAAAGTACTAGTAATGACTGTCTTTTTAATATCTAGCCTAAGAATAATGGGGTTTTGTTTTAATTAACTAATTATCTAAACTAAGAACGCACAGAGAAAAGAATTGGGGAATTGCTTTTGGGAAAATCGATTGACTTAAGACAATACCTAAGGAAAAATCCACTTAGACTTTACTTGTTATTCTGGCTCCGAACCGGACGATTTATTCATTCAACTTGTTCCGTAGAGAGCCCTAAGTTATGTTATTATCCCTATTCAAGACTAATAACATCTAATCCCTAAATTGAATAACTGAGACATTTCTCTAATTAACACTCTAGGGTTGCATTAACTCGATCTATGGATCCCCTTATTAGGTTTCACCCTAATCCGGCAAAATCTTTTCACCCTATTTCTAGGCGCCCAATCAACTTCACTTAATTATGACAAAAGTACTCTTAGACAGGGTCTATTCCTCCTCTGAATAAGAGCATGTCTTGAATCAGTATCCTGGGATATCAAAACAAGAATTAAGAATACATAATTAAGAACAAGTTAAATATTTATCATACGATTCAGAAAATAATAACAAGATTTGTCTTAGGTTTCATTCCCCTCAGGTATTTAGGGGATTTAGTTCATAACTAAATAAGAAAAAATCTCAAAAGAATAAAGAATACAAAGCATAAAGAAAACCCAAAACTCCTGAAGGGAAATTGAGGAGAGATATTCAGTCTTGATGATGAATCCGGCTTCTGAGATGGATCAATCAGCTTTCTTGGGGTAATTCCTTACCCCCCTTCTCCGTCTCTCTTTTTCTCCTCTTCTAGGGTGTATTTATAGGCTTCGAAATGCCTAGAAGCCCTCAAAAGTAGCCTTTTCTGAATTGAACTTAACTTGGGCTCGGCAGGGACACGCCCGTGTTACACGCTCGTGTGCGATTACATCAGGCTGTGTTCGAGCCTATTAGAATGGCACAGGTGTTTGCTATGCCCGTGTGAATCATGCTCTAATTCTGCCAGATTGACACGGTCGTGTGATCTGCCTGTGTGAGGAGGTCTAGGCCGTGTTGATTTCGTAATTTAGTCCATTTTCTTCGTTTTTGGCCCGTTTCTTGTTCCTTTCTCTCTCCTATGCTCTCCTAAGTATAAACATGAAATTAAACCATTAGAAGCATCGAATTCCCCAATTCTAATGAGAAATCATCCATAAAATGCATTAAACATGGGGTAAAAATGTGTATAATTTACGGTTTATCAAATACCCCCACACTTAAGCATTTGCTTGTCCTCAAGCAAAATTCTCAACTCATAATCAAAATTAATCCTTCTCAACTTATCATTTCTATCGATAATATCTCACATTAAACCATAAGTAATCATACATTGAGAATTTAACTAAAAGAGCATAAAAGTTTCAATCATTCCAAGTTGAGCATTTTATTCTGAAAACATAGGTGTCTTCCCTCATCTAAGTAATTACCTTTAATTCAGAATATCATAGAGTTTTACATCCTCACTAAAGATTCACTCAAATCACTCGAGGTGTTTTAAGGACAATAAAGGAAGCACTCAATAGTCAATAATGGAAAGTCATTACCATAGGCTTGCATGAAAATCAAATCTCCAACATTATAATTTAAGATGATACATCAATCAAAAGGTCTTTAGAGGGTTGTAATGAGGCTTGGTTAGGGGGTGTGGTCACATTCTGAAAGAAAGGGTTAGAATCGAGATTGACTTGAAAAGTTGCCTTAACTAGAAAAAAAGTTAATCTTCATTTACGTACAACAGAGCTTCTCTCAGAATATGAAATTACAGATACACATACATAGTTTTTTTCTTTTTTTAAGAACAAGTTAAATAATATAGACTAAATATAAAGAACAAAACATAGCTAGGCAATCCATTCAACTCAAATCTTGACAAAAATAGGGATTAATTTAGGGGATGTCAACAATAATGGGTTAAAGGTTAATATTAAGGGTAATACACGAAATGGTTTGTTAGGCTCAAGGGGGTTTACTAGGGATTAATCGTGCAGGTAGGCTTTTCATGGCATGAGTGGGTTAATCCTAAGTGCCTTAATCATTTTGATATATCAAATCAAATGGTGTGGTCTCGACATGCATAATCAAGCAAGTTCTAGAATAACAGTTCAATACTGAGGCACTCAAAACAATAATAAAATTGAGCATGAAAGGATGAATAGATGCTCAAAAGGCTCAAAAATCTCACAAAAATTATGGCTTTTTGACGTTTAGACTCGTGAATTCTAGTTCAAAGTAATACCTAGACTTGGGAAATAGCCTAAGATTTTGAATTTAAAAATCAACTCATCATGCTTGATTCTCTATTGTCTTAAAGTTTAAATAATCAATGCATAAATGCCTATGTTTTAATTCAAAATATATCAATCAAAATCATAAATTAATTAAAATTTATCCTAAATATGATATGAGAGTTTTTCATGAGAACAAGGTGATTATTCAGGGATTTTTCTGATAATGAAATAAATACCCCCCACACTTAAGATGTACATTGCCCTTAATGTACAAAGATAGATATTAGAGTATAAAAATAAGATAGGGAGAGAAGTGAAACTTCTTGTATGATGAACGGATAATATCCTTGGATTGGCGAGATCGAGTATTGGAGATACTTTGGATGGCAAGCTGGACTCTAAAGGTAAACCATTGTGTTTTTTTTTAAAAAGAAAACAAATGAATCTTAAAAACGAATGAATCTTAAAAACTTAATAAAAGAAAAATAAAATAAGATAATTATTCTAATTTTTCAAGTGGCACGGCCGTAGCACACGCTCGTGTGTGTTGTGGCTCGGCCGTGTTTGTCGTGAATTAAGATGTCGCCACACAGTCTTCTTGCACGCCTATGGGAATAGGCCGTGTCGCTACGAGATTGTATCGCACGGCCGTGTCTGGCGTGATTCGCTTCTTCCATGGTCGTGTTGGTTTTCGCACGCCCGTGTTATGTCGATAGTGTTGTCCACGGGTGCTAGACATGGGCGTGTCTCACGCCTGTGTTTATTCGGCAGATTCGACCACGGCCATGTCGCACGGCCGTGGCGTTTTATCGCAGCCCGTGTTTGGGAAATCTTTTACCCTGTTTTCACACGGCCGTATCACACGGTCGTGTTTCCCTCCGTGTTGGTCACACAACCTTAAGCACGGCCGTGTTATCGGCCGTGTGGAGCTGGGAATCTGTGCTTCAAATACCCTGTTAGTGACCTAAATGTTTAAAACTTGAATTTTGAAATAATTTAAAATTGTTAGTACTTGGGTTGCCTCCCGAGAAGCGCTTGTTATAGTCTAAGCTCGACTGTTACCCTGTTGGTATATTCAGGGCGGGTTGTGAAGTCGTAGCTCCTCTCCATCGACTTTAAAATCCTCACCATTATAAAGTTTGAGACGGCGTCCATTTACTTTGAAAGTACCGTATGATGGGTGACTTACCTCTATTGTGCCATATGGATGAACAGATTGAATTACGAAGGGTCTTGACCATTGTGATTTTAGTTTCTCGGGAAACAATTTGAGTCTTGAGTTGTATTGTAACACCCCTTACCCGTATCCAAGGCTGGAACAGAGTACCAGGCATTACCAGACTTAACAATACACATAGACGAAAACCGGGCCATAAAATTTCATTTAATTCAAAACTTTTCGAACACATGCATAACAAACAAAGCTAACTATATCATCACATCAAAACATAGGACATGGCACGATTAATTAAACTTATAAACCATAATGGATAAGGACCACATCTCATGATTTTATACGATAACTCAATGCGATCGATATGTATGGTCAAAATCATAATAAAATACATATCATGCACCAACTTCCTATACATGCCACTCACTTGATATTTCTAATATTTGAATTAATTTTCCCAAAATGATAGTTTGATAGTGTGATTTTGCCTCCGACGATCTCCAACCCCGAGCCGACTGTCAATACTAAAGAAATGGAGAGGATGGGTAAGCTTTACGCTTAGTAAGTTCATATGAAAATAATAAGCAATTACTACCATACTTTTCAAGATAAAACACTATAATTGTACAATTACACATATTCAGATGTGTGTTTTACGAGTCCGGTGTTAAAAAAAATCATATCTCAAGTTACAAAACTCGAAATCCAATTCCGTAAATTTTCTATGAAACTAGACTCATATTTCTAAACTAGACTCATATTTCTACTTACTAATTTTTTTCTAGAATTTTTGGTCAGGCCATTTAGTACAGTTTATTAGTTAAAGTCTCCCTGTTTGAGGTATGACTACTCGACCCTTGTGCACTACTGAATCAATTTCTCCTGTCTGAAATTCCAATGACCATGCCGTTGAATTATTATTATCATAAAATATATGCAATAATAGTAAGAAATATAATTCAAACATAACATTACATTATTATTATCATACGAACTTACCTCGATCCAAAAACAACAATTTACCATTTTAGTCCACAACCTTGTATTTTCCTGATTTAAGCCCGAATCTAGATTTCCTTCATTTATAATATCACATTTAGCCTAATAATTAGTCACACTATTCATACGGGTCCAAAAATCATATTTTTAAAAATTTTCATTCTGACCCCTAAACTTTTGCATATTTGCACTTTTTCCCCAAGGTTCGAAAATTAAACTTCATCCTATTTTCTTATGTTTTATCACATGATAATCATTTTTCCCTTCTATGGCAATATCAAATTCTCACTCTAACATGTACTTATGACTATTAGGTATTTTTACTGATTAAGCCCTTTTGCTCGTTTTCACTTAAAACCGAGTAGCACAAGTTGTCTAACATAATTTAAAATCTCATATTCTATCATAAAACACCAAAATACACAAGTTTAAACTATGGGTATTTTTCCAAATATGAACCCTAGGTTGAATTATTGCTAGCATAAGCTAAATCAAGTTACCAAGACTCCAAAAACGTAAAAATCATTAAAAACGAGGCTAGAACGGACTTACAATCGAGCTTAGAAGCTTGGAAACCCTAGCCATGGATTCTCCCTTGGTATACACGTCCATGGTGAAGAAGATGAGCAAAATTGGCTTTTAATTTTGTATTTTAATCATTTTACCCCTAAATGACCAAAATGCCCTTACTACTAAACTTTCCAAAAATTCCATTCATGTCCAATATTTGTCCATAAACTTTGAAATTGGTCAAATTGCTATTTAAGACCTCCTAATTAATATTTCAAAGCAATTTCATACTAGAAACTTCTAGAATGCAAGTTTTGCAACTTATTCAATTTAGTCCCTAACTTCAAATTAAGCACTTTATGCATAGAATTTTTCACGAAATTTACACACAATCATGAAATAATATCATAGACCTCAAAATAATCATAAAATAATTATTTCTATCTCGTATTTGTGGTCACAAAACCACTATTCCGGTTAGACCCTAATTCGGGATATTACATGTATAGTAAGACGAGATCTCCAACTTCAAATTGTTTCTGTTACTTTAAACGAACGTCATGGCACCACTTTGTTGCTTCCTTGTATAGGCGTGAATTTTCATATGCATTGGCTCGCCAGTCATCTAGCCCGTTCAGCTGCATCAACCTGTTTTTTCCTGCAAGTTCGGGATCAAGGTTTAGAAATTTAATACCCCAAAAAGTTTTATGCTCTAATTCAAATGGTAGATGAAAAATTTTTCCATAAACAAGTCTGTAAGGTGATGTCCCTATAGGAGTCTTAAAAGCAGTTCTGTAAGCCCATAAGGCATCGTCTACTTTTGTTGCCCAGACTTTTCTGTTTGATTCTACTGCTTTTTCAAGGATCCGTTTGAGTTCTCAGTTTGCTACTTCAACTTGTCCACTAGTTTGAGGATGGTATGGGGTGGCTGTTCTATGATGAACTCCGTATTTCTTAAGGGTTTTTTCAAATTGGGTATTACAAAAATGAGTGCCCCTATCACTGAGAATTGCTCTAGGTGTTCCGAATCTCGAAAAGAGTTTTTTAAGGAAACGTACTACCACTCTAGCATCATTAGTAGGTAGAGCTTGGGCTTCTAACCATTTGGACATGTAGTCAACTCCTACTAAGATGTATTTATTTCTAAATGTACTGGGGAATGGGCCTATGAAATCGATACCTCAAACGTTAAATATTTCACAAGAAAGCATGTAGTTTTGAGGCATTTCATCACACTTAGATATGTTACTTGTCCGTTGGCATTTGTCACATAAAGTAACATACCTGATAGCGTCTTTGAATAACGAAGGCTAATAAAAACCTAATTCAAGTATTTTGTGTGACAGCCCAAAATTGACCCTAGTCGGGAGGTGGTTTCGGGACCACAAAACCGAGGCATAAAAATAATTTATAATTTATTTTGATGCCTATAATATGTGTTAATTCATGTGTGACATTTTGATGTTTCGATTTAGAGTTATAAATGTGAATTTCATTAGAAAGGACCTAGTAGTAAACTTTGAAAGTATGATGGGGAAAGGTGTGATGACTAGTTGAACATGCATGCAAAAATAAGGATTTGCATGTCAATTTCCCCAACATGAAGTGGCCGGCCATGGCAAGAGGATGGGCAAAACATGTCATGAAACATGTTTTGTTGGTGCATTAGGGTGAAATAATAAAATAAAGAGCATGGGCAAAGAAAGAAAAAAAATGGTCTCATCCATGCTTCCCCCTTGGCCGTGAGTTGAGAGAAAGGAAAAGAAAAAATTTGGTTCATCCATTCTCATTTTCTTTGGGCTGAAAATTCTAATAAGGAAGGAAATTTTGCTCCATTTTTAGTTTAGAAGAGATCTAGAGATTTGGCTATACTTGCATCAAGATTAAGGTATGTTGAGGTTGTGTCATGAGATTCATGCTTGTTTTGGTTGCTAACTTGATGTGCATGTTAGCCATGGTTCAAATCCTTGCTATGCCATGAAAAATGGTATTTGGCCAAGGTTGATATTGTGTTAAAGCCATTGCATGCTAAATGTGAAGCTTGTTGATGATGCATGTAATGATGGATTGACTACTCTTGAAATTTCTTTTAGTATTCTTGAGTAGGACATTGAATTCTTTGTTTAACCATGACCGAAGTTGAAAGAGTATGGTTGTGATGTATTCGGCCATGGTGCATTCATGAGCATGATTTATGCTTGTTACTTGATTGGTAAAATTTGTGTTTGGATGGGTATGAACCCCTTGAGATTGACCTTGCACCTATATGTGTATACATGTTTGCACATGATGTATTGGCATGACATATATACTATTTCAAGGTATATATTTGCTTGTGATGATGTTTGGTTATGAAGTACATGAGAGATGTGTATTGAGCTACAATATGTAATCGTTAGTTAGTAAAATGCATGCTGTTTTTGTGTGGTATTAAGTGCATAATTGGCCTCAATATGGACATGCATATTCGCCACATGAGGGAAATTGGTGTGCATGCATTCGGTTAGAGGCAAGCATATTGATGCCTATTCTTGGCTTAGAAAATTCGCTAAGAGGAATATTAACTAATGTGTTGAGTTCGATTCGTGATTTCGTACATATGCGACTTTGATGCCTAATGAGCATATATATTGGCTAGGTATCTTGAATTCCTCTTTCGATGCTCAAATGATAAAACCAATTTATTTGTTAAATTAAGCTCAAGAGCAAAGGGGAGCTAAATCCAATAAGGGGAAGGAAAAAGTCGTCGAATAGCCGTCGAAATCGTTCGACACGTCCGAGGTAAGTTTTCGACTATCGAAACTTAGATTTTGATTCGATTGAATGAAGTAATAAGCAATCGAAATTGTGCCTTTGTATGTGGCCATTGAGCCGAAATGATATTTTTGCTAAGTGAATTGTGCATAAAAGTTGTGTTATGAAATTGAAACAAAGATGTGTATGAATGTTTGAGTGATATCCGGGCTAAGCCCGAAGGCAATTGTGCAAATTGTGATATCCAGGTTAAGTCCCGAAGGCCTTTGTACGGGTTACCATAACGGGCTATGTCCCAAGGCGTTTGAGCAGTAGCTATATCCGGATAAACTCCAAGGTATGTGATTCGAGAACTTTGAACTTGCTGGAAAATTTTCAGTTAATGCACTTGTGAAATTCCCAACAACAAGGTATGTTTTGTGTGTGCTTCGCACACTATGAGTAAGTGCGTATGAATATTCGCTCTAATGATAAATGAGCTATCGGCATTAACTAGGCCGTTATTTGTGTATGAATATAAGAGTTGGGATTGTGAAGTAAGCATGTCTTTGAGAAATTGTGCATATGAATTATTGTTTAGCTACTTGAATGCTATGCTTTGGTTGTGTGTATATTATGGCTCAAACTTACTAAGCATAAATTGCTTACTCCGTTTCTTTGTTTCTCTGTTTATAGATTTTGCTCGTTAGCGATCGGATTCGGGATCATAGAAGTTGAAGTCAACCACACTATCAAAGCCCTTTTGGTACTCCTTTAGTTGAGTTTTGGATATGGCATGTATAGGACCACCCTCGGTTGTTTTAAGTACTTTGTGATGTATATGTGTGCGGCCATGCGAAAATGGTTCGTAAAAGTGGAGTATGGAATTTGACCATATGTGGTTTGTAATTATATTTGGTTTCATGATGTGATTATGGTTTGGAATGAGAGTGTTGGTCACATGATCAGCCATTGGAATGGCTAAATATGATCATATGTGGACCTAAGTATGACTAGACTATAGTTGGTCCATGGGAACTACAATATAGGTAAAGCCTACCTTAAAAACAGAGGCTGCCAGCTGCAGTGACGTGGATGTGAAAAATCACCAAAATTTGTAGAAATGGTGTTAAATAGTGAATAAATTATTTGATCGAACCTTGACGAGTCTATTTTCATATGAAAGTAACGAAACGATCATATGAACAGTATACTGAGAGATATTAAAGTTCTCGTGAGACAGGGCCAGAACGGTTTCTGGGTCCCCTGTCGCGACTTTGAAAATTTACCATAAATTATCCAGAATGAATTAGAAGTCATGCCTTATATTTCCAGATTCTTCTTTCAGTGTAGTTTCATTAGAAAGAAACGGCATCAGTATTGAAACCCTGTACAGAGAGATATTCAAGTTGTAACGCGCGAAGGTCAGTGTAGTCGACCCCTGTAACTTGGGTGACTTTAACTAATAAACTGTACCAATTGGCCCGAGCAAAAATTCTAGAAAAAAAATCCAAGGATGGATATATGAGTCTAAATTCAGGGAAAATTTACGGAATCAGTTTCCGAGTTCTGTAACTCGAGATATGCTTTTTAAGGCAACAATGACGCAGTTTTCCAGCTTGCCTGGGAATGTCAAGTTGGTCGGTGCTATAAGTGGTTTTGGCTTGTTAACCCCTCGTGTCCGACAATCGACAACGGTCTCGGGTTCGGGTGTTACAATTTTATTGGTATCGAGCTACGGTTTAGTCGATCCTAGGACTACCGTGATATGTTTGGGGTCTAGCTATACATGCCATTAAGTGATAATTGATAGTGTGGTGATTTCTGACATTTTGAAATTTGTGTTTGTTTATAGCCATGGATCCCGATCCCAACCGAGCAATAGCTGATGATGTGGAGAGTGTGGCGCCTGCTCCCGTGCAAGGGACAGCGCCGACGGACTCTCAACCTATTGCTAGCAATCCGAATGATGAGGCTAAGCAAGCCTTCTATAGCGTGATGAATGATTGGTTCAACCAATGCATTCGAACTAACACGGCTGTTCCACAACCTCCATTCCCGACTAATGCAACCCCGCACCTACAATACCTCCGAGAATCGACCAAATAAGGTCAAGTAAGCCCCAATCGACGAATTGAAAACATGGGGCTACTGAATTTAAAGCTACGGATAGCGGCGATGCCGAGCAAGCTGAATTTTGGTTGGACAACACTATCCGGTGCTCGATGAGCTATCATGTACACCGATGAATGCTTAAAGTGTACTATCTCCTTGCTACGCGATTCCGCCTACTATTGGTGGAGTACTCGACTTCATTGTGCCTAGGGAGCACGTAACTTGGGAGTTCTTTCTAACCAAGTTCAAAGAAGTATATCGGTCGAGATTTATGGATCAAAAGCGGAAGGAATTTCTTGAACTTAAACAAGGTTCCATGTCGGTTCACACTCTGAACGAAAATTTGTGAGGCTTAGCCAGACGCAGCGAATGCATTTCTTGAAGTGTGATGTGTAAACGCTTTGAAGATGGATGAATGATGATATAAAGTCGTATGTTGGCATTTTGGAAATCAGAGTTTGTGGCTCTTGTCGAGCGAAAGCGCAAAGCCGAGGAGCTCGATATGGAGAAAAGAAAAGCTAAAGTGGGAGCAAGGGAGTTTCAGTAAGAGGTCTTGGGAAGCCCTTCCCACATCATCAAAGAAATTTAGAGATGGCTTAGGCCGGTCTAGAGACACTTCGGCTTTTCTAGACGAGACCGCGATCGACCCCTATGGGCACGCGAGTCACTTCGATCGCCAGTGTTGGCAATGATCGTCGAGATGCGAGGAGTGCCAATATTGTGGCAAATGGCATTCTGGGAGTTGTAGACTCCGTGACCGCTCCTGTTACAAGTGCGGATCAATCGATCATTTCATTAAGGATTGCCCGAGTTTATCTGAACAAAACGTAAATCAAAGTGGGAACCCGGGTGCTACCACAACTCGAGGTAGGCCACCTAGAAATATGGGCAATGCTAGTGGTTTGTGAATACCCGGATGTTTTCCCTGAAGAATTGCCGGGATTACCACCTATTCGGGAAATAGAGTTTGGCATCGAATTGGTACTTGGTACCACCCCAATTTCGATAGCTCCGTATCGTATGGCACCAACGGAATTAAAGGACTTGAAAGCTCAGTTGCAAGAATTGGTGGATAAAGGTTTTGCTCACCCGAATTTTTGACCTTGGGGTGCACCAGTGTTGTTTGTGAAGAAGAAGGATGGAACCATGAGGCTGTGCATCGACTATCGTTAGCTTAATAAAGCGACGATAAAGAACAAATATCCGTTACCGCGTATCGACGATTTGTTCGATCAACTGAAGGGAGCTTTAGTGTTCTCGAAAATAGATTTGAGATCGGGCTATTATCGATTCTTGAATTCAAGATTGAGACGTACCCAAGATTGCCTTGAGCGAGATATGGTCACTACGAGTTCCTAGTGATGCCGTTTGGGCTTACTAATGCTCTGCGGTATTTATGGATTTAATGAATCGGATCTTGAGACCATATTTGGATCGGTTCGTAGTCGTGTTCATTGATGACATCTTGGTCTATTCAAGAAATGAGACCGAACATCTTGAACACCGAGGTTAGTCTTGCAAATTTTACTGAATAAACAATTATATGCTAAGTTCAAGAAGTGTGAGTTACGGTTAAGAGAGGTTAGCTTCTTGGGGCATGTGATATCTGCATCGGTATTCGAGTCGACCGAACAAAATTTCAGCCATACTTAACTGGAAGCCTCAGAAATATTACCGAGGTTCGAGCTTTTGGGGCTTGCTTAGGTTATTACCGACGATTTGTAAGAGGTTTCTCGACGATAGCCACGCCAATGATGAAGCTACTCCAAAAGGATGTTAAGTTGAATGGACGGAGAAATGTCAAAAAAAAGTTTCGATCAATGAAAACTTATTTGATGAAGCCCCAATTCTAGTGCAACCGAATCGGTCAAAGAGTTTGTTATTTATAGTGACGCATCCCTACTCGGGTTAGGTTGCGTATTGATGCAAGAAGGTCGAGTTGTGGCCTATCGTCGAGGCAATTAAAGCCACACGAGAAAAATTATCCGACCCATGATCTCGAATTGGTCGCCATCGTATTCGCCTTAAAGATATGGCGACATTACTTATTTGGTGAGAAGTGCCATGTATCCGGATCACAAAGTCTCAAATATTTGATGACTCAAAGAGACTTAAATCTGCGACAAAGACGTTGGCTCGAGTTGTTAAAGGATTATGAGTGGTCATTGACTATCACCCGGAAAGGCGAATGTGGTTGCAGATGCCTTAAGTCGTAAATCATTATTCGCTTACGAGTGATGAATGTACACTTGTGCATTCTACGACAATGTGTTAGTAGCTGAATTGAAAGCCAAACCATTATTGATACGCCAAATTCGTGAAGCTCGAGAAAGTCGACGATGAGTTGGTTGCAAAACGGGCTGAGTGTGTTCCGAACAAGGACTCGGAATTTCAAATCAATGATGACGATTGTTTGAGATTCAAAAGTCGTCTGTGTGTTCCAAAGAATTTGGAACTTATTAATTCTGAACGAAGCCCATTGTAGCCGAATAGCAATCCACCCAGGGAGTACGAAGATGTACAACGATTTGAAACGTCGGTTTTGGTGACATGGTATGAAACGAGACATCTCCGACTTTGTTTTGAGATGTTTAATATGTCAACAAGTGAAAGCGGAACATCAAGTGCCTTGAGATTACTTGACCGACCACGATACCCGAGTGGAAATGGGATCGAGTCACAATAGACTTTGTATCCGGACTGCCTATGTCAGCAAGTAAGAAGGATGCGATTTGGGTCGTGGTAGATAGATTGACTAAGTTGGCTCACTTTATCCCCAGACGTCGGATTTTCAATGGACAAACTAGCCGAATTGTACGTTTCTCAGATTGTGAGATTACACGGGGTGCCTATTTCCATCGTATCGGATAGAGATCCGAGATTTACCTCGCGATTTTGGAAGAAGTTGCAAGAAGCTTTGGGTACCAAGTTACATTTCAGCACCGCTTTTCACCCCCAAACCGATGGTCAATCCGAGCGGATAATTCAGATACTTGAGGATATGTTAAGATGTTGCATCCTCGAGTTCAGTGGTTCATGGGAACAATATTTGCCTTTGATTGAATTCGCTTACAACAATAGTTTTCAATCAAGTATTAAGATGGCACCCTACGAGGCTTTGTACGGTCGTAAATGCCGTACACCATTGTTTTGGACTGAGCTCGGTGAAAGCAAAATTTTCGGGTGGATTTAATTAGAGATCTGAGCAGAAAGTGAAAGTAATCCGTGAAAGTCGAAGATAGCCTCCGATCGTCGAGAAGTCGACGCTGGTGCGAAACGAAAAGACATCGAGTATCAGGTGGGAGATAAAGTGTTTCTCAAGGTTTCGCCTTGGAAAAAGATACTCAGATTCGGCCGTAAGGGCAAGTTGAGCCCGAGGTTCATTGGGCCATATGAGATATCCGAGCGAGTCGGTCCAGTGGCATATCATTTGATTTTGCCCCCTGAACTCGAAAAGATTCATGATGTCTTTCATGTTTCGATGCTTCGACGCTATAGATCGATCCATCGCACGTGATTAGTCCATCGAGGTTGAAATTCAAACCAATATGAGTTATGAGGAAGAACCGATTCGTATCCTATCACGTGAAGTGAAAGAGTTATAAACAAGCGGGTTCCGCTAGTGAAAGTGTTATGGCTCAAACACGGGATAGAAGAAGCTACTTGGGAAACCGAGAACTCTATGAAAGAGCGATACCCAACCCTATTTACGGGTAAGATTTTGGGACGAAAATTTCTTAAGTGGGGAGAGTTGTGACAGCCAAAATTGACCCTAGTCGGGAGGTGGTTTCGGGACCACAAAACCGAGGCATAAAAATAATTTATAATTTATTTTGATGCCTATAATATGTGTTAATTCATGTGTGACATTTTGATGTTTCGATTTAGAGTTATAAATGTGAATTTCATTAGAAAGGACCTAGTAGTAAACTTTGAAAGTATGATGGGGAAAGGTGTGATGACTAGTTGAACATGCATGCAAAAATAAGGATTTGCATGTCAATTTCCCCAACATGAAGTGGCCGGCCATGGCAAGAGTGGATGGGCAAAACATGTCATGAAACATGTTTTGTTGGTGCATTAGGGTGAAATAATAAAATAAAGAGCATGGGCAAAGAAAGAAAAAAATGGTCTCATCCATGCTTCCCCCTTGGCCGTGAGTTGAGAGAAAGGAAAAGAAAAAATTTGGTTCATCCATTCTCATTTTCTTTGGGCTGAAAATTCTAAGAAGGAAGGAAATTTTGCTCCATTTTTAGTTTAGAAGAGATCTAGAAGGAGATTTGGCTATACTTGCATCAAGATTAAGGTATGTTGAGGTTGTGTCATGAGATTCATGCTTGTTTTGGTTGCTAACTTGATGTGCATGTTAGCCATGGTTCAAATCCTTGCTATGCCATGAAAAATGGTATTTGGCCAAGGTTGATATTATGTTAAAGCCATTGCATGCTAAATGTGAAGCTTGTTGATGATGCATGTAATGATGGATTGACTACTCTTGAAATTTCTTTTAGTATTCTTGAGTAGGACATTGAATTCTTTGTTTAACCATGACCGAAGTTGAAAGAGTATGGTTGTGATGTATTCGGCCATGGTGCATTCATGAGCATGATTTATGCTTGTTACTTGATTGGTAAAATTTGTGTTTGGATGGGTATGAACCCTTGAGATTGACCTTGCACCTATATGTGTATACATGTTTGCACATGATGTATTGGCATGACATATATACTATTTCAAGGTATATATTTGCTTGTGATGATGTTTGGTTATGAAGTACATGAGAGATGTGTATTGAGCTACAATATGTAATCGTTAGTTAGTAAAATGCAAGCTGTTTTTGTGTGGTATTAAGTGCATAATTGGCCTCAACATGGACATGCATATTCGGCCACATGAGGGAAATTGGTGTGCATGCATTCGGTTAGAGGCAAGCATATTGATGCCTATTCTTGGCTTAGAAAATTCGCTAAGAGGAATATTAACTAATGTGTTGAGTTCGATTAGTGATTTCGTACATATGCGACTTTGATGCCTAATGAGCATATATATTGGCTAGGTATCTTGAATTCCTCTTCGATGCTCAAATGATAAAACCAATTTATTTGTTAAATTAAGCTCAAGAGCAAAGGGAGCTAAATCCGATAAGGGAAGGAAAAAGTCGTCGAATAGCCGTTAAATCGTTCGACCACGTCCGAGGTAAGTTTTGAGTATCGAAACTTAGATTTTGATTCGATTGAATGAAGTAATAAGAAATCGAAATTGTGCCTTTGTATGTGGCCATTGAGCGAAATGATATTTTTGCTAAGTGAATTGTGCATAAAAGTTGTGTTATGAAATTGAAACAAAGATGTGTATGAATGTTCGAGTGATATCCGGGCTAAGCCCAAGGCAATTGTGCAAATTGTGATATCGAGTTAAGTCCGAAGGCCTTTATGCGGGTTACCATAACGGGCTATGTCCCGGGCGTTTGAGCAGTAGCTATATCCGGATAAACTCCGAAGGTATGTGATTCGAGAACTTTGAACTTGCTGGAAAATTTTCAGTTAATGCACTTGTGAAATTCCCAACAACAAGGTATGTTTTGTGTGTGCTTAGCACACTATGAGTAAGTGCGTATGAATATTCGCTCTAATGATAAATGAGCTATCGGCATTAACTAGGCCGTTATTTGTGTATGAATATAAGAGTTGGGATTGTGAAGTAAGCATGTCTTTGAGAAATTGTGCATATTAATTATTGTTTAGCTACTTGAATGCTATGCTTTGGTTGTGTGTATATTATGGCTCGAAACTTACTAAGCATAAATTGCTTACTCCGTTTCTTTGTTTCTCTGTTTATAGATTTTGCTCGTTAGCGATCGGATTCGGGATCATAGAAGTTGAAGTCAACCACACTATCAAAGCCCTTTTTGGTACTCCTTTAGTTGAGTTTTGGATATGGCATGTATAGGACCACCCTCGGTTGTTTTAAGTACTTTGTGATGTATATGTGTGCGGCCATGCGAAAATGGTTCGTAAAAGTGGAGTATGGAATTTGACCATATGTGGTTTGTAATTATATTTGGTTTCATGATGTGATTATGGTTTGGAATGAGAGTGTTGGTCACATGATCAGCCATTGGAATGGCTAAATATGATCATATGTGGACCTAAGTATGACTAGACTATAGTTGGTCCATGGGAACTACAATATAGGTAAAGCCTACCTTAAAACAGAGGCTGCCAGCTGCAGTGACGTGGATGTGAAAAATCACCAAAATTTGTAGGAATGGTGTTAAATAGTGAATAAATTATGTGATCGAACCTTGACGAGT